>NC_091760.1:152294635-152918801 GCF_029378745.1 Bos indicus
GCTTCTCCGTCCATGAGATTTTCCAGGCAAGAGTACCAGAGTGAGTTGCCATTTCCTTTTCCAGGGGATCTTCCCAAGCCAGGGATCAAACCTGTGTCTCCTGCATTGCAGGCAGACATTTTACCCTCTGAGCCACCAGGGAAGCATTCAGAATGCTGAAAAATTATCAGCATTCAGATCCAGGGGAGGGCAGTAATTAAATTCTGTTCCATATGCTTGAGGGAAAAACAACTGGGTGATCATTAATCATAAGCCCGTACATCAGGTCCATCAAAAAATGGCCAGAGGGCATGAAAAAGGGTGGTGACTTAATCCAAAGATCAAGAGAAGCCATAAACATGTTAAGTATCAGTTCAGTTCAGTTCAGTTGCTCAGTGGTATCCGACTCTTTGCGACCCCATGAATCGCAGCACACCAGGCCTCCCTGTCCATCACCAACTCCCAGGGTTCACTCAGACTCACCACCATTGAGTCAGTGATGCCATCCAGCCACCTCATCCTCTGTCATCCCCTTCTCCTCCTGCCCCCAATCCAACCCAGCATCAGAGTCTTTTCCAATGAGTCAACTCTTCCCATGAGGTGGCCAAAGTACCGGAGTTCCAGCTTTAGCATCATTCCTTCCAAAGAAATCCCAGGGCTGATCTCCTTCAGAATGCACTGGTTGAATCTCCTTGCAGTCCAAGGGACTCTCAAGAGTCTTCTCCAACACCACACTTCAAAAGCATCCATTCTTCAGCGCTCAGCCTTCTTCACAGTCCAACTCTCACATCCATACATGACCACAGGAAAAGCCATAGCCTTGACTAGACGGACCTTTGTTGGCAAAGTAATGTCTCTGCTTTTCAATATGCTGTCTAGGTTGGTCATAACTTACCTTCCAAGGAGTAAGTGTCTTTTAATTTCATGGCTGCAATCACCATCTGCAGTGATTCTAGAGCCCCCAAAAATAAAGTCTGACACTGTTTCCACTGTTTCCCCATCTATTTCCCATGAAGTGATGGGACCAGATGCCATGATCTTCGTTTTCTGAATGTTGAGCTTTAAGCCAACTTTTCCACTCTCCTCTTTCACTTTCATCAAGAGGCTTTTTAGTTCCTCTTCACTTTCTACCATAAGGGTGGTGTCATCTGCATATCTGAGGTTATTGATATTTCTCCCAGCAATCTTGATTCCAGCTTGTGCTTCTTCCAGACCAGCGTTTCTCATGATGTACTCTGCATAGAAGTTAAATAAGCAGGGTGACAATATACAGCCTTGATGTACTCCTTTTCCTATTTGGAACCAGTCTGTTGTTCTATGGCCAGTTACTAACTGTTGCTTCCTGACCTGCATATAGGTTTCTCAAGAGGCAGATCAGGTGGTCTGGTATTCCCATCTCTTTCAGAATTTTCCACAGTTTATTGTGATCCACACAATCAAAGGCTTTGGCATAATCAATAAAGCAGAAATAGTTATTTTTCTGGAACTCTCTTGCTTTTTCTATGATCCAGCAGATGTTGGCAATTTGATCTCTGGTTCCTCTGCCTTTTCTAAAACCAGCTTGAACATCTGGAAGTTCATGGTTCACGTATTGCTGAAGCCTGGCTTGGAGGATTTTGAGCATTACTTTACTAGCGTGTGAGATGAGTGCAATTGTGCTGTAGTTTGAGCATTCTTTGGCATTGCCTTTCTTTGGGATTGAAATGAAAACTGACCTTTTCAAGTCCTGTGGCCACTGCTGAGTTTTCCCGATTTGCTGACATATTGAGTGCAGCACTTTCACAGCATCATCTTTCAGGATTTGAAAGAGCTCAACTGGAATTCCATCACCTCCACTAGCTTTGTTCGTAGTGATGCTTCCTTCCTAAGGCCCACTTGACTTCACATTCCAGGATGTCTGGCTCTAGGTCAGTGATCACACCATCATGATTATCTGGGTCCTGAAGATCTTTTTTGTACAGTCCTTCTGTGTATTCCTGCCACCTCTTCTTAATATCTTCTGCTTCTGTTAGGTCCCTACCATTTCTGTCCTTTATCGAGCCCATCTTTGCATGAAATATTCCCTTGGTATCTCTAATTTTCTTGAAGAGAGCCCTAGTCTTTCCCATTCTGTTGTTTTCCTCTATTTCTTTGCATTGATCGCTGAGGAAGGCTTTCTTATCTCTTCTTGCTATTCTTTGGAACTCTGCATTCATATGCTTGTATCTTATATCTGTTAAGTATCTTGACCTTTAAGTTGAGTGATTAGAAATAATTTGATTCAAGGAAGGATATAAAACCTACTGTAAGTCCCACCTTAGGGGGACTCTTTACCCCCTCTCAGTGTCTATGCTGAGAGCTTTGTACTTTCCTCCTCTATAATAAATAAATCCTAATAAAACTAATAAATCCTATTTGCTTTCTACCATGAGTGTTTGTGTGTCTGCGGATTCCATTCTTCAGCTCTACAGACAGGAACTCAGATTTCCAACTCAATGGCATGGAGGAAGCAGATTGAAATCTAACGAGGGCTGTGGCCAGCCTGCCAGGACAAGCCTAGCACACCTCCAGCCTGCACTGAGCTCCTGTTCCAGGCCCTCCTGGTCCAGTTCTGCTCCCCACTAAGGCAGAAGCTGCTATGGCCAATAAAGGTGTACACACTTGAAGCGAGTGGAGCCAACTCAGATCCCCAGATAAGCCTCTGACCTAGATGCAGTCTGCCATTGCCAGTGCACCTGCATCAGTGCACTCACTCATGAGGGAATTAAACTAGCTCTAAGGCAAGGAGTGCCATCTGCCACCCACACATTCCTGCACACACTTGGGAGAGAGCAAAACCAGCTCAGCAGTGTAACAACACCATAGCCCCAGACAATCTCTAACCATAGCACATATGCTAGGGGAAAAGGGAAACCCCCAAAGAAGTGCAGCCTCAAGCCCTCAGGCCCCACTCAAGACCCCAGTCAAGTAAGAGATTGCCCTCATGGCCAGGAGAAGCCCAACTCCCTCAGGGCTCCTGATCCAGCTACCTCAGGACCTGCCCCTGTTCCTCATAAGGCACTGATAGCCACTGAGCATAGGAGACACCCAGGTTGCATCTGGCTTTGGCTGTAGCCCCTCCAACTCCAAACAGCACTTGTTGTTCAGTTGCTCAGTCATGTCCAACTCTTAGCAACCCCATGGACTGTAGCACACCAGGTTTCCCTTCACAATCTCCCAGAGCTTGCTCAAAGTCTTGTCCATGGAGTCAGTGATGTCATCCAACCATGTCATCCTCTGTCATCCCCTTCTCCTCCTGCCTTTAATCTTTCTCAGATAACACTCTTCTCTAATTAGTCAGCTCATTGCATCAGGTGGACAAAATATTGGAGCTTCAATTTCAGCATCAGTCCTTCAGATGAATATTCAGGACTGATTTCCTTTAGGATTGACTGGTTGGATCTCCTTTCTGTCCAAGGGACTCTCAAGAGTCTTCTCCAACACCACAGTTCAAAAGCATCAATACTTAGGAGCTCACCCTTCTTTATGGTCCAACTCTCACACCCATACATGGCTACTGGAAAAATCATAGCTTTGACTAGACAGAGCTTTGTTGGCAAAGTAACATCTCTGCTTTTTAATACATTGTCTAAATTTGTCATAGTGTTTCTTCCAAGGACTAAGCATCTTTGAATTTTGTGGCTGCAGTCACCATCTGCAGTGGTTTGGGAGCCCAAGAAAATAAAGTCTCTCATTGTTTCCATTGCTTCCCCATCTATTTGCTATGAAGTGATAGGATCAGATGACATGATCTTTGTTTTTTTGAATGTTGAGTTTTAAGCCAGTTTTTTCACTTTCCTCTTTCACCTTCATCAAGAGTCTCTTTAGTTCCTCTTCACTTTCTGCCATAAGGGTGGTGTCATCTGCTTATCTGAGGTTATTTATATTTCTCCCGGCAATCTTGATCCCAGCTTGTGCTTCATCCAGCCCAGCATTTCTCATGATGTACTCTGCATATAAGTTAAATAAGTAGTGTGAGAATACACAGCCTTGAGGTACTCCTTTCCCAATTTTAAACAGTCTGTTGTTCCATGTCCAGTTCTAACTATTGCTTCTTGACCTGAATACAGATTTTGTAGGAGGCAAGTAAGGTGGTCTGATATTCCCGTCTCTTTAAGAATTTTTCAGTTTGTTGTGATCCACACAGTCAAAAGCTTTAGCATAGTCAATGAAGCAGAAATAGATGTTTTCCTGGAATTCTCTTGCTTTTTCTGTGATCCAACAGATGTTGACAATTTGACCTCTGATTCCTCTGCCTTTTTAAAATCCAGCTTGAATATCTGGAAGTTCATGGTTCCCATGCTGTTGAAACCTGACTTGGAGAATTTTGACCATTACTTTGCTAGCATGTGAAATGAGTACAATTCTGCAGAAGTTTGAACATTCTTTGGCATTACCCTTCTTTGTCACTGGAATGAAAACTAATCTTTTCCAGTCCTGTGGCCATTGATGAGTTTTCCAAATTTGTTGGCATATTGAGTGCAGGACTTTAATAGTATCATCTTTTAGGATTTGAAATACCTCATCTAGAATCCCATCACCTCTACTATCTTTGTTCATAGTAATGCTTCCTAAGGCCCACTTGACTTTGCACTCCAAGATGTCTGGCTCTAGCTAAGTGATCACACCATCATGGTTATAAGATCTTTTTTGTATAGCTTTTCTGTGTTATTTTTGCCACCTCTTCTTAATATCTTCCTCTTCTGTTAGGTCCATACCATTTCTGTTCTTTATTGTGCCCATCTTCACATGCAATATTCCCTTGGTATCTCTAATTTTCTTGAAGAGATCTCTAGTCTTTCCCACCCTATTGTTTTCCTCTATTTCTTTGCATTGTTCACTTAGGTCCGCTTTCTTATCTTTCCTTGCTATTCTTTGGAACTCTTGAAAGGTTGTTGTTGAGCCATGACAGATGCCGAGATTCTTGGCCTCTGGAGGAGAGGAATTCAATCCAGGGCCAGTGACGAGATTTGGTCACTCAGAGCTTTTGTGTAATAGAGTTTTATTAAAGTATAAAAGAGAAAAATCTTCTGACACAGACATCAGAACGGAGCAGAAAGAGTGCCCCCCTGCTAGTCTTTAGCCAGATGTTTTATGTCTGTTAGAAAGCTATTAATCAAATAACAGAGACAGGTCAAGGCTGATGGAGTTTCACCAGGCCCCTCTCCCACAAAATATGCATTTTTGGAATAGGATGGCAGAGGTGTGTCATCCCCCAGCCATAAAACAATTGATATGAATACTGGTCTGTTGAGCTATTATCAGCCCAAGATTTGAGAAAACAAAGAAAGTTAATCTTAAGTGGAACCATTATGAAGAAAGGCAAATTCCAAAGCAAATACACAGTTCCGTTAACATAGCTTAAGAAAAACATTTCCATAAGAAAATGCATCGGCTAGCTCAAGGTTCGAGAAAAGTTAAGTTCAGGTGGAACCAGGTGTTGTCAAGGCACACAGAATTTTAAGAGAAGAAAATGTGACACTTGCAGCCTATTTGCTCTATTTGGAGACCCCTGGCCTTCCTGCCTGTTACCCTCTCACTCTGTACTCAGATGGGTATATCTTTCCTTTTCTCCCCTGCATTTTGCTTCTCTTCTGTTCTCAGCTGTTTGTAAGACGTCCCCCGACAGCCATTTTGAATTTTTTTCAGCCCTACCACCCAACAAGGTGGTGGCTGCAAGCACACCCCATGCCGTGATGTGGCCTGTATTTCAGATCCAGCTCTCCAACCAAAGCCACTGGGCATGTGCAGACTGCATAGGGATGCTCTCATAAAAGAACATATCTTCCAGATTTATTGGGCTTCCCTTGTAGCTCAAGTGGTAAAGAATCCACCTGCAATACAGGATACCCAGGTTCAATCCTTGGGTAGAGAAGATCCCCTGGAGAAGGGAATGGCAACTCACTCCAGTATTCTTGCCTGGAGAATTCCATGGACAAGGGAGCCTGGTGGGCTACAGTCCATAGGGTCGCAGAGTCGGACAGAACTGAGCGACTTACCTGCACGCAGGCTTGCGCGCACGCGCACACACACACACACACACACACACACACACACACACACACACGGGTTATAGGAAATTTCCAAAATCAGAACACTTCCTTTAGTTGTTTATTCATTTAACTTACTGGATGTTTTCTTAAGAAGGGAAGAATAACTATTACTTTTCTTGAGTTCTTACATATCTTAGATGCCTCTGACTTTTAGACATTCATAACATTTAACAAAGTATAGAATTTGAGGGTCATTTTTTTCTCCTTTAAAACATTGTTGATCTTACTCCATTGTCTTCTGGAATTAAATTATGCAGGGAGAGAAATAATCTGTGATCAGCCTAATGTTTTCTTTCTTTTTATTTTTCAAATTACGAAAGTATGATAACACATTTACAAAAGACTTGGAAAATACAGAACAAAGTTACATATAGTTCCACTGTATGTTACAATTATTTTTTAAGTAGATAAATTAAGATTTTTAGTTGGAGTATCAATATCAAACTCTCAAAAATTAATAGAATGAATGGACAGAAAAGCAAAAGGATATAGTAGATCTGAAAAGCACTAGGAACCAAATCAATGTAATTAATATTTACATAATTTTCACACAGCAGCAGGGTACAAATTCTATTCAAGTTTCCACAGACTATAAACCACAAGGCACTGGAACATATCCAGTGCCATAAAGTAGGGTGCAAAATTTTTGTGGTCTGAAGGTACTGAAATCATACAAAGTCTGTTCTCTTACCACTGTGGAATTATGTTAGAAATCAATATCAACAGATAGTTTAAAATAACCCACTTATTTTCAATTGCAATGTGACATTTACCAAGAGAGATCTTTAACCTAGCCATTGAAAGCCTCAAGAAGGTTAAATATTGAAAAAAAAAAAAAAAATACAGAGGGTGATTACAGAGAAGAAAGCGTTTAAATGATAAATGAATATCAGTTCAGTTGATGGTAAAGTGTCTGCTTGCAGTGCGTGAGACCCAGGTTCGATCCCTGGGTTGGGAAGATCCCCTGGAGAAGGAAATGGCAATCCACTCCAGTACTCTTGCCTGGAAAATCCCATGGATGGAGGAGCCTGGTAGGCTACAGTCCATGTGGTTGCAAAGAGTCGGACACGACTGAGCGGCTTCACTTTCACTTTCAGTTCAGTTCAGTCTCTCAGTCGTGTCCGACTCTTTGTGACATCAGCTTCGGTGCTTGGACTTTCTTTATAGTCCAACTCTCACATCCATACATGACTACTGGAAAAACCATAGCCTTGACTAGATGTAGCACATGTTAATTTCCTGTTGTTGCTGTTTTTACAATTAGTGTTTCTTTATATTTTCAGAATTGGATTAGAAGTTTCAAACCTAAATAGCAAAAATAATAAACTTTCTAGATTTTGAGCAGTAATACTAGATACCAGAATAAATGGAGTTATATCAAAATTTTGAGTGAATGTAAATTAGAAATCTAGCATTATATTCATATTTTGTCAAATGAGAAGAATCAAACTGTCAAATGATTTATCTAAGCAAAAATTGTAAGTTTTCTAAAATATATATATTATACTATGTCAGTTCAGTTCAGTTCGGTTCAGTCGCTCAGTCGTGTCTGACTCTTTGCAGCCCCATGAATCGCAGCACACCAGGCCTCCCTCCATCACCAACTCCCGGAGTTCACCCAAACTCATGTCCATCGAGTCAGTGACGCCATCCAGCCATCTCATTCTTTGTCGTCCCCTTCTCCTCCTGCCCCCAATCCCTCCCAGCATCAGAGTCTTTTCCAATGAGTCAACTCTTCACATAAGGTGACCAAAGTATTGGAGTTTCAGCTTTAGCATCAGTCCTTCCAATGAACACCCAGGACTGATCTCCTTTAGAATGGACTGGTTGGATCTCCTTGCAGTCCAAGGGACTCTCAAGAGTCTTCTCCAACACCACAGTTCAAAAGCATCAGTTCTTTGGCGCTCAGCTTTCTTCACAGTCCAACTCTCACATCTATACATGACCACTGGAAAAACCATAGCCTTGACTAGATGGACCTTTGTTGGCAAAGTAATGTCTCTGCTTTTGAATATGCTGTCTAGGTTGGTCATAACTTTCCTTCCAAGGAGTAAGCATCTTTTAGTTTCATGGCTGCAGTCACCATCTGCAGTGATTTTGGAGCCCCCCAAAAATAAAGTCTGACACTGTTTCCACTCTTTCCCCATCTATTTCCCATGAAGTGATGGGACCAGATGCCATGATCTTCGTTTTCTGAATGTTGAGCTTTAAGCCAACTTTTTCACTCTCCTCTTTCACTTTCATCAAGAGGCTTTTTAGTTCTTCTTCACTTTCTGCCATAAGGGTGATGTCATCTGCATACCTGAGGTTATTGATATTTCTCCCGGCAATCTCGATTCCAGCTTGTGTTTCTTCCAGCCCAGCGTTTCTCATGATGTACTCTGCATATAAGTTAAATAAGCAGGGTGACAGTATACAGCCTTGATGTACTCCTTTTCCTATTTGGAACCAGTCTGTTGTTCCATGTCCAGTTCTAACTGTTGCTTCCTGACCTGCATATAGGTTTCTGAAGAGGCAGGTCAGGTGGTCTGGTATTCCTATCTCTTTCAGAATTTTCCAGTTTATTATGATCCACACAGTCAAAGGCTTTATATGATGATCTTTTACTTTTGTTTCACAGTTTCTGTTTCAACCTAGTTTGTCTCACATTTTCTGTTTCAAATTCAGTGCTCCCATCTAATTTGTTTATGTTTTCCAATTTCTCTGTCTCTCTTTTTTTTGTTGTTCTTTCTCAAGCCTTTATCAAGTATAGTAGAAAAGTTTTGTGTGTGTGTGTGTGTGTGTGTGTGTGTATATATAAAGTACTTTAGAATCAAGACATATCAACCTTTCAAAATAGTACAGTGTTCAAGAACTAAGCTAATCTGAACTAAATAATGAGAGGTGGGAGAAAATTCTCCGTATTTGAAACATTTTTTTTTTTTTTTAAGATGAAAGTAAATCTGAAGGAGTCACTTGGACTGCAAGGAGATCCAACCAGTCCATCCTAAAGGATATCAGTCCTCGGTGTTCATTGGAAAGTCTGATGTTGAAGCTGAAACTCCAATACTTTGGCCACCTAATGTGAAGAGCTGACTCATTTGAAAAGACCCTGATGCTGGGAAAGATTGAGGGCAGGAGGAGAAGGGGACGACAGAGGATGAGATGGTTAGATGGCATCACCAACTCAAAGTGAGTTTGGGTAGGCTCCAGGAGTCGGTGATAGACAGGGAGGCCTGGCGTGCTGCAGTTCGTGGGGTCACAAAGAGTCGGACATGACTGAGCGACTGAACGGAACTGAACTGATGATCCTATTACTATTTTGGTAATTGTTTTGGGTTTATTTTTCTGTAGGTCTTTTCCTTCTCTTGTGTTTTCTGACTAGAGAAGTTCCTTTAGTATTTGTTGTAAAGCTAGTTTGGTGGTACTCAATTCTCTTAACTTTTGCCTGTCTGGAAAGCTTTTGATTTCTCCATCAAATCTGAAGGAGAATTTTGCTGGATAGATTATTCTTTTTGTACGTTCTTCCCTTTCATCACTTTAAATATATCATGCTATTCCCTTCCGGTTTGTAGAATTTCTGTTGAGAAATTAGCTGATAGCCTGATGGGAGTTTTGCTGTATGTTATTTGCTGTTTTTCCCTTGTTTCTTTTAATATTTTATCTTTGTCTTTAATTTTTATCAGTTCGATTACTATGTGTCTCAGTGTGTTCCTCTTTGAGTTTATCCTGCCTGGAACTCTCTGCACTTCCTGAATTTGGTTGATTATTTCTTTTCCCATGTTAGGGAAGTTTTCAGTTATTATCTCTTCAAATAGTTTCTTTTCTCTCTCTCTTCTCCTTCTGGAGCCCCTATAATGTGAATGTTGGAGAATTCAATCTTGTCCCAGGGGACTTTTAGGCTGTCTTCATTATCTTTTTCATTCTTTTCTCTATAGTTTATTTCACAGTATTGATTTATACCATTCTGTCTTCCAGGTCACTTATCCATCCCTCTGCCTCAGTTTCTCTGCATTTGATTCCTCCTACTATGTTATTCATCTCTGTGTGTTTGTTCTTTAGTTCTTTTATGTTTCTGGTAAACATTTCCTGCATATTCGCCATTTTTTTCCTAAGATCCTGGGTCATCTGCATTATCATTAGCTTGAATTCTCTTTTGAGAAGGTTGCTCCCACTTCATTTGTTTTTCACATGGGTTTTATCATGTTCTTTCATTTGGGAGATAATCCTTTGCCTTTTCATTTCCATTAACTTTCTATGGTTGTGGTTTTCATTCTGGAGGCTCAGTTCAGTTCAGTCAGTTCAGTCACTCAGTCATGTCCGACTGTTTGCGACCCATGAATTGCAGCACGCCAGGCCTCCCTGTGCATCACCAACTCCTGGAGTTTACCCAAACTCATGTGCATCGAATCGGTGATGCCATCCAGCCATCTCATCCTCTGTCGTCCCCTTCTCCTCCTGCCCCCAGTCCCTCCCAGCATCAGGGTCTTTTCCAATGAGTCAACTCTTCACATGAGGTGGCCAAAGTATTGGAGTTTCATCCTCAGCCTCAGTCCTTCCAATGAGCACCCAGGACTGATCTCCTTTAGGATGGACTGGTTGGATCTCCTTGCAGTCCAAGGGACTCTCAAGAGTCTTCTCCAGCACCACAGTTCAAAAGGATCAATTCTTCAGTGCTCAGCTTTCTTCACAGTCCAACTCTCACAGCCATATGACCACTGGAAAAACCATAGCCTTGACTAGACAAGACCTTTGTTGGCAAAGTAATATCTCTGCTTTTTAATATGCTACCTAGCTTGGTCATAACTTTCCTTCCAAGGAGTAAGTGTATAATTCTTCTTCTGTCTGCCCTCTGGTGGATGAGGTGGATGGGAAAAACTAAGTCTTGTTCTGGTGGGCAGGGTCATGCTCAGTAAAACTTTAATCCAATTATCTGTTTATGGTTGGGGCTGTGCTCCCTCCCTGTGAGTTGTTTGACCTGAGGCAACCCAGCCCTGGAGTCTAGGTTGGGTATACAGACTCTTGTTGTTCAGTTGCTAACTCCTGTCTGACTCTTTGGGACCCCATGGACTGCAGTGCCCAAGGCTCCCCTGTCCTTCACTATCTCCTGGAATTTGCTTCAACTCATTTCCATTGAGCCAGTGATGCAATTTAACCTTCTCATCCTCTGCCACCCCCTTCTCTTTTGCTTTCAGTATTTACCAGTATCAGGGTCTTTTCCAATGAGTCAGCTCTTCACATCAGGTAGCCAAAGTGTTGGAGTTTAGTTTCAGCATCAGTCCTTTCAATGAATATTCAGGGTTGATTTTCTTTAGGATTGACTGATTTTATCTCCTTGCAGTCCAAGGGACTCTCAAGAGTCTTCTCAAACACAATTTAAAATCACAAATTCTTCAGTTCTCAACTTTCTTTATGGTCCAACTCTCACATCTGTACAAGACTACTGGGAAACCCATAGCTTTAACTATATGGCCCTTTGTTGGCAAAGTGATGTCTCTGCCTTTTAATATGCTGTCTAGGTTTGCCATAGTTCTCCTTCCAAGGAGTAAGTTTCTTTTAATTTCATGGCTAGGGTCAATGTCCACAATGATTTTGGAGCCAAAGAAAATAAAATCTGTAACTGAGTCCACTTTTTACCGAGAAGTGATCGGACTGAATGTCATGGTATTCGTTTTTTGAATGTTGAGTTTCAAGTCAGCTTTTTCACTCTCCTCTTTCACCCTCATCAAGAGGCTTTTTGGTTCCTCTCCCTCTTCTGCCATTAGAGTGGTATCATTTATGTATCTGAGGTTGTTCATATTTCTCCCAGCAGTCTTGACACCAGCTTATGATTCATCCAGACCAGCATATCACCTGATGGATTCTGCATATAACTTAAATCAACAGAATGATAATACATAGGTTTGTTGAACTCCTTTCCCAATTTTGAACCAGTTAGTTTTTCCATGTCCAGGTCTAACTTTTGCTTCTTAATCTACATGCAGGTTTCTCAGGAGACAGGTAAGGTGGTCTAGTACTCCCATCTCTTTAAGAGTTTTCCAAAGTTTATTGTGATCCGTACAGTCAAATGCTTTAGTGTAGTCAATGAAGCAGAAGTAGAAGTTTTTCTGGCATTCCCTTACTTTCTCTATGATCGAATAAATGTTGGCAATTTGATCTCTGGTTCCTCTGCCTTTTCTAAACCTGGCTTGTACATCTGGAAATTCTCAGTTTGTATACTGATGAAGACTAGATTGAAGGATTTTGAGCACGACATTGCTAACATGTGAAATGAGCACAATTGTACAGCAGTCGGAACATTCTTTGGTGTTGCTCTTCTTTGGGATTGGAAAGAAAACTGATTTTTCCAGTCCTGCAGTCATTGATGAGTTTTTCAAGTTTGTTGACATATTGAGTGCAGCAGTTTAACAGCATTATCTTTTAGGATTTGAAATAGCTCAGCTGGAATTCCATAACCTCCACTAGCTTTGTTCATAGTAATGCTTTGTAAGGCCCACTTGACTTCACATTCCAGATGTCTGGCTCCAGGTAAGTGATCACACCATCGGGTTATCTGCATCTTTAAGAGCTTTTTTGTATCATTCTTCTGTGTATTCTTGCCACCTCTTCTTAATCCTTTCTGCTTCTCTTAGGTCCTTACCATTTCTGTCCTTCATCATGTCCATCTTTGCATGAAATTTTCCCTTAATAACCCAATTTTCTTGAAGAAATCTCTAGTCTTTCCAATTCTATTGTTTTCCTCTGTCTTTTTGCACTGTTCATATAAGAAGGCCTTCTTTTTCTCTACTTGCTATTCTCTGGAACTCTGCATTCAGTTGGGTATATCCTTCCCTTTCTCCCTTGCCTTCTGCTTCACTTCTTTTCTCAGCTATTTGTAAAACCTCCTCAGACAACCACTTTGCCTTCTTGCATTTCTTTTTCTTGGGAATGGTTTTGGTCACTGACTCCTGTACAACATTATGAACCTCTATCCATATTTCTTCAGGCACTCTGTCTATGAGATCTCTCCTTTGAATCTACTCATCACCTCCTCTGTATGATCGTAAGGGATTTGATTCAAGTCATACCTGAATGGCCTACTGATTTTCCCTACTTTTTTCAATGTAAGCCTGAATTTTTCAGTAAGGAGCTGATGATCTGAGCCACAGTCAGCTCCAGGTCTTGTTTTCACTGATTTATAGATCTTCTCCATCTTTGGCTGCAAAAAATAAAATCAGTCTGATTTTTATATCGACCATCTGCTAACATCCATGTGTAGAGTCATCTCTTGTGTTGTTGGAAAAGTGTATTTACTATGACCAGTGTGTTCTCTTGACAAAACTCTATTAGCCTTTGCTCTGCTTTATTTTGTTCTCCAATGCCAAATTTGCCTGTTACTCTGGGTATCTCTTAATATCTTATTTTGCATTCCAATCCCCTATGATGCAATGGACTTTGTGTGTGGAACTCTGCATTCAGTTGGGTATATCCTTCCCTTTCTCCCTTGCCTTCTGCTTCTCTTCTTTTCTCAGCTATTTGTAAAACCTCCCTAGACAACCACCTTGCCTTCTTACATTTCTTTTTCTGTGTGTGTGTGTGTGTGTGTGTGTGTGTTAGTTCTAGAAGATCTTATAGATCTTTCTGGAACCAGTCAACTTCAGATTCTTCTGCATTAGTGGTTGGGGCATGGAATTGGATTGCTGTGATGCTGATTGGTTTGCCTCGTAAGCAAACCAAGATCATCCTGTCACTTTTGAGACTGCACCCAAATACTGCATTTCAGAATCTTTTGTCGACTGTGAGGGCAACTCCATTTTTTCTAAGGGATTCTTGCCCATAGTGGTAGATGTAATATTCATCTGAATTAAATTCTCCCATTCCCATCCATTTTAGTCTGTATGGTGAGCCCTAAGAGGGCTCACTTGCCAAGGGGCACCTTCCAGGACTGCTACTGCCAGTGCCCCCATCGCCATGGAGAGCCACTGCTGACCCACATCTCCACAGGAGACCCTCCAGTACTAGCAGGTTAAATCTGGCTCAGTCTTCCCTAGGGTCATGGCTCCTTTCCCCTGGGTCCTGGGGAGTGCAAGATTGTGTTTATGCCCTCTGAGTGGATTCTCTAAGTTTCCCCCAGTCCTATAATCAAATCCCACTGGCTTTCAAAGTCAGATTCCCTAGAAATTTCCAGTTCCTTTGCCAGCTAACTAGGCTGGGAAGACTGACATAGGGCTTAGAACCTTCACAATAGCGGGAGAACTTCTAAGGAGTTATTATTCTCCAGTTTGTGGGTCACACACCAGGTGGGTATGGGGTTTGATTTTATAGTGCTTGGCCCCTTCTACCATCTTATTGCAGCTTTTCCTTTGTTTGTGGACACAGATTATCTTTTTTTGATGGGTTCCAACATCCTCCTATTGATGGTTGTTCAATAGCTAGTTGCAATTGCAGTGCTCTCACTGGGGGAAATGAGTGCACGTCTTTCTACTCTGCCATCTTGATTTGATCTTAATATTTTCATTTTTACATATAACTTTCCTTTTCAACCTGAATACTTAGAGAATTTTTTCTTTCTCTTCTAATATTAAAAATTCCACCAGGATAGTTCCAAGTGTTGTTTATTCTGTTAATTTTCCCCAAAGACACAACAGAGCCTTTTCAAATTTTAAATTCAAGGTTTCATTTAGTTCTGGATGGTGTTTTCCCCACTGTCAGTCAATGCCATGTCCTTGTTTTTCTTATTTACTTTACTGAAACAAAATCTCTACTGTCTCTTTCCTATATCCATCAACTTCTTGATCATTTCCTTCCCTTCATTTTTCCCTTGTGTATTTTGGAAGTGTTCTACATTTGTTCTCTGTACCATGATAGAGTTTTCTGCTTTTGACTATCACTGCGTGAAATTATTCTATTGTGTTTTGAGTTTCTTTGTATTATTTCCTTATATAAGCCAGCACACTTTGTACTCTGCCTTCACGTCAAGGCAGAGATGCGCTTCAGAGATACCCTACAGAGATTCACTTCTTTCCTTGTATATCCAGTTTTGTGTTGTAGAGGTTTTATCTTTTTCATCTTTTAGGAAGAAAACCAAAACTGCCTTTTTAAAATTTATTTTTAATTGGAGTATAACTGCTTTCCAATATTGTGTTGGTTCTGCTACACATCCACATGAATCAGCCATAGGTATACATATGTCCCCTCCCTCTTGAACCTCCATCCCATCTCCCACCCCATCCCACAACTGCTTTTTAAAAATTGTTTTTTTTTTTTTTTAAACTATTTTCAAATACTAGTACTTGTACTTCTCAGAGTCTTTAGGAAAGCATTTCCTTTCCCCCGTGTTGCATCATCCTTATAGAACACCCGCAGAGGTTTCATACTTTGAAAGGAGAGAGATCTACCTGGAATCTGACAGTGTGGAATGTCCTCAGGTCCTTTGGATGTTCTCTCAGATGCTGGCAGCCTCCTTATCTCAGCCCCAGATGTAGATGTCAAGTAAGCCTGGACAGTCACTAATTTAATTAGTAAAGTCTAATTGTGTTCATTTAGCATAATCCTGCCAGCCTGAAAGTGAGTGCTCTCTTGATCTGGCAGCCAGAGATCTCTAATTGAGTCAGAGGTCCACAGCTATTGTTCCAGTGATTGACAGTGCAGGGAACACTAAATGCTTGGTAAGCACTGATCCTAGAATTTTTCCTATCTCTGTAATTGTTTGGTTGATTTCTTCTATGACAAAGAACCCTAGGATACAATGAACCTTTGCCTTCCTTTGACTCCTGACATTCTTTTCATTAGGAATATGAATTCCTGCATTAATATGGGGGAGAAGAGGTGTTGATGGGGTAAAAGGAGGGCAGGAGACTGGGTTTTGGAGTGAAATTCACTGTTTTTCAGTCATTGGGCCCCATACCCCAGACTTAGAAATGCATCACTCAAATCTTTCCTCAGTTCTTTGAGGGGGCTCTGAATTCTCTACTGCAAAAGGTGGACAAGGAAATGATCTCAGATTGTGCTCCTTGGTCATTCTAAAATGATGTGTTCAGAAGAAATTCCACTCCAAGCCTAGCATCTCTTATCTTCTTCTTCCAGTGTGCTTGCCAGTTTTTATCTTTTTTTCTGTTTTCTTTTTTAAGGCTATTTTAATAAGAAGCTGGAAGGGGAAATATTAAGTCTGGCAGGCTGGTCTGTCACTGTAGCAACCCAGGGTCCTCTATAATTTTCTTCTGAATACACTGCTTATTTGGTGTGATTGTCAATGACTGTCGAAGTAATTGGCCAAAATAAAGCTGTCAGTGTGACAGTTATTCTAACTCAAAGAATATTCCATGCTGAGGCTGAATAAGAAGCTCTGATTCTCTGGCAGAGCTGACACTTGCAGCAAAAGTGTTTTCTGTGGGTCCTTTGATTCCTGTGAGGAGTTCCTGTCTCTAAAATTTCTACCTTTTTTTTAAAAGTTATTGAAATATAGCTGACTTACAACTATAAGAAAGCATGTTATATTAGTTTCAGGTATGCAGCCAAGTGATTCCGTTATACATACATCTCCCTATCTATTCTTTTCAGATTCTTTCCCACTACAGGTTATTGCAAGATATTGAATATAGTTCCCTCTGATATACAGGAGGTGCTTATTGTTTACCTATTTTATGTATAGTTGTGTGGATTTGTTAATCCCAAACTCTCCCCACCACACTATCTCCTTTGACAATCATTAAGTTTTTCCCCTACCACTATGAGACTATTTCTGTTTTGTAAATAGTTCGTTCTATCATTTTTTTAGATTCTATAGGATTTCTCCTTTTTTCTTCATACATAACTCCACTCACTCTCCTTAAAAAGAGAAACAGACAAACTAATCAGTTGCTTTGGATTTGGATCATATTTAAGACAGCATCTTTCTTTAAGCCAAAGATGGAGAAGCTCTATACAAGTCAACAAAAACAAGACCAGGAGCTAACTGTGGCTTAGATCATGAACTCTTTATTGCCAAATTCAGACTGAAATTGAAGAAAGTAGGGAAAACTACCAGACCATTCAGCTATGACCTAAATCAAATCCCTTATGATTATACAGTAGAAGTGAGAAATATTTTTAAGGGACTATATCTGATAGATAGAGTGCCTGATGAACTATGGAAGGAGGTTCATGACATTGTACAGGAGACAGAGATCAAGACCATCCCCATGGTCTTGGAAATATTTCCAAGGGGAAATATTAAGTTTGGAAGGCTGGTCTGTCACTGTAGCAACCCCATGGAATTTCCCCATGGAAAAGAAATGCAAAAAAGCAAAATGGCTGTCTGAGGAGGCCTTATAAATAGCTGTGAAAAGAAGAGCAGCAAAAAGCAAAGGAGAAAAGGAAAAATATAAGCATCTGAATGCAGAGTTCCAAAGAATAGCAGGAAGAGATAAGAAAGCCTTCCTCAGCGATCAATGCAAAGAAATAGAGGAAAACAACAGAATGGGAAAGACTAGAGATGTCTTCAAGAAAATTAGAGATACCAAGGGAACATTTCATGCAAAGATGGGCTCAATAAAGGGCAGAAATGGTATGGACCTAACAGAAGCAGAAAATATTAAGAAGAGGTGGCAGGAATACACAGAAGGACTGTACAAAAAAGATCTTCAGGACCCAGATAATCACGATGGTGTGATCACTGACCTAGAGCCAGACATCCTGGAATGTGAAGTCAAGTGGGCCTTAGAAAGCATCACTACAAACAAAGCTAGTGGAGGCGATGGAATTCCAGTTGAGCTCTTTCAAATCCTGAAAGGTGATGCTGTGAAACTGCTGCACTCAATATGCCAGCAAATCTGGAAAACTCAGCGGTGGCCAAAGGACTGGAAAAGGTCAGTCTTCGTTCCAATCCCAAAGAAAGGCAATGCCAAAGAATGCTCAAACTACCTACCGCACAATTGCACTCATCTCACATGCTAGTAAAGTAATGCTCAAAATTCTCCAAGCCAGGCTTCAGCAATACATGAACTGTGAACTTCTAGATGTTCAAGCTGGTTTTAGAAAAGGCAGAGGAACCAGAGATCAAATTGCCAACATCCGCTGGATCATGGAAAAAGCAAGACAGTTCCAGAAAAGCATCTATTTCTGCTTTATTGACTATGCCAAAGCCTTTGATTGTGTGGATTACAATAAACTGTGGAAAATTCTGAAAGAGATGGGAATACCAGACCACCTGACCTGCCTCTTGAGAAACCTATATGCAGGTCAGGAAGCAACAGTTAGAACTGGACATGGAACAACAGACTGGTTCCAAATAGGAAAAGGAGTACGTCAAGGCTGTATATTGTCACCCTGCTTATTTAACTTCTATGCAGAGTACATCATGAGAAACGTTGGACTGGAAGAAGCACAAGCTGGAATCAAGACTGCCGGGAGAAATATCAATAACCTCAGATGTGCAGATGACACCACCCTTATGGCAGAAAGTGAAGAGGAACTAAAAAGCCTCTTGATGAAAGTGAAAGAGGAGAGTGAAAAAGTTGGCTTAAAGCTCAACATTCAGAAAATGAAGATCATGGCATCTGGTCCCATCACTTCATGGGAAATAGATGGGGAAACAGTGGAAACAGTGTCAGACTTTATTTTTCTGGGCTCCAAAATCACTGCAGATGGTGACTGCAGCCATGAAATTAAAAGACATTTACTCCTTGGAAGAAAAGTTATGACCAACCTAGATAGCATATTGAAAAGCAGAGACATTACTTTGCCAACAAAGGTCCATCTCGTCAAGGCTATGGTTTTTCCTGTGGTCATGTATGGATGTGAGAGTTAGACTACAAAGAAAGCTGAGCACTGAAGAATTGATGCTTTTGAAGTGTGGTGTTGGAGAAGACTCTTGAGAGTCCCTTGGACTGCAAGGAGATCCAACCAGTCCATTCTGAAGGAGATCAGCCCTGGGATTTCTTTGGAAGGAATGATGCTAAAGCTGAAACTCCAGTACTTTGGTCACCTCATGCAAACAGCTGACTCATTGGAAAAGACTCTGATGCTGGGAGGGATTGGGGGCAGGAGGAGAAGGGGACAACAGAGGATGAGATGGCTGGATGGCATCATTGACTCGATGGACGTGAGTCTGAGTGAACTCTGGGAGTTGGTGATGGACAGGGAGGCCTGGCGTGCTGCGATTCATGGGGTCACAAAGAGTCGGACACGACTGAGCGACTGAACTGAACTAAGGCAGAATATTGAAAAATTATTCTAAAGGCAGGAGTTGAGTTTATCTTTTAACACATGATATTTCATACATTCTTTCTTCGTTCCTCACCAATATGTCTTCAGTTGATATATTTATCTTGAGCTTCTGTTGAAATTACTACAGAGACAAACTCATTTTGCTATCTACATTCTTGTTTTCTCCTATAGTTTTTTATAAAAATGTTCAAATATATGGCAAAGTTGGAAGAATTTTACAGTATACCCTCTATGTAGATTCTACTGTTAACCATTTATCTACTTATTTTGACAAAGAATTAGCTGTCCTTTTAGTAATTCATCTTTTCTTTTGATGCATTTCAAGGTTTCAGACATCACTACACTTCCCCTAAATGCTTCAGACACTGTACCATTAAATAAAGTTTAATATTTGCATCTCCTTCTGACATAAAATTTGGATACAATTAAATACACAAATGAAGTGTGCATTGGCTGAGTTTTCATAAGTACATATACCTCTGTAATCCAAACACCCAATGCTATTCCTGAAACTGTGTATAAGTCTTGTATTCTTGTCTTTTGAAGTAAAATGCTGATTCAAGAGTTAATAATTGGGGAATGTGAAGATGCATAAACAAACACTAGCTGTTGGACTAGGGATCTGGTAACAATTTAGGCTATAATTCTGCCACGTAGCAGAATTAGAAAAATCCCAGTTGCCTGAAAGATATAAATAAACCCCTGGCATGCACTCCTAAGTTTTTTCTACAGGAAGCAGACCTCTTCCAGATGAAAACCACTGACCAGAAGAACATAGATCCTAGACTAGTTGAAACCAGAAGGTTGATGATGGTTGAAACTTCACCTTGAGGCCAACCAATCTGAGAATTTTCCATGACCTGATCATGTCCTGTTCCTTAAACACTGTAAAACTTCTCACTACCCACTCCAGGGTAGGTCACACAGTCTTGAAAACTACTCTTTTCTACTTCACCCAAAACTGTTTCTGCCTTTCTATTTGGCACCAATGAGCACAGGCTAAGTTTTGGCAACATTCCCACTCTTGGCAATCACCACCCTACAATTCCCAGGGTGACAGTTTCACAGCCAGTCCCAGCTAGAGCAGAAGGGCACAGGGCTCGAGAGGTAAAGAGGTAAAAACGGATAGAATAACTATGTTTGAAGAGATCTGGAGAGGAGTTACACTTCTCACAGCATTTGGCAATGAAATAGTCATACACATACCAATGACTATCAGACAAAACCGATAATAGAAGTGACCATTAATCCCAAAGAAGTTGTATGAAATGTACAAGACATGGCTCTACTGGGAATAATGTTTACATAATCCTAGCAATAGAAACACTGAGCACTGATCTCATCTAAATAGGTAAAATTGTTTGGAAGTTGTGGAGAAGGAAAACAAATGTGATTAAGAAAACCTGTAGTCAACAACTACTGAGGCTCGTGCGCCTAGAACCTGTGCTTTGCAACAAGAGAAGCCACCACAGCTAGAAGCCTGCACATCGCTGCAGAGAGTAGCCTCAACGCGCTGCAACCAAAGAAAGCCTTCATGCAACAAGGAAGGCCAGTGAGCCCCAAAAGAAAGAAATAAAAAAGAGAAAGCCTGTAATAGAAATTCAATAAATAATATTTATAATTATAAATCAAGGAAGATGTGTAAGAATTTTAAACCAAAAAAAGAAAGAGAAAATATTGAATATGATTGTCTTTGGAGACCTATAATTGACGCTGCTGCTGCTGCTAAGTCGCTTCAGTCGTGTCCGACTCTGTGCGACCCCATAGACGGCAGCCCGCGAGGCTCCCCCGTCCCTGGGATTCTCCAGGCAAGAACATTGGAGTGAGTTGCCATTTCTTTCTCCAATACATGAAAGTGAAAAGTGAAAGTGAAGTCGCTCAGTCGTATCTGACTCTTCACGACCCCATGGACCGTAGCCCACCAGGCTCCTCTGTCCATGGAATTTTCCAGGCAAGAGTACTGGAGTGGGGTGCCACTGCCTTCTCCATGAATTGAGGAGGTAAGGGGAAAGAAAATTCTGCCCTCTGTAGTTACCTTAGTAGAACACATGGATTTCTTAATCGATACACCAGTAAAATCTTATTAAAAATTAAAGTTAAATTTTAAACAAAAGATGAAATAAATACTGTGTGTCAGATTTCCAATCCCATTAACATTTTGTGCTATATATGTATATTGGGGGAACCTCTCAAAAGCAACTAGAAATACTGGTGAAATACACTAAATTTTTAATTCTATACCTGAATTTAAAAACAATGAGAGGAACACCCACCTCCCACTCCCCACCGCACCCCGCTCCCCACCCCGCTCTGCCACTAGGGAAAATCAAAAGAAACCAAGAGCATCATGACATAATTTGCCAATTACAGAAAATAAGGGACTTAAAATTCAATGACCCCTCAGGAATAGGACAAAGTGTTGGGTGATACAAGGGGTTGGAATGAGACCCCTACATAAAACCAAGACTCTCAAAGAGGTGCTGTCATGGTGAGAGAGGGTAGCAGAAAAGAACAACTCTTTGCAGAAAAGGGCATGACAAGGAACTCATCCACTTTGTCCTGGGCCCTGAATGGAACGAAGAAATGTTATAATTTACAGGCAAAGGTCTGCTCTCATACAGGACAGGGGTTTAAACACGCTATGTAAGATCTTAGCTCCCCAAGCTAAGAAATTTTCATTAAAAGTCTTGGATTAAAAACAACCCCGGGATTCCTGGCAAAAGCCAACACAAATCCTCTCTGGAAAGATAGATACTTAACGTAGGGATTACAGGATTCTAATGATATAAAATTCTGCCTTAACATAAGCCCAAACACAAAGTTAGAAAACAAAGTATAAAGCAACAAGGAAAGAAGCAAATATCAGTCCACCATGAACAAGAGTCTGCAGAAGCAACATATACTATAATTAGAGTCTCAGAACTTTAGATAATAGACTCATCAGATTTAAGCAAACCATTAAGTGTACTTGAAATTATTAGTTCATTAAAAGAATGACAGAAAAAGAATGTAAAACTAAATCTTTTTGCTTGTATATCAGAAAATAACACAACATTGTAAATCAATTATACTTCAATAAAATTTTTATTAATTTGAAAATTTGTTTAAATTTTTAAAAAGATGGACAAACATAAAGTAGGAGCAAGGTAGCATCACAAATGATACAACAAACTTGAAAAATGTTTGTGCAGCACATTTATGTCTAGATGTCAATGAAATTTAAAACTCTATGAAGTTTTATTTTCAATAAGACTGATTTAGATTACCATTCCCATCTGGATTAAAAGAATTGTTTTCTGTCTTAAGACAGCAAGTATTAAAACTGTCGTAAGAAGAGATAGGGAAAAAATGAATTAAATCCATGAAGGAAGATGACTAAGTTTCCAAAGAAATTCTTTCTTTACACTCTGCATCTCCCCAAGAAAAAAAACAACAAAAACCTCAAATATTTTAGTCAATTTTTCATTCAAAATAAAATACAAAGACTTGGCACTATTTGAATTGCTTTAGCCCCAGAAAAATAAAATAAGTTTCCAAATTGCTTTTTAAAAATATTTTTTTATTTTTAATACATTAGACCGTTGTTGATTTTCTGTTTTAAATATAGCAGTGCATACATGCAAATTCCAATCTCCCAATCAATCCCTCCCCCTCAACCTTCCCTCCAGTAACTATAAATCCATTCTCTAAATCTGTGAGCCTGTTTTTGTTTTGTAAAAGAATTCACTTGTATCATTGTTTTTAGATTCCACATATAAGCAATATCATATGATATTTGTCTTTCTCTGTCTGACTGACTTCACTTGATAAGATAATCTCCAAGTCCATGCATGTTGCTGCAAGTACCACTATTTTATCCTTTTTAATGACTGAGTACAATAAACAAACAGTATAAAATGAAAGGAAGATGCTTTTAAAAATTGAAAAGGTAATATTAAGTGAAAACAAAAAATAGTATTTAAAAAGGGAACAAGATGATCAATGAAACCAGAGTCTGATTCTGTGAAAAGAGTAATAAAACTGACAAAATGTTTGTCATTCTTATAATAACAACGAGACCATAAAGAGTAACTCTGAGTTGAGACTGTGAGGCTACACATAGGAATGGGATTAGAAATTAAAGAGTGCTATCAATGGCTTCATTCAACAAACATTAACATTGACCAAGACAGAAGAGATGAGTTCCCCAAATAATCTTAAGTAGCGGAAAACCCTAATAAACCAACAATATTAAGATAAACTGCATAAGTTCTCAAAATAAACCTAAAATAACCACTTCACCACCCACCCAGATGGTACTATGAATGAGGTGAATCAATCATTAGAAAATTCCCATATTAGGACATTTGTTCAAGAGCTTAGAAAATTATAGAAACTGTCCAGTTTATTCTAGGATGCTAACATAAAACACTGATATAAAAAAACAGAGAAAGTTGAGAGGAAGGAAAGAATAACGCAAGGAAGGGTGGAAGTTGGGGACAGATGGGAAGAAATGACATAAAACAGTGCAACGCAACCCCTACGGGTCATTTTTATTTATGAATGCTGAATTTTGTTGTATAGGGCAGTTAGCTTACTGACAGGTCAGATTCCTTCCTTTGGACTCTGTGAGGGCAGGTCTAGAGTAGCCCATTCTAGAGCTCCTGAGCTCTGCTCTTATCCTACGGCCTCTCTCAGATCTCAACCGGGGGTCCCCTCCATTCTGCAAGCCTCTCCAGCCTGTTTGGTTAGACTCCAATGTTCCCCAGCACTTTGTGACTTCAGAAATCTCCCATTTAGCTCACAAATCCACAGCGACCCTTCTGCTTCTGTCCTAGTGGGCTGCATCAACCCAATTAAAATTCAACCAGAGGCTCAAGAGGTCCCCAGAGATTTCTGGAGACACCCTTTTCCTCACTTCTCCCTTTCGCTGTTTCTCCGGTGAACCCCAGCAGCTCGCTGGTTTCTGGAATCCACTTTCCTGTGCTGCAGTTTAGGAAAGCCTCAATGCAAACAGCTGGTGTGAATGTTTTCCTTTTTCTTGAGGATTACAGCTGTGCATACTGTTTACTGTTTGAAAATAGCTGCTCCGTATGTTTTGGCCAGTTTTATGTTTGATTAAAGCAAGACGGTAGTAAATATCTGTTAACTCTATCATAGTCAGAAACAGAAATCCATATGCCATTTTTTCATCCATCAAAGTCTGAAACCTTGAATGTAACACAAGCGTAAGTAACTTAAAGTGAGTAAAAGCAAAGGAATTGCTGAACATGAAGGCAGACACTTCTTCAGTACAAAAAATATTCCTTAAAGTATTCCATAGTCCTCTAAGTTAAAAAAAAAAAAAAAGCCCATAGTCTTAAAAAAAAAAATTATGAGATTATGGGCAGTGAGTTGTTTTTCTTTTTAACTACATGTTATTTTCAATTGATATCCTACTATGAATGATGAGAACACTCTTACAATTTTCCCCACCACTCCTATTCCCATTTGATTTTCATTTTCAAGTCCATAACATTTACTTTGTCCCTTTCTTTCTAATTATTATACCCTAGTGTTTCCTTGTTTTGGTCTTATTTCATTGGTAAGAATCTCTAGTAAAAGGATGAAAGAGGAAGCAATAGCATCAATATTTTCCCCTTACTTAACAGAAATATTTCTAAGCTTTAGCCATTAAGTACAATATTTGCTATGGTTGTTGGTAGTTCCTCTTTATAGGTTAAGAAAGTAAGAATTTTTAAAAATCATAAATATGTTGCATTTTATCAAACACCTTTTTTGTAATTATGAGATGATCATACAATTTCTATTCTGTTGATATCTTACTATGATGGATCTTATCAATAGCATCCTTGGATTCTAGGGATAAATCCTATTTGAACATGAGATATCTTTTCATAGGCAACAAGTCAATTAGTTAATAATGTATTTAAGATTTTTGCAATAATTTTGTTATATTGTATAGTTCTTTTTGTTTTTAATATGAAGTTTATACTAGCTTTACGAAATAGTTGAGTAATTTTTTTCCTATCCTTGGAATTCATTTGGGGGTAAGATATGGGTTATCTATTCCTTGAAAATTTGAACATCATAGAAGCAAAGTACCTAAAAAGTTAAACACATAACTTCTCTTTCTTTCCTTTTTTGCTGTTGTGCTTGACATACTTTAAGCAATTTATTTTTATTGCATGTTTTTCTTAGGTTCAATTGATAATTTTACAATCTTAAATATCTAATAAAGATAAGATAGATTTGTTTGACTATTAAATCCAGGGAGGAAAAAATCATATATATGCATTATTTATTGTTGAAAGTTCTAGGCAAAAAAAAAAGAAAAGAAAAGAAAATTTGATAAAACTTACCTATAAGATACTCGTTCAGTGTCTTCTGAGTGGAAAGACTTTTGATTTCAGATTTAGTTTATTTACTGGTTACTGCTGCTGCTGCTGCTGCTAAGTTGCTTCAGTCGGGTCCGACTCCATGCAACCCCATAGACGGCAGCCCACCAGGCTCCCCCGTTCCTGGGATTCTCCAGGCAAGAACACTGGAGTGGGTTGCCATTTCCTTCTCCTTACTGGTTACTAGTTTACTTCATTTTCCCTATTTCAAGTCAATTTCACTAAATTCTAGAAAATTATGTTTTATCTAAGTTTTCAAATTTAATAATATTGCATTTTAATATTTTCTCAGGTTTCCTTTACCTCTATTTTATCTATAGTTGTGTCTCATTTTATTTTTGTGAGATTGTTTTCCAAAACTGACCACAGCAATATTTTCAGTTTCAAATGCTCTTTGACACTCTCTAAAGCGATAATGTATACTGTCCTTCTCCTTGAATCTGGACAAGGCTTGGTGACCACACTGATAAATAGAAGACAGTGGAAGAGATGCTCTGTGTTTTCCATAGCTGAGGCCCTGGACATTGTGGAACAGAGTCAAGCTCTCCTGACCATGCCCAATCCGTATTCACAATCCACAGTATCAGTGAACATGATAAACAGTTTTTACATCCCTAGATTTGGGGAATATTTGTTTTTTCAGTCATAGTAACTAGAAAAGTTCTGACTTTTGCTTAATTGTATCTGTTTTAGAAAAATTCTCTGAATTTATTTGTTTGAATTTTTCATGCTTGATTGTTCTCAACCTGGATTCAAGGATACTAATTACATATAAATAAAATTATTTTTCTATTATTTTCTCTTGGATTATCTTAAACTCTTTTTTTCTATTTTTCTGTTTCTAATATGGTTATAATAATGTAAAGGCTTCAGTCTCTCCTTTAATTATTTTTTTTTTTCCTGTGCTCTTCCAACTAATTTTTTTCTCATTTTAGTATTTTTCCCTATCTTCTTTTTACCTCACTTCCCTAAGCTTTTGGTGCAAAAAGATCATAATTCCTTTAATTCATCTTCTTTCTTTGATTTGACGAAAATTATTTGTTCAACATATTCTTCTGCTTTGCAAACTCATTGTTCTCTTATTATTGCTATACTGAGTTTATTTTTACCTTTCAACATTTTTCTCATAGTTTCCAGCTCATGTTTCTTTGATTAATGGTCATCTTTTCATGGAAGCCAATCTTTCTTGATCAGCTGAAGAAAATATTAAACTAATACTTTCTTTAAAATCAAATAAAGAATATGAATGAAAGGGGAAAAGGCTTGTTTTTTTGTTTTTTGTTTTTTTTGCATCAAGAGTTTAGAGAAGCAAGGGGGAAGCAAAATGCTAAAAAGAGGAGAAAATGAGCTACAAGAGCTCAGGAGGAAAAAAAAAGGAACACTGTATGGTAACAGAAATGCTGATGACATGCAGATATGTAGATGGCACCATCTTAATGGCATAAAGCAAAGAGGAACTAAACAGCCTATTGATAAGGGTGAAAGAGGAGCATGAAAAAGGCTGGCTTAAAACTCAACATTCAGAAGATGGCGGAGGAGTAGGACGGGGAGAACACTTTCTCCCCCACAAATTCATCAAAAGAGCATTTAAACATCAAGTAAATTCCACAAAACAACTTCTGAATGCCGGCAGAGGACATCAGGCACCCAGAAAAGCAACCTAACTCTTCGAAAGGAGCGCGACTGAACAAGTGAGCCTAAAAAAAAAAAAAAAAAAAAAAGTGTCCTCCACCATCCCCTTTGTGTCAGGGCGGAAACCAGACACTGAAGACACCAGCAAACAGAAGAAGTTATAACAGAGGGAAACGCCTCGGAGATTAAAACCCTTGGGTACTACGGACTACATAGGAAGGGGCCTATAGATCTTGAGAATATAAGTCGGACCAAGGAACTAGCCAAAAATGAACTGAACCCACAATACTCACAATAAAACCAGAGAGAGTCCTAGATATATTTTTACCATTTTTATGATCATTCTTTCTTTTTCTTTTTTTTAAATTTTTTTAAAAAAATTTTAAGTCCTCTATTGTTCCTTTAATTTTCACTTTTATAACCTATTACTTTGCAAAAAAAAAAAGACCCTATTTTTATCTTCTTCAGCAAACTAAAATATACATATTTTATAATTTTTTGACCTTGTTTTTTTTTTTTTTTTTTTCCTTTTCTTTAACATTGTATTTTTGAAATTCCAAACTCTACTCTAGATTTTTAATTTTAGCTTTTTGGTATATGTTATCAATTTTGTACCTATAGTTTTTTTTATAATTTCTGTGACTTTTTTTTTCTTTTTTTCCTCTGTTTCTTTCTCTTCTTCTTTTATATAACATTGTATATCTGAAATTCCTACTCTAGATTTTTAATTTATGCTTTTTGGTATTTGATACCAAGTTTGTACCTGTATTTTCTTTATAATTTTTGCGACATTGTTTTTTTTATAATTTCTGTGACTTTTTTTTCTTTTTTTTCTCTGTTTCTTTCTCTTCTTCTTTTATATAACATTGTATATCTGAAATTCTACTCTAGATTTTTAACTTATGCTTTTTGGTATTTGATATCAAGTTTGTACCTGTATTTTCTTTATAATTTTTGCGACATTGTTTTTGTTTGTTTGTTTGTTTTCTCTCTTTATTTTTCTTCTTCCTTTTTTTTTAACATTGTATTTTTGAAATTCCAAACTCTACTCTAGATTTTTAATTTTTGCTTTTTGGCATTAGTTATCAATTTTGTACCTGTATTTTCTTTCTAATTTTCACGACCTTGTTTGTTTTTCTTTGTTCGTTTTTTCTCTCTTTCTTTTCCTTCTTCTTTTCTTTAACATCATATTTTTGAAATTCCAAACTCTACTCTAGATTTTTAATTTTTGCTTCTATGTATTTGTTACCAATTTTGTACCTTTAAGAACCCAATCTTCAGGACCCATTTTTCACTAGGGAGCAAGACTACTGGCTTGACTGCTCTCTCTCCCTTTGGACTCTCCTTTTTCTCCACCAGGTCGCCTGTGTGTCCTCCCTAACCCCTCTCTACTCTACCCAACTCTGTGAATTTCTGTGTGTTCCAGACAGTAGAGAACACTTAGGGAACTGATTACTGGGTGGATCTGTCTCTCTCCTTTTCATTCCCCCCTTTTATCCTTCTGGCCACCTCTGTCTCCTTCCTCCTTCTTCTCTTCTCTGTATAACTCCGTGAACATCTCTGAGTGGTCCAGTTGTGGAGTGCACATAAGGAAGTGACTACTGGCTAGCCCACTTTCTCCACTATTGATTCCACCTCATCTCATTTGGGTCACCTCTAACTCCCTTCTCCCTCTTCTCTTCTCCATGTAACGCTGTGAACCTCTCTAAGTGACCCTTACAGTAGAGAAACTTTTCATCTTTAATGTAGATGTTTTATCAATGGTGCTGTGTAGAAGGAGAAGTTTTGAAACTACTGTAAAAATAAGACCGATAACTGGAAGCAGGAGGCTTAAGTCCAAACCCTGACTCCAGGGAACTCCTGACTCCAAGGAACATTAATTGACAGGAGCTCATCAAACGCCTCCATACCGACACTGAAACCAAGCACCACACAAGGGCCAACAAGTTCCAGGGCAAGACATACCAAGCAAATTCTCCAGCAACACAGGAACACAGCCCTGAGCTTCAAGATATAGGCTGCCCAAAGTCACCCCAAAACCATAGACATCTCATAACTCATTACTGGACATTTCATTGCACTCCAGAGAGAAGAAATACAGCTCCACCCACCAGAACACCGACACAAGCTTCCCTAACCAGGAAACCTTGACAAGCCACCTGTACAAACCCACACACAGCGAGGAAACACCACAATAAAGAGAACTCCACAAAATGCCAGAATACAGAAAGGACACCCTAAACTCAGCAGTTTAAACAAGATGAAGAGACAGAGGAATACCCAGCAGATAAAGGAACAGGATAAATGCCCACCAAACCAAACAAAAGAGGAAGAGATAGGGAATCTACCTGATAAAGAATTCCAAATAATGATAGTGAAATTGATCCAAAATCTTGAAATTAAAATGGAATCACAGATAAATAGCCTGGAGACAAGGATTGAGAAGATGCAAGAAAGGTTTAACAAGGACCTAGAAGAAATAAAAAAGAGTCAATATATAATGAATAATGCAATAAATGAGATCAAAAACACTCTGGAGGCAACAAATAGTAGAATAACAGAGGCAGAAGATAGGATTAGTGAATTAGAAGATAGAATGATAGAAATAAATGAATCAGAGAGGAAAAAAGAAAAATGAATTAAAAGAAATGAGGACAATCTCAGAGACCTCCAGGACAATATTAAACGCTACAACATTCGAATCATAGGGGTTCCAGAAGAAGAAGACAAAAAGAAAGACCATGAGAAAATACTTGAGGAGATAATAGTTGAAAACTTCCCTAAAATGGGGAAGGAAATAATCACCCAAGTCCAAGAAACCCAGAGAGTCCCAAACAGGATAAACCCAAGACGAAACACCCCAAGACACATATTAATCAAATTAACAAAGATCAAACACAGAGAACAAATATTAAAAGCAGCAAGGGAAAAACAACAAATAACACACAAGGGAATTCCCATAAGGATAACAGCTGATCTTTCAATAGAAACTCTTCAAGCCAGGAGGGAATGGCAAGACATACTTAAAATGATGAAAGAAAATAACCTACAGCCCAGATTATTGTACCCAGCAAGGATCTCATTCAATATGAAGGAAAAATCAAAAGCTTTTCAGACAAGCAAAAGCTGAGAGAATTCTGCACCACCAAACCAGCTCTCCAACAAATACTAAAGGATATTCTCTAGACAGGAAACACAAAAACGGTGTATAAATTCGAACCCAAAACAATAAAGTAAATGGCAATGGGATCATACTTATCAGTAATTACCTTAAACGTAAATGGGTTGAATGCCCCCAACCAAAAGACAAAGACTGGCTGAATGGATACAAAAACAAGACCCCTACATATGTTGTCTACAAGAGACCCACCTCAAAACAGGGGACACATACAGACTGAAAGTGAAGGGCTGGAAAAAGATTTTCCATGCAAATAGGGACCAAAAAAAAGCAGGAGTAGCAATACTCATATCAGATAAAATAGACTTTAAAACAAAGGCTGTGAAAAGAGACAAAGAAGGACATTACATAATGATCAAAGGATCAATCCAAGAAGAAGATATAACAATTATAAATATATATGCACCCAACACGGGAGCACCGCAGTATGTAAGACAAATGCTAACAAGTATGAAAGGAGACATTAACAATAACACAATAATAGTGGGAGACTTTAATACCCCACTCACACCTATGGATAGATCAACTAAACAGAAAATTAACAAGGAAACACAAACTTTAAATGATACAATAGACCAGTTAGACCTAATTGATATCTATAGGACATTTCATCCCAAAACAATGAATTCACCTTTTTCTCAAGCGCACATGGAACCTTCTCCAGGATAGATCACATCCTGGGCCATAAAGCTAGTCTTGGTGAATTCAAAAAAAAAGAAATCATTCCAAGCATCTTTTCTGACCACAATGCAGTAAGATTAGATCTCAACTACAGGGGAAAAACTATTAAAAATTCCAACATATGGAGGCTGAACAACACACTGCTGAATAACCAACAAATGACAGAAGAAATCAAGAAAGAAATCAAAATTTGCATAGAAACGAATGAAAATGAAAACACAACAACCCAAAACCTGTGGGACACGGTAAAAGCAGTCCTAAGGGGAAAGTTCATAGCAATACAGGCACACCTCAAGAAACAAGAAAAAAGTCAAATAAATAACCTAACTCTACACCTAAAGCAACTAGAAAAGGAAGAAATGAAGAACCCCAGGGTTAGTAGAAGGAAAGAAATCTTAAAAATTAGAGCAGAAATAAATGCAAAAGAAACAAAAGAGACCATAGCAAAAATCAACAAAACCAAAAGCTGGTTCTTTGAAAGGATAAATAAAATTGACAAGCCATTAGCCAGACTCATCAAGAAACAAAGGGAGAAAAATCAAATCAATAAAATTAGAAACGAAAATGGAGAGATCACAACAGACAACACAGAAATACAAAGGATCATAAGAGACTACTATCAGCAATTATATGCCAATAAAATGGACAACGTGGAAGAAATGGACAAATTCTTAGAAAAGTACAACTTTCCAAAACTGGACCAGGAAGAAATAGAAAATCTTAACAGACCCATCACAAGCACGGAAATTGAAACTGTAATCAAAAATCTTCCAGCAAACAAAAGCCCAGGTCCAGACGGCTTCACAGCTGAATTCTACCAAAAATTTAGAGAACAGCTAACACCTATCCTGCTCAAACTCTTCCAGAAAATTGCAGAGGAAGGTAAACTTCCAAACTCATTCTATGAGGCCACCATCACCCTAATACCAAAACCTGACAAAGATCCCACAAAAAAAGAAAACTACAGGCCAATATCACTGAGGAACATAGATGCAAAAATCCTTAACAAAATTCTAGCAATCAGAATCCAACAACACATTAAAAAGATCATACACCATGACCAAGTGGGCTTTATCCCAGGGATGCAAGGATTCTTCAATATCCGCAAATCAATCAATGTAATACACCACATTAACAAATTGAAAACTAAAAACCATATGATTATCTCAATAGATGCAGAGAAAGCCTTTGACAAAGTTCAACATCCATTTATGATAAAAACTCTCCAGAAAGCAGGAATAGAAGGAACATACCTCAATATAATAAAAGCTATATATGACAAACCCACAGCAAACATTATCCTCAATGGTGAAAAATTGAAAGCATTTCCTCTAAAGTCAGGAACAAGACAAGGTGCCCACTTTCACCATTACTATTCAACATAGTCTTGGAAGTTTTGGCCACAGCAATCAGAGCAGAAAAAGAAATAAAAGGAATCCAAATTGGAAAAGAAGAAGTAAAACTCTCACTATTTGCAGATGACATGATCCTCTACATAGAAAACCCTAAAGACTCCACTAGAAAATTACTAGAACTAATCAATGACTATAGTAAAGTTGCAGGATATAAAATCAACACACAGAAATCCCTTGCATTCCTATACACTAATAATGAGAAAACAGAAAGAGAAATTAAGGAAACAATTCCATTCACCATTGCAACGGAAAGAATAAAATACTTAGGAATATATCTACCTAAAGAAACTAAAGACCTATATATAGAAAACTATAAAACACTGGTGAAAGAAATCAAAGAGGACACTAATAGATGGAGAAATATACCATGTTCATGGATTGGAAGAATCAATATAGTGAAAATGAGTATACTACCCAAAGCAATTTATAGATTCAATGCAATCCCTATCAAGCTACCAACAGTGTTCTTCACAGAGCTAGAACAAATAATTTCACAATTTGTATGGAAATACAAAAAACCTTGAATAGGCAAAGCGATCTTGAGAAAGAAGAATGGAACTGGAGGAATCAACCTACCTGACTTCAGGCTCTACTACAAAGCCATAGTTATCAAGACAGTATGGTACTGGCACAAAGACAGAAATATAGATCAACGGAACAAAATAGAAAGCCCAGAGATAAATCCACGCACATATGGACACCTTATCTTTGACAAAGGAGGCAAGAATATACAATGGAGAAAAGACAATCTCTTTAACAAGTGGTGCTGGGAAATCTGGTCAACCACTTGTAAAAGAATGAAACTAGAACACTTTCTAACACCATACACAAAAATAAACTCAAAATGGATTAAAGATCTAAATGTAAGACCAGAAACTATAAAACTCCTAGAGGAGAACATAGGCAAAACACTCTCGACATACATCACAGCAGGATCCTCTATGACCCACCTCCCAGAATATAGGAAATAAAAGCAAAAATAAACAAATGGGACCTAATTTACCTTAAAAGCTTCTGCACATCAAAGGAAACTATTAGCAAGGTGAAAAGACAGCCTTCAGAATGGGAGAAAATAATAGCAAATGAAGCAACTAACAAACAACTAATCTCAAAAACATACAAGCAACTCCTATAGCTCAACTCCAGAAAAATAAATGACCCGATCAAAAAATGGGCCAAAGAACTAAACAGACATTTCTCCAAAGACATACAGAGGGCTAACAAACACATGAAAAGATGCTCAACATCACTCATTATCAGAGAAATGCAAATCAAAACCACTATGAGGTACCATTTCACACCAGTCAGAATGGCTGCGATCCAAAAGTCTACAAATAATAAATGCTGGAGAGGGTGTGGAGAAAAGGGAACCCTCTTACACTGTTGGTGGGAATGCAAACTAGTACAGCCACTATGGAGAACAGTGTGGAGATTCCTTAAAAAACTGGAAATAGAACTGCCTTATGATCCAGCAACCCCACTGCTGGGCATACACACTGAGGAAACCAGAAGGGAAAGAGACACGTGTACCCCAATGTTCATCGCAGCACTGTCTATAATAGCCAGGACATGGAAGCAACCTAGATGTCCATCAGCAGATGAATGGATAAGAAAGCTGTGGTACATATACACAATGGAGTATTACTCAGCCATTAAAAAGAATACATTTGAATCAGTTCTAATGAGGTGGATGAAACTGGAGCCTATTATACAGAGTGAAGTAAGCCAGAAGGAAAAACACCAATACAGTATAATAATGCATATATATGGAATTTAGAAAGATGGTAACAATAACCCTGTGTACGAGACAGCAAAAGAGACACTGATGTATAGAACAGTCTTATGGACTCTGTGGGAGAGGGAGAGGGTGGGAAGATTTGGGAGAATGGCATTGAAACATGTAAAATATCATGTATGAAATGAGATGCCAGTCCAGGTTCGATGCATGATACTGGATGCTTGGGACTAGTGCACTGGGACGACCCAGAGGGATGGTATGGGGAGGGAGGAGGGTTCAGGATGGGGAACACATGTATACCTGTGGCGGATTCATTTTGATAATTGGCAAAACTAATATAATTATGTAAAGTTTAAAAATAAAATAAAATTTAAAAAAAATTCAGCATTCAGAAAACTAAAATTATGGCATTCGGTCCCATCTATTCATGGCAAGTAGACCGGAAACAATGGAAACAGTGACTATTTTCTTGGGCTCCAAAGTCACTGCAGATATTGACTGCATCCATGAAATTATAAGGCGCTTGCCTCTTGGAAGAAAAAACTATGACAAACCTAGACAGCATATTAAAAAGCAGAGATATTAACTTTGGCGACAAAGGTCTGTCTAGTCAAAGCTATGGTTTTTCCTGCTGTCATGTGTGGATGTGTGAGTTGGACCATAAAGAAGGCTGAACACTGAAGAATCAATGCTTTTTAACTGTGAGGTTGGAGAATACTCTTGAGAGTCCCTTGGACTGCAAGGAGATCAAACCAATCAATCCTAAAGGAAATCAGCCCTGAATATTCATTGGAAGGACTGATGCTGAAACTGAAGCTCCAATACTTTGGCTACCTGATGCAAAGAACTGACTCATTAGAGTAGACCCTGATGCTGGGAAAGACTGAAGGCGCGAGAAGAGGACGGCAGAGGATCAGATGGTTGGATGGCATCACCAACTCAGTGGTCATGAGTTTGAGCAAACTCTGGGAGTTGGAGAAGGACAGGGAAGCCTGGTGTGCTGAAGTCCATGGGGTCTCAAAGAGTCATACATGATTGAGCAACTGAGCAACAACATTACAGATTGTTGTTTGGAATTTTCTTATCCTATACTCTCCTCTCTCATTTTCTGTTTTGTCAAGGAGGGAAATAGGGTTGGTTTACCTTAATTCTGCTAATCTTAACTGGAGGTCTTCTACCACCTCTTTTTGCATAGATCTATTTATTTCATTCACTATGATAAATTTGTAGGGAAGCATTCCTTTCTCATTTTTCTACTTTGACTTTATTCTATATAAGTCAATGGTATGAAAATATTTGAAATCCAGTCACTGCTTATCCTGATACAACCAGAATCTGAAAATCAAGTGATGACTCAATGCTTATCTATCCACTTAAGCCTTAGTTTATGGCAAATAGTTTACATTTCCTTTTATGGTTTTCCTTATAAAAGTGCATTCTCATGTAATTTGGTGCGGGGACAAGAGGAGACATATGAACAAACAGCATGCTTTTCTCCTCTCCTCTCGCCTACGTATGTAGTTACAGTTAAAAGGATGCTTATGCTTTACTAAGGTATTCTGATGATATGTCAAGATAAAAGCTACACTCTTATACATGTCAGCTGGAGAGTAAGTCTTTCTGACAGGAAATCTGGAAAGGGGCAACCCAGGTAGCATGGAAGGGAGACTCTAATTTTGATTATTCAGAGTCAGATCATCAAAGAAGAAATTTTCTAGTGGTAGATTTTGGATGATCCCTAGGTGAAGGGGACACAGAGTTCTGTGGCAAGTGTGCTAATTTCACAAAATAAGAAAATTCTTAATTTTTCTATCAAGTAGTTTGTTGTTAATGTATAAAATGCAATTGGTTTTTATATGTTGATTTTGTATCTTGCAACTTGACTAAATTTCTTTATTAGTTTTTAAAGTTTTTTGGTGGAGTTGTTAGGGTTGTTTATATACATGATCATACCATCTACAAATAGAGGCAACTTTGCTTCTTTCTTATTTGTATATATTTTATTTCCTTTGTTTTGTCTAATTGCTCTGGCTAGGACTTCCAGGACTAATAGTGAATAGGAGTGTCAGGAAAGTGGGCATCCTTGTATTAATCTTGATCTCAGAGAAAAAGCTCTCAGTCTTTCACCACTGAGTTTGTTGGCTGTGGGCTTGTCATATATAGTCTTTATAGTGTTGAGGTACATTTCTTCTCTACCCAATTTGTTGAGAACTTTTATTATGAAAGGATGTTGAATTTGTCAAATGACTTTTCTTCATCTATTGAGATAATCATATGATTTTTATCCTTCATTCTGTTAATGTGGTGTATCACATTTATAATTTGTGCACATTGAACCATCCTTGAATCCCAGGGATAAATCCCATGTGATCATGTACCAGTTCAGTCACTCAGTCGTGTCTGACTCTTTGTGACCGCATGGACTGTAGCACACCAGGATTCCCTGTCCATCACCAACTCCTGGAGCTTATTCAAACTCATGTCCATTGAGTAGGTAATGCCATCCGACCATGAGCCTTTTAATCTGCTATTAAATTTGGTTTGCTGGCATTTTGTTGAAGATGTTTGCCTCTATATTCATCAGGGATATTGGTCTATAGTTTTCTTTTCTTTAGTTTTCATTGTTCTTATCTAGCTTTGGTGACAGGGTAATGTTGGCCTCGTAACATGCATTTGGAAGTGTCTAATCCTTTGGAGAAGGAAATGGTAACCCACTCCAGTACTCTTGCCTGGAGAATCCCATGGAAGGAGGAGCCTGGTGGGCTACAGTCCATGGGGTCGCAAAGAGTCAGACACGACTGAGCACTTCACTTTCACTTTCACTTAATCTTTGTCAACTTTTTGGAAGAGTTTGAGAAGGATTGTGTTAATTCTTTAAATGTTTGGTAGAATTCATCACTGAAACCGTCTAGGCTGTATTATAATGCCTGACATTTCATTTTTTTTGACTGTAATATAAGTGCCTGATGTTAAGCTTTTGACTGCCATTGCAACCATTTCAAAGACATCTATCTCAAACAGACACATCATCACCAGCTATACAACTGGATAAAGAGCCAGGCTGCCCCACCCATGAATCTTTCCTCCTAGAAAGCCCTGGGTGACCTAGATAACTGATCATTTGAGTCACCCTGTGTATCTCCTCTTATGTTTTAATTTCACCAAAAAAGAGTGAGTTTGTGAAACCTTAGGCACCACACATTGACATTGACATTGAAGTCGCTCAGTCGTGTCCAACTCTTTGCAACCCCATGGACTTTAGCCTACCAGGCTTCTCCGTCTGTGGAATTTTCCAGGCAAGAGTACTGGAGTGGGTTGCCATTTCCTTCTCCAGGAGATCTTCCAGACACCACAATCAACCCTAATAAAGGCATTACTCCAGGCTTTTCTACTCAATAGCATTATTATCAATAGCCTGAGACTGACACCCATTCACTTTTCTTAGTTGAGAGTTGTTTTTTTTTTACTACAGATTCAACCTCCTTAGTCTTTATTGGTCTCATCAGATTTTCTATTTCTTCATGACTCAGTCTTAGTAAGTTGTATATTTCTAGGAATTTAGTCATTTCTTCTAGGGTATTTAATTTGTCATGCGGGTGTGTATGCTAAGTCATTTCAGTTGTGCCCGATCTTCTGTGACCCAATGGACTGTAGACCACCAGGCTCCTCTGCCCATGGGATTCTCCAGGCGAGAATACTGGAGTGGGTTGCCGTGTCCTCCTCCAGAGGATCTTCCCAACCAAGGGATCGAACCCACGTCTGTCTCCTACATCTCCTGTATCGACAGGCAGGTTCTTTATAACTAGCACCACATCTCTTATGATTCATGTATTTCTGTGGTATCAGTTATGTCTCCTCCTTCATTTCTGGTTTTGAGCCTTTATTTTTTTTCTTAATCTACCTAAAGACTTGACACTTTTATTTATCTTTTTTAGAAAACCAGCGTTTGCTTTAATGGATCTTTTCAATTATCTTTCTGGACTCAATTTTATTAGTTTTTGCTCTAATATTTATTTCCTACATTCTACTAACTTTGGGCTTAGTCTCTTCTTTATCTAGCTCTTTGAGGTGAAAATTTAGGTTGTTTATTTGAGATTTCTTTTTTCTTACTGTACACATATATCACTATAAACTAACCTCTTAGGACTGCTTTTACTACATGCCAAAGTTTTGGAATACTACAATTCCATTTTCATTTGTCTCTAGATACTTTTTTATTTCCCTTTTTATTTCTTCTTTGACCTATTAATTGCTCATGAGTGTATTGTTTAATTTCCACATATTTGTGAATTTTCTAGCTTTCCTCCTGTATTGCAATGAGGTGTCACTCAAACCAGTCATAATGACCATCGTCAAATAGTCTACAAAAAAATAAATGCTTGAGAGGATGTGGAGAAAAGAGAACCCCCTTGCATTGTTGGTAGGAATGTAAATTGATAACAGTCAGCTGTGGAGAACATGATGGAGATTCCTTAAAAAACTAGGAATAGGCTTCCAGTTCAAGAGGGTGGAGTAAACAGACATGTGCTCATCTCCTCCTGCTAGAGCACCAAAGTTGCAACTAGATGTTGAATGACCATCTTTAGGAAGACACTGGAACCCACCAAAAAGGATATCTCATGTCCAAGGGCAAAGAAGAAGCTTCAGCAAGACGGAAGGAGTGCAATCATGATAAAATCAAATCCCATATCCATCAGAAAGATGACCCACAGACTGCAGAACAATAATACCAAAGAAATTCTCACACTATTAAGTTTCTGAACTCCACATCAGGCTTCCCAGCCTAGAGATCTGACAAAGGGACTGGAAATCCCCTAGAGGACCAGCAGGATTTGATTACAGGTCTTCCAGAGGACTGGGGGAAATAGAGACTCCAGTCTTGGAGGGCACAAACAAAATTTGTATGCACCAGGATCCAGAAGAGAGGAGCAGTGACCCCACAAGAGACTGAACCAAAACCACCTGCTAACATTGGAGGACCTCCTGTGGAGGCACAGGTCGGCAGGGGCTCACCACAGGGATGCGGGCACTGGAAGGTCCCCCTTGGTGTAAACCCTCTTGGAGTTCACCACTAACCCTACCATAGAGCCCATAGTTCCTAAGGCTGGGTTGCCTCAGGTCAAACAACTACTAGGGAGAGAGTACAACTTCACCCATCAGTAGATAATGGTATTAAAGCTTTACTGAGCAAGGCTCTGCCCACCAAAGCAAGACCTATTTTTCCCATCACCAGTACCTCCCATCAAGAAGCTTACACAGTCTCTTAGCCTCCTCTATCAGAGTGCAGACAGAAAGAAGCAAGAAGAAGCACAGTCTCACAGGAGCTAAGACAAAAACCATATTACAGAAAGATAATCACAATGAAAAAGCAGAAAGTTACATTCCAAATGAAGGGACAAGATAAAATCCCAGAAAAAACAACTAAATGAAGTGGAGATAGGCAACCTTCCAGAAAAAGAATTCAGAATAATGATAGTGAAGATGATCCAGGATCTTGGGAAAAGAATGGAGGCAAAGATCGAGAAGATGCAAAGAATGTTTACCAAAGACCTAGAAGAACTGAAGATCAAATAATCAGAGATGAATAATACACTAGAAGGAATCAATAGCAGAATAACTGAGGCAAAAGGATAGAAGACAGAATGCTGGAAATCACTGCTGCAGAATAGAATATAGAAAAAAAGAATGAAAAGAAATGAAGACAGAATAAGAGACATCTGGGACATTAAACTCACCAACACTTGCATTCTAGTTGGTGTAGCGTCCCAGAAGGAGAAGAGACAGAGAAAGGACCTGAGAAAATATTTGAAGAGATAATAGCTGAAAACTTTCTGAACATGGGAAAGGAAATAGTCAAAACCAAGTCCAGGAAGCACAGAGAGTCCCTTCAAGGATAAACCCAAGAAGGAACACACCCATACACATAGTTATCAAACTGACAAAAATGAAAGACAAAAATAAAATATTAAAAGCAACAAGGGGAAAACAACAAATAACATACAAGGAAACTCTCATCAGGCTATCAGCTGATTTCTCAATAGAAACTCTACAAGCCAGAAGTGGTAATGGCTAGAAGGGAATGGCATGATATATTTAAAGTGATGAAAGGGAAGAGCCTACAACCAAGAATATTCTACCCAGCAAGATTCTCCTTCAGATTTGATGGAGAAATCAAAAGCTTTCCATACAAGCAAAAGTTAAAAGAATTCAGCACCACCAAACTAGCTTTACAACAACTATATAATCCATGGAATTCTCTAGGCCAGGATACTGGTGTGGGTAAGTCTTTCCCTTCTCCAGGGGATCTTCGCAACCCAGGGATTAAACCCAGGTCTCCTGCATTGCAGGTGGATTCTTTACCCTCTGAACCACAAGGGAAACCCAAGAACACTGGAGTGGGTAGCCTATCCCTTCTCCAGCAGATCTTCCTGACCCAGGAATTGAACTGGGGTCTCCCACACTCCAGGTGGATTCTTTACCCATGGAGCCACAAGGGAAGAGATTATGTAACTATTGCTCACTTAATACCATTGTATCATGATTGGTCAACAGAAAAATAATAGAACTCTATATCACTAAAATTAGAATCTAATAGAAAAACCTGTAATCACTTTTTAAATTCCAGATCCACATCAGAATTATCTTGAAATTTTTTGAAAAATACAAATGCTCAGGTATTGCTTTTTTTCTCCAGAGCTCCAGATATGTTTCTAAAGGGCAGCCACGTTTAAAAACAACTGGACTACATGATGATGTTTTACTTCTATCTATCTTGTTTCACTTTTTCTATTTCATATTATATTCAGTGCTCCCATTTCATTTAGTTTATGTTCTCCAATTTCTGCATCACTTTTTTTTATGTTATTTCTCAAGTCTTCATTAAGTGTAGCAGAAAAGCTTTTGCATACATATATAAAAATATGTATAGTGCATATATACCAGAAAACTTATGAATTTTTGCCTAACTAAAAAGATTATGACATCTTGATTCCACTTGTTTGACTTAGTATGAACAGAATGCTAGATTTCTAATTTTAAAATAGGTATGCAACAAGCGACAAAGGTTTACTATACAGCTTAGGGAACTATAGTCAATATCTTATAATAACCTATGATGGAAAATAATTTCAAAAATAATATATGTGCATTTGTATAACCGAATCACCTTGCTGTGCACCTGAAACATTGTAAGGCAACCATACTTCAATAAAGTATATATATTAAAAGAAAAAAAAAAAAAACTAGGAATAAAACTAGTATGTGAAGTGAAAGTCACTCAGTCATGTCCAACTCTTTGTGACCCCATGGACTATACAGTCTATGAAATTCTCCAGGCCAGAATACTGGAGTGGGTAGCCTTTCCCTTCTCCAGGGGATCTTCCAAACACAGGGATGGATCCCAGGTCTCCCGCATTGCAGGTGGATTCTTTACCAGCTGAGCCACAAGGAAAGCCCATAGGATACTGCAGTGGGTAGCCTATCCTTTCTCCAGTGGATTTTATCTGACCCAGCAAATCCACTACAGGGCATATACCATGAGGAAACCATAGCTGAAAAAGTCATATGTACCCTAATGTTCATTGTAGTACTGTTTATAACGCTAGGACATGGAAGCAACCATCAATAGATGAATGAATAAAGATGTTGTACATGTATACAATGAAATATTACTCAGCCATTAAAAAGAATGAATTTGAGAAAGATCTAGTGAGGCAGATGAACCTATAGCCTGTCATAAAGAATGAAGTCAGTCAGAAAGAGAAAAACAAATATATATTAATGAATGTATATGGAGTCTGGATAAATGTTATTGATGTTTTTATTTCCATTACTCTAGGAGGTGGGTCAAAGAGGATCTTGCTGTGACTTATGTCAAAGTGTATATTACCTATGTTTTCCTCTAAGAGCTTTATAGCTTCTGGTCTTATGTTCAAGTCTTTAAAACATTTTGAGTTTATTTTTGTGTGTGGTGTTAGGAAGTGTTCTAGCTTCATTCTTTTACATACAGTCATCCCATTTTCCCAGCACCACTTATTGAAAAGGCTGTCTTTCCTCCATTGTATATTCTTACCTCCTTTGTCAAAGGTAAGTTGCCCAAAGGTGCAGGGGTTTATCTCTGGGCTTTCCATCTTGTTCCATTGATCTATATTTCTCTTTTTGTGCCAATACCATACTGTCTTGATGACTGCAGTTTTGTAGTATCGTCTGAAGTCAGGAAGGTTGATTCCTCCAGCTCCATGTTTCTTTCTCAAGATTGCTTTGGCTATTCACAGTCTTTTGTGTTTCCATATAAATTGTGAAATTAATTGTTCTAGTTTTGGTGAAAAAAGCTATTGGTAGTTTGACAGGGACTCCATTGAATCTAGATTGCTTTTGAGTAGTATAGTCATTTTCACAATATTGATTCTTCCAATTCAGGATGGTATATCTCTCCATCTGTTTTTGTCATCTTTGATTTCTTTCATCAGCATCTTATAGTTTTCTGCATTCAGGCCTTTTTCTCCTTTTTGTAGATTTATTCCTAGGTATTTTGTTATTTTAGCTGCAAACTTGAATGAGGGCATTTCCTTAATTTCTTTTTCTGATTTTTTCATTGTTAGTGTATAGTAATGCTAGGGGTTTCTGTGTATTAATTTTATATCCTATGACTTTATTATGTTCATTGATTAGCTCTAGTAATTTTCGGGTGACTTCCTTAGGGTTTTCTTTATAGAGTATCATGTCATCCCCAAACAATGAGAGTTTTACTTCTTTTCCAACTTGGATTCCTTTCATTTCTTTTTCTTCTTTGTTTTCTGTGGCTAGGACTTCCAAAACTATGCTGAATAATAGTGGTGAGGGTGAGCAGCCTTGTCTTGTTCCTGATCTTTGAGGAAATGCTTTCAGGTTTTCACGTCAAAAATAAGGTTTGCTGTAGGTTTGTCATATATGGCCTTTGTTATGTTGAGGTACGTTTCTTCTATGTCTACTTTCTGGAGAGTTTTTTAATCATAAATGGTATAGAATTTTGTCAAAAGCTTTCTTTGAATCTATTGAGATGATCATACAGTTTTTATCTTTCAATTTGTTAATATGGTATATCACATTGATTGATTTGCATATATGAAGAATCCTTGCATCCTTGGGATAAAGCCCACTTGATCATGATGATGTATGATCCTCTTAATGTGCTGTTGGATTCTGTTTGCTAAAATTTTGTTGAGGTTTTTTGCATAATAGTTATTTTTAATACTTTTAACCTTTATAGAGTTGAGTGATTTGTACCCCACCTTTATAGTATTAGGATATTTTGAGTTTGATTATATGCTTAACTTTACCATGAGTTTTATGGTTCATATACTCTCATATTACACTGGAAAAGACTCTGATGCTGGGAGGGATTGGGGGCAGGAGGAGAAGGGGATGACAGAGGATGAGATGGCTGGATGGCATCACTGACTCAATGGACATGAGTCTGAGTGAACTCTGGGAGTTGGTGACGGACAAGGAGGCCTGGCGTGCTGCAATTCATGGGTTCGCAAAGAGTCGGACACGACTGAGTGACTGAACTGAATTGAACTGAACTGATTCTTCCATTTCAGCCTGAAGAGCTCCCTTTAGAATTTCTTGTAAGGCAGGCTAGTGATGATGAATTTCCTCAGCCTTTGTTCATCTGAAAAGGTCTTTCTCTCTCCTTTATGTGAAGGACAGCTTTGTCAAGTATTCTTGGTTGGCAGTATTTTCTTTCTTTCAGGGCTTTGAATATACTATCTCACTATCTACTGGCCTGCAAAGTTTCTGCTAAGTAATGTGCTGATAACCTCTTGAGGGCTCACTTGTAGGTAATGAGTTTCTTCTCTTTGCAGCTGTTGAATTTCTCTCCCTAATCTTTAGCAGTTTTATTATAATGTGTCTCCATGAAGTCCTCTTTGGGTTCAATCTGTTTGGGGACTTTATGTACCTGGATGTCTGCATCTCTGTCAAGATAGGAAGTTTTCAGCTACTATTTCTTTAAATAGTTTTCTGCTCCTCTCTCTCTTCTCCTTCTGAGACTCCCATGATTCAAATATTGTTTTGCTTGATGGTGTCTCATAATTCACATAGGCTTGATTTATTCTTTTTCATTCTTTTTTCTTTTCTATTCTGACTGGATAGTTTCAAATGTCCTGTCTTCAAGATCACCAATTATTGCTTCTGAGTGATTAGTCTTTGTTGATGCTCTATTGCATTTTTTCATTTCATTCATTATATTCTTCAGTTCTAGAATTTCTATTTTTTTCTTTTTTATGAATTCTGTCTCTCAATTGTACTTTTTGTTTTGTTCATGTATTGTTTTCCTGATTTCACTGAGTTGTCTACCCATGTTCTCTTGTTTGCTGGGTTTCCTTAAAAATACTTATTTTGAATTTTTTTCAGCAATTTTTATATTTTCATTTCTTTGGGGTCAGTTACTGAAAAATCACTGTATTCCTTTGATGATGTTATGTTTACTTGATTTTTCATGTTTCTTGTAGCCTTGGTTGATGTCTACACATTTTTTGGAGCAATTACCCCTTTCAGATATACCAACTGGTTCACCCGCAGGTAGGTACTAGGGTTGCAGATAGGTGAGTATGGTGGTTTTAGACCTGGGGAAGGCCGATGGTACAGTCTCGGTGCACTGAAGTCAGTGCTGGCAAAGATTGCAGGAACCTTCAACAACCAATGCTATTGATTTCTGTAGCAGCAGGAAAGGCTGCTAGGGTCTTCAGTGGTGGAGGCTGCTGATCTTTTTCCCATGAGGGATGTCATGGCCACGGGGTTTCCTCTTGATCCTGGGTCTGGTTTACGGGTGCCCTCATGGTGGCAGTGGTGGTGCTGTGGTCTAATGCATGTGCACCTGTGGAGCAGCCATGGAGCTGGAATCCGGAGCATGGGCACTCACAGAACAACAGTGACTCCCTCTAAGGTCTAGGGCACTGGCTAGCCCATAGCATGGTGACTTGGGTGCTTGAGAGGTGGGCAAGCACCAAGTGGCCAAGGATCCAGGATCTGGAGTGAAGGCATGCATGGAGAGACGGCATTCTGGGGCCCAGGATGCTGGTTGGCCCACAACAGTCACTCTAGGCCCTGTGATGTGGGTGTGCAGAGAACAATCACAGTCAGGGTCTAAAGCATAGGCCCATGTGGAGGAGCTCCAGCTCTGACATCTGGGATGTGCATGGGGCTGGTGAAGGCTGGCAGTCCTAGACCTACAGCAGCACAGCAACAGCTTCTTCTGCAGGGTGCATAGCAGCATCTCCCTTCCAGGTGTCCACAGTAGCTATGGCTGTTAATATTTCAGTAGCAAAAACTGTTGGCAACCATTGTGAAGCAAACTTTTGGGGTGCATGCTGATGAACAGTATAGGGTCTTCTGCTGTAAAGTTGTCAGGATCTGCAGCAGTCACTGGACCTGTGAGATCCTCAGTGGCAAAGGCTGCCAGGGTCCTATGCAGTGCAGGCACTAGGGAGGTAACAGCAGACAGCACCTGCCACGTGGCTCATCCTGAGCGCCCTTCCCCCCTTTCTTTGTTCCTAGTCATCTCCAAACATCTTACCTAAGGTAATCTCCTCAGCAACCTTTTCAGTACAGTTATTCCAGTGTTCTTGCCTGGATAATCCCAAGGACAGAGGAGCCTGGAGGGCTACATACAGTCCATGAGGTTGCAGAGAGTCGGGCATGACTGAGAGACTTAGCAGCAGCAGCAGCATTCATCTTTTGCTCCACTGTGTTAATGCCGGTTTCTTAGTTGGACTCCTGAGCCCTTCCAGGGTTATTTTTGTCACGGATAGCAAGTCGTTGTGGGTTTGTTTTTTTTTTTTCTGAGAGATCGGAGACAAAGGCTGGCATATCCTACTCTGTCATCTTGCTGACTGGAAATGACTTTTTGAATATGACACAAAGACCCCAGGCAACAAAAGCAAAAATGAACAGGTACAACTACAACAAACTAAAAAGCTTTCACACAGCATAGGAAACAATCAACAAAATGAAAAGCCAACCTATGAAGTGGGAGAAAATATCTGTAAACCATATAACCAATAAGGGGTTAATATCTTAAAAAATACAGAACTCATACAACTCAATAGCAAATAAAAACAAACAACCTGATTGAAAATGAGCAAAGGATCTAAATAGGCATTTTTCCAAATTAGACATACAAATGACCACCAAGGTAGTGAAAAGGTGAAACATCACTAACCTACAGGGAAGTGCTAATCGAGACTACAGTGAGATAGGACCTGACACCTGGCAGGTTACCAGTAACTACTGGTTACTACTGAAAAAGCAAGAGATAACAAATGGCGAGGATGTAGACGAAATAAGCACTTGTGCACTGTTGGTGGGAATGTAAATTGGTATAACCATTATGGAAAATAGTGGGGGGGGGCGCCTCAGAAAGCTAAAAATAGAACTATCATATTGCATGATCCAACAAACCCACCGCTGGGAATATGTTCAAAGACACTGAAAGCAGAACTTTGGAGGGAGATCTGTGCTCTCAGGTTTGTTTCAGCCCTATTCACAGTAGCCGAGATGTGGAAACAGCTGAAGTGTCCACTGATAGGGGAATAGATAAAGGAATCATGGTTGTGTATATATACAATGGAATACTATTCATCCTTTAATAAGATGGCTATCCTAGCATTTGTAACAATACGGATGAACCTAAGGGACATTACACTGGGGAAAGAAGCCAAACACAGAAAGAAAACACTACATGATCTCTCTGCCATGTGGGATCTAAACAAGTCAAATATGCAAAAGCAGAGAAAAACAGTAGCTTTCCCTATGGCTCAGCTGGTAAATAATCCACCTGCAATGCGGGAGACCTGGGTTGATCCCAGGAAGCCTGGGTTCGATCCCTGGGTTGGGAAGATCCCCTGGAGAAGGGAAAGACTACCCACGCCAGTATTCTGGCCTAGAGAATTCCATGGACTGTATAGTCCATGGGGTCGCAAAGTGTCGGACAAGACTGAGTGACTTTCACTTTCACTGGGGTCAAGGAGGTGGATAAAATGCAGGGTACAAAGTTACAATTGTGCAGGATGAAAAAGTTTACAGGTAGGATAGCATCATGGATTCAATGAACATAAATTTGCACAAACTCCGAGAGATGGTGAAGTACAGGGAAGCCTGGTGTGCTGCAATCCATGGGGTCACAAAGAGTTAGACATGACGTAGAGACTGAACAACAACAACAAATTACTATAGTTAGTATTACTGTATTTTACACTGGAAATTTGCTAAGATGGTGCTCTCACTACACACCAAAAAATGGTTAAGTATGTGAGCAGATGAGAGCAAGGATTTTTTTTCTTAATTCTTGATGGATATATCTCAATCTAATAGAAGAGTTCCTAGCATATAAGAACTCAGTAAACACTCAGTAAGTAATTTTTGAGTGAATAGATATTACTTCTTACATTTCCTCTTATAAGTTTCTCTCTAAGCCCCTGTGCAGTTCTAGGAGTCAAAACTAAGTTATTTCTAAAGTACCTTGACATTAAAATGAGATCAAACATTCTAACATCATACTTTAGTTTCCCCTGAGGAATGTGATTAAGAAATCAAGACTGGGACCCCATCTGGGTTATTTGTTTATTAGCAGAAGGTATCTGATACAATCACTGTGTTCTGATAAATGGGGGGAAAAAAATCATGCTTTTAAAATGCATCCACTCATAAATGCATAAGAAAGAATTTGCTGCCACTTCCAAAGAAGAAGATTAACTAAGGCCAACATAGAACATGCTATACTTCCCTGAATCAAGGGTCATATGAAGATAACATCAGTTCACATGTACTAGGTCTGCGTGTCTAAGGGATTTCTGTACTTCTGTGCTGTGTTGTCCTTAGTCTCAGTCGCTCAGTCGTGTCCGACACTTTGTGACCCCGTGGACTGTAGCCCGCCAGGCCCCTCTATCCATGGGGATTCTCCAAGCAGGAATACTGGAGTGGGTTGCCATGCCCTCCTCCAGGGGCACTCCCTGACCCAGGGATCAAACCTGTGCCTCCTGCATTGTAGGCGATTCTTTACCACTGAGCCACCAGGGAAGCCCGTAAATCAAGCATATAAAACATTAATGTACTCTTTATAAATACATATAAAGTGAGTAACTATGGAAATGTAACTCTGATAGAAGAATGGGAAATTATCAGCATTCATGTTCTGCTTCCCAGTACCAGGCATTTCCTCTTCCTGGACTGAGGACCCCAGGAAGCAGTCTCTGAAACAGAGATGAGCACGTAGGATATTTATAAGGGAGTGCCCTTGAGGTCAACACATGTGGAAGGAAAGGGGAGAAAGTTGAGTTAGGCAGGGAGAGAAGCTGGGCTGGGCTGTAATCGAATGAAGGTCTCAGCCCACCCCAAAGGCAACTCGAGCTAGAATGGCCCTTCAGAGGTTGTCCCAAGTTGTAGGGCTGGGCCTTCACAACTCACTGTTAATCAGTCACTGCTTTTATCTACCTGTGGAAGGATTTGAACTGTCCTTCAACTGAGGAAATCTCCAATAAAGGTTGACCTCTGAGGGTCACCTTCCTAGCACTCAAGACAGTTGGTGCTAGAGCTTCCCTGGTGGATTAGACAGTGAAGAGTTTGCTTGCAACACAGGAGACCTGGGTTCAGTCCCTGCATCAGGAAGAGTCCCTGGATCAGGAAGATCCCCTGGAGAAGGAAATGGCAACCCACTCCAGTATTCTTGCCTAAAGAATCCCATGAACAGAAGAGCCTGGCGAGCCCCAGTCCATGGGGTCACAAAGAATCAGACATGACTGAGCAACTAACACCTCACTTTACAGCAGCTGGAGGGCTAAGTCCCCCATTCCTAAAGGGGCATGTGGGTGACACATCCCAGCTTCCACTGCACTGCCATCCTGACTTCAATGGGAATTGCACCTGTGCCCCCTTTTCTAGTTTAATCACATCAGGAATAACAATATAATTCATTTTTGCCTGTTTTTAAAATGTATTTTATTGAAGAATAGTTGATTTACAATGCTGTATTAATTTCCGCTATATAGCAATGTGACTCAGTGATACATGCAAATATACTCTTTTTCATATTCTTTTCCATTATGGTTCATCACAGGACATTGAATATAGTTCCCAGTAGGACGCTGCTGTTTATTCATCCTCATCTGTATATGACAGCTTGCGTTTGCTAACCCCAGCCTTCCGATGCTTCACCCCCTTACTCCCTTGACAACCACAAGTCTGTCCTCTGTGTCTGTAAGCCTGTTTCTACTTCGTAGATAAGTTCATCCGTGTCATATTTTAGATTCCATAAAGGCGTGACATCGTATGAGATTTGTCTTTCTCTGACTTACTTCGCTCAGGATGATCATCTCTGGGCCCATCCGTGCTTCTGCAACCAGCAGTGCTGCGTTCTTTTCAGTGGCTGCGTGATATTCCACTGTGTTTACGCACCACATCTTCTTTATCCGTTCTTCTGTCAATGCACATTCAGCTTGTTCCATGTCCTGTAAACAAGTGGCTATTGCAAAGACTGCTGCAGCAAACATAGGGATGCATTTACTTTTTCGAATTTTTGAAGTTTAGATGAATGGAATACTACTATATGCATGTTTTTTGTCTTTCTCCCAAAAATATCTTTTATGAGCCATGTTACCGAATTTCAATTCAGCTTCAGATCAGATCAGTTGCTCAGTTGTGTCCGACTCTTTGCAATCCCATGAATCACAGCACGACAGGCCTCCCTGTCCATCACCAACTCCCAGAGTTCACTCAGACTCACATCCATCGAGTCAGTGATGCCATCCAGCCATCTCATCCTCTGTCGTCCCCTTCTCGTCTTGCCCCCAATCCCTCCCAGCATCAGAGTCTTTTCCAATGAGTCAACTCTTCGCATGAGGTGGCCAAAGTACTGGAGTTTCAGCTTTAGCATCATTCCTTCCAAAGAAATCCCAGGGCTGATCTCCTTCAGAATGGACTGGTTGGATCTCCTTTCTGTCCAAGGGACTCTAAAGAGTCTTCTCCAACACCACACTTCAAAAGCATCAATTCTTCGGCACTCAGCCTTCTTCACAGTCCAACTCTCACATCCATACATGACCACTGGAAAAACCATAGCCTTGACTAGACGAACCTTTGTTGGCAAAGTAATGTCTCTGCTTTTGAATATGCTATCTAGGTTGGTCATAACTTTCCTTCCAAGGAGTAAGCGTCTTTTAATTTCATGGCTGCAGTCACCATCTGCAGTGATTTTGGAACCCAGAAAAATAAAGTCTGACACTGTTTCCACTGTTTCCCCATCTATTTCCCATGAAGTGATGGGACCGGATGCCATGATCTTCATTTTCTGAATGTTGAGCTTTAAGCCAACTTTTTCACTCTCCACTTTCACTTTCATCAAGAGGCTTTTTAGTTCCTCTTCAGCTTAACTCATTCATTTGCATTGTTGTACACCCTGTTTTAATATACCACAGCATGTATACCCATTCCACTAATTAACAGAACTGTGGGTTGTTCATGACTTTGGGTTTTAAATTATGCTTCTCTGAACATTGCTCATGAATGAGTATATATCTTGATGACCATGCACTTGAGTTTTCGAGGAATATGCTTAAGAGTAAAATTTCTACTTCAGTGTATTTGTGTTTCCATGTTACTAGAAAATGCCAAAATGCTTTCTAGTTTTCACTGCCAGCAGCTGTGTCTGAGAGTCCCCATTGCCATCTGTCTGTATCTGCGAGAATAGGCTTGGTAATGCTACAGTAAACCGCAGATCTCAGTGGCATACAACAACAAAGATATACAAACATAGAAAATTTCCATTATTAAGAAGTGACCTGAGCCCATCCAAGTGCCCTAGACTAGAAGCTGCTGGTGGACACATGAGCAAACTCAGCCGCAATTTTGTCAAATAATAATCACCCCAAAGCTAGGGTTTTAAAAACAACAGCCATTTATATAGCTCACTAATTTGTATAGGGCTCAGCTGTGTGGGTTCTTTTGCCCTCAGCTGAACTTGCTTCTTCTAGCTGCCAAAGATAAGAGTTGGGATATATTTTTGAGGAAGGATTTAATTTGCATGCAGAATTTAGAGAGAATTTAGAGGGTCAAAAGGTATTCTCTCATTGCCAATTTTTCTCAGCCAGAAAAGACAGAAAGTCCAGAAAAACAAGTCACTTCACTCCTTTGAGAATGAGAATAAGAGGAAAAATTGAGAATAAAATGCACATCCAAGATTTAGTGGTGGAAGCAAGCAAATTCATGGGATACTGTGAGAAAGTGCTTCATAAACGGTGTATGCGTCATTTCAGTGAAAACTATGTAAAAATATCAGATGATTGTTTCTGTCCCTTGGTCAGATTGTGGCTGTGCTTCAGGGCCTTTCAAGTAAACTTTCTGCAGGGGTCAGAGGAGCCCCACGGAAGGGTTATAGCCCCACTTCGTCATTGCGGGGAGAACTACAGTGGACGCGGTGAGCACGCCAAGGGTGGGAACAACAGCAGCTTTGAACATGTCCTCTTATTACGGAATCTCTGCCTTTGCATCCCCAAGTCCTGGACATGGAAGGGTAAGGTAGGAATGGGTAGTGGAAAACAGATCCCAACTCAAATTGGATCCCATCTGCAGAATGGATAAGCTTGGCCCCTTTATGCCCAGGCAGCCAAGGCCATGTCTAAAAGAGAAACACATATTGAAGATGAGCAGCTCTGGATGGGTAAGAAAGAACACCTGCCATTTCTTTCCCATCATGCAGACACTTTATCCAAAATTGGTTGCAATGTAGTCTGTTAAGGAAGAAAAAATAAAAAGATAGTATTCTAAGGATTGGGCTTCCCAGGTGGAACTAGCAGTAAACTACCATTGCAGGAGACATGAGACAGAGGTTCAATCCCTGGGTCGGGCATGATCCCTTGGAGGAGTGCATGACAACCCACTCCAGGATTTTTGCCTGGAGCATCCCGTGGACAGAGGAGCCTAGTGGGCTACAGTTCATGGGTTTTCAAAGAGTCGGACACTACTGAAGCACTTAGCACTCCTGCACACATTCTAAGCATTAGAGGAAGCCTGTGTCCCCTGTGCTATCCACAACTTCTCATCAGCTAGCTGATAGCATATGACCAATGTTCAGTCACTCAGTCGTGTCCAACTCTTTGCGACCCCATGGACTGTAGCCTGCTGGGCTCCTCCATCCATGGGATTCTCCAGGCAAGAATACTGGAGTGGGCTGCCATTACCAGTACAATAATGTAAGAAAATAATAATAATATTTAAATTTTTTAAATATAGGGAAAAAAAGAAAAAGCCTAGATTATGCCAAAATGGTTACCTTTGGGAGAAAAGAGGATAGATAATTATTATATCTTCTATGTGTACTTCTCTTTATTAACATAAACACATGATTATCCTTTTGTGATCAGATGAAATAATTGTCGTAACAATAGATTAAAATTCTCATGTTTCTATGATCAAGCATGTTCCCATTCCCGTTGCAATGTCAATGGGCTAAGAAAGGAGCAAAGAGATTCTAGAAATCATTGCTTTCATTACTGAACTGGGAACTTGCCAGAAAGCAAGCTCCACTCTGGGTCCCAGCTGTTGGTGATCTGTTACGGACCAGATGTTTGTGCCCCCCTCCCAAATTCATATATTGAAGCCTTAACCTTTAATGTGACTGTATTTGTACTTAGAGATATGACTTTAGGAGGTAACTAAGGTTAAATGAGGCCATAATCCTCATTGAATGGGGTCCTGATCCTTATGGGATTTTGTTGTTGTTCAGTGGCTAAGTCCTGTCTGACTCTTTGCAACTCTGTACACTCCAGAACAGGCTTCCAGTGGCGCCAGTGGTAAACAACCCACTTGCCAATGCAGGCAATGTAAGAAATGTAGGTTTAATCCCTGGGTCAGGAAGATCCCCTGGAGAAGGAAATGGCAACCCAGTCCAGTATTCTTGCCTGGAGAATCCCATGAACAGAGGAGCCTGGTGGGCTACAGTCCATAGGGTTGCAAAGAGTCAGACACAACTGAAGTGACTTAGCATGCACACCCACACACACTCTGCACAGAAGTTACATGAGCAGAGTGACAATATACAGCCTTGTCGTACTCCTTTCCCAATTTTTTCTAGTCAGTTGCTCCATGTCCTGTTCTAGCTGTTGATTCTTGACCCACATAAAGGTTTCTCAGGAAATAGGTAAGATGTTCTGATACTCCCACAACTTTAAGAATTTTCCACAGTTTGTTGTGATCCACACAGTCAAAGGCTCTAGCATAGTCAATGAAGTCGAAGTAGATGTTTTTCTGGAATTCCTTTGCTTTCTCTATGATCCAACAAATGTTGGCAATTTGATCTCTGGTTCCTCTGCCTTTTCTAAACCCTGCCTGTACATCTGGAAGTTCTGGGTTCATATAATGCCAAAGCCTAGCATGAAGGATTTTGAGCATAACCTTGCTAGCATGTGAAATGAGCACAACTGTATGGTAGTTTGAATATCAGTATTGCATGCACTTCTTTGGAACTGGACTGAACACTGACCTCTGCCAGTCCTGTGGACACTGCTGAGTTTTCCAATTGGCTGACCTACTGAGTGTAGCACTTTAATAGTATCATCTTTAGGATTTGAAATAGCTCAACTGGAATTCCATCTCCTCTACTAGTTTTGTTCATAGTAGTGCTTCCTAAGGCCCACGTGACTTTACACTCCAGGATGTCTGGCTTTAGGTGAGTGACCACACCATTCTGTTTATCCATGTCATTAAGACCATTTTTGTATAGTTCTTCTTCTGTGTATTCTTCCACCTCGTCTAAATCTCTTCTGCTTGTTAGGTCCTTACCATTTCTGTCCTTTATTGAGCCCATCTTCACATTGATTCTTGATTCTCCAATTTTCTTGAAGAGATCTCTAGTCTTTCCAATTCTACTGTTTTCCTCTATTTCTTTGCATTGATCACTGAGGAAGGCCTTCTTATCTCTCCTTGCTATATTCTGCATTCAATCGGGTATATCTTTCTCCTTCTCCCTTGCCTTTTGCTTCTCTTCTTTCCTCAGCTATTTGTAAGGCCTCCTCAGACAGCCACTTGCCTTCTTGAATTTCTTTTTCTTTAGGATGGTTTTGGTCATTGCTTCCTGTACAGTATTACAAACCGTTGTCCTCCATAGTTCTTCAGGCACTCTGTCCACCAGATCTAATCCCTTGAATCTATTCATCATCTCCACTGTATAACTGCAAGGGATTTAATTTAGGTCATACCTGAATGGTCCATTGGTTTTCCCCATTTTCTTCAATTTAAGTCTGAATTTGGCAATAAGCAGTTCATGATCTGAGCCAAAGTCACTTCTTGGTCTTGTTTTTGCTGACTGTATAGAGCAAGGCTGTATATTGTCACCCTGTTTATTTAACTTACATGCAGAGTACATCATGAGAAATGCTGGACTGGAATAAACACAAGCTGGAATCGAGACTGCTGGGAGAAATATCAATAACCTCAGATATGCAGATGACACCACCCTTATGGCAGAAAGTGAAGAGGAACTCAAAAGCCTCTTGATGAAAGTGAAAGTGGAGAGTGAAAAAGTTGGCTTAAAGCTCAACATTCAGAAAAAGAAGATCATGGCATCTGGTCCCATCACTTCATGGGAAATAGATGGGGAAACAGTGGAAACAGTGTCAGACTTTATTTTTCTGGGCTCCAAAATCACTGCAGATGGTGACTGCAGCCATGAAATTAAAAGACGCTTACTCCATGGAAGAAAAGTTATGACCAACCTAGATAGCATATTCAAAAGCAGAGACATTACTTAGCCAACAAAGGTTCGTCTAGTCAAGGCTATGGTTTTTCCAGTGGTCATGTATGGATGTGAGAGTTGGACTGTGAAGAAGGCTGAGCGCCAAAGAACTGATGCTTTTGAAGTGTGTTGGAGAAGACTCTTGAGAGTCGCTTGGACTGCAAGGAGATCCAACCAGTCCATTCTGAAGGAGATCAGCCCTGGGATTTCTTTGGAAGGAATGATGCTAAAGCTGAAACTCCAGTACTTTGGCCACCTCATGCGAAGAGTTGACTCATTGGAAAAGACTCTGATGCTGGGAGGGATTGGGGGCAGGAGGAGAAGGGGACGACAGAGGATGAGGTGGCTGGATGGCATCACTGACTCGATCGACGCGAGTCTGAGTGAACTCCGGGAGTTGGTGATGGACGAGGAGGCCTGGCGTGCTGCAATTCACGGGGTCACGAAGAGTCGGACAGGACTGAGCGACTGATCTGATCTGATCTGATCTGATAGAGCTTCTCCATCTTCGGCTGCAAAGAACATAATCAATCTGATTTCAGTATTGACCATCTGGGGATGTCCATATGTGGAGTTGTCTCTTCTGTTTTTGGAAGAGGATACTTGCTATGACCAGTGCATTCTGTTAGTAAAACTCTGTTAACTTTTGCCCTGCTTCATTTTGTACTCCAAGGCCAAACTTGCCTGTTACTCCAAATATCTCTTAACTTACTACTTTTGCATTCCAGTCCCCTAGGATGAAAAGGACATCTTTTTTTTTTTTTTTTTTGAGGAGGGGGTGGGGTTAGTTCTAGAAGGTCTTGTAGATCATTATAGAACCATTTAGCTTCTTCAGCATTAGTGGTTGGGCCATAGTCTTGGAATACTGTGATATTGAATGGTTTGCCTTGGAATCAAAAAGAGACCATTCTGTTGTTTATGAGATTGCACCCAAGTACTGCATTTTGAACTCTTTTGTTGACTATGAGGGCTACTTCATTTCTTCTAAGGGATTCTTTCCCAGAGTAGTAGATATAATGGTAATCTGAATTAAATTCACCCATTTAAGTCCATTGTAGTTCACTGATTCCTAAAAGGTCCATGTTCTGTCTGACCACTTCCAATTTACCTTACATTCCATGGATCTATGGACCTAACCTTCCAGGTTCCTATGCTATATTGTTCTTTACAGCATCAGACTTTACTTCCACCACCAGTCACATCCACAACTAGGCATTGCTTTTGCTTTGGGCTCTGTCTCTTCATGCTTTCTGGTGCTATTTCTCCACTCTTCTCCAGTAGCATATTGCTCAACAGGGAAGTTCATCTTCCAGTGTCATATCTTTTTGCCTTTTCGTACTGTTCATGGGGTTCCCAAGGCAAGAATGGTATGGACCTAACAGAAGCAGAATATATTTAGAAGAGGTGGTAAGAATACACAGAAGAACTATACAAAAAAGATCTTAACAACCCAGATAACCATGATGGTGTGATCACTCACCTAGAGCCAGATATCCTGGAGTCCAAAGTCAAGTGGGCCTTAGGAATCATCATTACAAACAAAGCTAGTGGAGGTGATGGAATTCCAGCTGAGCTGTTTAAAAGCCTAAAAGATAATGCTGTGAAAGTGTTGCACTCAATATGCCTGAAAATTTGGAAAACTCAGCAGTGGCCACAGAATTAGACAAGAGAGGCAATGCCAAAGAATGTTCAAACTATCTCACATTTGCACTTATCTCACATGCTAGCTAAGTAAAGCTCAAAATTCTCCAAGCTAGGCTTCAATAGCATGCGAACCACGAACATCCAGACGTTCAAGCTGGATTTAGAAGGCAGAGGGACCAGAGATCAAAATGACAACATCTGTTGGATCATCAAAAAAGCAAGAGAGTTCCAGAAAAACATCTACTTCTGCTTTATTGACTGTGTGGATCACAACAAAGGAAAACTTCTTAAAGAGATGGGAATACCAGACTACCTTACCTGCCTCCTGAGAAATTGTATGCGGGTCAAGAAGCTACAATTAGAACCAGACATGGACTGGTTCCAAATTGGGAAAGCAGTTCAACAAGGCTGTATGTTGTCACCCTGGTTATTTAACTTCTGTGCAGAGTACATCATGCGAAATGCCAGGCTGGATGAAGCACAAGCTGGAATCAAGATTGCTGAGAGAAATATCAATAACTTCAGATATGCAGATGACATCACTCTTATGGCAAAAAGTGAAGAACTAAACAGCCTCTTGATGAAAGTGAAAGTGGAGAGTGAAAAAGTTGGCTTAAAACTCAACGTTCAGAAAACTAAGATCATAGCATCCAGTCCCATCACTTCATGGCAAATATATGGGGAAACAGTGGAAACAGTGACAGACTTTATTTTGGGAGGCTCCAAAATCACTGCAGATGGTGGCTGCAGCCATGAAATTAAAATATGTGTGCTCCTTGGGAGGAAAGTTATCACCAATCTAGACAGCATATTGAAAAGCAGAGACATTAGTTTGCCAAGAAAGGTCCATCTAGTCAAAGCTATGATTTTTCCAGTAGTCATGTATGGATGTGAGAGTTGGACCATAAAGAAAACTGAGTGCTGAAGAATTGATGCTTTTGAACTATGGTGTTGGAAAAGACACTTGAGAGTCTTTTGGACAGCAAGGAGATCCAACCAGTCAATCCTAAAGGAAATCAGTCCTGAATATTCATTGGAAGGACTGAGGCTAAAGCTGAAACTCTAATAGTTTGGCCACCTGGTGCAAAGAACTAACTCCTTAAAAATACCCTGATGCTGGGAAAGACTGAAGGCAGGAGGATGAGATGGTTGGATGGCATCACCAACTCAATGGACATGAGTTTGAGCAAGCTCCGGGAGTTGGTGATGGACAGAGAAGCCTGGCGTGCTGCAGTCCATGTGGTCGCAAAGAGTCGGACACAACTGAGCAACTCAGCTGAACTGAACTGTGTTTCTCTCTCCACTGAGAAGAAAGGTTATTTGAGGACATTTTGAGAAGGTAGTGTTCTGCAGTCCAGAAAGAGAGCTCTCACCAGGAACCAATTAGCCAACACCTTGATCTCGAACTTGCAGCCCCCAGAACTGTGAGAAATAAATTTCTGTTCTTAAGCCACCCAGTCTATGCTGTTTTGTCATGGCAGCCTGAGCTATTACATGATGCTCCAGAATTCCATGCAGTTTGGTTCTTCCCTGAAGCTGAACCCAAGTTCAGAGCCTGGAGAACTGAGCTGTGAGTTGGAGGAAGATCTTGCAAATATCACAGTCATCCTACCATATTGCAAAATTCCTTCTGCAGAGTGAACCTAGGTCCTTCGTCCCATATATGTATTGACAAGGTCACCTGAATTGCCTATTCCCCAAATTTTGGTGGAGAAAAGTCATTGTAGTTGATGTCAATGGATCCAGCCCATCACAAACTCACTGCTGTTTCCTTTCCCTCTATTGCTACTTCACACAGTATAACACAGAGCACAGTGAGTGGTATCATATATCATCTCACACCATGTGGTTTAATCAAGAATGTCTTTATTCCTACACTAGGTAGTAAGGATGAAATTTCACATTAGCTATTCCTTTTTCAGCACCCACCCCCCCCGCCCCCGAACTAATGCTTCCATGTTGTCTTAATGATAAAAAAGGATATCGTTTTAACTCATTTCCAAATGAGGTTTTACTTACAATGTCAAGAAAAATTTCTTTTTGCTACCAGGCCAAGAAAAAGTTTAGGTAATGTCAAGTTTCTTTTTTACACAGTTTTTAAATCATTGAAAGAATTTTCAGGAAAGTTTCAATTCCTTTTTTTTTTTTTTTTGAAACTACTAGAGTGCAGTCCTTCACAAATCATCTGGCCCAAGCCCCCGCCGGCAGAAAACACTTCACAAGTTTAGGGGTCCAACTCTGAGGTTGTGGTGTGGGCTTCATCACTTCTGAGCTGTGCGGCTCTGTCTCAGGAAAGGTAATCTCCATTGCATGAGTTTTTAAGACAGAGGCAGCAGTGCTGAGGCTCCTCCTGACTCTACAGGGAAACTGGAACACATTGAGCTTCACACGCTTCCTTGGTCTCGAACCGGTTGGCATTGCCCCCACAGCCACCATACCAGAATTGTCGGCAAGCCTGCTCCTTCTGATTATAGGACCATTTCAGGACATAATCCTGGCACTCTCCTTTCACTGGAGCCAGGGAACAAGGATCTACAAGAAAGCAAATGCAGAAAAGAGAGACCTGCATGAGTGAGACCTTCACAGCTTAAAAAACGAATCCTAACCTCACTAACAACTGGCAACTGGCTGTGTGACCTTGAGGGTAACTTACCCTCTATGAGCCTCAATTTCCTCAACCATGAAGACAATATTTAAAAAAAAAAAAAAAACGCATTACAAGTTTGTCATAAAGTGTCACATAATATATGTGAAAAGGGTAATACAATTAGAGCTATTATTTGGCACAGTGTATAGTATATGGCAGATATACCAGACAATGTATAAATGAGTGAGTGAATGAATCAATAAAGCTTTTCTCAATTAAATGCTAGCACACCAAATTCAACAGCACATTAAAAGGATTGTATACCATGATCAAGTGGGATTTACCTCTGGGATGCAAGGATGGTTCAACATATACACATCAATAAACATGATCACCACATTAGCAGAATGAAGTGTAAAAATCATATGATTTTCTCAACGGATGAAGAAAAAGCACTTGACAAAATTCAAGAGAACTCCTCACTTGCTTATCATGCTTATTTCCCTTTTTTTTTCAAACCATCTCTCAATCCCTTGCCTAATCCCCAAATGTTCCAGGATTCTAAAGGCCTAAGCAAATCAAGCTAATTTATTATTTACTTCAGCCTAACACTTACCCAAGAAGTTATCTATTAAAAGGAAAATACAATGTTCCTGGAAAATAGCATTGAGAATCCACCCGTTGCAAGAGCAAGATCTGGAATGCCTATTTTAAATTTTAAACCAGACATGAATTTTCCCAGGTCTGTAACCTCTATCTTTTAGGGAGAACAGATTTCCTTGGGCACACTCTATACTGGAGGAAAATATTCTTGTCTTATAAGCGCAGAATGATGGTGTCTTCCAAATAATTTCCCTTGGCCTTCCAAGTACTCCCAAACAAAGAGGATGTTGTCTTCAGAAAGAAATTCATGGTCTGTTCCCGGGAAGTTGCCTACTCACCTCCCACTAGTATAATCAGCACAGATCAGTTTCCCTGAGTGAGCAGATGTGCTGGATCCCAGCAAATGAGATATATTCATGGGAATTGTCTTCTACCTTAAATAAGCACATCAGAAATAGCCTGTTCCATGACTCCATGGAGGGTGTAACAGAGCAAGTAGCAAGTGCCCAGGATAAACCAGAGAAAATGCTTCTCCAAAAACAGGGGGGTGGGGGTGATCAACAGAAAAAAAATCCAGTGGTGACCTTTGTGCTCTGTAGGGTCAACAAATAGACTTGGGGCTCAACAACCAGCTGGTCCCAACCTCTACCATTACAAGCTGATTCCAAACAGACAAGCCAAGCACTAGCGGAACAAACCATACACTTCTCCCAGTGACCCTTTGTGGTTTTCGTCTTTAGACGATCCACCCTTGTCTTTCAGTTCAGTTCAGTCACTCAGTCATGTCTGACTCTTTGCGACCCCATGAATCACAGCACACCAGGCCTCCTCGTCCATCACCAACTCCCGGAGTTCACCCAGACTCACATCCATCGAGTCAGTGATGCCATCCAGCCATCTCATCCTCTGTCGTCCCCTTCTCCTCCTGCCCCCAATCCCTCCCAGCATCAGAGTCTTTTCCAATGAGTCAACTCTTCGCATGAGGTGGCCAAAGTACTGGACTTTCAGCTTTAGCGTCATTCCTTCCAAAGAAATCCCAGGGCTGATCTCCTTCAGTCCAAGGGACTCTCAAGAGTCTTCTGCAACACCACAGTTCAAAAGCATCCATTCTTTGGCGCTCAGCCTTCTTCACAGTCCAACTCTCACATCCATACATGACCACAGGAAAAACCATAGCCTTGACTAGACGGACCTTTGTTGGCAAAGTAATGTCTCTGCTTTTGAATATGCTATCTAGGTTGGTCATAACTTTCCTTCCAAGGAGTAAGCATCTTTTAATTTCATGGCTGCAGTCACCATCTGCAGTGATTTTGGAGCCCAGAAAAATAAAGTCTGACACTGTTTCCACTGTTTCCCCATCTATTTCCCAGGCAATCAAACATGGGTTGCTTCTTCTAGATTATACTTCTTAGGGTAGCACTGCCCAGCAGAACTTGCTGCTATGAGGGAAACATTCTATATCTGCCCCATCCAATACAGGAGCTACTGCCCATGGGGCTGCTGGGCATTAGAAATGTGGCTATTGCAACCAAGGAACTGCATTTTTCCTTTGATTCAATTGCAAATTACTGAAATGAAAATGGAAATAGTGTGGTGCAGCTCTAGGTAAATGAACTAATTATCTCTAGGTGTTCTTTGTAACCTAACACTCAGGAAGCCTCAGGCTCCTCTTTTTCTTTTTTTTTTTTTATCAGTATGATACAGTATGAGGGGCCATTTCACCCACATAATTATTGATAGCTTCCAATTTTATATTTGGTGCTATTTTCACCATGAGTATTAACTTTTGTCATTTCAGAAGAACCCTGCAGCAGGTGTCAGTTTTACTGAAACAAGTCCATGAAATTCAGGAAGAAAGGAAAGAAAAATGGGAGGAGAGACAGAAGAGCGCTGGAAGGTTGCAGACAGCAATGACCGGGAAGCTGCAATTGTGCCGAGGTCGGTTTTGTGTCCTAGTGTACGTCTTGTAACAGTCCTACCAGGAGGAGAAAACCACAGAATAGACCTGTGTACTCTGGAGATACCACTGAAACTGAAAGTATACCAAATCAGCCTGGTTGCTGAGAAGAGAAAGGATGTTTATTTAATTCTTCACAACTAGATACAGCAAAAGGGGCCAGAACTGTAGCAGAATTTGGCCTGAGATGCAGGAAGCCATGGGAGCTTAACAGTACTTAGGACTGAAGAGGGCTCTAAGTTCAAATAATATGGGCCTGAGCAGTAAAAGACAAGCAGATATGGTCCAGATGGACACTGTGGAGAGGATGCAGAGACAGGCAGGTGATGGGAGAGATGGAATGAGGACACGGGGTAAAGAAGAAGATAAAAGGGTTACTTCGGTGGCACAAAAGGTGTGTATTCAGGGCAGTGGTGGCCAGTGAGGCCCTTGGGACCATGTAGAAGCCTGTGTGCCTTACCCACGCACCTGAACATGGTCTCATAACAATGGGGACCACAGAGGAAGAGACATCACATGGCTAGATCTGTATCTTGGAAAAAATGAGTTGGTCTTCAGAATGGAATTGGGGAAAGAACAAATGGGAAGAAAGGAGACCCATTAGAGTACACTGCAATTACACTTGAGGTGGATGGTAGATGATATCTTGGGAAGATGTAGAGAAGGGGGCAGGTCCGAGGGATGCTGAGGAGGGAGCCATGTCAATATCTGGTTCCCAACTGAGGATTCGGTGGTGAGTGGAGAATGACTGGTGGTATGTGGGCTTAGTTTTCCATTCCTGGGCCAGCATGGCTCCTTCCAGTACAGAAATAAAGGGAGAGAATGTTCTAAGGGCAGGCAAGGCCGGTCTGATTAAATGGATTTGTGTGAGATGACTGTCAGCATTTCCAGTGATACAGTGTGGAGGGCAGCTGAACATACTAGTCTGCAGCTTAGAACAGAGTTAAAGATGCAAGACATGGATTTGGAATCATTTATCCAGAGGGGATAGTTGAAGTCATGGTAGTAAAGCTTGCCCGGTAGTATGTGTAGTCAGCTTCAAGGTCTGAAGACAAGACTTGGGGAAGGCATTGTGGATTTACCATGAAATTAATGAAGCCTAAGCTTCAGGGCCCTTATGCACAAAGGGCCCATATGTGCATACTCCTCTTCAAAATAAGTATTTATTTTTGTCCTTAAGTAATTTTCTATCTTTTTTTTACTGAGGGTCCCTTAAGTTCTATGAACTTCAGACTCCATAATACCTGGGTGCCCCATGAGAATGAACCTAGAGAGAGGAGCCTAGGGCTGATCCAAAGTGGAAGAAAAGATAAGGATGTTGTCTCTGAAATGCAAATCAAAACTACAGGTGCCTCCTCACACTGGTCAAAAGGCCATCATTAAAAAGTCTACCAAAGATTGAACAAGATGGCAGAGGAGTAGGTGGACATGGAGTACATCTCTCTCCACAAATACATCAGAAATACACCTTCAGACACCGAAGTGCTTACAGAACACCAGATGAGAGCAGACAAGAGTACGTGAATACCAGAAAATAATATATAGAACCACGGAAAACTCAAGATCAAGCCCGGAGCCTTCAGAGTGGGAGCACCGACTCCAAGACCCTAGACTACCAGAGAACTCCTAACCCTAGGGAACATCAAATAGTGAAAACTCCCACAAAGGAAACCACTTCAATTCAAGACCTGGCATCACCCAACTACCAGTAGCACCCTGTGCGGATGCTTCATCCAAACAATAAACAAGACAAAAATGCAAACCCAATCATCAGCAGACAGGATTACCACCTCACTCAGCCCTCCCCATCAGAGGGGGAAAAAAAACTCAGCACAAATCTCACCCTATATAAAGCTTACACAAACCACTGGACCAACCTTAGGAGGGCAGAAACCAAGAGAAAAAAGAATTCAACTTTGAAACCAGGAAAAAGGAGACTTCAAGCACAGTAAATCTAAAAAATAATAGTGAAAAGGCAGAGAAATACTGCACAAATGAAGGAACAAACTAGAAACATAGAAGTCTAAATAAATGGGGAGGAAATAGGAAAACTACCTGAAAAATAATTGAGAATAATGATAGTAAAGATGATCAAAAACCTTGAAAACAGAATGGAGAAAATGCAAGAATCAATTAACAAAGACCTAAAAAAATTAAAGAATAAACATACAGAGACAAACAACACAACTACTAAAATTAAAAATACTCCAGAAGGAATCAATAATGGAATATATGAAGCAGAACATGGATCAGTGAGCTGGAATATAAAATGGTGCAGATAACTGCTGAAGAGCAGAATAAAGTAAAATGAGAGAAGAACTGAGGATAGTCTCAGAAACTTCTGGGACAATATTAAATGCAACAACATTTGAATTATAGGGTTCCCAGAAGAAGAAGAAGAGAAAAAGAAAGGGTATGAGAAAAATTTTGAAGAGATTATAGTTGAAAATTTCCCCAAGATGGAAAAGGAAATAGTCAATTAAATCCAAGAAGGGCAAAGACTCCCATACAGGATAAACCCAAAGATAAACACACCAAGACACATTCTAATCAAACTAACAAAGATTAAACACAAAGAAAGAATATTAAAAGCAACAAGTCACTTACAAGGGAAACCCCATAGGTTTAACAGCTGATCTTTCAGGAGAAACTCCACAGGCCAGAAGGGAATTAAAGGATATATTTAAAGTACTGAAAGGGAAAAATCTACAATCAAGATTACTCTACCCAGCAAGGATCCCAAACAAAATTGATGGAGAAATCAAAAGTTTTTCAGATAAACAAAAGTTAAGAGAATTCAGTACCACCAAACCAGCTTTACAACAAATGTTAAAGGGACTTACATAGTCAAGAAATATAAGAGAAGAAAAAGATCTACAAAAATAAACCCCAAACAATTAATAAAATGGCAATAGGAATGTATATTTCAATAATTATTTTAAATGTAAATGGATTAAATGCTCCAACCAAAAGACACAAACTGGCTGAATGAATACAAAAACAAGACCCGTATATATCCTGTCTACAAGAAACCCACTTCAGACCTAAAGACACATATGACGGAAAGAGAGAGGATGGAAAAACATATTCCATGCAAATGGAAAGCAAAGAAAGCTGGAGTAGCAATTCTCATATCAGACAAAGTAGAACTTAAAGAATATCACAAGAGATAAGGAAGGACACTACATAATGATCAAGGGATCAATCCAAGAGGAAGACATAATTGAAATATTTATGCACCCAATATAAGAGCACCTCAATACATAAGACAAACACTAACAGACATAAAAGGAGAAATCAACATTAACACAATAATTGTAGGAGACTTTAGCACCCCAGTTACACCAATTGACAGATTATCAAAACAGAAAATTAATGAGGAAACACAAGTCTTAAATGATACATTAGACAAGATGGGTCTCATTGATATCTTCAGGACATTCCATCCAAATGCAGAAGAATACACCTTCTTCTCAAGTGCACATGGAACATTCTCCACATGCTGGGTCACAAATCAAACCTCAAGAAATTTAAGAAAATTGAAATCGTATCAAGTATCTTTTTCAAACACAACCCTACGAGACTAGATATCAAATACAAGAAAAAAAACTGTAAAAAACACAAACACGTGGAGATTAAACAATACATTTCTAAATAACGAACAGGTTACTGAAGAAATCAAAAGGGAAATCAAAAAACTCCTAGAAACAAACGACAATGAAAACATTACGACTCAAAACCTATGGGATGCAACAAAAGCAGTTCTAAGAGGGAAGTTTATAGAATACAATCCTCCCTCAAGAAACAAGAAAAACATTGAATAGACAACCTCACTTTATACCTAAAACAACTGGAAAAAGAAGAACAAGAAAAACCTCAAAATTAGCAGAAGGAAATAAATCATAAAGATCAGAGCAGAAATGAATGAAAAAGAAATGAAAGAAACAATAGTAAAGATAAAACCAATACAATATTGTAAAGTAATTAGCCTTTAATTAAAATAAATAAATATAAATTTTAAAAAAACCTAAAAGCTGGTTCTTTGAGAAGATAAACAAAATTGACAAACCTCTAGCCAGACTCATCAGGAAAAAAAGAGAAGAATCAAATCAAAAAAATTAGAAATGAAAAAGAAGAGGTTACCACAGACAATGCAGAAATGCAAAGGATTATAAGAGACTATTGTGAACAACTATATGGCAATAAAATGGATAGCCTGGAAGAAATGGACAGATTAAAAAGTTCAATTTTCCAAGACTGAACCAGAAAGAAACAGAAATTATGAATAACCCAATTACAAGCACTGAAATTGAAACTGAGATAAAAATCTCCCCCAAAATCTCCCAAAAGCCCAGGACCTGATGGCTTCACAGGAGAATTCTATCAAACACTTAGAGAAGAGCTAATGCCTATCCTTCTAAAACTCTTTCAAAAAATTGCAGAAGGAACACTTCCAAACTCATTCTACAAGGCCACCATCACTCTGATACCAAAATCAGACAAAGACAACACACAAAAAAGAAAACTACAGGCCAATATCACTGATGAACACATATTCAAAAATCCTCAACAAAATGTTAGCAAATAGAATTCAGCAACACATTAAAAAGCTCATACACCATGATCAAGTGTGGTTACCCCAGGGATGCAAGGATTTTTCAATATATGCAAATCAATCAATGTGATACACCATATTAACTGAAAGATAAAAACCATATGATAATCTCAAGAGATTCAGAAAAAACCTTTGACAAAATTCAGCACCCATTTATGATGAAAACTCTTCAAAAAATGGGCATAGAAGGAACTCTGCCTCAACATAGTAAAGGCCATATATGATAAGCCCACAGCAAACATTATTCTCAATGTTGAAAAACTGAAAGCACTCCCCCTAATATCAGGAACAAGACAAGGGTGTCCACTCTTATCGCTATTATTCAACATAGCTTTGGAAGTAATAGCTACAGCAATCAGAGAAGAAAAAGAAATAAAAGGAATCCAGATCAGAAAAGAAGAAGTGAAACTCTCACTATTTGAAGATGAAATGATACTATACATATAAAACTCTAAAGATAGTATCAAAAAATTACTAGAGCTAATCAGTGAATTTAGCAAAGTCACAGGATATAAAATTGATACACAGAAATCACTTGCATTTCTATATACTAACAATGAAAAATCAGAAAGAGAAATTAAGGAATCAATCCCATTCACCATTGCAACAAAAAGAATCAAATATCTAGGAATAAACTTACCTAAGGAGACAAAAGGGCTGTACACAAAAAATTATAAGACATTGATGAAAGAAATCAAAGATGATATAGACAGATGGAGAGATGTTCCATATTCCTGGGTGCAAGTATGCAAGTGTTCATCACTCAGTCGTGTCCAATTCTTTGCAACCCCATGGAGGCCAGGTTCCTCTGTCCATGGGATTTCCCAGGCAAGAATACTGGAGTGGGTTGCCATTTCCTTCTCCAGGGGATCATTCCAACCCAGGGATTAAACGTGGTCTCCTGCATTACAGGCAGATTCTTTACCACTAAGCCACCAGGGAAGGAAGAATCAATATTGTGAAAATGACTATACTACCAATGCAATCTACAGATTCAGTGCAATCTGTATCAAAGTACCAATGGCATTTTTCACAGAACTAGAATAAAAAATTTCACAATTCATATGGAAATACAAAAGACCCTGAATAGCCAAAGCAGCCTTGAGAAAGAAGAATGGAGCTGGAGGAATCAACCTTCCTAACTTCAGATTATACTACAAAGCTACAGTCATCAAGACAGTATGGAACTGGCACAAAAACAGAAATATAGACTAATGGAACAAGACATAAAGCCCTGAAATAAGCCCATGCAACTACGGGTACCTTATTTTTGACAAAGGAGGCAAGAATATACAATGGGGCAAAGACAGCCTCTTCATTAAGTGGTGCTGGGAAAACTGGACAGCCACATGTAAAAGAATGAAATTAGATCACTTCCTAATACCATACACAAAGGTAAACTCAAAATGGATTAAAGACCTAAATGTAAGATCAGAAACTATAAAACTCTTGGAGAAAAACATAGGCAGAACACTCAATGACATAAATCAAAGCAAGATTCTCTATGACCCACTTCCTAGAGTAATGGAAATAAAAACAAAAATAAATAAGTGGGACCTGATTAAACTTAAAAGCTTTTGCACAGCAAAGGAAACCATAAGCAAGGTGAAAAGACAGCCCTCAGAATGAGAGAAAATAATGGCAAATGAAACAACTGACAAAGGATTAATTTCCAAAATATACAAGCAGCTCAAATAACTCAATACCAGAAAATTAAACAACCCAATCAAAAAGTGGGGAAAAGAGCTAAACAGACATTTCTCCAGAGAAGACATACAGATGGCTAACAAACATGAAAAGATGCCCAACATTGCTCCTTATTAGAGAAATGCAAATCAAAACTACAATGAGATATCATCTCACACTAGTCAGAATGGCCCTCATCAAAAAGTCTACAAACAACAAATGCTGGAGAGGATGTGGAAAAAATGGAACCTTCTTATACTGTTGGTGGGAATGCAAATTGATACAGCCACTATGGAAGACAGTATGGAGATTCCTTAAAATACTAGGACTAAAACCACCATATGACCCAGAAATCCCACTCCTAGGCATATACCCAGAGGAAAGCAAAATTGAAAAAGACACATGTACCCCAATGTTCATTGCAGCACTCTTTACAATAGATAGAACATGGAAGCAACCTAGATGTCCATCAACAGATGAATGGATAAAGAAGTTGTACATATACACAATGGAATATTACTCAGCTATAAAAAAGAGTGCATCTGAGTCAGCTCTAAGGGGGAGGATGAACCTAGAGCCTATTATACAGAGTGAAGTAAGTCAGAAAGAGAAAGATAAATACCATGTATTAATGTATATATACTGAATCTAGAAAGATGGTACCGAATATTTTATTTGCAGGGCAACAGTGGAGAAACAGACATAGAGAACAGGCTTATGGACACAGGGAGAAGGGAGGAGAGGATGAGATGTATGGAGAGAGTCACATGGAAGCTGACATTACCATGTGTAAAATAGACAGCCAACAGGAACCTGCTATGTGTCCCAGGAAACTCAAGCAGGATCTCTGTATCAACCTAGAGGGGTGGGATGGGGAGAGAGATGGGAGGGAGGTTCAAGAGGGAGGGGATATATGTACACCTATGGCTGATTCGTGTTGAAGTTTGACAGAAAACAACAAAATTCTGCAAAGCAATTATCCTTCCATTAAAAAATAAATTAACTTTTTTTTAAAGTCTACCAATAACAAATGCTGGAGATAGTTTGGAGAAAAGGGAACTCTCCTACACTGTTGGTGGGAATATATTAATAAGTTGCTGTAGCAACTATGGAGAACAGTGTGGAGGTTCCTCAAAAAAACTAAAAATGAAGTTGCCATATGTTTCTGCAGTCCCACTCCTGGGCATATATCTGGGGGAAAAAAATATAATTCAAAAAGATACATGTATCCCAACATTCACAGTAGCACTATTTGCAATTCGCCAATACATGGAAACAACCCAATATCCATCAACAGATGAATGGGTAAAGAAAATATGGTACATAGGTACAATGGAACATTAGCCATGAAAAGGAAAGAATGCCATTTGCAGCATTGGACCTAGGGGCTTCTCAGGTGGCGCTAGTGGTAAAGAACCCCCCTGCCAATGCAGGAGACCTAAGAGATGTGGGTTCAGTCCCTGGATTGGGAAGATCCCCTGGAGGAGGGCATGGCAACCCACTCCAGTATTCATGCCTGGAGAATCCCAAGGACAGAGGAGTCTGTGGGCTACAGTCCATGGGGTTCCAAAGAGTCAGACACGCCTGAAGCAACTTCAGACACACGCGCACAGTTGGACCTACAGATTATCATACTAAGGGAAATAAATCAGAAAAAAAGACAAATACCATATGATATCACTTATATGTGGAATCTAAAATATGATGCAAATAAAATTATCTATGAAACAGAAAGAGACCCACTTATACAGAGAACAGACTTGTGTTGCTATGAGGAAAATGGTTAGGGGGGATGGACTGGGAGTCTGGGGTTAGAAGATAGAGTGGATAGACAACAAGGTCCTACTATAAAGCACAGAGAACTGTATTCAATATCCTGTAATAAACCACAATGGAAAAGAATACACACACACACACACACACACACACACACATAACTGAGTCACTGAGCAGAAATTAACAGAACACTGGAAATCAACTATATTTCCATTAAAAAATAAAGAAAGGATAAATTTCAAAAATTGTGTTGTCTCTGCAGCTAACACAGGAGAGGACTTGACGAGGAAGGCAGTGGGCAGCAGTGATTCAGCCCTGAGGAGCTGCAGTCATCGAGGTCTGACCAGTCCTTTGGTTCCTTGATGGCTTTCAGCACACCCTTAAAGACAAGAAACAGCTCTTTCTTCTGAGTGGAGGGCGGGCAGGGAGCAAGGCTGGCAGCTACACAGGGAGTTGCAGGAGGTTGCACTTGGCTGCCTTTACTTCTGAAACCAAGAAAACAGGGCAGGTGCTAGAGGAGAAGATACGGAGGAAGGGGGGTGAGGAGGAGGCAAAGGCTCGGGGCAACCATGGGATACAGCAGGAGAGGGCACTGGCCAGGGCCAAGGAACAGAGCTCCGGGGAATTCTGGAAACCGTCTTGCCCCTGTGAATAGCATTGAACTACATCATGAGGAGGCTCTCTTCCACCCTGTTCACCTTGATTCTGTGCGGAAAGACTCACTGGGGCCGTGTTTCTCACTCTCAGTTGCTCAGGAGAATCACCGGCTCAGTTCCACACCTAGAGATTCTGATTGGATTGCTCTGGGATGAGGCCTGGGTGGTGAGAATGCTTAAAACTTCTCAGATGATTCTCAATTACAGCCGAGATTGAAAACCACTGCCCTAGTAACCTTTAGCACACTTGGCAGACATTATACACAAAAAGCGTTAAGAGTCAGCAAGATAAGCTTTTCTGTGGTTAATGTCTAGCCTAAGGAGGGGAAATGTTACTGTCCTGCCTAGTATTCCCATGTCTGTCTAGTTTTTCCTTTCCTCTGGATATGTGTTTTCTTTGGAAAAGACAAAGGACAAATCAGCATCTTAGCAGCTAGCTTGTATGCTTACTGTGTGGCTAACATATGAATTATCAAGTTTCATTTTCAAAACAACCCCATGAGTCAGGCACTCACATAATCCCCATTTTACAGGTCAGAAAACTGAGCTGCAGAGAGAGGAAATAACTTTTCATGGCCATCTAGATAGAGCACCAGAGACAGAATCATGCAGGCACATTCAAAACCTCTGGGAGGCAACCTCTCATCTAATCTAAGTGAGACTGACCATACCACTCTCTAGAAACTCTCAGCTATCCTTTCCCTGCCTTTTAGAAACTTCAGAATCAAATGCCCTCAGATCTCTTTCTATGTGTTTACTGTTTGGCTTAATTTGTTGATCCCATGTAAGAGGTGGCAATGGCATTGGCCATAATCCAAAATTGATGCTACAGTTGCCTTGAAAAATGAAAGTGTTAGTAGCTCAGTTGTGTCCAACTCTATGAGATCCCATAGACCGTAGCCTGCCAGGCTCCTCTGTCCATGGACTTTTCCAGGCAAGAATACTGGAGTAGGTTGCCATTCCCTTCTCCAGGGGATCTTCCGGATCCAGGGATCAAACCCAGGTCTCCTACACTGCAGGTGGACTCTTTACCGTCTGAGCCACCAAGGGAGCATGGTTGTCTTAGACGGATCCAAAATGTTCCTTAAACTCGGTCATAGCACATGTGGCCACTCATAGATGAAGGAGCCTTCTACAAGCCAGAGCATCTTCCCTAAAGGTCAAGGGTATGTTTGCCACTTCTGCAATAGATCATTGTTTCCACAATGAAGTACAGACACTCCATGGGGTGAGACTCTATAACACTCCCTCAGACAGCTTCTGTTAGCTCCATACTTAAAGTCAAATAAAAGTCAGCCTTCTACTATTTCCTTAAACTAGTTATTTTTAGCTGCATACACGAATCTGTGCTCTTGCAAGCAAACTACACAAAGCTGATGTCTGCATGCTAACACGGTGCACAGGATTTTTTTTTTTAAGCTAAAGATTTTTAAAGGTAAATTCAACCCAAGGAGCAAGGAGTAGTTGGGTTTTTACCATAGACATTGCCCGAATTTCTTTCTTTTCCAGTTTTTTTCAGTTTTGCTGGATCTTTTTGATGATTTTCTTCAGCATCGTAGCCACTCTTTTCATAATTCTCAAGTGCTTCTTGCTGAGTGATAGACGTCATTGTGGCTTCTCTATTCTCCTCTCGAAAAGAGCCTGCTGCTTCGAGTGCTTCCAAATCATCAGTAAGGCCAGATTTGCCAAACTGGCGCTTGGGCAACCTGCGCAGAAACAAAAGACTGGGAGAATGAGGGGGTGAGTCCCACTTGGTACCACTGGGCTCGGGGCGCTTCAGGCTTGGGTATCTGCTGATGGCTTCATTATCAAACCAGCTGTTGTCTTAGGTTTGCAGGACAAACATCAGAATAATATGTTTAGCATGATCAATTTTACCTCCAGGAAGTGGGATTAGAGAATGGGAAATGCAGTGGATAGGAAAATTGTTACTGATTGCTCTAATACACGTACGTGCTCCTTGAATTTTATTGGTCCTGTATTACTCTTACTATTGAAAAATAAGAAAACAAAAAACCAAACCATATCAGAATCGTTAAACACAGGAGCATCTGAATCCCAGTGGTTTGAGTCAAGGACTGGTTTGCCTGTGACCTGAGGAAGACAGGCAATGGTTTTTCCAGTGGTCATGTATGGCTGTGAGAGTTGGACTATAAAGAAAGTTGAGCGCAGAAGAATCGATGCTTTTGAACTGTGGTGTTGGAGAAGACTCTTGAGAGCCCCCTGGACTGAAAGGAGATCCAACCAGTCCATCCTAAAGGAAATCAGTCCTGAATATTCATTGGAAGGACTGATGCTGAAGCTGAGACTCCAATACTTTGGCCACCTGATGAGAAGAACTGACTCATTTGAAAAGACCCCGATGCTGGGAAAGATTGAGGGAAGGAGGAGAAGGGGACGACAGAGAATGAGATGGTTGGATGGCATCACCGGCTCAATGGACATGAGTTTGGGTAAACTCTGGAAGTTGGTGATGGACAGGGAGGCCTGGTGTGCTGAGGTTCATGGGGTCACAAAGAGTTGGACATGACTGAGTGACTGAACTGAACTGAACTGAACTTAGGGAAACAGTCCCTGCAGGGCACAGAGCCGTGGGACAAGCCCAGCCCCGCCCTCAGCCTACCTCTTGACAGGCAAGATGCGTTGCAGCAGGGTGTCCCCTCGGCTTGGGCCCCCACACTTTTCAATGAGCTCTGGAGGTGGGTACTGATTAGTGTCACCTAAAAATGAAATAAAACATCACATCAAATAAAGCATAAAATGATATGAAGCTCAAAAATAAAATGAAGTAAAATAAAGCACAAGACCAAAATATTATCCATTAAGACATAAGACATAAAATAAAATCAATTAAAGTGTAAAATATACAATAAAACAAAATAAAGTATAACAAAATAAAATAGAAAACAAAAAAGTCTATTGACATAAAATCAAAAAGATGTAAACTCAAAGCACAAAATACAAATAGAAAAATAAAAATACAAGCAAAATGAAAGTATAAAATGAATTCTATTGTATAAGCAATATAAAATTAAGTCATAACATAAAAGAATAGAACAAAATATGAAATGCAACCTAATGTAATGAAACACATAAAGTAAAGCGAAATTAAAATAGACTAGAAAAATAATCCTCTAGCCTCCTTCTCCCTCAAAGAATCACTAAGCCTTCAGTCATCTGTTACAGTTCCTTCTTCCATCTCTTGCAAAGGTAAGGAATCTCAAGGTTCACTGACCTTTCTAGAATCACACAGCTCTTGAGTGGCAAAGATTAGACTAGAACCAATTCATTAATGTCCATGTCTCTCAAGTTACAGAGGCACAAGTGCTGTGTCTCTATTTCTAAGGTGTCCATCAGACTGCCTTTATTCCCTCAGTGACAGCGGAGCTTTATGTGACGGGATGTCATACCCACTTATAAACTGAGAAGCTGATGTCCCCCAGCAAAGAGGGCAGGAAGGCCTCCCACGCCACAGGGAGGCACCCACACATGAGTTGTGTGGGACTATGCACAGTTGGACAAAGCCCAAGACAAACTCCTGCAAATGTGACCAGGATAATACCCACCCTCCAGTCCTAACCATCTCCATCATCATGCTAGGATACAGATTTGGTGCCAGTTACCCATAAATCTCATTCAACTTGTTCTGACTGGAAGTGACAGGACACAGGGAAGAATTCTGGCCAAGCTGCGTGGTCACAGCACTTTTCACCGATGCTCCAACCTGAGATGGGAGGTTCCAGGTTTCTGTCCTGTCTCCCTCATTTCCTAGCAAGTCCCTGAAAACTCGCTACTCAAAGTACGGTCCCTGCACCAGCAGCATCAGCCAGGGGCTTATTTAAAATGTGCACTGTCCATTTTTGCTGCACAGAGAAATACACAACATTATAAACTGACTATACTTCAATGAAATCTTTTGTAAAAATGCAGACTCTCGGGCCCCAGCTCAGACGCACTGAATCAAAATCCAAAGTGTAACTAGATCCCCAGGAAAAGCATGTACATGTTAAAATCTGAGAAGCACTGTTCTATAGCAGTGGACTCTGGATCACTGGACACAGCAATAACAGTAACTATTCTTTATGCACATACAGCAGTGTTGCTTCCACGCACATATTTGAACATAGGCTTCACAAATAGAGAAGAGATTTTTATCCTCATTCTGGTAAATGACAAAATCAAAAGATTCGGTGGAAACCTGAGGCCTCCCAGCCACCAGACAAGAAGCCAACACTAAGCTTGGCAGCGTGTCAGGGCAACGTAGCTTAGGGTTTTCAGGAAGTGGGGTGCTCCCTGGGGTCTGCCCTAGAGGTGGAGACCACGGGGCAGCCTACAGCCCAGCAAGGGCGATGGTGCCATGGGCACCCACCCACCCATATGCCAGGCTCTGTGCTTGCCTCTTCCCACCCGCCAGGCATCCCTGTCCACTCACTTTTTAAGAGGTTCAGGAAGGCCCGCGTGAAGCCCAGGGCATAAGCCACCTCTGCCTCTGAGCCCCCTTCCAGGCGTAGCAGGTGGTGCTCCGAGGGGGAGCTGGCCACGTGGACCAGCTCTGCCAGCTCGCGGGTCCCCACGCCCGGGCCCAAGGCCAGCACAAACAGAGTGACGCCCTTGCACTTGGCCTCCAGGGACAGAGTCCTTAATTTCTCCCGGTCCCAGCTGCTGGTCTCGCTGGCCACGATGGCAAAGAGGACCTGCGCCCTCTGGAGCAGCGGGGCGGCCAGGAGCACCTTCTCCAGCGTCCACTCCAGGGCATGGCCCAGGGCCGGCGCTCCCCGCAGGGGGTGGCCCGCGGCCTCGCGGATGCTCCTCTGCATCTGTGCCCGGTGGCCATACGCGGTCAGGTGGAAGCCCTCGAGCACGGGGGACCTCCCCTCTCCAGGCCAGAAGCCGGGGGTCGTGTGTGTCACCAGGGCCACGCGGGCTCCACGAGGAGACGTGCTCGGCTGCCTCGCCACCTCCAGCTCGTCGAGCACGGCGTCCACCAAGGTCAAGGCTACACGGTAGAGGTCGGTGCCCACGCCGCGGGAGCCGTCCACCAGGAAGGCGATGTCCGCATCCACTTGCAGAGGCCCGGGCCTGCCCCGCCCGCACTCCGGGGCCGGGAGGCACTGATCTGCGGAGGAGAAGCGGGGTTACCATGAATCCCTTTCCTTTCCAGGCACACACGCTTCCAGGCACTCAGTAGGGAGAGCCACTGCTGAAGGCTGTCTGCCTGGGGATGACTTCAGCCAGAAGATGGGCACTGTAAATAAACACGCCTGTTTTTCAGAAGAAGAGTTGAGAGTATATCTGATTCCACAGTTAATGTTTCTAACCACCAGGCCACATGGCTTCCTAATCCCTAGGTTCAGAGCCCCTCTACTTGGTACAGTCAAGCCCGCCTCTTACTGGGTGTGTGACCCGGGGCAGATTCCTCAGATTCCTCATCTGTCTGATGGAGATAGAATGCGAAACTGAGAGTGAAGTTGCTCAGTCCTGTCCAACTCTGCGACCCCATGGACTGTAGCCTACCAGACTCCTCCGTCCATGGAATTTTCCAGGCAAAAGTAGTAGAGTGGGTTGCCATTTCCTTCTCCACTGATGGAGATAATGATACTCATAATAATAAACCTCTCTTATGAAGCTGTTTGTGTGGTTTTTAACTTTAAAGTGAGTTAATATATGTAAGTGCTCAGAACAACGCCTGTGTAGTCAGAGCTCAGGTTCCATAAACCCCAGCTGGGCTTTCACTTGTGCAGGAGGGGGTAGAGGCCCAGAGGGACCACAGCGTCAAACAAAATAATGAACGGGAAAGAAGTTCCTCAGCTGTAACATGCCCTACGAACAGCAGTTCCTGTATCTGACCAGGTTTTCAGAGCCACACCTCTCACGGCAGCTTTAGGACTTAGGGTGGATCCAGGAGAGGGAGCTGCAGAATTCCCTTTTGCTTTCCTGTCCAGGACTCGGGCTGGCCCCAGGGGAAGGTGATGTGCACGACAGCTCTTCACATGTGGGTGTGCGTGGGTTTCAGCAACACTGCTTCTTCTGTGCCCAGGCTGGTGTGAGGTGTGGAAGCTGAGGTCTTTCCAAGACCCTGCTGGCGGCCAATGGCAGTTCCAGGCCGAGAACTCAATGCTCTTGACCTGAGCTCAGTGGTCCGCCTGTCACACTAATGGTCAAATGAGGAAGGGACACAAACCCAGGCATATCCAGAAGCCTTGGCAGGACAGGTAAGGAGGCGGAGGGGCCAGGATGAGAAGCCAGGGAGGGGGAGGGACCAGATGGCGGGGCACTAGCTGATACTTGCTCTCCAAAGGGGGCAGGCACCACGCATCTCTGGCTGACTGTGGCCACAAAGGAATGCCGTGTCTGAGACTCTCTGGCCTGTTCTGACTTCCCAAGAAAAACTGATACACATCTGCAGAGCACAGCTGGCCTGTGGCCACCAGCTAATTCACCCTGCTCTGAAGACATCAATCCGACCAGCAGCGCTGTCCAGGCTTACCATAGCAGAGGGTGCAGCGGGCCATGCGTTCCACACGCTGCTGGCTCTCCGTCTCCCAGACATACAGATGAAATCTGTTGCTTCCATTCATCTAGTGCCAACACATACACAAATTATCATTAGCGGTGCTAAATCTCAGGCTACATTTTTCATGCACCTTCCAATTCAGATGAGAAAATCATTAATATGATATTTTTAAAGAACATGTGTAACTCTCTATGTCTATATAATCTGGCATTTATAGTCCAGCTATTTACAGTCACATAGTTCTCTAGTCCTAAGCTGGAGGTTGGACTATACCATCGGTGTGGGTATATGAGGTGTGGCCACATGTATAAAACTCAACCAACGTCAGGTCTATTGGAGTGAGGGTAAGGGAGTTAAGGCTTCAGTCATTTATAAATTCTGTAAATCTCTAGGGATTGTCCATGGTGTGTGATGCAGTGTGGTGGGAGTTATTAATCATGAACATGCAGACCCTTCAAGGACATGGTCACAGATCTAGGTCATAAGCCACAAGGATGGAAGGAGGCAGAGATCATCAGAGAGGCCAGAGCTGGTAAGAGGGAGGGGGAATCGGGGAAGGTTTTGTAGGGATGGAAAATCCATTTATTTCCTTCACAGACCCTTTCCTATTATGATTAATTTAATAACTGATATCAGGTTTAAAAGACAAATTATATTAACAGTAATGAATCCAGCAAGGTCCGTGTGATAACTGGCTAGATAATCAACATACTTATTCTCTCTTCTTCTGAAAACCAGACTACATTTCCATCCTTCCCTGCAGTCACTTGGACCATATGACCAAGGTCTAGCCAACAGCATGGAGGTGGAAGCAGTGAATGCCATTCCCAGGGTATGCACGAGCTCCACCTCCTCCTTTGCCAGCCAGCTGTGGAGGATTCAGAAAAGGCCTTGAGGCCCTAGGACATGATGGAGTCACCGATAGAAGGAGCCTGGGTCCTGAATGCAGCAAAGTACCCTTCCTTTCACCCACACCCCCAAGGAACCCGCGCCACTGGTGACAGATGGAGAAATAACACTTTCTCGTGTTGAGCCCCTGAGACTGGGGCAGGCATGCTCTGGCTAATGCAGGCTCTTTGCAGGGTTTCCCCCTTGTAATGATTAGGAACAGTTTCGTATTATTTCTCTCAGGAATTGAGGTGTGGTTTGCAAAGAGCTGGATATCCAAGCTTAGTCATGGCCATGTGGTTTTCCACCCTGTCAAAGCGTGTAGGACAGGGACTTCCCTGGTTGAGAATTTGCCTTCCAGGGCAGGGGACACAGGTTCAACCCCTGGTTAGGAAAGATCCCACAGGCCCATGTGGAGCAGCTAGGCCCGTGTACCACAGCTACTGAGCCTGTGCTCCAGAAGAGAAGACCTCATGCTGCAAGTAAGGCCTAGAACAGCCAAATAAATACAAAAAAATAAATTACTTTTTTAAAGCATGTAGGACAGTACTCCCTGGGAGTCAGCCCTGCCCCTTGCATCCCTTTGGCTGGGACCAGGCAGACCTGGCCCTTTCTCGGGTGGCAAGGTGCTCAGCAAACAAAGATGTCATGCCTGTCCTCAGGGAGCGAGACAGGCAGGGTTTACTTTGGAAAAGAACATTCTGGAACGCACACTCCTTACAGAGCATTCACTCTTTCTGTTAGGACTGCCGTGTATCCCCAGCACGATCCTTCACACTGAGCTTCCCTGAAGGAAAAACGCTTGTGGGGAAAGAAATATTGAGAGTGGAACTTTTGTTTATGCTAATATAAAACAAAACAAACATGAGAACATTCCTAAGTCTCCCATGCTAAAAGCCGTCTACTGCTGCTAAGTCACTTCAGTCGTGTCCGACTCTGTGTGACCCCATAGACGTCAGCCCACCAGGCTCCCCGATCCCTGAGATTCTCCAGGCAAGAACACTGGAGTGGGTTGCCATTTCCTTCTCCAATGCATGAAAGTGAAAAGTGAAAGCGAAGTCGCTCAGTCGTGTCTGACTCTTAGCAACCCCATGGACTTCAGCCCACCAGGCTCCTCCGCCCATGGGATTTTCCAGGCAAGAGTACTGGAGTGGGGTGCCATTGCCTTCTCTAAAATGAGGCTTTTTCCTGACTTAGACATTCGAGTTAACCAAGACTGATGAAAGGGCTGCTAGGAAAAGACATAACAAACCACCTGGAGGTACAGAAATGACAGAGCCACACCTTCAAAGAGTGGAAGGACCGGCAAACAATGCTCAAGAAGGAAAGACACCCCATAACACGTTTTAGTAACACAGGAACTGGAGATGCGTTTCAAAGCGGATGAATAAAGGGAACCTGATGAAGATAATAACATCTGGCACTTTTGGGAGAATCAGTAGGACCCTTAACTGGCAAAGAAGCATTATGGTGTGAAGGAACAGCAGGCACAGATGCCCAGAGATAAGCGGTGGCTATTCATGATTCTTCTCAACACCCTCCACCCCCAGGGAGAAGACACATTCCAACGGACAGCACATTTGAAACCCTGCAACACCCAGCCAGATGGAGGGAAGCTGAGACGAGCAGTGAGTGCAGAGTTGCCAACACCCAACATTCAGATCCATTCCACATGGTCATCAGATCTGAGTATGGACCAAACTAAAGTAGATGTAGTAAATTACCAAGCGCTAGAGACAACAGTGTCGGCGTGGATGTGGCACATTAACAGCTTTACTGGAAATCACATGAGGCCGTCGGGAAGGCTTCTGAAACCAGGATCCACAGCAGCGTCCCAGGAGATATGAGAAGACTGGGGGAGCACTGGGAACATGGACTTTCCTCCAGGAGTTGTGGGGAAAGGCTAACCTGGTGAATATTATGCTTAAATCGTGGGAAACGTGGTTGAAGTGTCTTATAAAATGCAAAATTGATGAGACTTTTAGAGGTAGTATGAAAGACTTCAAATAAATTCAAGCATACCCTCAAGTCTGTATTAATATAAAGGAAAGGTTCACAGGAAAGGTTCTAGGCAGCACCAATGGAACCAGGTGTCAGGAGCTCAGGTCCTAGTCCTTGGTTGGCCAGGATTGGCTGGGTGACCTCGGACAAGCCTTTGGCCTATTTCCTCAACAACAGAATTTGGGGTAGGAGTCAATGCTGCTGAGGTTTCTTCCTGTCTCAACACAGCCTGGTCCTTCATAAGTGTCCTTGGTATCTGCCTTGTTCGGAACACGGTGTTAACTTTCTTCTCAGAGCAGCTCAACTCTTCCATCTGCTGTTCTGCCAGCTGGAGAACAACCAAATTCAACTGAATTGGAATCACTACAAAATGTTTATCTTTTTTTTTTTTTTAGCTCTGAGGAAGAATACTTTGATGATAACGCTTAAAATTTTTTTACTATTCTTACAAAGATCAAATTGTGGGAACAAGTACACAAAGACACAGCAGAGGTCTATGGGGAATACTGGTTCACTTTAGACTTATCTGCATCTAGCTGCTGTTCATTAACATCTCATTACTTTGACTTTGGGCTTGCCAGCACTGTCACTGATAAGGTAGACAAGATGATTCTGAAGAAGGCTCAAGCAGAGAGATCGTGTGGGAGGGAACTGCAGCATGAAAAGAGGAGCCCAACTCCATGATCCCCACTGCGGACGCCCATCAGCACCAGAGAAGGAAACCTCACCAACAGGGCACCTGAAAGACAAGCCACGTGACGTGCTGACAGCTCGGAGCTGAGCTGCAGCTTGAATCAGCGCCTCTCATGACTCCATCAACCAGCTTCCCCTCTGAGTGTCCAGTTGTGCTCTGATGAGACTGAAGTGCAGCAAAGTGAAGTTGCTCAGTCATGTCTGACTCTTTGCGACCCCATGGACTGTAGCACTCCAGGCCTCCTCAGTCCATGGAATTTTCCAGGCGAGAGTACTGGAGTGGGTTGCCATTTCCTTCTCTAGGGGACCTTAGCTGGGTACTAAAGACAAGTAAACTCCAGGAGTTGGTGATGGACAGGGAGGCCTGGCGTGCTGCAGTCCATGGGGTCACAGAGTCGGACATGACTGAGCGACCAAACTGAACTGAAAGACAGAGTGCATGGAGGAGGGGCGGGAAAGGATAAAGCACAGGGATTTGCATAAACATTCTCTTTTTTTTTAAATAGAAGGATCCAGACAACCTTCAAACCTCAGCGCCCAGCATTAAAGAACACTCTGTGGGCCCTGAGCTCAAGAAACCCACAGGGTTCAAATCAATACTTGACTGCTTTTGGGCTGAGTTCCCAGAGGCCACAGGACAGCGCTGTTTCCTGGGACTGAGCTGGAGGAGGCTCCTTGGCTCAGGCAGATGGGAGGAGAGGGGACGGGAGCAAGTGCTGAGAAGCAGGAGTCGCCAAGGGCTGAGGCACGGCTGACAGGACCCCAGGGAGGGAGAGTCAGAAACCATCTGGAGTCTCATTCCAGCTCCAGGCAGGAGGCATGGTCCCGCCAGGAGCGCCATGAAGCTGCTGGCTCTTCCTGGACTTCTCAGCAAACGCTGGGGGTGGACCATGGATTGGGGGTGTTGAGTGATAGAGAGGAACCAGGGAGTCAGACCTCCAGAGTGTGGATTCAAGACTGCGTCGTTTAGAACAAGTCAGTTCAGCTCCTACTTTCCCTCACTTCCTCTGGGAAATGTTTTATCATAATTAACTTGCAAGATTAGTATGGGGATCAGCCCAAGACCCCTCAGACTTTACCACTCACGGAAACCACGTGGGGATCTCATTAAGGATGCGGAGCCTGATAGACTGGGTCAGGGAGAAAGGTTAAGATTTGGCTTTTCTCACAAACCTGGGTGAGACTGATGGGTTGCTGGTCCCGTGAACACACCCTGAGGAGTGAAGAGTGATGATGACAAAGCATGAAAAGCATATAGCATGGTGGCTGGACCTTCATAGGTGCTATAAACAAATGGAAGCTTTCCAATTTCACAGGTGGTTACCAGGCAAAGGCGCACTAGTAATGCCCTTGAGGAGACAGCAGTAACAATGGCCTGCATTTTGCATACACAGAAAGTGTCAGTGGTCCCGGTAAACACTACCTCTTGTAGCTCTCACAGCACATCTGTGAGTTTATCCCCATTTCACATGTGACCAAATTGAAGCGCCAGTGACAAATCACGTGTCCAGATTACACAGGGGGCAAAGCCAGAGTTTAAAGCCTCATTGCCTAATTCCTTTCCTTGGCTTCTGATCCTGGTGGTGCCTCTTGGGTGGTAACAATCTAATCAAAACCAGCAGCCCGACAAGGCCTCCACAGCAGGTCATCTGATGGCCTCTGAGTGTCTGTCTGGACAACCCAGCACATCCTTCAGAAAAAAAGGAAAAATAATGTCCTCCTGCAACTTTTCTGAATTCTAAATTATACCATTTTTAAATTATTCCCCCCAAATCCCTTTGGCCTTCCTGTTAATACTTTCATATTCTACAGCTAATGGCTTTTGTCTCCATGATAGCCAATTCTTAGGATTTTTTTTTTTTAAGAGCAATATACAGAAAGAGAAATAGAGCCAGTTCATAAATCTTTCTCACAGTATTCTTGTATGTATGTGTGTGTGTATGTTAGTAGCTCAGTCGTGTCCGACTCTTTGGGACCCCATGGACTGTAGCCCACCAGGCTCCTTTGTCTTCGGGATTCTCCAGGCAAGAATACTGGAGTGGGTTGCCATTTCCTTCTCTTGTATAGGTAAAACTAATTAATACACAAGAGGAGCTGAGAACGTCTCAACTATCTTATTTTCCTATTTTTGACTTTTGAATTAAAATCTCATTGTGAATGGGGATTCCAGACCCTGAGAAACTTATTTTCTTCTCTGTGCCTCAGTTTCATCATCTGAAAAAATATCAGTCATCTCTTTGAGTTGTTGTAAGGATTATATGAATCTATACATGAGAAGATCTTTGAATAGCACCTGGATCAATAAATATGAGCTATTTTGAAAGCTATTGTTTCAAAGGAACAAATGCTAGGTTTTTTATAAAGAAAAATGAAATTTAAAATGAGGCACACAAGTTGCATTTTCCCTGTAATGCTCCATTTTTAGACTGTAAAAGAGGGTGCAAATTAAGTCTTATGTTTTGGGACACAAGACAATTGGACATTTCTTAATGGGATTCAGCACAAATAGCCCAAGTGTTACAATAGTGCTTTAGTTAGACCTCAGGTTGATATAATGGATGGCTTAAGAAATCTTTCCAACATGGCCCACAACTTCCAAGCATGTTTAAACAGACTGAGAAATTAGGGCATCAGTTCAGTTCAGTTCAGTTGCTCAGTTGTGTCCGACTCTTTGTGACCCCATGAATCGCAGCACGCCAGGCCTCCCTGTCCATCACCAACTCCCGGAGTTCACCGAGACTCACGTCCATCAAGTCAGTGATGCCATCCAGCCACCTCATCCTCTGTCATCCCCTTCTCCTCCTGCCCCCAATCCCTCCCAGCATCAGAGTCTTTTCCAATGAGTCAACTCTTCACATGAGGTGGCCAAAGTACTGGAGTTTCAGCTTCAGCATCATTCCTTCCAAAGAAATCCCAGGGCTGATCTCCTTCAGAATGGACTGGTTGGATCTCCTTGCAGTCCAAGGGACTCTCAAGAGTCTTCTCCAACACCACAGTTCAAAGGTATCAATTCTTCGGTGCTCAGCCTTCTTCACAATCCAACTCTCACATCCACACATGACCACAGGAAAAACCATAGCCTTGACTAGACGAACCTTTGTTGGCAAAGTAATGTCTCTGCTTTTCAATATGCTGTCTAGGTTGGTCATAACTTTCCTTCCAAGGAGTCAGCGTCTTTTAATTTCATGGCTGCAGTCACCATCTGCAGTGATTTTGGAGCCCAAAAAAATAAAGTCTGACACTGTTTCCACTGTTTCCCCATCTATTTCCCATGAAGTGACAGGACCGGATGCCATGATCTTCATTTTCTGAATGTTGAGCTTTAAGCCAACTTTTTCACTCTCCACTTTCACTTTCATCAAGAGGCTTTTGAGTTCCTCTTCATTTTCTGCCATAAGGGTGGTGTCATCTGCATATCTGAGGTTATTGAGATTTCTCCTGGCAATCTTGATTCCAGCTTGTGTTTCTTCCAGTCCAGCGTTTCTCATGATGTACTCTGCATATAAGTTAAATAAGCAGAGTGACAATATACAGCCTTGACGTACTCCTTTTCCTATTTGGAACCAGTCTGTTGTTCCATGTCCAGTTCTCACTGTTGCTTCCTGACCTGCATACAAATTTCTCAAGAGGCAGATCAGGTGGTCTGGTATTCCCATTTCTTTCAGAATTTTCCACAGTCTATTGTGATCCACACAGTCAAAGGCTTTGGCATAGTCAATAAAGCAGAAATAAATGTTTTTCTGGAACTCTCTTGCTTTTTCCATGATCCAGCGGTTACTGGCAATTTGGTCTCTGGTTCCTCTAGTTTATACAATTATTTTAAATTGAACAACCATCATTTTTTGAGAAGCTTTAGAATACTAAGTTATTCTAGAAAATAAAATAAGATAGAGATGAAAGACAAAAAGCCCCACAGATCATCCAAGGGAGCCCTCGGGCAGATAATTCAGAAGGAAAATTACAGGATATTCTCACTCCCCTAACTCAATTCCGCACGGGATAAAGCACAGAGTAGGGAAGGTAATGGGATGCATTATGCCCGGTTGTGAAGAAATGAAGATTTTCTGAAAGGCTCTGAGGATGTGATAGTCGTTTTTATGGTTTATCTCCTTGCCAAAGTCACCAGAAACAAAGTCATTCGCTACATTTGAGCTAGCAAGTGCCGCTGAACATCCTCTCTAAATGTTAAATTTAGGGCACAGAGTGATCCCTCCACATCTTGGGACAAGAATATGTCTAAGGAATGAAGAGGAGAGTGGAGCAACAACAACAGCAAAGGGTAGAACTGAGATGCAAGCACCTTGCAGCTGGCAGGGAACGAAAAAGCTTTTGCAGGTGACGGAAACTGTCTACAGAGATAAAAGGCAGCCTACTGAATGGGAGGATGTATCTGCACACCGTATATCCAAGAAGCATGGAAAGAATGCATACGACTCAGCACTGAAAAAACCACCTGACTACAAAGTGGGCAGAGGACCTGAATGTTTTTCCAAAGACATACAGACGGCCATGTGTGAAAAGACACGTGAGAAGATGCTCAACATCGCTAATCACCAGGGAAATCAAAACCGCAATAAAATATCATTTCATCCTGTCAGAATGGGTATCATAAAAAAAAGAACAAGCTCTGGTGAAGATGTGGAGAAAAGGGGAACCTCATGCACTGTTGGTGAGAATGTAAACGGTGCAGCTGCTGTGGAAACAGTACAGCGGTTCCTCAAAAACTAAAAATAGAACTACCATATGATCCAGCAACTTGGTATTTACCCAAAGAGAACAAAATACAGGTACAAAAATATATGCACACTTGTCTTCACGGCAGCATTATTTACAACAGCTATGAAATGAAAGCAACCCAAGTGTTCCTCAATAGATGAATGAATAAAAGAGATGTGTGTGTGTGTGTGTGCGTGCGCGCTTCCCCGGTGGCTCAGACGGTAAAGAATCTGCCTGCAATACAGGAGACCCAGGTTCAATCACTGGGTCAGGAAGATCCCCTGGGGAAGAGAATGGCTACCCACTCTAGTATTCTTGCCTGGAGAATTCCACAGACAGAAGAGCCCGGCAGGCAGGCTACAGTCCATGAGGCCACAAAGAGTTGGACATGACTGAGTGACTAACACTTTCATTTTCACACTTATGTATCTATCCATGGAAAGAGGGGACTATATATATACAGGCTTCCCAGGTGGCACAGAGGTGAAGAGTCTGCCCGCCCACGCAGGAGGTGCAAGAAACACGGATTCAATTCCTGGGTTGGAAAGATTCCCTGGAGTAGGCAATGGCAACCCACTCCAGTATTCTTGACAGGGAAACATCACAGACAGAAGAACCTGGTGGGCTACGGTCCACGGTCTCACAAAAAGTAAGACACGATTGAGTGACTAACACATTGCATGCGTGCACACACACACACACACAGATACACACACACACAGATACACACAGATACACACATACACAGATACACACAGATACACACATACACAGATACACATACACACACAGATACACACACACAGACACACACACACATACACACACACAGACACACACACAGATACACACACACACAGATACACATACACAGATACACACACACACAGATACACACACACAGATACACACACACAGATACACACACACACAGATACACACACACACAGAGATAGACACACACACAGATACACACACACAGAGATGTGTATACACAGACACAGAATAGAATAGTAGTCATAAACAGAAGGAAATCTTGCCATATGTGACAACAACATGGAGGGACCGTAATAGATGGTATTATGCTGCTGCTGCTGCTGCTGCTGCTGCTGCTGCTGCTGCTAAGTCACTTCAGTCGTGTCCAACTCCGTCTGACCCCATAGACTAAGTGGACTAAATCAGATGGAGAAACAAAATTACAACATGATTTCACTCATGTGTGGAATCTAACAAATGGACAAACATAACACAACAGAAATAGACTCGTAGATACAGAAAACAAACAGGTGGTTGCCAGAGAGCGTGTGTAGGGGGATGAGAGGAGTCAGTGAGAGGGGTTAAGATGTACAAACTTCCCATTACAAAATAAATGACTCACGGGTATGAAACGCAGAGTGTGGGGGAGACAGTCAATAACTACGCAATGTCTTTTACGGAGACATATCATGACTAGACTTACTGTGGTGATCATTCTGTAACGTATAAAAATATTGAATCACTATGTTGTACACACCTGAAGCCAATAAAATACTGTAAGTCAATTATACTGCAATAAAAATAATAAGGCGTAACTTGTGTCTTGGCAAAATTCTGCTAGCCTTTTCCCTGCTTCATTTTGTACTCCAAGGCCAAATTTGCCTGTTACTTCAGCTATCTCTTGACTTTCTACTTTTGCATTCTAATCCTCTATGATGAAAAGGACATATTTTTGGTGTTAGTTATAGAAGGTTTTGTAGATCTTCATAGAACTGGTCAACTTCAGCTTCTTTGGCATCAGTCCTTGGGGCATAGACTGGCATTACTGTAATGTTGAATGGTTTACTCTGGAAATGAACCAGAATCATTCTGTCTTTTTGAGACTGAACCAAAGTGCTACATTTTGGACTCTGTTGTTGACTATGGTGCTACTCCATTTATTCTAGGGGATTCTTGCCCACAGTAGCCGACACAACGTCATCTGAATCCCATTCACCCATACTCTTCCATTTTAGTTCACTGGTTGCCACAATAACCCATCAACAGCACAAGAAGCATTTTAGTTCACTGATTCCTAAGATGCCGATGTTCACTCTTGCCATATCCTACCTGACCATGTCCAGTTTACCCGGATTCATGGACTGAACATTCCAGGTTCCTGTGAAGTGTTGTTCTTTAGAGCATCAGACTTAATTTTCACCACCAGACACCTCTACAACTGAGCGTCATTTGCTCTTTGGCCCAGCGGCTTCCTTTTTCCTGGAGCTATTAGTAATTGTCCTCCCTTCTTCCACAGTAGCATGTTGGGCACCTTTTGACCTGGGGAATTCTTCTTTCAATGTCATATCTTTTCATCTTTGTGTACTGTTCATGGGGTTCTCGCAGCAAGAATACTGGAGTGATTTGCATTTCCCTCCCCCAGCAGATCACATTTTGTCAGAATTCTCCATTATGACCCATCCATCTGGGGTGATCCTGAATGGCATCACTCATAGCTTCACTGAATTATGCAAGCCCCCTCACCACTTCAAGGCTGCGATACATGAAGGGGAGAACCACACCAAAAACATGCTCTGGTCATAATAAATACCATTTTCCAACAACAACAAACCCTTTCCAACAATCCCTTTCCCACACCTTTTTCCAACACAAGAGATGACTCTACACATAGAAACTACCAGATGGTCAATACCAAAATCAGATTAATTATATTCTTTGCAGCCAAAAATGGAGAAACTCTATACAGTCAGCAAAAACAAGACTTGAAGCTGACTGTGGCTCATTTCATGAGCTCCTTATTGCAAAATTCAGGCTTAAATTGAAGAAAGTAGGGAAAACCACTAGGCCATTCATGTATTACCTAAATCAAATCCCTTATGATTATACAGTGGAGGTGATAAACAGATTAAATTGACTAGATCTGGTAGACAGAGTGCCTTAAGAACTATGGAAACAGGTTCCTAACATTGTCCAGGAGGTGGTGACCAAAACCATCCCAAAGAAAAAGAAATGCAAGAAGGCAAAGTGGTTGTCTGAGGAAGCTTTACAAATACCTGAGAAAAGAAGAGACACAAAAAGCAAGGAAGAAAAGGAAAGATATACCCAACTGAATGCAGAGTTCCAGAGAATAGCAAGGAGAGATAAGAAGGCCTTGTTCAATGAACAGCGCAAAGAAATAGAGGAAAACAATAGAATAGAGATCTCTTCAAGAAACTTGGGAGATATCAAGGGTACATTTCATGCAAGGAAGGGCATGATAAAGGACAAAAACAGCAAAAACCTAACAGAGGCAGAAGAGGTTAAGAAGAGGTGGCAAAAATACACAGAAGAACAATACAAAAAAGGCCTGAATGTCTGGGATAACCATGGTGGTATGGTCACTCACCTAGAGCCAGGCATCCTGGAGTGTAAAGTCAAGTGGGCCTTATGAAGCATTACTACGAACAAAGCTAGTAGAGGTGATGGAATCTCAGCTGATTTATTTAAAATCTGAAAGGATGATGTTGTTAAAGTGCTGCACTCAATATGTCAGCAAATTTAGAAAACTCAGCAGTGTCCACTGGACTGGAAAAGGTCAGTTTTCATTTCAATCTCAAAGAAGGGCAGTGCTAAAGAATGCTCAAACTATTGGACAATTGTACTCATTCCCCATGCTAGTAAGGTTATGTTAAAAATCCTTTAAGCTAAGCTTCAACAATATGTATACTGAGAACTTCCAGATACATAAGCTGGGTTTAGAAAAGACAAAGGAACCAGAGATCAAATTGCCAACGTTTGTTGGATCATACAGAAAGCAAGGGAATTTCAGAAAAACATTGACTTCTGCTTCATTGACTAAGAGAAAGCCTTTGACTATGTGGATCACAACAAACTGAGGAAAATTCTTCAAGATATGGGAATACCAGACCACTTACTTATCTCTTGAGAAACCTATATGCAGGTCAAGAAGCAACACTTAGAACCTTACATGGAACAACTGACTGGTTCAAAATTGGGAAAGGAATTTGATAAGGCTGTAGATTATTTAACTTATAGACAGAGCACATCATGGGAAATGCTGGGCCAGATGAATCACAAGCTGGAATCAAGATTTCTGGGAGAAATATTAACATCAGATATGCAGATGATACCACTCTTACAGCAGAAAGCAAAGAGGAACTAAAGAGCCTCCTGATGAGGGGAGTGAAAAAGCTGCCTTAAAACTCAACATTTAAAAAATCTAAGATCAAGGCATCTGGTCCCATCTCTTCATGGCAAATAGAAGGGGAAAACAGAAACAGTGACTGATTTCTTTTCATGGGCTCCAAAATCACTGCAGATGGTGACTGCAGCCATGAAACTAAAAGACACTTTCTCCTTGGAAGGAAAGTTATGACCAACCTAGACAGCATATTAAAAAGCAAAGACATCACTTTGCTGACAAAGGTCCGTACAGTCAAAGCTATTGTTTTTAGAGCAGTCATTATGAATGTGAGACTGAGACCATAAAGAAGGTTGAGCAACAAAGAATTGATGCTTTTGAATTGTGGTGCTGGAAAAGACTCTTGAGAGTCCTTTGGACTGCAAAGAGATCAAACCAGTCAATCTGAAAGGAAATCAACCCCCAATGCTCATTGGAAGAACTGATGCTGAAGCTGAAGCTCCAATATTTTGACCATCTGATATGAAGAGCTAATTCATTGGAAAAGACCCTGATGCTGGGAAAGATTGAAGACAAAAGGAGAAGAGGTCAGCAGAGGATAAGATGGTTGGATGGCATCACTGAGTTAATGGACATCGGTTCAGTTCATTTGCTCAGTCGTGTCTGACTCTTTGCAACCCCATGAACTGCAGCACACCAGGCCTCCCTATCTATCACCAACTCCCAGAGCCTACTCAAACTCATGTCCTTTGAGTTGGTGATACCATCTAACCATCTCATCCTCTGTCGTCCCCTTCTCCTCCTGCCTTCAATATTTCCCAGCATCAGGGTCTTTTCAAATGAGTTAGCTCTTCACATCAGATGGCCAAAGTATTGGAGTTTCAGCTTCAACATCAGTCCTTCCAATGAACACCCAGGACTGATATCCTATAGGATGGACTGGTTGGATCTCCTTGCATTCCAGGGGACTCTCAAGAGTCTTCTCCAACACCACAGTTCAAAAGCATCAATTCTTTGGCACTCAGCTTTCTTCACAGTCCAACTCTCACATCCATACATGACTACTGGAAAAACCATAGGTTTGACTAGACAGACCTTTGTTGGCAAAGTAATGTCTCTGCTTTTTAATATGCTGTCTATGTTAGTCATAACTTTCCTTCCAAGGAGCAAGCGTCTTTTCATTTCATGACTGCAATAACCATGTGCAGTAATTTTGGAGCCTCCAAAATAAAATCAGCCACTGTTTCCACTGTTTCCCCATCTATTTGCCATGCAATGATGGGACTGGATGCCATGATCTTAGTTTTCTGAATGTTGAGCTTTAAGTCAACTTTTTCACTCTCCTCTTTCACTTTCATCCAGAGTCTCTTTAGTTCCTCCTCACTTTCTAAGTGTTGAAGTTCCTCTTCACTTTCAATGGCCATGAACTTGAGCAAATTCTGGGAGACAGTGGAAGACAGGTAAGTGTTGGGGGCCAGAGTGAGGCACTCGGCCCGTGGCAAAGGTCATGAGGAAGGAGGCTCGACATACGCAAAGGTGGGATCGAGCCTCAGGTGTTCCCCTGGAAATCCTCGAGCATCTACCCCCATAACCAGAGCCTGCCTATTTTACTACTTTGTGCTCTCACCTACATCTCTGACTTTACGGGGGGCTGTCCCCCACCACCTCTTTCGGAGAAGGAGTTAACTTAGAGCTCCAGTTAATAAAAACTCCTGGGCATGACAAGAGTGTTTTAATCTACAAACTCCTCTGAAGGTTCTCTAGCCTGCCTGACAGGCTTGTCCGGCCACATGTGATTGCTCACAGCCTCCCAACCGTGAGAGGCACGAGATGCTTTAAACCTTCTAAAAACAGGTTCCTTAGAAAAGTTAGAAAACCATTAGTGTAAGTATAATGGGCTGATTAGAAATTGTATTGGTGAAGGGTTTTTCATTTGTTGAGCCAATGTTTGTTGCTAAGTCTCCACATCCCCTGCCCTTATACACATTAATGAATATATAGAAGAAATAAATATTAACCTTTGATATAAATCACCTTAGACCTTAGGCTAAGTAAATTCTTTCCTTAACTAAAACCCACTACACCCTCACCCTATAGGAATGTAACTTTATTTGGGTGGCGTCTGTTTTAAGAATAATCACCCCTGGAGAAATAAGTGTCCTGGTTGACTGACCGCTGTCACAAGGAGAGGGTCATAAATTGTCAGCAGGCCCCCTGGCCAGAAGATGATGTAACACCCCTAAGACCTCTGTATACATTTGTATGAAGCACCTGACTTTGATAAAAGTCAGGACTGCTGACCCCGCGTGACTTTTGCATAACATCTCAGTGTATAAAAGTAGACCATGGAAAATAAAGAATTGGGATCAGTTTCTCGAAATACTGGTCTCCCCATGTCACTCTCTCTCTCTCTCTCTCTGGCTGACTCTCCATCTGGAGCACGGAACCCACTGAGCTTACTAATTTTGCCTGGGCTTCTAAGATCCGACCGGGGAGGCCTCAGTGTCTCCTCTCCTTCCAGAGAACGGAAGGATGCCTGCAGCCTACGTAAGTGGTGCAAGCTTCTTGTCTTGAAGTTTTATTGGTCTCTCGCGTAAACCAAGCTACTCAGCCTCTTTTCTCCACTGAGTTTTCCTACTGAGCTATCCTCATTCTATTACTCTTTACATCTTTAATTAATATCTAATTGAAGCTATTGTATCCTGATCCTCACCCATGCTGTCCCCGCTTCGAACTCCCTGGATCAGCCAGGGCTGGACCCCGGCAGGGAAGCCTGGTGTGCTTCCATGGGGTAGCAAAGAGTTGGACACGACTTAGTGACTGAACGATAACAGCTTGTCTGACTCTGCCTTTACTAATCAATTCAAGGCAGTTACTGAGAGTTGCCACCATCCCCTACCCATTCCTGTCCAGACATCCTGGGAGGCAAGAGGGACTGAAAACTAAAGATATTTTGTCCATCCTTCTCAATAGTTTACAAGCTGTCACAATTTTACCTATTGATTCCTAGAAGCATAGTCACAGCTATGTCAACAAAACCTCCCACTTCCCACACAAACTGCACATCCAACCTTCAGAGAAAACTAAATAGTCCAGCACAGGTGACTTTTTTAGCTATTAGATTGAACCATATGACGTTTCCATTTCTGCAGGTCAGAAACAGTTGAATATTGCCAGTGGAACATAGCTCAAGCTGATATGCATCAGCCTCCTGAAATCACTTAAGAAGGCAATCGTCTTTCATTCTTATAAATCATCCCAGATGTTCCAGAAGAATGGTTTACATGGGTTTTAGTTAGAAAAGTCAAGTTTAGAGACTAGATCGATGAATACAGTGTGGTACATGTAGCAAGCCAACACATGTTACCAAAGGGGAAAAAGGAAGGAGGGGTAAGTTAGGAGCTTGGGATTAGCATATGCACACTGCTATATACAAAGCAGATAAACAACAAAGATCTACTGTATAGCACAGGGAATTATATGCAACACCTGTGGCAATCTATAATGGAAAAGAATCTGAAAAAGATTCATAAATATATATATGATATGCATATTCATATATATATATATATCTGAATCATTGAGCTGTATACCTGAAACACAAAACTATAATTCAACTATATTTCAATTTCAAATAATAAAGTGTGGTATATACATACACTAGAAAACTTTAGTTTTAAAAAATTACTCAATAAAAAATTGATCTATATGGATGAACAAGAGAACAGACGGTAAGTTGAGTGAAAGAAGCCAGATACAAAGAGATACATGCTGTAGGATTCAATTTGCATAAAGGACCAGATGGAACCATTCGATGGTGACAGAAGCTGGAAAGGTCATATGAGCAAACATACAGAATGCCTCAAATATTCAGTTACCTTGAGCTATGTCTTGGTCATTGGGCTTTAAACACATATAAAAACCCATCTAGCTGTATCCTTAAAATCACTACCCCTTATCCACTTTGTATATGGATTTTATGTATGCGTGTGCTGAATGCTGAGTCACGTCCAAATCTTTTGAGACCCTGTGGACTGTAGCCCACCAGGCTCCTCTGTCCATGGGATTTCCCAGGAAAGATTACTGGAGTGGGTTGCCATTTCCTCCTCCAGGGATCTTCCCAACCCAGGGATCGAGCCTGCGTCAGGTGGATTCTCTACCACTGAGCCACCAGGTAAGCCCCCATGGGTTTTATATCCCAAGTAAAACGGAGAACATAAATTACAGTCAGTGGACCACCCCCAACCCCCCACCTCATCACACAGGTTAGCAGAGTGGGTAAGCACCAGCTATTAAGGTAGATAAAAATCGGCCAGCACCTAACAAGACATTTGACCTGTGATGACATACTTAACCTGTCTAAGCCTCAGTATTCTCATCTCTGAAATGGAGCTCTACGATGACATCTACCTTATAGAGTTTGAGAGGAGTTCAATAAGACTCTTTAAAAGGCACACAGCATGGAGTATATACTCGATGGCTACTCCAAGGATGGCCACTAGGCACCAGCAGTAACGCTGGCAGCAGAGTCTGTAACGAGACATCCCCCTAACCCTGCACCTGTCTCCCACACACACATATACATCAGTTTCTGGAGAATTCTTCCCCTGACCAGCTCTCACTCCCCACAGGGTAAGCACTAACCCCTGGACCTCTGCCCAGCCTCAGTCCCACACTCACCAGCAGGGCATCCGGGAGGCCGTGGTCCTCCGTGAAGGTGATGACCACAGCAGCAATGTCCAGCGCACTGAGCTCTAGCATGGCGGTGCTGATAGAACCTGCATCCGGGGTCGGGCCCGCCTGGAAGAACACTGCCACCTTCCTCAGGAGGCGGCCCGCACGCACGCGCTTGAATACGTGTCTAGCCACAAACCTCATGGCGTCCCCAAGGCGCCGGCTGCCAGATGACCCTGCCAGCGACAGCCCCCTGACCGCCTGCAGGAGCGCGGGCCCTGCCTTGCGGTCAGAGAGGCGAACCAGGTAATCGGTTCTGTTGCTGTAGGAGACAATGGCCACCCGCGCACCCACGGGGCAGTTACTCCCACTGATTTCCATCTTCATCAGCAGAGACAGTAAAATGTCTCTCATCCTCTCAAAATCCAACCGGGAGACGTCATCTGACGTGTCCAAGGCAAAGACCACCTCGGTCGGGAATGCTGGGCATTTGGAAACACCTAGACATGTGGAGACACAGATTTAGGACTGTCTGCGATGCCTGTACATGGGTGAAGGCTGGAATGAATATTAACAAATGTTATTTACCTGCTGAACAGGCTGGAAGGGAAATGATTTGGGAGAGAAAAGAGGACATTGTTAATTGACATAGGCAAAGACACTTTTGCCAGCATTGATATGAAAACCATCTCCTCTGAGAAATTCAAGCCTCTATGACTCCCACCTGAGTGTGGCAGAGACCTCAGCTTGCTCTCCAATATCCACTCCCCCCTTTTCCCCATAGTAAAAGAACCCCAGTCTTTGACTGGGTATGTGGCTGCCTGGAACAAAGACTGCATTTCTCAGTGGGATAGCATCTTACTCCAAACAAGTATACTTTTCCTTTCTTTACCTGCTGGCTGAAGCTTGACAGACATCTTGGGTCATTAGGTGATATGGGAAAGAGCACCCCTGCCCCAACGTCAGAGGGAAACAGTGGAAACAGTGTCAGACTTTATTTTTTGGGCTCCAAAATCACTGCAGATGGTGACTGCAGCCATGAAATTAAAAGAGGCTTACTCCTTGGAAGGAAAGTTATGACCAACCTAGACAGCATATTGAAAAGCAGAGATATTACTTTGCCAACAAAGGTCCATCTAGTCAAGGCTATGGTTTTTCCAGTGGTCATGTATGGATGTGAGAGTTGGACTGTGAAGAAGGCTGAGCACCGAAGAACTGATGCTTTTGAGCTGTGGTGTTGGAGAAGACTCTTGAGAGTCCCTTGGACTGCAAGGAGATCCAACCAGTCCATTCTGAAGGAGATCAGTCCTGGGATTTCTTTGGAAGGAATGATGCTAAAGCTGAAACTCCAGTACTTTGGCCACCTCATGTGAAGAGTTGACTCATTGGAAAAGACCGTGATGCTGGGAGGGATTGGGAGCAGGAGGAGAAGGGGACAACAGAGGATGAGATGGCTGGATGGCATCACTGACTCGATGGACATGAGTCTGAGTGAACTCCGGGAGTTGGTGTTGGACAGGGAGGCCTGGCGTGCTGCGATTCATGGGGTTGCAAAAAGTCGGACACGACTGAGCGACTGACTGAATTGAACTGACTGATATTATAATACATAATTTATATTATTATATGTTATATAATAAAGAGCCTGTACCCCTGAGCACCATGGCACTCCACCAACTCCAGACTGACTGTCTCAGGCTCTGATTCAAGAACTATGTTTGTGTCCCTGCTTTTGAGCTGAGTCACACTGTACTGAACTTAAATATAATACATTGAGCTACTCGGAAACTATATACACACACACATATGTATATACACACCTATCTTAAACCATATCTATAATAAAATATAGTAATATTAGTAATTAAGTATTAATATTGTGTGTATTAGCTGATCAGTCATGTCCAACTCTTTGTGACTCTGTGGACTATAGCCCACCAAGCTCCTCTGTCCATGGGATTCTCCAGGCAAGAATACTGGAGTGGGTTACCATTCCCTTCTCCAGGGGTTCTTCTGACCCAGGAATTGAACCTGGGTCTCCCACACTGAGGCAGATTCTTTACTCTCTGAGCCACTAGTGAAGCCCAAGTATTAATATTATATTATTGTTTATTAATTTATGTATTGAGATATTATTAATAACAATTATTAATATGGTGCACATATTATGTATAAATGTGTATACACAAGCAATATATTTTAATGGAAGATACTAGAAAACAAAAGTTAAAATCACCCTTAATTTATCACATACATGTGTATGTATATATGTATAATTTGTTTGGGGCTGCCATGGTGCCTTAGCAGTAAAGAATCTACCTGTCAATGCAGGAGACTTGAGATCAATCCCTGGGTCAGGAAGATCCCTGGAGAAGGAAATGGCAACCCACTCCAGTATTCTTGATTGGGAAATCCCATGGAGGGAAATCCAGAGGAGCCTGGCAGGCTACAGTCCATGGGGTCGCAAAGGGTTGGACACAATTAAACAACAACACATGCTTTGTTTTATTTTATAAGACTTGGGGCTTATGATATGTTCTATACTGAATCTTTTTTCACTTCATATATGATGAACATCTATTCTTTCCATCAGTAAATTTAGAGCAATATCATCCGGAGAACTATGATGTGTCGTGCCAACATCCCTTTGTGATGAGAATACTTGAACCTTGCATATCTGTCCAATTACAGCCCCAAATGAGTCTCTACAATTATGGCTTTTGATAAATATATTGTCCAGTGGCTTTTCAGAAAAGTTGTGCCAATTGACATGCCTACATTTCTCAACCTTGGATAGGGACTTTTTTCTCATCTTAAAAATATTTCCAATTTGAAACAAAAAAATGTCTTATTTTAATTTGTATTCTTTGACTGCTTATGAAGTCAACCATTGTTACAGGTATGTTGTAATTTTTCTTTCCTGAATCCTCCATTCATGAGGCTGACCCATTTTCAATCTAAAAGAGTTTTTTACATTCAGGTTTAGCAAATTATGAAGTGCCTGTTTTTGTAGATGAAAATGATTGAGTAGCTGTGATTTTATATATTTCAACATGATGGAGTAAGGAAGTTAGAGCGTTTCCCTGGATTCATGGCTTATATTGCATATGTTTTCCCACTTTTTTTCTGTTTATTTTTTACTTCACACTGCTTTTGAATGTAAAAGGAGTTTCACCTTTAACTTTGAAACTTTTTTCCTTTGTGGTCAAGATAATGGTATTATTATTTATGATTCCTAGAAGAAAAATCCAGAATCTTTCTGAACAGCAACTGAATGGGAGTGGACAGAACATGGGAGAATTAGTGTAAGAGGGGTGGGATGGTTTGGGAGAAAATCCAAACTAAGCAGCTTGCCAAGTTCATGTCCACTTCCCAATGCTGGTGTATATTATAGGTGCAAATATCCTGGAGTACACTGAAGACAGTCAATGAATTTCAATCTGGGAACATGACAAGCATTACTTAAGATGTGAGGATTCATAGTTTCATTTTTAAAACATAAATGTCAATTTAAAAGGACCCATTAGTTACTGAAGGCTCCTTGTTGATCTCCCTTGCTTAATGGATGAAATAAAAGAACAGAGCTTCTCTTTGCCTGTTTTGTGTTAAGAAGCAGCAAGAAGTGCAAGTGTCCAGCTATCACTGTGTGAGATGCCATGCTGCAGTGGGATTCTTCTTTGCTGTTGAGATAGCATGCCTTTTGTCCATTTCATGTGTCTTAACTTCATTTTATTGAAGTATAGTTTATTCATAATGTCATGTTAATTTCAGGTGTACAACAAAGTAATTCAGTTATACACATGTGTGTATATATTATTTTTCATATTTTCCCCTTGTAGGTTATCACAAAATATTGAGTATAGTTCCCTGTGCTATCTATGGTAGGTCCTTGTTGGTTATTTTATAAATAGCAGTGTATTAATCCCAAATTCCTAATTTGTTCCTCCCCATTTCCCCTTCAGTAACCATAAGTTTGTTTCATATTTGTCGGTCTATTTTTATTTTGTAAAGAAGTTCATTTGTAACTTTTTTTCTTAGATGCCACATATAAGGGATATCATATGAGATTTGTCTTTCTCTGTCTGACTTCACTTAATATGACCACTTCACTATAATACCACATTTTTTTATCCATTCATCTCTCGATGGTCTTGACTACTGTAAACGGTGCTGTAATGAACACTGGGGTGCGTGTATCTTTTTAAAGTATGGTTTTCTCCAGATACACACCCAGGAGTGGGGTTGTAGGATAGTGTGGTGGTTTTGTTTTTAGTTCTTTAAGGAACCTCCATACTGTTCTCCATATCATCCACTTCATTGCTGAGATCACGTTGAAGAAGTTTACTTACCCAAGGGGGAACTGAGCTGAATATATTATAAATTATAAAAGACCCTCCCTGGATGGACCATGCTTCTCCAAATCCCAGGTGACTTATGCTCCCAAAGCATGATCCATCCCCACTTCGCAGTGCTGGCTCCTTTTGAGGCTTTGTAACAACTTACGGCAATTTTCACGAGCAAACTTGATGATTTCACAAGGCTGTTAGAAAGATGGTAAAATAAAGAGTATTTAATTTGAAGCATATTCCTCCTCAACCTCATGACTTAGAAACCTTATAAGGAATCAGTGCCTATCTGACGCTTTTTAATCCACAACAGAAAACCCAAAATTTGTCACAGCAGATGAAACTTTCCAGAAGTTATATTTCTGGATCCAGTGGACATTTTAAATATTTTATATCTAATACACTGCCCATATTATTAGAGATAGGTAGATAAGGGGAACCCTTCTTTTTTTTTTTTTTTTTTTTATCTGCTTAACAAAGGAATGGAATCAAATTTGATTTTGAAGAAGTTTAATCCAGGAATCTCAGCACAAAAAGCAGAGGAATGACTTCAATTCTTGGGTCTCTACATTAGTGACTCCTGTAACATTTCTTCAGAGCGACAGCCAAGACATTCTACCCTCAGCACCTCCCCTAGGAACCTTCATTGCTCCCTTGACCCCTTCCTCTCTGCTCTGTCCTCTTCTCCAACCGACCCCATTATGTTCTGCTCCTCAGTTGCTCCACACCCTTCCCTACCTCCCGCCACTGTACTTTTGTACCTGGGACGTGAAAAATAATCATAAGGCTGAAATCCTTTTCAGGTGCGCCATAAGACACAGTGGCCTCTACTATACTGCTAAGTCACTTCAGTTGTGTCCGACTCTGTGAGACCCCATAGACAGCAGCCCACCAGGCTCCCCCGTCCCTGGGATTCTCCAGGCAAGAACACTGGAGTGGGTTGCCATTTCCTTCTCCAATGCATGAAAGTGAAAAGTCAAAGTGAAGTCACTCAGTCATGTCCAACTCTTAGCAACCCCAAGGACTACAGCCTACCAGGCTCCTCCATCCATGGGATTCTCCAGGCAAGAGTACTGGAGTGGGTTGCCATTTCCTTCTCCAATGCATGAAAGTGAAAAGTCAAAGTGAAGTCACTCAGTCATGTCTGACTCTTCGCAACCCCATGGACTGCAGCCTTCCAGGCTCCTCCATCCGTGGGATTTTCCAGGCAAGAGTACTGGAGTGGGTTGCCATTGCCTTCTCCACCTACTATACTAGGTGTTGGCTTATAAATACTCCATAAGCAAGTTTTTTACTTAATTTATTTTTTATTGAAGGATAATTGCTTTACAGAATTTTGCTGTTTTCTGTCAAACCTCAACATGAATCAGCCACAGGTAGACATGTATCCCCTCCCTTTTGAACCTCCCTCCCATCTCCCTCCCCACCCACTCCTCTAGGTTGATACAGAGAGCCCTGTTTGAGTTCCCTGCTGCTGCTGCTAAGTCGATTCAGTCATGTCCAACTCTGTGCGACCCCATAGACAGCAGCCCACCAGGCTCCCCTGTCCCTGGGATTCTCCAGGCAAGAGTACTGGAGTGGGTTGCCATTTCCTTCTCCAATGCATGAAAGTGAAAAGTCAAAGTGAAGTCCCTCAGTCGTGTCCGACTCTTAGTGACCCCATGGACCGCAGCCTCCTAGGTTCCTCTGTCCATGGGATTTTCCAGGCAAGAGTGAGTTTCCTGCATCATACAGCAAATTCCCATTGGCTATCTATTTACATATGGTAATGTAAGTTTTCTTGTTGCTCTTTCCATACATCTTACCCTCTCCTCCCCTCTCCCCATGTCCATAAGTCTATTCTCTTTGTTTCTCCACTGCTGCCCTGTAAATACATTCTTCAGTGCCATTTTTCTAGATTCCATATATACGTGTTAGAGAATGAAGTGAGTCAAAAAGAGAAAGATAAATACTGTATAAGCAATTTTTGCGCCTCACCAAAAAAGCTTGTTTGTTTTTTGCACAGGGGTGAAAAGTGAAAGAAAGTGAAAGTCTCTCAGTCGTGTTCAACTCTTTGCAACCCCATGGACTATACAGTCCATGAGATTCTCCAGGCCATAACATGGGAGTGGGTAGCCTTTCCCTTCTCCAGGGGATCATCCCAAGTAGACCTCAAAGTCTTCCTTTCATGCCAACCAGTATTAGTCAAAAACATCCAGATTTAAAATATTATTCTACTCTTTAAAATATTGTTTAAATATTTAAAATATTATTCTGTTCCTTTTACTTGATTTGGCTATAATCAACTAGAGTAAAGTCTATAAACTTTAAAGTATCAAGAGAACTTACAAGAGGAGAAATTAAAGAATTTTTATAGCTTTCTATCTTGCAAAGGTGGAAATTTTTGTGTTTTTGAAAAAATAAAGTTTAGAATTAAAATATTCACACCCAAGAGAAACAACAGATTCTATAGCCATTTCAGATACCGGAATAATCAGACAGAGAATATAAAATAACTATGCTTTGTATGTCTGAAAAATAAGAAAGATCCTTGAAAATATGAAAAAAAAAAATCTTTACCTACCATCATATCTACCACACCTCTGGGACCCTTGATGCCCTGGAAAAGACAGAAATGGGTTTCAAATGCAAGCTTGGAAGCCCAACACATTATTCTGAAGACTTGGCAAGAGAACTTGAGAAAGTTTACCAAGGTACAGAGACCACCCCTTTAGGGCCTGAAGTTCTGTCTGACTCCTTAAGGAAGAAGTTCAGAGTGTCTAGGAGAGGTGTCCCAGACCTCAGAGTTCAGGGTGCCCAGGGAGATGCTACAGAAAGACCCTTAAGAGACCAGGTCATTTTGAGACCAGGCCACAGTTGAGGATTAGAATCAGGAAAAGGTCATTCAAGATTCTAAAGTGGACCCCAGCCCTCCCCTGTCCCTCTCCTGCCACCCACCACCACCCTATCTGTTCTCGAGCACACACAAGTCTCCCCTGGAAACCGTCCCAACAGACCCGCCCAACTCCAGCCACCCTGGGACTCTGAAGCTCTCAGTTCTTATTCGGGCTCTGTGAGGTAGTCAGTTGTGACTTCCTGCAGTTCACTATAACCTCCTCAGCCTTTGTTTCTCCATCTGTAAAATGGGCATGGTGGTCCTCCTACTTTTAAGATTTTTGAATCTATCTTTAAGATTTTTGTGCACCTCTCCAGCAAGCACTAAACTGCAGTGAAGGCCACAGGTTCAACCCACTGCTGACTCCCTGCACCTTCCTGCATGGATGACGTCTGGCCTCATAGGATGAAGCATAATGCAAAATGACAATCACCTCAAGGTTTTTTCTTTCATACCAAGTGACCTTCCAGGGAATTTTACAAATATCTGTGGACCTGTAACATTGTCAGTTCAGGAAAGATTTTATAAATGTCATATTTTGTTAGGATTTCTTTCTGGTTTTTGCATAAATGCCGTCACTCATCTTGTTTACAATGATAAGCTCACTCTCCAGTGAACTTTACGTATTATTTTTGCATTTAGACAGATTCATGAATCTTCAGGCACCCTAACGTCTTCCCCACATTTAAGTCAAAATATCTATATTTAATAAATACCATATTGTGTAAGGACTTGAAGCTAAGGTCCTCTAAAGCAAGACTGGCCTATTCCCTATAAAGCTCCTCCTGCGCATTTTAAACGTTTATTTCTTCTTAGAGATGCCTCTCACCAAATCCTCGATCACTGTTATTTTCAAATAAAAGAAAGCAGAAGTCCATGTTACCACCGGTCCTGGAGGGCCTGGGTCACCTCGAGTTCCAGCAAATCCAAGAAGTCCAGCCTTACCCTGAAAATGACCAAACCAAAGGAGTAAGCGCCCCCCTTGAACACGACTTGATTACGACCAATAGGCCCACTTTGAGATTCCAAGTTGTCCTTAGATGCGAGGTCTAATGAGTCTGTTGTGGGCCAATTAGTGGAGTGAGACATGCAGACTGGGGGGAGGCATCTCTGTGAGAACCACTTGAGTCCCCACCGTACATACTTAACCGGAGTCAATATGTGTGCCTTCGCACAAATACTTCCAAACAGAGTCTTACCCTATGTCTCAGTTCTCAGCCGAGACTCGTCACATAATTAAATAAATGCAGGAAATGAGTATTGAGGGTCAGGCATCAAGAGAAAGGAAAAGTTCCTATTAGCTTCTGATCTTTAGTGTCTCAGAAGCAGTCTATGCTGTCCATGGACTCGCTGCTCATCTTACAGGTATTTGAACTGATACTGAATTATCTGCGTGTAACTGACACTTTGTCTTTTTAAATTTTAAACAGGAGAGAAAAGTTTAACTGAGAAAGGTAATATTAGCCAGTATAGTCAAGGCTGGGGTCCTTCCAGTACACGTACAGATGTGAGAGCAGGACCATAAAGAAGGCAGAGCACTGAAGAATTAATGCTTTTGATTGAACTGTGGTGCTGGAGAAGACTCCTGAGAGTCCCTTGGACAGCAAGGAGATCAAACCAGTCAATCTTAAAGGAAATCAACCCTGAATATTCATAGGAGGGACTGATGCTGAAGTTTGAAGCTCCAGTCCTTTGGCCACCTGATGCAAACAGCTGACTCACTGGAAAAAAACCCTGATGCTGGGAAAGATTGAAGGCAGAAGGAGAAGAAGGCAACAGAGGATGAGAGGTTGAGTGGCATCACCAGTTCAATGGACATGAACATGGGCAAACTCCAGGAGATGGTGAGAGACAGGGAAGCCCGGAGTGCTGCAGTCCATGTGGTCATGAAGAGTCAAACATGACTTGGTGACTGAACAACAATATTAGCCAATAGTAAGTTAGGTTAGACACAGATCAAATTTTTCTTTATGTCCTTGCCAGTCTACGAAAATGCCAATCATAAAGTGCCCAGATAATACACACTATCTTTCCATTCTTCTTTTCTACACTGAACCCTAGTCCGTGTTCTTTTCCCAAAAGACCTAACTCCCTAATGTGGAAGTGTTAGTCACTCAGTCATGTCTGACTCTTTACTACTCCATGCCAGGCTCCTCTGTCCCTGGAATTCTCCAGGCAAGAATACTGGAGTGGGTAGCCATTCCCTTCTCCAGGGGATCTTCTCAACCCAAGGATCAGTCTCCAAGGATCTTTCTCCCACATCGCAGGCAGATTCTTTACCGTCTGGGCCACCAGGGAAGCCCCTATCCATCAGCTAAGCACTACCTAGGTGTGGGGTATCCATCAATTACTTTTTCCAAGAAGGGCTGCCAGTGACTGTGGATCTTCAAGACAGAATCTTCCAAACCTGAAGATTTTAATGGTTTTCATGCAGAATCCCCAAACTACAGAGGAAACATGACTCCAAGTCCACCAAGATGGCAGCCACATTCTTGAGAGTCTAGTCCTAGAATACCTAAGAGAAAGTCAAGGCTTAGAAGAATCTTAAAGAAACAGTAATGTTTGTCCTGCAAACCATCTAGATTTACCAAAGACAAGGGTACCCCTGAAACTGTCTTTAAAAGATTGATACTGCATAACTGAAACTCCAACTTGAATTTTCTGTGTTATGGTTTGGTGAGCTGCACTTACATTCAGATGATAAATGATAATTTATTAATTATCATTAAGCGGGGAGTGACCAAGAAAGGTGTAGAATATTCTGAGGAGGACATGGGCTTTCTGCTAAAAAACCCATTAACCCAGTAGAAATGGAGTCCTGTGAGTCACGATGTGGCCTCTGTAGACATGGGGAAATTCCTTTGGCTCTTACCCTCTTCCCTCTGATTCCCTTTGCCCCCTTCTCTCCCCGGTGGCCTGGGTCACCATCTTCTCCCTTAATAGAATCAAAAGCAGAACCATGAGTGTAAAGAAAAATAAAGGACAAACAAATGACACACACTGCATACCAGATATCAGGGCCAAAAAGATATCTTCTTACTTGTGCACCAGGGTAGCCAGGAAATCCAGGTTCACCCTAGTGTCAGAAACGAGATAAGGGCTTTGTTTAGTGTCATATGATTAAGGCTTTCTTTGACATTCATTGGGGGGAAAAGAAGGAACTACAATTTTGAGGAAACAGACTCAGAAACCAGTGCCAGTAAAAACAATGATCACAACGGCTGTTATCTTCAGCTCCTCCCAAGTGGCCGTATTTCCCTTCTACAATTCAACACAAAACAATGTGCACATGATTTTTACAAATTCCTCCTCCTTCCTTGATGTATTGTATAACGAAACTTTCTCCTTGTGCATTTTTTATCTATCAGTTTAAGTAACCAGAGGTATGATCCAATGGAAACCAAGGGAAGGGGCACTAAATTGCTGCAGGAAAGTAGGTGATCACTGTCAGGCCAAAGACATACTACTACCAAGCAATCATTCAGTCAACGAGTATGTATTTAGCACCTACTGTCTGCCAGACGTCTCTAGGCATTGGGAATTCCATGGTAAACAGAACAAAGATTCTGTCATCAAGGAACTTACCTGCTAGTGAGAGAGAGACATACAGTCTGACAGGGTAAGATCAATGCTATTCCGGAAAAAAGGATTAAGGAACAGATAATGACGTGTAGGGGTGACGAGTCAGGCAAAACCATTTTGGAGAGGTGGCAAAATTCTTCCATTATTCTTCCAGTAAGAATTACGGAAGCAAGCCAAACAGATGTGCCAAAGAAGAGCATCCAGGCAGAGGAAGGAGTGTGTGAAAACCATAAACAGGAGTATGAACAGGCGCCAAGTCTGAGGAACAGTGAAACAGAACAAGGGTGTGGGGAGGGTGGATTGCAGACAGTCGTGCAGGTCACGGAACAGTGCGGCTAACTCTGAAAGCCATCAGGAGCCATGGCTGGGCTGTGAGTAAAGAAGTGACATGATCTGACTCTGTATTTTAAACATGGCTCTGGTTCCTTCAAGCAGAGCTAACCAGAAGCGCAGAGGCAGGGAGAACAGTCAGGTGGCGATGACCCTCATTAAGGTAGTGCACTTAATGCTGGCTTAGCCCAGGGGCAGCACTGGCCGTGGTGAGATGGGATGAAATCTCATCCCATGTATGTATTTTGAAGACAGACTCACCCTCATTTGCTGATGGATTAAACGCAGGCAGGGAGAAAAGGAGACTTATTAAAGATGAAACAAGCACCTGTCTTGAGTAACTGGCAGGATGCAGTCTCTACTTCCCATGCTGGGGAAGGCAGGGTGAAGGGCAGGTGAATCAGTTTTGACTGACTGCATGTTTGATGATACTAAAGGATTCAGAGAGATAACTTTGGCCTGGAGTCCAGGGACCTTTCAGGAGGAGGTGAACATTCTCCTCATGCTTTCCTTAAGCCGTGTGCAACAATGTATCTTGCCTGAGAACTGGCCTTTCTTTAGGTCTGGAGTTGATAATTACAGAGTGAGACAGTGTCTTACTAACGGAAATGCTTTTCTTAGACTCTGTGTTAATGATTATAATTGTAGCACATCTTGCATGGAAACCCATATCTCAAGACTTGTCCCCCTGATTCTACAGCAATGGTATATCTTGGTCTGAGACGTTGCTCAGAACCCGTTCTCCCTGGCTAGTCTCCGGCTGGTTATCCCAGGATGTCTGCCTTGGGGGAGGGTTGGGTGGAGCTCTTACGACCTTGAGGTATTCTTTTTCTCTATTCTCAGCCATCAACTGAGAAGTACCCAATGCCCTGCTTAAAATAGTGGGGGTGGGTACTCTTCGACCCCCTTCTGATGTCTGTGCAAGAAACTTTTTTCACTTTTTCTTTTTTTTTTTTCATGAAAAGTCAAACATGACTTTTCACTTTTTCTTTTTCACTTTCACTTTAAATAAAAATCTTTGCCTCACAAAGCTCTTGGTGCCTGAGACTGTCTTTGGTCCCAGAGTGAAATTTTACGCTTCAGAGACGGGGAATCTGCTGGCACCATTCACCGTAAGCCATCAGCATCATTGCTCCCCAGGTCACACTGGTGGCAAAGAACCCGCCTGCCAGTGCCAATGAAGGAGATGTAAGAGAAACACATTCCATCTCTGGGTCGGGAAGACCCCCTGGAGAAGGAAATGGCAACCCACTCCAGTATTCTTGCCTGGGAAAATCACATGGACAGAGAAGCCTGGTAGGCTACAGTCCATAGGTCGCAAAGCGTCGGACACGACTGAAGTGACTTAGCACGCACGCAGGTGTGATGATGGTATTGTACATTTTTAAAGGCTATTTAGAGATGCAAGCTGAAATATTTATGCATGAACTATACAGTCCTGAATATTCATTGGAAGGACTGATGCTGAAGCTGAAACTCCAATACTTTGGCCACCTGATGGGAAGAAGTGACTCATTAGGAAAGAACTAGATGCTGGGAAAGATTGAGGGCAGGAGGAGAAGGGGACGACAGAGGATGAGATGGTTAGATGGCATCACCGACTCGATGGACATGAGTTTGAGCAAGCTCTGGGAGTTGGTGATGGACAGGGGGGCCTGGCGTGCTGCAGTCCATGGGGTTGCAAAAAGTTGGACATGACTGAACGACTGAACCGAACTGATACACTACCAGGGATTTACTTCAAAATAATTGGGAGAGGGGTGAAGAAAAGTAGGTGAGACCACAAATAAAACAAAACTAAACTGGCCAAGTGTTTTGCATTGTTTGAACTAGGTAACGTGTACATCAGAAGAGGGATCATTACATTTGTATCTTCACTTATATATATGTTTGGATTTTTCCATAATAAAAGATTTTAAAATGAAAGAAGAAGAAAAAAGTTGGTTTGGACATGCCAATTTTCATGTACCTATTAGATAACCAAGGGAAATGTATTTGGAACTTAAGAGACTGGTTCAGGCTAGAGAAATAAACTGAAGATTGGAGGGTGGATGGCACTTGACTCCATCAGTCAGGTCATCTCAGGAGTAACTAAGGAGGGAGAGAAATGTGAGGATAGAGTCATCTCGAGTCTTCAACATTTAGTGCTCTAGAACATTGAGAAGGTCCAGGCAAGAGCAGCCAGTGACAACCAAGGAAGTAGTGTGTGCTGGAAGTTGGGTCGGGAAAGGTTTAAAGATCAAGCCCTTGTGATCATCTCTGCCAAATGCCGCTGAGACATGTAGCACAATGTGGGCAAAGAACTGACCGCTGGACTTAGCACCACTGTCCCTCAAATGCAGCACACATTTACCACGACCGAAGCAGACGTCGTGAGAGGGGAGGGCCATGGAGTGAAGGCTCAACTGTCATCAGTTGCAGAGAACCAGAGGGAAGAAGGTGGTGTTTCCAAACCGAGGCACTACTGACATTTTAGACCTGATGGTTGTTAGCCGTGAAGGGCTATCAAACAGCATAAAATGGCATCTCTGGTCTCCACCTACTAGATGCCAGCAGCATCCCTGCCCCAGTTCAGACAACCAAAACATCTCTAGGTATTGCCAGATGCCCCCTGGAGGGTAAAATCACCCCTGTGTAAGAACCACTAATACAGACTGCTCCTTCCGAGAGTTTTATAGGAGAGGAATGGGGCAACGGGAGTCTAGTTAAGTGAGGGGGTTTGGGGTTTTTTTTTTTTTTTGGTTTGGGTGTTTTTCTTTAATTTGTTTGTTTGTTTGTTTGTTTTAGATGAGGGATATTTCCACCTGTTTGTATACTGATGGGAATGGTCTATGGCGAGGGAAGAAAATGTAATGATGCAGGAAAGAAAGGTGACTGCTGCAAGAGCCAGGGTTTTAAGGAAGCCAAAAAAAAGGAATGGAATTCGGTCCACAGGAGGCAAGAGGAGGCTCACAGACAGATAACGGCACAGACTCTGATGCAGGGCAGTGCAAGGAGGCTGGACACGCAAGCTTGGAGGCAAGCAGGCGGCCTTTGCGGCGGTGGGTGCACACAGTGATTTTCTCCTCAATGATCTACTTACTTCATGAAATAGGAGGCACAGTCACCTGCTGAAAATGGAGACGACGAAGCAGGTCTTGGAGGCTTGAGGGGAGAAAGGTGGGTATGAGGTCGTCAACTTTGAGGGAAGAAGAGTGAGCCAGCCAGGAAAAGGCAGTGGGCCAGGCAGCGTAAGAGCCTGAGGGGGACCGCGGTGTCCTGCCAGGAGAAAACGCAGCAAGCGCAAACTGCAGCCCTCTGCCCCACAGCAGACTGTATCACGGTGAGCACGGACGGCCCCTGTGCTAGCTCACAGCTGGCATCTGGCTCCAAACATGCCGGTTTGAATTCCAGCATCCTTTCTATGCAAACTCTAGCTTAGAGAAGAAAGATTTAATTTGCCAGGATGGGGCTCCAAAGGCTACCTTCTACACTCAGATCTGGCTCAAGCTGTGTGACCTTAGGTAGGTCGCTTCACTTCTCTGAACCTCCATACTCTTATCTGCACACCGACAAGGCTAAACTAGATGTTCCATCATTCCACAGCTATTTACTAAGCACTCACAGCACTCAGGGCTCTTTTCTGCTCGATAAAATGGCAGTGGTGCCATCTGGCAGCCACGAGGAAACAAGAGAATGGCAGAAAAGTCAGCCCAGACTCCTGTTCAGCAGCTGAGCACTACTGCACAGCCCAGTGACTTGTTATTTTATGAGACAAGAAATGTAACTTGTGGGCTGAAGCCCCCAGAATAATTGTAGCGAATGACATTTGATTCAAGCTTCATGCGGCTTCCAAGCTTCAAAACCTCTGTCACTGAGGTTTTGCTAAAATACCAGATTCTCATAGGAGGGAATATTCAAATATACTTATTGAGCAGCTATTTTCAGCACCAGGCTCTGTTCCAGCAATACAAAAATGAATAAAATGTCTAAAAAATGAGACAAATGAATATATTACTAGAAATAGACTCACAGACATAGAAAACAAACTTACCACAGGGGAAAGGCGGACTTTGGGATTAACATTTATACTCTACTAACCGTGGGGGCTTTACTGGTGGTTCAGACGGTAAAGAATCTGCTGCAATGCAGGAGACCCAGGTTCAATCCCTGAGTCAGGAAGATCCCCTGGAGAAGGGAATGGCTACCCACTCCAGTGTTTTTGCCTGGAGACTTCCATGGACAGAGTCAGACACAAGTGAGTGACTAACACACACTGCTAAAATAGATAACCAACAAAGGTCTACAGTATAGCACAGAGTACTATACTCAAAAACGTGTAACAAGCTATAACGGAAAAGAATCTGAAAAAGAGGAGATTTAGACAGATAGAGGAATCACTTTGCTGTAGACCTGAAACTAACTCCGCAGTGTAAATCAACCACACGGCAATTTTTTTAAACAGATTAATTTTAAAATAAATAAATTAAACACTTAACATTTCTAAAAATGAATAAGATGCAAGCCTGACGGCAAGTTCACAAACTGGAAGTAGCTGCACGGATAAATGACAATCCAACCTAGATGGGGAAGCTGCTGTAGAGACACGAACACTGGGCCTTAGGAACACAGGGCACATCACGGTTTCTGTCTGGGGAAGCCCAGTAGGGCATCAGCAGAAAGAAGCTGACACTTGAGTCGGTCTAAGAACGAGAGTAAAAATGGTCCAAAGGAAGGAGATGGGGAGGCCATCCCAAACAGAGGCAAGAGCATTTGCAAAGACAAGGAGTTGCAACAGTCCTGGCGTGCACAGGGCTGGGGTGGGGCTAGGAATTTGTTTTTTAAATAAGGGAGAGACTAAATCAGCTTTTATTTTTTAAGGAGGGAACTCTGGCAGCTCTGATATATGTCATAAAAAAAAATACACAGGAACCATTTCTGGTACACCACTTGGGTAATAACTCTTACTCTAGTGAAGTAAAATAAAAAGTACCACTTTAGCTGGGAATAATCTGTCAGGTAACCCTCACCTTTGTTCCTTTTCTTCCTGGATGTCCATATCCCTCTGGACCGGGAAGACCCTAAGAAAAAGATACGTGATGAATTGTAGGGTCATCCACAACACTTGGTCGATAATATTCTCTGAACTCTTGGACAAACCAGCAGGTCAAGGAGGTAGGGAAGGCAGAGGGGCTTGGCGGAGGTTGGGGGGATTTGGTGGAGATTTCTCCTACCTCTACAGCACAAACACTAGATGTCCTTCACAGGATAAGGAGGGGACAAGGGTTTAAAACTTTAAAAGACCACAAGATACGTAAGTGTGTGTGTGTGCACGTGTGTGTTAATTTTTTGATCACCTCTTCATCAAAATTCTGACCTCAGCAAGATGCTATCTTGGTTGTAGGAAGCCAAATCACTGTACAAAGTTCCCCCTTGGGCTAAATTTGCTTTGTTTGCAGGATAAAATCACAACAGAAGAAGCTTCAGAACTGGTAAGTCTCTAGGGATAAAGACAAATTGGAGAGGAGGGGTGGGTGAAGCCAATGTGGTCCATATGATATAAACCCAGATAGACCTGAATTTTTTTCCACTTACAACACTGGTTCTATAATGACCTTGGCCAAGTTACTCAACCTCCTCATCTGTTCAGTCCAGTTCAGTATAGTCGCTCAGTTGTGTCTGACTCTTTGCGACCCCATGAATTGCAGCACGCCAGGCCTCCCTGTCCATCACCAACTCCCAGAGTTCACTGAGACTCAGGTCCACCGAGTCAGTGATGCCATCCAGCCATCTCATCCTCTGTCGTCCCCTTCTCCTCCTGCCCCCAATCCCTCCCAGCATCCGAGTCTTTTCCAATGAGTCAACTCTTTGCATGATGTGGCCAAAGTACTGGAGTTTCAGCTTTAGCATCATTCCTTCCAAAGAAATCCCAGGGCTGATCTCCTTCAGAATGGACTGGTTGGATCTCCTTGCAGTCCAAGGGACTCTCAGGAGTCTTCTCCAACACCACAGTTCAAAGGCAACAATTCTTTGGCGCTCAGCTTTCTTCACAGTCCAACTCTCACATCCATAGATGACTAGTGGAAAAACCATACCATGGGGATAATAACGTCATCTACACAGCATGATTTTTTTTTGAAAGACTGAGGGGAATTGTGCGTGGAAAGCACTTAGCGTGGCGCCAAACACAGGGAACGTGCTTGATTCGTGCCATTGTTCTGCTTCCGGTGGTGGCTGTCGCACTGGTGATGTTGGGAGGGGAGTGGTGACGGTGGTGGCGATGGTGGTGGCCTCGATGGTGCTGATTCGGGGTAGCGGTGGTGATGGTGATGCTGGGCACGGTGACGGTCATGGTCACGGTGACGGAACTGATGGCAGTGGAAGCGGTGATGGTGCGATTCCACACAGAGGTGATGAGGGCAGCAATTACGAAAATGTTGATGATTCTACTGGGATCTATACTGTGCACTTAGACAGTGAGCCTCTTGTAATAAAGAGTCAACTCAGAACTTTCTGTCTATTCTTTGCTGAATGAACAAAGACTGTACCCAAATCAACTGAGAAGATTTTTTTAATTTTAAGCCACAGAAGTTATGGCACTGACCTAAGGGGGAACGTTTGAAATTTTAGAAAAGAAAGACAAATCATGTAAAGGAAAAAAAATTGCCAGAAATAGATTACTGAAGGGAGAAAAAGATGCGAATGAGGCTCAGTTGCTTTACTCCAGCTTCACTCTGCTCAAGGACATGCAAGGCCATCAGCATCTGTAACCCCAGAGGCCCCAACTGTATGTTTTAGCGATGTCCCCTCTGAGGGGACACCTTCAAGAAAGGCACTGCTCTCCAGCCTGGCCTGTTCCAGGGACAGGCCAGCATCATTTCAAGTCAAGATAGTCTAACCAACAGTGTTAACCTTATCATCTGACTTGAGTGTAGACGCATTTGATAGTAATCCTATTTTTTTCCCCTTTCCACATTTAAGTTTAAGCTTCTTAGGCCTGTTTTTGTTTCTTCTGCTTGCTAAAAAAAAAAAAAAAAAAAAATGCAAGTTCAATGCTGAGGGAAAAACAGCAGCAGGTCCTTCCTACTGTAATGAAAGAAATCTCAGAAATATGAGTTGGAAAGACAGCATTATCCTGTAACAGTGAGGTAGTAAATTGAAAATAGTCATGAAATAACTAACTTGCTCTCACCTTCAGAGTAATGACTAAGGTGAAAAGGCACAGCACTGCAGATCATCTTTGGCCTCCAAAGATGATGACAGGCTCTGAATAATCAAACCCGGACCTTTAAAAGTTTGCAACTCTGATTGGCTGTCTTACTTGTTTTTCCAGAAAAAAAAAAAAAAAAAAAACGTTTCATAACATCTTTGTATTCTCGAAGACTCAAACACTTGTAAAATATCTTTGTCAAACAGAAGAGTCTTTTTGGAACCTCCCTCTCCAACAATAAATCCCAAGATATCTTTGGAGTCTTTACTGACATAAGGAGTCTGGGAATCTTTGAACTACAGAGATGTACAAGAGCTCTACTGATGATGCATGTCATATTCATAACCCCAAGTTTTCATCAAGAATGTTAGGATTTTCTGTGGAGCAAGAACAAGTAACATGAAATTCTATCAGGAGACCAAAACAGAGAAACTAGACTTACAGGGTGCCCTCTTGGTCCTTGTAGACCTGGTGGTCCTCTTTCTCCTACATCACCAAGCTCTCCCTTTTATAATAAAAGGCAAACATGAAGTTAATTTTCTAAGTTCAATCAATTGTATGTCATTTTCCATAGAGATTTTACATTCCTTTTAAGTCCTCGTGACAACATCCTGCAGTCTAATGTCAAATCTTCCTCTGCTGCTGCTGCTGCTAAGTTGCTTCAGTCGTGTCCGACTCTGTTCAACCCCACAGACGGCAGCCCACCAGGCTCCCCCGTCCCTGGGATTCTCCAGGCAAGAACACTGGAATGGGTTGCCATTTCCTTCTCCAGGGAAAATTCCCGACCAGGGATCAGAGGTGGCTTCTTTACCACTGAGTCACCAGGGAAGCCCACTGTATTGGCTTACAGATAGACTGCGGCTGCTAAGTCGCTTCAGTTGTGTCCGATTCTGTGTGACCCCACAGATGGCAGCCCACCAGGCTCCCCCATCCCTGGGATTCTCCAGGCAAGAACACTGGAGTGGGTTGCCATTTCCTTCTCCAATGCATGAAAGTGAAAAGTGAAAGGGAAGTCGCTCAGTTGTGTCCTATTCATAGCAACCCCATGGACTGCAGCCTACCAGGCTCCTCTGTCCATGGGATTTTCTAGGCAAAAGTACTGGAGTGGGGTGCCATTGCCTTCTCTGAAATCTTCCTCTAGACTTTGCAAAATACCAATAACGTTATTACAGTAAAGATTTTGGTACTGAAAATCAACAAGCCAGGTATGCAGCGCCAGTTACAGAATTTTATATTACCACAGCTTTTTCTATGTGTTAGAATGTGAATCTACCCTGGTGGTGAGTCTGTATGTTTATCTAATTAGCGATGTGTCTGTGTCTACTGATGTATGTGACCATCTATCCATCCATCTTGCTATATGGCTGTCTAAGCATCTTTCCTTCTCGGTCCCCATCTATCTAACTACAAGGTAATGAAGAGTCGTGTGATCACCAAGCACATCAGTCTCTCACACTGGAAATGATCGTGTAAGGAGATACTCACATGAAAGAATCCAGTTGCACAAGGAAGAGTGAGCTTTCTGACACTCACCTTCATTCCCCTTGATCCATCTTTTCCTTTTGAACCATTTGGGCCTGGAGGCCCAGGATTACCCTGCAATAAGACCACAACCCAGATCAGCTGTGATGTTTGACCCAATTAATTTTATCCTCCAAAGTGCATAACATGCACATTTGACCTCTGAGCAGGGGACTGAGGTGAGTGAGCAGGGTGATGTGTGCAAGAGGCCACATACTCCAGATGCCAAGATTTGGAGGAATCACCTGGCTACTAGAGAAAAACACCATCTGATGAAGAAACTGGGAAGGCAACTGTCTGAACTTTTACCCACTCCAAACAGAAAATATGATCAAGTGAGAACGAAAATGATATGATCAGTTATAGGACTTGACCTTCCCAACCAAGAGAGAGATGGCACAGGCCATTCTGAATCTCCAGACACTTTAATCCCTGGCTCAAATGGTGCTGCTTGGGTTTTTGAAGCTGTTCTCAAATGCTCCTTCCACAGGAGGCCACTTCTAACCACCAGCTTCAACCTGCTCTGACCCTCCTATGACCCACGGGATAGCAAGTGGAGAAGGCACTACACAGGCACTAGAGAGACCCAGGTTGGGGGCCCGTTCAGCCACTTACCATTCAGGTGAAAAATCATTAAATCCCTTGGAGCCTCAGTTTTCTCTTCCATAAAATTGGGGTGATTTTAAGTAATGCTTCCTTATATGTTTATGAGGAATAAATCGGTCATTTATGCTGCTTTGATAGTACTATTTCTTGTACTACAGGTAAGCATGAGCTTGTGTTACACACCCTTGTGGCTCAAACTAAATCTACTTCATTACTGTATTCCCACAATCCTACATATCCTTAGAGTAGAAAGGGTACATAGCTGGTGGTCAGTGTCTATTTCCTCAAATTAACTATTTCTAGAAAGTCCTGATACCCAGAGATCCCAGAACAAACCATGTATCTTTACATTATTTGTCCAGGGACATACAGGTCTACGAACTGGCCGTGGGGAATGAGCAGCTGTGTTGAGCCGTGAGTTTGTCAAACCTACCTGAGCACCCACTAAGCCTTTTTCTCCAAAACTTCCTGGTGGGCCTCGCCTTCCTCTTGGTCCCTGGTCCAGAGATGACATTAAAATTCAACCAGTTTTTATAGAGTTGTTTATTTTCCATGTAACCATAAAATCACCTCGGATGCCCATGGAAGCACAGATGAAGGGGCTCTGACCCATCACAATCACACTCCTCACACTGCCCTCCAAGGCACCCACAGCTCATTCATTCCACACTCCCTCCATCTAAGCAGTATCTATATTCTTAACCACTTCTCCAGTTGAATCTAATGAATACTAAAATTTAAAAATTGATTTTTTTTCACTCAACTAATTTTAAACCCTAAAAGGGAAATGAGAAGACTGGCTGGGATATTGATCTCCTTTGAAAAATCAACTGTATCCTTATCCACACAAGGGTTAAGGGCTAGAGTTTGCATCCCGTTATTATCAAGAACCCAAACACATTTTAACTGGCTTAATCTCACTGGGCAATTGCTGGGGAGTTCTTCGTTTTCTCTCCAATCTATTTGACTTTACTGATTTTTGACATTTTAATTCTTCCTCAGCATTCTGAGAAATGCTTTCCCATTAGAAGCACTGATCCTGGCTTCTATACTCCTGGGTGAGGTATTGTAATCATCTGTTTAAACAGGCCACCATATCCACGCCCCAGTAGGAAGGCGAGAATCAAGGGAGGTTTTCTGGTTTATCTTACTCATGATCAGCCCCCCTTACGTTCAGCCAAGAACTTAAAGAGGAAGTCCAGAACGCAACAGTGGTCCACATTTGAATTAAGCCAGTGAGGAAAAGGAAAGCCAAAAATATTTCTCAGTTGTTTTCCCTTAGGCTCAGACAATACTTTCTATTATAAAATACATACAATCTGTAATTACACTTTGATGACCCATTTCTTTTGTTAGCACCTTAGTCAAGTCAAAAAGACAGCATAAACCTTCTCAAATGACTATCTGCCACTTATACAAGTTTCAAAATTATAGAGAGTGATTCAATGTGTTAGTAAAAATCTGTTGTTTACAATTTCTCCTTTTGACGATCCCTGGAAACAATTTGGCTTTCCAAAGAAAGATGTAGAAAGTGTTCCAAAGAGGGTTATAGAATGACAGATTTGGATTACACTTCGAAGACTGCAAAAGAACTGGCTGAAAGTGTAATTTCTGGTTATCACTCAATAATTTACAATGCCCCACTGGACTTGAACTCCTGAATGACTCAGGCATATCTGTAAAGTAGCCTCTATATACTTAATGCTTAATAAACACTTTGCTGATTTTTCCTGCAAAATTGAATCCAATTTTAATGAAGTAAATACTATTTAAGTAATTTGCATACACAGCTTCAGAGGCAGTAGTTAAGAGCATAGATTTATAACTGGGGCTTCCCTAGTGGCTCAGACGGTAAAGTGTCTGTCTGCAATGCAGGAGATTTCTAACTAGGCTGCCTAAATTTCAGTCTCATCTCTGTCACTTACAGCACTATGTGAGCTTGGCCAATTTACCTAATTTTTCTATCCCCACTCCATTTCTCCCCTATAAAATGGGCATGATAAAACTTTCCCCATTGAAGGATTAAATGAGCTAATACAAGTGTTTGGGGCCATACATAGGCCATAGTAATTGCTTAGTAAATATTAGCTACTGCAATTTAACCTGCCCAGAAAAGAGGCTATACAATTTTCTTTGGAAGGCAGTTTCCTTTGGGAAGGCAGCATCCTAGATCATCCTGATATATGTCAAATCCTACCAAAGAACCTAAGTTAAAATCTCAAGCAAATATTCTTCAGCACTAAAAACAAGTTCAGTGATACAACCTGTGAACCTGGAGACCCCAGCTCTCCTTGGGAGCCCTCTTCACCAGATTCTCCACGCACACCCTGTCAAAATGAATAGAACTTAGTTGAGTTCACCAGGCATCTTCAGCGTTCCTGGAAGGCAGTTTTCCTTGCAAGATGGCACTTGAAGGCAGTAAGAGAAAGACAAAAACTATCTGTGAGTCTGTGTTCAGTCATCCTAGGATCAGAGTTGAAGAGGAAATGAGGAGGCCCCACCTACTTGGTTGGGAAAATGAAAAATCATATTCTTACTTTCTTTCCTAGTCTCCTTCCAATACCTAAGCTAGTGATAGAAGCAAAAACACTTTGTTTAAACAACCCAAACTCCCATTTTACATAATAACTGGTTCTTAAAAGCTTATCCACTCCTTTTAAGGGCTGTGGGCTAAATGTTCACTGGTGTTAAGGATCTTTACCCCATTTGAGGAGACTCAGAATATTGAGCTCAGTGGCAAGCATGACATTTTAGAACAAAACACAAAAAAGCACTCCAAAAAATCGCCAGAAAACTGGCTTTAAAACCCTACAGATTCTTACAGCATGAAGCTAGTTTTCTAGGCAAGGGATGATCTGTTAAAATGATTCATCTGGTAACCGAGTTAATACCTCCCTCAAATGAATACTTTCATTTCTACAGAGAAGATACATTTTCCACGACTGAGGGTGATAATCTACTCTGCGCATGATGCTGCCTTCTTTCTCACGTTGCTCACAAGCTGCCCAGATTACTGGTTACTCATAGATATACAAACAGAGGAAATCCTATACTCAGAATTAATCTGTCTGTGGACCAATTATTTGTGTTTCATAAGTTGTTAGACCATTCAGATAAATGGGAGGCACATCTGTTAGGCTTTACTGTTAAATCATTATGTTCTTTAAGAGCTGATGTCTAGGTTTATAGATGTGGACCAGGTTTTAAGAGGCATGAAGCTAGAAGTGTCGAAACTGGTTGTGAAATGTTACCTCATCTGCCTGTCACATTAGTGACATCCATGCTGTAACGTGTCAGAAAATGATGTGGTTGTAGACAGCAAAGCCCAGACTCTTTTACTGTAACTCATGCCTATACACTTTTCAATATTTTTTCATGGAACTGTAGTTAATTTACAATGTTGTGTTAGTTTCAGGTGTGCAGCAAAGTGACTCGGTCATAAACCTTACACATTTGAGCATATTGGAGGCAACCAGTTTTGTCAAAGAGCTTTATGATTAACTAGTAATAGGTGAACAGAACACAAAGCAAATGGGGAGAGAGGGTGACTCAAGGAAGACCAAAGTTAAATAGCTGTAAGTACTATGTAACAGTCACCATCTGAACAGCAAATTGATCAGACCAAAGTGGAGAAAATATGTATATTGTCAAATGAGGTAGGGGGCAGCATATGGAGGAGATGGACAGGTTAAAAAATATTCTTCTCCTCCACTGGAAGAAATCAAAAGAAAAACTTCTAAAACTGAAAACCAAGAAATAACAAAGGAAGCATGTTCTTTAGGAAAATGGCAAAAAATACCAAAAGGAACAGCCCCACAGGATGAAAATGAATGCTCCTGAATCCCTGGGAAACAACAAGCAGGGAACCATTTTTCATGGCATGCTTGTGAGTGCAGTTGGATTTTAAATTTATGCACAGGCTCAGCTCTGGTTTAAATTAAATAAAAAGGAAAGATACAGGAGGTGGAGTTTAGTTTAGGGAACCAAAAACCCAAGACCCATCTGAGAAGAAGACCCTCTATCAATGGCTATTTAGATACAACTGTAGACAGCACAGAAATGGCAACCCACTCCAGTATTCTTGCCTAGAGAATCCCGTGGACAGAGGAGCCTGGGGGCTGCTGTCCCTAGGGTCGCACAGAGTCGGACACGACTGAAGTGACTTAGTGTGCATGCATGCACATAGCACAGCAAAAGTATTAAGTAATTCAAGAGTAGGAAATTCCTTCCACCAAGTAGAGCCGCTGGATTTCTCTGAAACTGAGCCTGGTCAGCTCACAGTCTCTCTCTTTCTGCCTTGTGGGGAGATAAAAACAATAAGCTAAAATGACAGTCCAAAGACATTTCTTTCACAAGTGTTGAAACTGAATTCAGAGCATAGAAACGCTCTGTTTAAGAACTTGTTTCAAGTTTTAAGATTTTACGAGAAACAATACTTTAGTTGGTGTCAACAAAACTTGTTTGGATGTGTGAGACTTGGGATTTCTCAATAGCTATGCTTTTGCAACATGTGTGATTTGAAGACACAGATGCACACTCACTCGCTCACCCATTCCCAACCTCAGAGATGACTTAAATCAGTCTCTGACTTTTCCTTCATCCTCAAACATGAGACTTCTAAAAAAAAAAAAATGCCAGCACAGCATGACCAGAATCGGTTAGAAAGGAATGTACCTAACAAATCTTACTCCACTTGGTACAAAAATTTCCAAGAGTAACCTTATCTTTGGATTTGAATCCAAAGCTATGTGGCCTCTGACAACAACTTCACTTTGCTAAACTGATATTTCCTCTCTTAGCCATAAAAAGTAACTAATGATGCTCATAACTCCTGGGGCTGCAGAAAGGTTTACATGAGGCCATATAAACGAAGGTCTAGTGCAGTGAGTGTTACTGGATAAACGCTCAGTAAAATCACAGAGATATCCCATTCCACCTGCAAATCATGCCATTCCTTCTTTGGAAATAGCAAAATCTCAGTCTTTTACCATTGTTTAGTAACTATGAGATCCCCTTATGCACCCACTGAAAGTCCTGCTTCTTTAAATGGAAAAATCATTACTTCAGAGCTAAAAGCAACTCTCTGAGGTATTAGCTTATTTTCCATCTAAATGAAATAGCAGGTTGGAGAGGCAGCAGGGAACCATATAAACTTTCCTTTCTTCTTGGAAACTTCCCAAGGCTGATACAGCCTCCAACAACCCAACCAACATTCCCCTTGGCCTCAGAGAGGACTTAGATGACATAGCCATTTATGTGGAACAAAAAAGCAACTCTCCCCAGCAAGCACCGACCTTCAGCCCTTGCAGGCCTCGTCTTCCTCTTGAACCCTAAGGACGGAAGGGAAGCAGAGACTTTACAGAAGGAAACAAGCCAGTTTTCACCCCAGCCTACCTTTCTCCTCCACAAAAGCAGATGAAATGCACCCCACAAGCAGCCACACCTACCTGAGGGCCAACATTCCCTATTTCCCCCGGAGGTCCATCAATATTGGAACTTCCCTGGAAAGCAAGAGGTAAAGGGAATCGGTTTAGATGTCTCTAGACTTGGGCTGTCCCATACGGAATCCAATAACTAGCCCAATGTGGCTGAAAGTGAAAATCACTCAGTTATGTCCAACTCTTTGCAACCCCATGGACTATAGAGTCCACAGAATTCTCGAGGCCAAAATACTGGAGTGGGTAGCCTTTCCCTCCTCTAAGGGATCTTCCCAACCCAGGGATCGAACCCAGGTCTCCCACATTGCAGGCAGATTCTTTACCAACTGAGCCACCAGGGCAGCCCAAGAATACTGGAGTGGGTAACCTATCCCTTCTCCAGTGGATCTTCCTGACCTAGGAATCGAACCGGGGTCTCTTGCATTGCAGGCAAATTCTTTACCAACTGAGCTATGAGGGAGTCCCTCAGTAAGAATACGTAAATTGGGAAAGTATATGAAAGACAGAAATGAAAACATTTTATGCAAAGCTGTTCTTCCAACTGTTATTTATAAAAGATGAGATCCTAAAACAATGTACATATTCCACAGTATGAGGGAAGTGTTATTTACGTTATGGTAGAAATGCTTATGAAATTATGTTTATCAGGAGTTTGTAAGGTAGAAAAAAATGTGCTATCATGTTGTTCTTTTCAAGTATGCTAAATTTTATGAAAAAATAATTTACTCCAAATATGGAGAAAGACAAAATGATGATTCCTCACTTTTTATATTGTTTTAGGGCATTTTTTAATAAGCTCATGGAATCCTCATCTGACTTTCTCACGGGGAGGAACTCTGCCATCAACAAAAGTTCACCAGACTGATGGCTTTCTCGGTTACTGAAACTACTGATTTTTTTCTCTACATTTTACTTTCCTGAATTTCAAAGTATCTCTAGTAAGTGTTACTTTTATAACGAGAATTTTTTAAATAATAAAGTAGGTCGTATGAGGGAAAAGCCTTTACTAAAGCACTCTCACAATTGCTCTAGATATAATATTCTTTCTTAAACTATCATTTTCTCATTTCAATATAATTTTTTTTGCAGCCAGCATAGTAAACGAATTATCTGGGCAGATGCTAGAACCATTGGATAAACGATTGTACAGAAAGAAGAAACACACAGTCTCAGAGTATCACTTCCCAGACTAGTTAATCTTGGAAAGAGGGAAAAGCATGTTCACACTGGATAAATCTGGTGAACATTACCTTAATTAAGTGACAAAATCAATGTACCAATAATGAGACAGCCGGTAAAGAATCCACCTGTAACGCGAGAGACACCGGTTCAATTCCTAGGTCGGGAAGATCTCCTGGAGGAGGGCACAGTAACCCACTCCAGTATTCTTGCCTGGAGAATTCCATGGACAGAGGAGCCTGCTGGGCTATAGTCTATGGGGTTGCAAAGAATCAGACACGACTGAGTGACTAAGCACAGCAATGAGATAAATGACAGTGTCTCTTCTACTGACAAAGAAGGATTCAGGATTAATTAATCTCCTTCCAAAAACGTTTAGCCTGGCGGGCTACAGTCCATGGGGTCATAAAGAGCTGGACAGGACTGAGAACACACACACATTCATAAGAAAACAATTAGGAAAATCCTTATTGAGGGATATTTAGCAAAATAACTGGTCTGGAATGTCAATGTCATGTAAATAGGCAAATAACTGGGAAACAGTTGTGATTAAGATACCTCAGAGCCAAGAGAGCTGAATGCACCATACAATGCTTGGCTGGGTCCCAAACAACAATAAAAACGGCCATAAGGGCATTCTTGGGACAAGTATGGAAATCTGAACAGAGACTATATATTAGAAAATAATTTTGCACCCATATAGACATTTTTTAATGACTCTAAACAGTCATCACAGTGGTGACTCTACTGTGCTTATATAGAATATCCTTGCTCTTGAAAGATACATGCTGAATATTCAGAAGCAAAATGTCATACTTCCAATTGATCCTCAAATGACTCAGCAGAATATACACATATATTACCTATGTATTTGTACAGAGAGACATTAAGCAAATTGGCTCAATAATAGCAATGGGTGTTCACTATGCTATTCTTGAAACTACAACCTTTCTCTGTAGTTTTAAATTTTTTCAAAATAAAAAAATTTGGGAAAAAATTAATACAAGTTCATCACAGACTATTTCAACAATTCAGAGAATAAAATTAAGAAAAAGAACTGTATAGCTGTTGGGTGTTTATCCTTCTAGGATAAATAGATGTAGATATATTCTATCAATCTGGACACTTTGTTGAATACAGAGTTTTGTAATCTGTTTTTTTCACTTGAGTATTATACTATGGATGTTTTCCTCATTACGAAATAGTCTTCTAAACTATTTTTCACAGCTTAATAATAGCCTAACATGTGAAGGGCCCCACTGTTTATATGAACAACTTGTCACTGGACTTTCAAGCATCGAAGTGATTAAACATCTCTACATTGCACATCCTTGGAGCTAAATCTTGGAGTTGGCCCATCATAAGCTTCTGGATAAATTTCTAGAATTGTGAGGACTGGGTCCAAGTACGCACACACCTTAAGCCACAGCAGACACAGATGTGGCTCCACAATGCTCTCTCAACCCTTTCTTCCTTGCTAAGAAAACCTCAGCTTCGTTTGCTGCAACCACACACCAGGCTCCAAGGGACCAACTTAAGATGGGTCTAAACCGATCTCCGCGATCTCACGTCCTCTGGCAGAGACTTGCTTTCTCTGGCTCTCGTAAAACGGGGTGAGGGCAGGTGGTCAATGAGCTATATGGGTCAAATGAGCTATAAAGAGAATATTGCTGGGTGTACTTTGGTGAGGAAAAGCCCCTTTCCTTCTGGCATCTTATGGGCATCTTATGCAAAGGTGAAGACGAAATGCTTTATAGTGTCAAGCCCAAGAGCCACACTGAGGATGGCACTGTGGAAAGAGTCCCTGGGTCCCTGAGGACACCTCTGGGTTTTGATGACATCATTGAGCTGGTGTAAGAGACCTGGAGTCACCTACCCCTGGACTATCAAACACATTTATTAGCTAAACACTGCCAGTCAGGCTTTCTGTCACTTGCATATTTAAAAAAAAAAAAAAAACATGAAAAACAGCAGTCCTGATGGATGGGTGTTATCTGATTGCCTTTCAGAAAAGTCGTATTGGTTTTTGTTTTCCCCAGAAATGTGAAGCCATTACCGGTTTCCCCTTCCTTCCCCAAACACTAGGCATACGGTAGAGTTTCTCTTTCCAGATTACCTTGAATCTGCACTTCATATCAACTCAGAACTAACACCAAGGAAAGACTGCTCTCTAGAGGGCTCTCTTCTCATAGCACTTCACAGGCTACAACGTCAGCTCAGTTCAGTTCACTAGCTCAGTCGTGTCCTCTTTTCAGCCCCATGGAATGCTGCATGCCAGGCCTCCCTGTCCATCACCAACTCCTGAAATTTGCTCAAACTCATGTCCATCGAGTCAGTGATGCCATCCCACCATCTCATCCTCTGTCATCCCCTTCTCCTCCCAGCTTCAATCATTCCCAGCATCAGGGTCTTTTCCAAGGAGCCAGTTCACATCAGGTGGCCAAAGTATAGGAGTTTCAGCTTCAGCATCAGTCCTTCCAATGAATATTCAGGACTGATTTCCTTTAGGATGGACTGGTTGGATCTCCTTGCAGTCCAAGGGACTCTCAAGAGTCTTCTCCAACATCACAGTTCAAAAGCTTCGGCACTCAGCTTTCTTTATAGTCCAACTCTCACATCCAAACATGACCACTAGAAAAACCATACCTTTGACTAGATGGACCTTTGGTGATAAAGTAATGTCTCTGCTTTTTAATATGCTGTCTAGGTTGGTCGTAACTTTCCTTCCAAGGGGCAACCATCTTTTAATTTCATGGCTGCAGTCACCATCTGCAGTGATTCTGAAGCCCAAGAAAATCAAGTCTGTCACTGTTTCCATTGTTTCCCCATCTATTTGCCACGAAGTGATGGGACCAGATGCCATGATCTTAGTTTTCTGAATGTTGAGCGTTAAGCCAGCTTTTTCACTCTCCTCTTTCACTTTCATCAAGAGGCTTTTTAGTTCCTCTTCACTTTCTGCCATAAGGGTGGTGTCATCTGCATATCTGAGGTTATTGATATTTCTCCCGGCAATCTTGATTCCAGCTTGTTCTTCCTCCAGCCTGGCATTCGCATGATGTGCTCTGCATAGAAGTTAAATAAACAGGGTGACAATATACAGCCTTTACACACTCCTTTCCCAATTTGGAACCAGTCTGTTGTTTCATGTCTGGTTCTAACTGTTGCTTCTTGACCTGCTTACAGATTTCTCAGGAGGCAGGTCAGACGGTCTGGTATTCCCATCACCTGAAGAATTTTCCACAGTTTGTTGTGATCCATGCTGTCAGAGGCTTTAGCATAGTCAATGAAGCAGAAGTAGATATTTTTCTGGAATTCTCTTGCTTTTTCGATGTCCAGCGTATGTTGGCAATTTGATCTCTGGTTCCTCTGACTTTTCTAAATCCAGCTTGAACATCTGGAAGTTCGTGGTTCACATACTGTTGAAGCCTGGCTTGGAGAATTTTGAGCCACCAGCTAGCTGCTTGCTTACCTAGCTCTAGGAGTGACTTCTATTATCTGAATCTATTCAAAGAATACGTAGTTAAGATCCTTCTTTGAGCTCTGCATAGTAAAAAGCATAGGGAACCTAGATGCAGCACGTTAGAGCACTGCATCAGTTGCAGCTCTTGTTTGCACACACAGTTTGGGGATCTGGTGTTCAAGGTTAATAACCCTCAGCTAAAGTCAGCCACGGAGGCCTCTGAAAGCTGGGAGCAGGAGGCTCTCTGCCTGGCTGTGGTGCTGTGATAGACACACACTAGACGGTTTGTACAGGGGCCTGACTTCCTTCTGAGCAGTGAAACAGGAGCAAACCACAGTTTCTATGGATCAGGTCCTTTCACCCACTGACTCCTGGAAATTTGGAAATGATTTCTCTAATAGTCCAACCTTGCCCATGAGGAAACCTCACGGAAACTGGGGCCCACGCGGGTTAAGAGTTGTTTCCCTTCGCTCAACACCATAGCTGATAGAGTGGCTGGCTATTCACAGGGCTTCTGATCTCAACTCACCAAAGAAAATCCTCCCAGCTGGTCCAAAATAACTGCAATTGACAGGAGCACGAGACGTTCTTGCAGCAAGTCGTGACAGTTTTCTCACATAGCTACATAATAATGATCTTGTTACAAGCTGGATTTTCTTCAGTACCTGGATGTGTATCAAAGGGTTGTGAACCAGTCATATTCCGGGGGGAGACCCACAGTCGTAAGGTTTTGTCAACGGATGCAAACTGGAGTTCAAATAATAGTGGATCCTCTGTAGTTATACAAGCATTTGCTACGCAGACTTCATTCCTGGAAACTCGGAATGATGAATTGTGAGGATTGGGTTATTTTCATCTTTTTCCAAGTCATGCCTTTTAATGTCTGGGACATGAAAATCTAAAATTAGCTTCCAACAAATTTAGTTGCTTCTGTGATGACTCCTATCAGGATACTTCTAGTATTTAGAAGCAGACAAGGACCTTATCTTTAAAAACGACTGGTACCTGATACAAATCAATTAACACAAGCAGTAACAGAAAGCAAGCCAGCAGTGTAAAACCCTGAGCATTGTTCAAATTATAAAACTGGAGAATTTTAAAACTGGAAAGATCTTAGGCATCCTTGAGTCTAATGGTTTCATTTTGGAGATGAAGAAACCAAGGACCAGAAATGTAAATAACTTTTATTATTAATGCTGTGTTAGATAAGATTGGTTAAAAAAAAAAAACAAAAACCTAAGAGGCAAGGATATAGGTGGGAGTTCCCGTCTCTGTGGATAATGGAGTCCTACGGGTTTGGTCTCTGGTTTTCTACGTTGATCCAGCCTGAATGCCCAAGTCTTCTGCAGCAGCTAGCATCTGTTCCCATGGGTACCAGTATCCCCAGGCAAACACGAGACTGGCTTACCTGGCGTCCACGCCTTCCTTTTTCTCCCTCAGGGCCTTGGATGGGACTATCAATTCCAGGATCCCCCTGAGAAAATGAAAGTTTCTTAGCTCAACTGGACGGGAAAGGCAGGAAAAGAAAGTACAGGAAGAAAGATTGGGGGGAAAAAAGGTACCAAAGTGGTATCTTTTCATTGTCTGGATCTGCTCAATCATCCCAAATACCCGGTGCAACTAAAATTCCAAGCTCTTTAAGAACCCAGATGTTCTGTAAGATGGGTTTTCTCTCAAATCTCTTATTTGTTGCAATACTTAGATAGGCTGAACAGATGCCTCATTAATGAGTAATTCATTGTTCTCTGCTGTTGTGCTCAAGAAAACAGTTCACAGTCCCTGGATGAACGCAGCAGAAATGCCTCAACCACCACTCACAGGATCTCCCCTTAGCCCAGGCTCTCCACGCTCTCCACGTTGTCCGGGTGGTCCCATCAAGCCCTTAAATCACATTAAAAGACAAGTGTCACTTTTTAAAATCACCTATTGCCTAAAGGGAGAGGAGAAGGGAGACTTAAATTAAAAGAGCAACTTAGGACTTGAACCTTAAAGCATTCGCTGGCAAAGAGGTGAGAAGGAGACACAGAAAAAAAAAATCATACTTTCATTGGAAATCTGTGACACACCTGGCCCTAATGTATATTACCTCATTCAACACTGACAACTCAAGAATTAACCCATTTGTGTATGGGGAACGTGGACCTCATCTCCCCACCTCCAAATCCCTGGATCTTTCCACAGCTTCCTGATGCTCCTTCGTACACACACATGTAAGAAAAAGAAGAAGGCTTTCTTCATCACAGATGTGCACAGCATTAGCAGAGCAAGTGATCTCATGAAAAAAAAAAAAGGAGGAAAAGAGACAAAAAATGCTTGCAGAGCTCCTCACTGCTGTCGATGGGGAACCAGAGAGGGAGACCCACTTGCTATGAGACTATGACACGATAAGCAAATGGTTGCGTCTCTTAAAATCTGCCGTTAACGGTACCATCTCTGTGTCCCAGTTCCTACAGAGCCACAGAGTCGGAGAGAGCCGCTCCACTGCAGGGACCTTCCACAGAGGGTGTTACGTACAGTGATGGACAGGGAGGCCTGGAGTGCTGCAGTCCGTGGGGTCACTAAGAGTCAGACACGACTGAGCGACTGAACTGAGCTGAACTGATGGAGGGTACACACACTCTGAGAATAGTGATGTGCGGCAACCCCTCTGAGATCTGGGTCTCAGACACACAGGAAACATATTCTCTGGGCTCTACAAGAAGCCCCCTCCTCAACTCGTCCCTGGCCTGATATAGTGATAAGAAGGAATTCATGACTTCAAATTCCCATCCTGCTGATTAATTTACTAGCAAGGCAAATTTATTTGACTTCTCTAAGACAATCTTTTCTCTTGTAAAAATGATACACCTATCTTATTAGGGCTGTTACAGGGAGTCAATAGAATAATAAATTAAAATGTGAAGTATAAAATCTAGTGTATGGTTCCTATTTTGTTTTGCCCAACATCTAGCTCCTCCTTTTGCTGACCCAAATACTGGCTTCCAGAGTAATCCTCCACATCGATGGCTTTGAACATGTTCTTCTTTGCCTATAAACCTTCCTGCTGAAAGTTTCTAGGCCAGCTGAAACTTAGCCTGGAACACCCTGTATGTGCCTCTCATAGAGGTCAGAGTGCAGACTGTCTTGACTTCCTGCTTTCCCTGGAATGCCTGAGTTCTGCCTGCCCTCGGCACATTCTCAAAGGCCCACAGACATCAGTAGGGAGGTCTGGTCTCTTCCCCTTCCTCCTTCCTCACCATCGGGTTTTACTAATCCTTTAAATTGTCTCCCATCTTTACTTCCTCAGTGAAGGCTTCCTGACTGCACAGGTTGGATCAGATGCCCCTGAAATTTACCTCCTCTTCATACACTTATCTCCGCAGTAATCTTACATCTATTTCCATGATTGTTTCATTCATGTCTGTCTTTCCACATAAAGGCCAGTTCTGAGACACAGAACTCACACCTGAATTACAACAGATGCTCAGGTAATATTTATGATTGATTGGATGAAGAAGGCCACTCTCTTTTAGACTCCTCTCCAAGTCAGTGTGTGCTCCCATTCTTCTTCATCTGCACCTTTCTTACAGATTTTATTTTATCCTATCTTGTGTTAGAGTTCTTCCTCTACAAATCCAATCTCCTGCACCAGTTACCCAGCTCTTTGTTGGTCATAACCATGACTTGTTTACCTTTGAACCGTCTCTGTATCTACCAAAATGCCCTGCAGATAGGAAGCACTTGAAGGGCATTTACTGAGTTGAACAAGATTTGGTAGAAACTGAAGGCTCTCCAGTCTTGGAAGAATGTGGTATGCCCCACCTTCTCTGCAATTTTGGTCTACAAACTACAGGTTGGAAATTGAACCTCAGTAAAAAGCCATGCCTTGTAAGTCCCCATTTTACTTATCAGGAAATCAATTCATTATTCTAATTCTATGAGGGGTACAAAGAAATAAATAAATTTCACCCCCTTTATCCAATCAGCAGAAGCTGATTATGGTGCTGTGCCCTTCAGGCTGGATTCCATAACTGACTAGTGATGTCTGCCAAAGGCACAGGAAGGGAGAGTGGCGATACTTACATCGGGTATCTGCCTTCCCTTACACAGAGAGGTAACTTCAAGCAGATCGTGCAAACAGTGCTCACGGGAAGGACGAAGAGAAGGGGGAGACCACCAGACTGACAGGGCCAAGGAGGGCATCACAGGGAGAAAGAAAGAAGATGGAGACTGAAGAAAAGTGATGTTCAAATAAGCACTGAAGATGGAAGCAGGGAGGACACGGCGGAGGAAGAGAGTGGGAGCTTGGGGTTAGCACAATGCAAACTGGTATACGCAGGATAAACAACAAAGTTCTGCAGGATCGTGCAGAGAACACTATGTGTGATAAACCAGAATGGAAAAAATATGAAAAGGAATAAATACATGTGTATAACTGAAGCACTCTGCCGTGCAGCAGAAATTATTACAACTTTGCAAATCAATTATACTTCAATAAAGCTTGTAAAAATCTTTTTAAAAGATGGAGGCAGGGAAAGGGCATTCAAGGAGGGGTGCTTGGCGCAGGCTGAGACACAGAGGCAGGGACACAGAAGGAACCTTCAAGACAGAGTAGGAAGTACAATCCGTCTGGGAAAGACAGGTTCTTGGCCGAGATTAGAGAAGGGTGTGGTTGAAAGGCCTTGGATGCGAGATGAAATCCTGGTGACAGGGAGCTACAGCAAGCTGGTGAGACAGGGAATGTCGCATGTGATAAACCACAAAAGACAGGCAACTTGGATTACCTATTCCTCACCATCAGTGGAGCCAGGCCTTCAGTAAAGATTCCAAACACTCATCTAATGTCTGTTGCCCTTAACTCCCAGTCTAGTATAAAGTCACTAGATCATTCTTTCCCAGAGCTTAAAAATGAGCTGTCAAGGTGAGTTTACGCAGCAGGAATATGAAAAATAGGAGAGAAGGGTATCCTCACACTTTACCCTATTTCCTCGATTCCCTTTTTCTCCTGGTGACCCTGGGACTCCACGATCACCCTAGGAAAAGAAAAAGAAACATACAAAGAATCCTCATTACATTAGTCACACCGGAAACTTTTTCACATGCTTTGACATTCTAGCCAAGAGCAGGAAGTTCTAAATCTGACTCTACGACAGACGAGATATCCTGAAAAATTATACCTTACCTACATCTATGAGCTGATAAAGGAAAAGAGAAATCCTTGGAGTTCCTAATAAAGAGAAAGCAGGAATCTAGGGGAGCAATAGCCACTGGCTTCCCTAAGGACTTCTGATCATTCTGCAAGTATGTGGTGTGAAAACTACATTTATTTTAACGCGCTTCCAGGAGGTAGAGCTACAAGTGCATGGCAGAAGCACTCCACTCAGGCTTCAGCGACTTCTTGCAGACAAAGTTCCATCAAAAATGAGTTTCAATCAAAAGTCACAACACACGTGAGGAAGAAACCAGCAGAACCGACAGACAACAAATCAGGCTTCGAATGACTATAGATAATCAGAATTACCGTAAGTATCTTTAATACATTTAACTAACCAAAAAGAAAGAGTAAAACAGCCACTATATTTTTTTATTTTTAAAAATGATCAAGCAGATTTGAGAGAAAAATCAAACAGAACTTCTTGAAGTGGAAATCAGAATAACCAAAATTAAAAATCCAATTGGCAGGTTAAACTGTATGCTAAACACAAATTACCAAAGGATTGGTGAGCTAGGAACTGAAGAAATTATTCAGACTCCGGCACAGAAAGACAAAGAAATAGAAAATATAAAAGAGAGACCAAGCTATTGAAGATAAAATGGGAAGGTCCACAAATTTTCAATTAGACTTCCAGAAGGAGATCACAGAGAAAATGGGAAAAATAACAACTTCAAAATGATAATCTGCTAAGGCTTTTCCAAAACTTAAAGTGAAAGTGAAGTCACTCAGTCGTGTCTGACTCTTTGCGACCCCATAGACTGTAGCCCACCAGGCTCCTCCATCCATGGGATTCTCCAGGCAAGAGTACTGGAGTGGGGTGCCACTGCCTTCTCCAGGGGATCTTGGAGATTGAACCCAGGTCTCCCGCATTGCGGGCAGACGCTTTACCCTCTAAGCCACCAGAGAGGTCTCCAAAACTTAAGAGAAGGTACAAATGCTCAGATTCAGAAGCCTAATAAGTCCCAAACAGGATAAGGGAAAAGTAACCCACACCTGGATTGGTCACACGAAATTGCAGAAACTGGAAACAAACGGAAATCTGGGAAGCAGCTGATATTTTTTAAAGGTTGCTGACAAAGGAACAACCATTATTTGATGGTTAACTTTTTTTCCCCCACAAGGACCCTTTTAATAAAAGGTACCAATACTCAAATGATTTAATAAATACATATAAGACAAAAGTGAAAAAGGTAAAATAACTATGGTGAGATAAGGTTCATCCAAAAAAACACTCCGTCTTGTCAAGCACCTTGGGAATCTGAGCCAAGGAAACACTGCCATTTTGGTCACCTTTCCACCCACCCATGGACACTCCCTTTGACCCACCTGTATCCTGAGCTAACTCCACTATCTCCTCTAGGGAAGGTTCCATGTTAGTCCTGGGCCTTGCTGGGGCCTCGCACACGACCGAAATGCTAACAGGCGAACAGGTGTGCAATGCACCTCCTGCAAGGAAAGGTATCGCCTGGCTAAGGAGAACTGGGCTGGAGGCAGTCTCCATGGGGTCTGTGCCCTGCCACCACTGACTGTGAAACACCAGCAGGATTGGAAAGATCCCTTGGAGAGCTTAGCGGCATCAGATAAAGGAGAGATACAACTCACGGACAGAAGACAAGCAGCACTGAAAACAGAGCACAGAGCCCTTTCCCTGAAACTAGGTTTTGATAGCAAGACAAGAAAAGCCACTTTCCACTGTACATAAAAGCTTCCCCCACTCAGCTTTGCCTGCCCTGAGCTCCACATCTCCTCAGTCCCTGGGATTCTAACAGCCGGTAGGCACAGCCCAGGGCAGCCACTAGACACCCTCAACAGCTTCTCTTCTCCAAGTTCCACCTGGAGGATGAATTCAGTTTCGAGGTTCCTTTTAAACCTTTTCACTCACGCAAACTTAAAGCTATAGTTTCAGCTCTTAAAAGGTGGGCATCCACCGCATTCTTCTGTCCTTCTGTTGGAAAAGAGGCAGAGAAGCTAAAAATGGGGAGCAGTCTTTCCAAAGATGAGTTAAAGGAATGCATTGAAATGAGAAGTCATTTAGGAAGTCATTTAGGAAGATTACTTCCCTGGTGTCTCAGACGGTAAAGCCTCTGTCTACAATGAGGGAGACCTGGGTTCGATCCCTGGGTTGGGAAGATCCCCTGGAGAAGGAAATGGCAACTCCCTCCAGTATTTTGGCCTGGAAAATCCCATGGACAGAGGAGCCTGGTTGGCTACAGTCCATGGGGTCGTAAAGAGTCAGACACGACTAAGTGACTTCACTTTCTTTCACTTTCTTTAGGAAGATTAGTAAATACCCCAAATAGACTGTCCATGTTTATAATAAATGTCATTCTAATTCAGCCAGACAGAGCCATAACATGTTGTTGTTCAGTGGTTCAGTTGTGTCCAGCTTTTTGCGATTTCAAGGACTGTAGCATGCCAGGCTTCCCTGTCCTTCACCAACTCCCAGAGTTGGCTCAAACTCATGTCCACTGAGTTGGTGATGCTATCCAACCATCTCATCCTGTCACCCCCTTCTCCTCCTGCCCTCAGTCTTTCCCAGCATCAGGGTCTTTTCCAGTGAGTCAGCTCTTCATATCAGGTAGCCAAAGCATTCAGCTTCAGCTTAAGCATCAGTCCTTACAATGAATGTGTGCTCAGTCACTCAGTCCTTTGTCTGAGTCTTTGCAACCCCATGAACTGTAGCCCACTAGGTTCCTCTGTCCATGAGATTTTTCAGGCAAGAATATTCCAATGAATATTCAGGGTTGATTTCCTTTAGGATTTGGAAAGGAGATCTGGTTAGATCTCCTCGTAGTCCAAGGGACTGTCAAGAGTCTTCTCTAACACCACAGTTCAAAAGTATCAATTCTTTGGTGCTCAGCTTTCTTTAGAGTCCAACTCTCACATCCATACATGACCACTGGAAAAACCATAGCTTTGACTAGATTAGAGCAGTATCATCTGCATATCTGAGGTTGTTAATATTTCTCCCAGCAATCGTGATTTCAATCCTGAAATTAGCAAATGTCATTCATCTAAACCTTACTACAATCTGACTGCAGTTGACGTTACCTCAGACTAACTTAAACCCACGAGTAGGGCTGCATGTAGGAAAATGAAGGGGAGCTGGGGGAAGGGGGAGGAGTCACACAGCCAGACCCTTGAGACATGGAGTACACTGCTGGTGGGTCTCTGGCGGGGATGGGTGTCTGCAGAGAAACGTCTGCAGCTCAGAGTGCTTTGAACAGTTCCCCCCATTCAAATGAGTCCCACAGTCCTTTAAGTTATTATCTTGATGGACAGAATAAAATATATCCAGATTCTGAATTTTTTTTTATATCTGAAGTCAGGCCATAGAATTCTTCAGTAGCTTGGGCATCCATTTTCTCTACCACGTCATCAGCAAACAAAAGCCAGAAGCCATGACTTTTCACCACAGTAAAATGGACATAAAGCCATGATTAGGAGCACTGCCCCAGTGGACCACCACCACAGCCAGAAGGTACATGCAGTCCAGATGCACCACATCACTGCAGGCGTTGGAGAGCTGCAGTTCCAGCAGGAAGACCACCTGGTAAGATCATCTGGTGTACGTGGAGCTGCTCCCTGTACTTGTACCACTCGACACGCAAGGCCAAAATCATGGGCGGCTTTCTGACGCTCATCCTTTGCTGGGCCTCTGCTGCCACCTGTTTCACGACAATATTCTTGTCCTCTCCACAATGTTTCTGTGTTGCTGAAGTCTCTTAGACAGGGAGCAATAGATATATTCTGCTCCACATTGACACAAAGGTCAAGAAAATCTTCATCTTTTGCTACAGACAGTTTCACAGCTCAAGCATCAAGTTTCATGGGTGAGTGTTCCCTGAGAAATCTCTTGGACACAAGTGATCCTGGTTTATCACAGCTCAAGCATCAAGTTTCATGGGTGAGTGTTCCCTGAGAAATCTCATGGACACAAGTGATCCTGGTTTATCACTCTCTGCAGTTCCTTCACACTGCCATTTTTTAATCTCCCATTTAGTTTCTTCTCTTCCTGCGGGATGTCCGCGTTCAGCAAATAATTTAAACGTTCATGAGCATCCTGCTGCATGTACTTGTCTAAGAGATCGCTTTCGTGTCTCAACCTCGAAACGCACTTCTCTGGTGGGGTCACACTAACCTTCTTCGGGGTGGCAATGCTGTGGAAACAGTCTCCCAGACAGGTCAACAAGTTTTCCTCCTTTCTGGGTTAGGCCTTGTGTGCCAGGACATTCTCCCTGAACCTCTGGCAGGAGTTCAAGGCCGCAGCATGGAACCACAGCAGCATGTGTTTCTGAAGTTGACCAGTTCAAAGCATTGTTCATTGATTGGAAACTGCACTGAATCAATGTCTTTTTCCAGAGTAGAGGCATTGGGTGCCCTTTGAGGCACCACTCAAAATATTTGAGAGTGAGGAACACAGGTGTCCTTCTCTGTCAAATCATCACAGAATACTGCACCCATATAATAGGTGGAGGCAATGTTTCAAACAGCCATTAGTCTAAAGTTTGCATTGATCCCACACCACCGTCTTTATAAGGTGAAAACAGGACTGGCCATGGTGGGGTGTTCAAGGGGAGGCCAGGCGTGGTGGTCCTGGCGGTGGGGAGGTGAGCTGGGGTTAAGCTTTCAGCTTGATGGATAACTTCTAAACAGCAAAAGCGAAGGAGAGAAGACAATAGAAGCCCAGGAGAATACAAAATCACATTTCCAAAGTCCGAGAGAAAATAGTTTACCGAAGAACAATCTTTCAAGTAAAAGTGTGAAATCATGAGATTTTTTTTTTCCAGATAAAAAACAACCAAGGGAGTTTACAACCGTTGTTAAAGAAAAACTCTAAAAGTTGTGCCTTAGGCAAAAGAAGCACCATCTTTCCATGTTCTTTTGAAGGTATCAGTGATAGCAACAGAAATGAGGGTAAAGCCAGATAAGGATCGACCAGATAAAACCATAATTGTGACAAAGTCTCATTTAGCAGAAATTAACAAAATAAAAAGACAGAAATAAAATACTGGACATTAATACGTGAAATGGGAGTTAAGTCTCCAAGACCCTCGTGTTTTGAAGATAATAGCAAATATATAAGCTAACTTTCGACATTGTTAACCATGCGTCTTTACTTGCATTTCCAGACCAATCGTGGCAACCGTAGAGACTATTAATGCCACACTAGTGGGGGCAGAGAGGGGCTGGGGACACAGAATGAGAGACTTTGTGTACCTGGTCTCCGTGCAAGCCATCAACACCCTCCTCACCAGGGTTGCCCTGCAGTGCAAAGGAAGATGAGAACGTTAGGCAAAGAGGACCAGGGTACATGTTCTTGTTCTGATGCTAATTTCTTTGCTAATATTGTTCTCAGTTGGTACAAGAATCTAGACCTCCAAAAAAAAAAAACATTTATATACTGCATTCACGTATTGCTATTGCTAAGTCACTTCAGTCATGTCCGACTCTGTGTGACCTCATAGACAGCAGCCCACCAGGCTTCCCTGTCCCTGGGATTCTCCAGGCAAGAACACTGGAGTGGGTTGCCATTTCCTTCTCCAATGCATGGCAGCATTAAAAGCAGTAATTATTTTCTTCCTGAGGTGGATAGTAGCTCTATATACTGTTTTTCTTGACAGCTCAGCTGTTAAAGAAAAGGAACTCAGATTTTGAATGGACAGAAAGACTTCCTTTTAAGTTTTTACACTGAAACAAGTACTGTAACTCCTTCACAAGACTGAATGAAACATTCCTCACAGGTTGTCTACATGCTAACATTGGTCCTTTTGCCGTTGGGTTTCTTTTTTTTTTTTCATAGTTTTACATTCTTTTATTCTGAAGCTAAGGCACACAAAGAGTCCCTTGGACTGCAAGGAGATCCAACCAGTCCATTCTGAAGGAGATCAGCCCTGGGATTTCTTTGGAAGGAATGATGCTAAAGCTGAGACTCCAGTACTTTGGCCACCTCATGTGGAGAGCTGACTCATTGGAAAAGACTCTGATGCTGGGAGGGATTGGGGGCAGGAGGAGAAGGGGACGACAGAGGATGAGATGGCTGGGTGGCATCACTGACTCAATGGACGTGAGTCTGAGTAAACTCCGGGAGTTGGTGATGGACAGGGAGGCCTGGCGTGCTTCGATTCATGGGGTCGCAAAGAGTTGGACACGACTGAGCGACTGAACTGAACTGAAGGCACACAAAAGCATCCTGAGAATATGCCACTGACTATTTTTTTAGTTTAAAAAGACTGGCAAATATCCCTGAATTAATCTGCATAATGGAAACTTGGATGATTCCAGAAGAAGTAGGAATTAAATGAGTGTGTATGCATATGTATGCATTTTGAAAGACTTAAAAAAAAAAAAAAAACTTCTTTAGAAAAGAACTGAAACACTGGGGCTAACTCGTGATGAAAGTAAAAACTGGCAGCTGTATTGTGATGGTTCATCAAGCATTCCATCACTTTCAAATTATGGATCCTTCATTTTCCCAAGTATCTCAGTGAATGAAGTTGCTCAGTTGTGTCCGACTCTCTGCAACTCCATGGACTGTAGCCTACCAGGCTCCTCCATCCTTGGGGTTTTCCAGGCAAGAGTACTGGGGTGGGTTGCCATTTCCTTCTCCAGAGGATCTTCCCAATCCAGGGATTGAACCTGGGTCTCCTACATTGTAGGCAGACGCTTTACCATCTGAGCCACCAGGGAAACTCTTTTGAAGAAAATAGTTTACAAAGCATCTTTTGAAGAAAAATATTTGAAGTTCTGCAAGCAGAATAATGGAGAAGGCAATAGCACCCCACTCTAGTACTCTTGCCTGGAAAATCCCATGGATGGAGGAGCCTGGTAGGCTGCAGTCCATGGGGTCGCTAAGAGTCGGACAAGACTCAGCGACTTCACTTTCACTTTTCACTTTCCTGCATTGGAGAAGGAAATGGCAACCCACTCCAGTGTTCTTGCCTGGAGAATCCCAGGGACGGGGGAGCCTGGTGGGCTGCCGTCTATGGGGTCGCACAGAGTCGGACATGACTGAAGCGACTTAGCAGCAGCAGCAGCAGCAGCAAGCAGAATAAGATGCATGTCACATATGTGGGATGGTTGGTTGATTTACTCCTACTGGCCACACAAGGAAATCAAGTTTCAGGCATTTTTTTTAGCAAACATACGGCTGAGTTAGAGAATGAATATGAGCACACGAAACTGCTGGGCTAAAATTACATGCTGTGTTGGGCACAGGCTATAGGGATGGGTCAGTGGTACCAGGAGACCTGATACCTATCAGCCATTGTTTGACTTTTCACCACTTTGTAACCATTCCCAAGGGTAATGTGGGGAACAGAGAAGGAACCTAATAAATTTTTCTGAATGAATGGACAAGCAAATGGATACTTTGCTTCTGAATACACAGCCATTCCCTACTATGCCAGCTCCTTTGCAGCTGTGTGCTAGCATCTCTCTCCTACTTGACACCAAGCTTGACCATGCCTTGAATTCAGGACCAACTCTTCCAAATAAACATGACAAACAGATGGCTCAATTTTTACAGAATTAGCAAGGCTTAAAAGTTATCATATAGATCCAGGCCGTGAGCCTGAAATACATGACTTACAATTAGCCATTCATTAGCGTGGCAGTTTGGCCATTAATGACATCTGACATATTCCCCCCCCTTTTTTTTTTTGACATATTCCCTTTTCTGAAAGTTTTAAGTCCCACCTCACTCAAGGAAGGAAAAACAAGTGAATTCATTATCATGTTTCCCAAAGAGTCAGTTCTCCAGTTTTAAAAGAGTAAGGAAGGTCACTCACTTTTTCTCCTGAAAATCCTCTTGCTCCCTAAAGTTAAGAAGAAATAAAAATGACTGAGATTGAATGAGGCTTTTAAACTATTGTTTCACTTAGAGAACCATATGTCCCTAATTTCAAGAAAATGTAATTTTTTAGATCAAAATGAAGGTTCCTCCTCCAGTAACCATAATGGACATCGCAGCCTTCTGATCACTACCACTTCCCTGCACCTGTGATGTGAAGAAAATTGCATCTTGCCACTCCTCACACAGTAAGGGCTGAGCTGGAAACAGTAGTGATCTTCCACTTATAACAGTCACACTTTGTTGCACAAAATTGAGAATACACTGAATAACAAGCATGAGAAGGCTTCCAGGAACAACAGCATAAATTCATTGAAAGAGAAACATTAGAATATGCAGAATATGGTCATTGTGATCAGAAAAACTCTATAGGACTCTGAAGTTGCAGACAAGACTTTCTAGCCTTACTGAAGAAGACTGTCTAATCCTGGAAAGTTAGGAAACATTTAAGGCAATGATGCCCCACCCATCAGCCTTTAATGTTTTAAGGGTCTCAAGCCCCGCCTCCAGCTGCCAGTTCTGTGACTCATCTCCTGAGGGTTCTTTCCTGGAGCCAGAGCCTGTCCACACACAAGGCGGTCCAGAAGTACTGGGGAATTAATGCCCCTTGAGAGCAACCCTCAGCTAATGCCTGATAGCATTTGGGTACATGAATACCCCACCCCCTCACCCTGGAGTGGGATAACACTGAAGTGCACATTTGCTCCACGCCGGCTCCCACGGTTCCCCAGCAGAATTAAGCTCTGTCCACCCACAGTGGTTACTGAACAAGGCAGCCTTTTGAGGCCACCTTCCCTTCCATCTCACTTCTCCACATCTCATACTCCACTACCAGTGTTTACTTTGGTCCCCTCCCAAGAAACTATTTACACTGGATTCCTTTTCTCAGGCTCTACTTCTACTTCTAGGAAACCCTCCCTGTGAGAAGAGTGAAAACATCACAGCTATGTTGAAGAATTAAGATTTTCCTTAAACTCAAGGGATAAAACAGAGACAAGGAAAGAATGCCGCAGCTCAAGGTCACACTCACCTTGGCACCTCGTGTACCCCAGCAACCTTCCTCACCTCGGGGTCCAGAAAGGCCTCGGGGGCCTCTTTCTCCCTGTGGAATAATGACACACATAGAGACAATCCAGCAGCTATCTCAACCACCACCCAATCGGCTCCAGCTAGCGGTAACAGCCATCCGAGTGACTAAAATACAACACGATCCTTACAAGTCCTTCACATCCTCAAAGACCCGATTGGATCACCTGCAAGGCAATCAGAATGTTCATCCAGCAACTGCCCACACTGATGACTCCAAATTATCTAGATTTTTAATCCGTTCAGTCAAGCCACTTTGGGAAAACTTAAGCACTCAAACAAAACAGAAGGTGTGTTTGAACATTTCCTCCAGGCAGCCAAAACTGGATGAACGTTTTCTTGTGCTCCACAGAGAATAAACCACACTGTTTAACTCTCTCGTCCTGGTGAAATCCCGCTCACCCCTAAGGTGTAGACCATATATCACCTCTCCTCCTGAGAAGCTGTTTCTGCTATACTGTGTCACTATCTGTTTTCCGTGTTATATTCCTGCTGTAGTATGAGTTCTTAGAGACAAGGACAACGTCTCATTTCTTTGTCTCTGGGTTTCCAGCCATAAGCATACTGCCTGGCATACAGTATCGTCCAATCAAGACTTGAAGAATGACTTTCTGAATCCTACCAACTAATATGACCTCTTGATCTAATACTGGAGGCAAAGGGGGACGGTAAATATCATGCCTTTTGCCGAACTGATTCAAGGTAAATTAAAAAGTAGTGTATATCCCATGAGACTTTCATCAAAAGAAGGTCTGCAAATATGAACAGCTGCTGCTGCTGCTGCTAAGTCGATTCAGTCGTGTCCGACTCTGTGCGACCCCGTAGAAAGCAGCCTACCATGCTCCTCCGTCCTTGGGATTCTCCAGGCAAGAATGCTGGAGTGGGTTGCCATTTCCTTTTCCAATGCATGAAAGTGAAAAGTGAAAGAGAAGTCGCTCAGTCATGTCTGACTCTTCGTGACCCCATGGACTGCAGCCCACGAGGCTCCTCCATCCGTGGGATTTTCCAGGCAAGAGTACTGGAGTGGGTTGCCATTGCCTTCTCCGTATGAACAGCTAACTTTGACTTAATGAGGCCAGATAACTTCCCTACAAACACTGCCCAGACAGTAGAAGGGAACATGGGAACATGAGAGGTACTCTGAGTCTGGAATGAAAGGACCTGGGTTTGGGCCCTAGTGTAATAGGGAAGGAACTTGGTATTCTGTTACCAGTACAGGGCTTTCCAGGTGGCACTAGTGGTAAAGAGCCTGCCTGCAAATTCAGGAGGCAGGAGAGATGCAGGTTCTTCCCCGGGTCTGCAAGATCCCCTGGAGGAGGGAGAGGCAGCCCACTTAGCATTCTTGCCTGGAGACTCCCATGGGCACAGGAGCCCAGCGGGTGGGCTACAGTCCATAAGGCTGCAAAGAGTCAGGCCTGAATGAAGTGGCTTAACACACACCCCCGTACACACAAGTAAATCACTAAAGGATGTCGCCTATAAATTGGGCATAGCGGTCTCTCTCAGGGAACACTACCTTCCCATGCCTGTGTGTGCATGCTCAGTCGCGTCTGACTCTGCAATCCCATGGACTGTACCCCGCCAGGCTCCTCTGTCCATGGGATTTCCCAGGCAAGAATACTGGAGTGGGCTTGCCATTTCCTCCTCCAGGGGTCTTCCCAACCCAGGGATCTAACCCAGGTCTCCTGTGTCTCCTGCACAAACCACAAGTGTCAGATTTTTTTCCCCTTCTCTCTACAAAACTAAAAGGAGGTTTCTTTTAAATCCTGTGCTGTCATGATGATACCTGGTTCCGCCTAAACTTTTCTCAAACCTTTAGCTAACGAATGCATTTTTCTTATGGAAATGTTCTTCTTAAGCTATGTTAATGAACTATGTATTTGCCTTGGAATCTGCCTTTCTTCAAGTAGGCTCTGCCTAAGACCCAAAGCTTGAACGGATAATGTCTCAACAAACCAGTACATCTTACTCATGGAAATGTTCTCTTCAGTTCAGTTCAGTTCAGTCACTCAGTCGTGTCCAACCCTTTGCGACCCCATGAATCGCAGCACTCCAGGCCTCCCTGTCCATCACCAACTCCCAGAGTTCACTCAGACTCCTGTCCATCGAGTCAGTGATGCCATCCAGCCATCTCATCCTCTGTCGTCCCCTTCTCCTCCTGCCCCCAACCCCTCCCAGCATCAGAGTCTTTTCCAATGAGTCAACTCTTCACATGAGGTGGCCAAAGTACTGGACTTTCAGCTTTAGCATCATTCCCTCCAAAGAAATCCCAGGACTGATCTCCTTCAGAATGGACTGGTTGGATCTCCTTGCAGTCCAAGGGACTCTCAAGAGTCTTCTCCAACACCACACTTCAAAAGCATCAATTCTTCAGCGCTCAGCTTTCTTCACAGTCCAACTCTCACACCCATACATGACCACAGGAAAAACCATAGCCTTGACTAGACAAACCTTTGTTGGCAAAGTAATGTCTCTGCTTTTGAGTATGCTATCTAGGTTGGTCATAACTCTCCTTCCAAGGAGTAAGTGTCTTTTAATTTCATGGCTGCAGTCACCATCTGCAGTGATTTTGGAGCCCAGAAAAATAAAGTCTGACACTGTTTCCACTGTTTCCCCATCTATTTCCCATGAAGTGATGGGACCAGATGCCATGATCTTCATTTTCTGAATGTTGAGCTTTAAGCCAACTTTTTCACTCTCCACTTTCACTTTCATCAAGAGGCTTTGTAGTTCCTCTTCACTTTCTGCCATAAGGGTGGTGTCATCTGCATATCTGAGGTTATTGATATTTCTCCCGGAAATCTTGATTCCAGCTTGTGTTTATTCTAGTCCAGCGTTTCTCATGATGTACTCTGCATATAAGTTAAATAAAGCAGGGTGACAATATACAACCTTGACGTACTCCTTTTCCTATTTGGAACCAGTCTGTTGTTCCATGTCCAGTTCTAACTGTTGCTTCCTGACCTGCATACACATTTCTCAAGAGGCAGGTCAGGTGGTCTGGTATTCCCATCTCTTTCAGAATTTTCCACAGTTTATTGTGATCCATACGGTCAAAGGCTTTGGCATAGTCAATAAAGCAGAAATAAATGTTTTTCTGGAACTCTCTTGCTTTTCCGATGATCCAGCGGATGTTGGCAATTTGATTTCTGGTTCCTCTGCCTTTTCTAAAACCAGCTTGAACATCAGGAAGTTCACGGTTCACGTATTGCTGAAGCCTGGCTTGGAGAATTTTGAGCATTACTTTACTAGCATGTGAGATGAGTGCAATTGTGCGGTAGTTTGAGCATTCTTTGGCATTGCCTTTATTTAGGATTGGAATAAAAACTGACCTTTTCCAGTCCTGTGGCCACTGCTGAGTTTTCCAAATTTGCTGGCATATTGAGTGCAGCACTTTCACAGCATCATCTTTCAGGATTTGGAATAGCTCAACTGGAATTCCATCACCTCCACTAGCTTTGTTTGTAGTGATGCTTTCTAAGGCCCACTTGACTTCACATTCCAGGATGTCTGGCTCTAGGTTAGTGATCACACCATCGTGATTATCTGGGTCGTGAAGATCTTTTTTGTACAGTTCTTCTGTGTATTCTTGCCACCTCTTCTTAATATCTTCTGCTTCTGTTAGGTCCATACCATTTTTGTCCTTTATCGATCCCATCTTTGCATGAAATATTCCCTTGGTATCTCTAATTTTCTTGAAGACATCTCTAGTCTTTCCCATTCTGTTGTTTTCCTCTATTTCTTTGCACTGATCGTTGAGGAAGGCTTTCTTATTTCTCCTTGCTATTCTTTGGAACTCTGCATTCATATGTTTATATCTTTCTTTTTCTCCTTTGCTTTTCACTTCTCTTCTTTTCACAGCTATTTGTAAGGCCTCCCAGACAGCCATTTTGCTTTTTTGCATTTCTTTTCCATGGGGATGGTCTTAATCCCTGTCTCCTGTACAATGTCACAAACCTCATTCCATAGTTCATCAGGCACTCTATCAGATCTAGTTCCTTAAATCTATTTCTCACTTCCACTGTATAATCATAAGGGATTTGATTTAGGTCATACCTGAATGGTCTAGTGGTTTTCCCTACTTTCTTCAATTTAAGTCTGAATTTGGCAATAAGGAGTTAATGATCTGAGCCACAGTCAGCTCCTGGTCTTGTTTTTATTGACTGTATAGAGCTTCTCTTAAGCTATGTTAATGAAACGCTGCATTTGCCTGGAAATCTGCCTTTCTTTAGATTCATGTCAATTGTTCTACGGCCAGAGATGACTCACCTTGTGCCAATGCTATCTCAAAGTGCAGGTTGTGAGAGAGGCGCCTGATGTGTTTCTCTCAGTTTTGAGATATATAACAAATATATTAACAGATATATAATGCCTTGCTAAAAACTAGGCACTCTTTCTGCCCCCTTCTAATGTCTATGTCAGAAACTTCCTCTATCCCTTTACACTTTAATAAAACTTTATTACACAAAAGTTTCAAGTGGTCAAGCCTCATATCTGACCCTAGATTGAAATCCTCTCCTCCAGAGGTCATGAATCCCGGTGTGGCTCATGGCTCACAGCTGCAACCTTTCAACAGGAAACCTCCTGACCAGGCCCACCTGTGGGTGACTACAGGGGGAATAAGCTAACACATCCCCTCTGGAAGCTGACAGGAACCTGGAGGTGTTTGACTTTACTCCCTCCCCTTTCAGTATAAAAGAAGCCAGAATTCTAATTCAGGCAAGACAGTTCTTTGGGACGTGAGGCCACAGTCGTCTCTGTCTGCCAGCTATCCAAATAAAGTTGCTATTCCTCGCCCCAACAGCTCATCTGTCAATTTATGGGCCTGTCAAGAGGTGAGCAGCATAAGCTTGGACTCAGTAACACTAGTTCTGCTTGTTTTGTGAGTACATGACTCTGTAAATTAGTTTCCTCCACTGATAAAATATGATGAATCTGGATAACACTGATTCTTTGAATCATTTGTAGGCTTGCTGCAATGAATACATGAAATACTACACTGGAAATATTGCTCAAATTGCATGGAGAAGGCAAATGAGGTGTTTTACACCTAACAGACAGCAAGAGATAATAAGACAAGCACAGGTTCTGGCTTCAAACAGATGTGGGTTCAGGTATACCTTCAACCTTTTGAGGAGTTCAGGATTTGGGGGTCCTGAGCCACTTGTCTACTTGGAGGGCCTTGAAATAAACCTTTCTTTGCTCCAAGCTGGGTTTTGGTTTGGGCCTCACTGTGCATTGGGCACACAGACTTGCATTCAGTAACAGTTACGCTGGGTGAAATAAGACAAAAACTGCGGGGAGCAAGCTCCACCCATGGCAAAGGTCATGAGGAAGGAGGCTCGGCATACGCAAAGGCGGGATCGAGCCTCAGGAGTCCCCCTGGAAATTCTCGAGCATCTACCCCCAAAACCAGAGTCTGCCTACTTTCTGCTTTGTGCTTTCACCTACACCTCTGACTTTACGGGGGGCTGTCCCCCACTACCTCTCTCTGAAAAAAGAGTTAGCTTACAGCTCCAGTTAATAATTCCTGGGTGTGACAGTGTTTAACCTACAAACTCCTTTGGAAATCCTCTAGCCTGCCTGAATAGGTTTTTCCGGCCACATGTGATTGTTCAGAGCCTCCCAACTGTGAGAGGCAGGAGATGTTCTAAACCGTCTAAACACAGATTCCTTTGAGTAGTTAAAAGATTGATTAGAAATTGTATTGGTGAAGGGTTTTTCACTTATTGGGCCAATGTTTGCTGCTAAGTCTCCATACTCCTTATGTACTGTGTCCTTGGCAGTGTATTGATTGATATAATGGGCGTATAGAAATGTAAGTAGTAGCCTCAATATTTGTAACCTTGGACCCTTGAGTTAATTCTTTTCTTGATTGAGCCCACCTCACCTTTGCCCTATAGGAATGCAGCTTTGTCCAATGCTTTTTTGAAGGCTGGTGCCTGACTTTGGAATAATCACCTTTAGAGAAAGATAAGTTTCTTAAAATGTTAACAGGCCTCCTGGCCAGAAGATGATGTAATTCACCTGAACTTTTGCATATGATAAGTAGGAAAGCCTGGCTTCAATTAGGACCAGGAACTGCTGTCCTTGCATGACTCCACCCCTTCCCCCATTATCCTCTATGCACAACTTAAGGTATAAAAACTACTTTGGAAAATAAAGTGCGGGCCTTGTTCACTGAAACTTGGTCTCCCCATGTCGCGCGCTCTCTCAAATTCTGTCTGAGTCTCCATCTGGAGCGCGGAACCCGCCATGCTTGCTAATTATGCCTGGGCTTCTAAGATCCGACCAGGGAGGGCTCAGTGTCTCCTCTCCTTCAGGAGAACGGAAGGACGCCTACAGCCTACGTAAGTGGTGCAAGCTTCTTGTCTTGAAGTTTTATTGGTCTCCGGCGTAAACCAAGCTACTCAGCCTCTTTTCTCCACTAAATTTTCCTACTGAGCTATCCTCATCCTATTACTCTTTATATCTTTGATAAAATATTTAAATAAATAGGTCACCGATGCTGTCCCCGCTTTGAATACCCTGGATCAGCCGGGGCTGGTCCCCGGCAAAAAACACTGTAAGATTCTATTTAATGAGGCACTTAGGGTAGTCAACTTCATAGAGACAGAGTAGAATAGTGGTTGCCAGGAACTGAGCAGAGAGAAGCTGTGGAGTTAGCATTTAATAGGTACAGAGTTCCAGCTTGCAAAATGGAAAGCTTTCTGGAGAAGGATGGTGGGGATGACCGCACAACATGGATGCACTTACCACCACTAAGCTGAACGGTTAAAAATGGTGACGATATAAAGTTGATTTTATGTGTATTTTACCACAATTAAAAATTAGAAAGAAACGTGTGAAGGAAAAGACCCCCCACTCCTATGACTTCTATTTTTATTTTCTGAAGTTCCACTTGATGTACTACATGATTGTGTTTTTTTTCTTTTTTTCAAAATTAGTCCTCAGAAAAGAGTATTCCTAAATTTGAATCTTCCAAAGTCTTTACAAAGTTTCTCATATTTAGAAGACTCTCTCCATTACATTACTTTGAACAGCATTGCATTGGCACCCAGTCAGAGTTAATTTGAGATATTTATGGGGTGTTTATGGAGGTCACCCAGTAGATTAGTTTAAAAAGGAAAAAAAAGGGCGAGTGGTAAGGAACTCTAACAGAGATTATGACAATTTAAAATGTTAGCTACCATGAAACCTGGCACTAGTGGTAAAGAACCTGCCTGCCAGTGCAAGAGACATAAGAGACAAGAGTTTAATCCCTGGGATGGGAAGCTCCCCTGGAGGAGGGCATGGCAACTCACTCCGGTATTGCCTGGAGAATCCCCATGGACAGAGGAGCCTGGAGGGCTACAGTCCCCAGGGTCGCAAGGAGTTAAACATGACTGAAGTACCCAGGCACACCCCTTGAAATAAGACTTGTAACAGTCACTTTTACAAACAATAAATTCGTGATTACACAGTGGAAACCATAAAAATATTCTTAGAATACAAGTGAGGCAAAGGGTTTTTGAAGCTGAACCTAAAATTTGTAAGGACAGTCTTCAAAAACAGACTTAAAAGTGAACACAATATACTCTAGAAAGCCAGGTGAGAAGCTTCCAAGAAGCGGCTTCAATAATGCTGAAGTAACTGACAGAGAAACTATATGGGAAGAATTTTTAATAAAATGGTTTGATAAAAACATGAAAAGGAGAAAAAGAATAACTTCTAATTTAGAATACTTTTTAACATAATGAAAGACTTTAAAATGTTTATGTGTAACTAAGTTAAATATTATAAGTAGACATTGGTCTCACTCACCTATATATCTATAAGTTCACATTTTCTAACTGGGCAAAAGAATTTTAGGATGTTCTCATGAGAAAATAACAACTTCCCTGGTGGCTCAGATGGAAAAGCGTCTGCGTACAATGCAGGAGAAAATAGGAATTGTCTTAAAATGGGCATATATGTTAAATTGTTTGGAGAAGAAAATTCAGGCTTACTGAGTTTCTCATTCAGAATTTAGTTCTATCCTGTTTAAAAATTGGTGTTCTATTGCTCACAGCAGTTGCTTTATTAAAGCTAACAATTATAGTCATGACTTAATGGAAAGAATTACATCACTAAACGCTTTTCAAATGTTGGACTGGTGCAAGTTATTACATGAAAAAATGGAATTAGAAGAAGAAAAAGTATCTTATGTTGCAAATGAAAAGAAAAAATGTATATACAATGTATAGTGTGGTGCCTCTGGCAGGTAGGAAGCTCTCAACAAATGTTACCTGTTTTTGTTACTATGGAAGTAATGTATTTTTTGTGACTTTGGATAATCTGACTAATTTGACATAAACAAAGACTTGATCTGTGCCTAGTAAACCACCATCTCATTATAGGTTGTTCAGTCACTCAGTCCTGTCCAACTCTTTGCTACCACATGGACTGCAGCACGCCAGGCTTCCCTGTCTTTGACTATCTCCTGAAGTTGCTCAAACTCCTGTCCACTGAGTAGATGATGCCATCCAACCATCTCATCATCTATCGCCCCCTCTCCTCCTACCCTCCATCTTTCCCAGCATCAAGGTGTTTTCCAATAAGTCAGTTCTTCACATCAGGTGGCCAAAGTATTAGAGTTTCAGCATCAGTTCTTTCAATGAATATTCAGGGTTGATTTTCTTTAGGATTGACTGGTTTGATTTCCATGCTATCCAAGGAATTTTCAAGAGTCTTCTCCAACACCACAGTTTGAAAGCATCAATTCTTCAATGCTCAGCCTTCCTTATGGTCCAACTCTCACACCCATAGTAAATACTGGAAAAAACATAGCTTTGACATTCATCTTATGGACCTTAGTCAGCAAAGGGATGTCTCTGCTTTGTAATACACTATCTAGGTTTTTCAAAGCTTTTCTTTCAAGGAGCAAGCATCTTTTAATTTCATGGCTGCAGTCACTAGTCCCAGTGATTTTGGAGCCCAAGAAAATAAAGTCAGTCACTCTTTCCATTTTTTTCCCCATCTATTTGCCATGAAGTGATGGGACTGGATGACATGATTGTCACTTTTTGAATGTTGAGTTTTAAGCCAGCTTATTCACTCTCCTCTTATCTTCATCAAGTGGCTCTTTAGTACCTCTTTGGTTTCTGCCATTACGGTGGCATATATGACGTTTTTGATATTTCTCCCAGCAACCTTGATTCCAGCTTGAGCTTCATCCAGCTCGGCATTTCATGTGATGTACTTTGCATAAAAGTAAAATAAGCAGTGACAAAATACAGCCTTGATGTACTCCTTTCCCAGTTTGGAACCAGTCCATTGTTCCAGAATAACTGTTGTAGTCACAGAGGTTGTAGCAGTTTTCATTCCCACCAACAATGCAAGAAAGTTCCCTTTTCTCCACACCCTCTTCATCATTTATTGTTTGTTGACTTTTTGATAATGGCCATTCTTACTGGTGTGAGGTGATATCTCAATGTGTTTTGATTTGCATTGCTCTAATAATAAGCAATGTTGAGCATCTTTTTGTGCATTTATTAGCCATCTGTAGGCCTTCTTCAGAGAAATGTCTGTTTCGGTCTTTTTCCCACTTTTTGATTGGGTTGTTTTTTCCCGGTATTGACTTCTGTGAACTGCTTGTATATTTTGGAAATTAATCCTTTGACAGTTGTTTCATTTGCTATTATTTTCTCCCGTTCTGAGGGTTGTCTTTTCACCTTGTTTATAGTTTTCTTCGCAGTGCAAAAGTTTTTAAGTTTAATTAGGTCCCACTTGTTTATTTTTGTTTTTATTTCCATTTCTCTAGGAGGGGGGTCATAGAGGATCTTGCTGTGATTTATGTCATAGAGTGTCCTGCCTATGTTTTCCTCTAAGAGTTTTATAGTTTCTGGTCTTGAATTTAGGTCTTTAATCCATCTTGAGTTTATCTTTGTGTGTGGTGTTAGGAAGTGTTCTAATTTCATTCTTTTACATGTAGCTGTCCAGTTTTCCCAGCACCACTTATTGAAGAGCCTATCATTGCCCTGTTGTGTATTCTTGCCTCCTCTGTCAAAAATAAGGTACCCATAGATATGTGGGTTTATCTCTGGGCTTTCTATCTTGTTCCAATGGTCTATATTTCTGTTTTTAAGACAGTATACTATCTTGTAGATTTGTAGTATAGTCTGAAGTTAGGAAGGTTGATTCCTCCAGTTCTACTCTTCTTTCTCAAGATTGCTTTGGGTATTCAGGGTCTTATGTGTTTCCATATGAACTGTGAGATTTTTTTTTATTCTAGTTCTGTGAAAAATGCCATTGGTGATTTGATAGGGATCACATTGAATCTGTAGATTGCATTTGGTAGTATAGTCATTTTCACGATATTGAGTCTTCCAACCCAGGAACATAGAGTATCTCTCCATCTGTTTGTGTCATCTTTGATTTCTTTCATCAATGTCTTATAGTTTTCTGTGTACAGCTCTTTTGTCTCCTCAGGTGGGTTTATTTCTAGATATTTTATTCTTCTAGGAATGGTGAATGGGATTGATTCCTTAATTTCTCTTTCTGATTTTTCATTGTCAGTGTATAGGAATGCAAGTGGTTTCTGTGTACTGATTTTGTATCCTGCAACTTTGCTAACTTCACTGATTAACTCTAGCAATTTTCTGATACTGTCTTCAGGGTTTTTATGTTTAGTATCATGTCATCTGCCAACAGTGAGATTTTTACTTCTTTTCCAACCTGGATACATTTTATTTCTTTTTCTTCTCTGATTGCCATAGCTAGGACTTCCAAAACTATGTTGAATAATAGTGGTGAGAGTGGACATCCTTGTCTTATTCCTGATCTTAGAGGGAATGCGTCAGTTTTTCACCATTAAGAATAATATTTGCTGTGAGTTTAACATATATGGCCTTTACTATGCTGAGGAAGATTCCCTCTATGCCCATTTTTTAAAGAGTTTTTATCATAAATGGGTACTGGATTTTGTCAAAGGCTTTTTTTGCATCTATAGAGACTATCGTATGGCTTTTATCTTTCAGTTTGTTAATATGATGTATCACATTGATTGCTTGGCATATATTGAAGAATCCTTGCATAACTGGCATAAACCAACTTGATCATGGTGTATGATCTGTTTAATGTGTTGTTGAACTCTGTTGTGAGAATTTTGTTGAGGATTTTTGCATCTATGTTCATCAGTGATATTGGCCTGTAATTTTCTTTTTATGTGTTGTCTTTGGTATCAAGGTGATATGAGGCCAATGAGTTTGGTAGTGTTCCTTCCTCTGCAATTTTTTAAAGAGTTTTAGAAGAATAGGCATTAGCGCTTCTCTAACTGTTTGACAGGATTCGCCTGTGAAGCCATCTGGTCCTGGGCTTTTGTGTTTGGGGAGATTTTTTTATCACAGTTTCGATTTCGGTGCTTGTGAATGGTGTCTTCATAATTTCTATTTTGTCCTGATTCAATCTTGGAAGATTACACTCTTCTAAGAATCTGTCCATTTCTTCCATCTTATTGGCATGTAGTTGCTCATAACAGTCTCTTATGATTTATTTCTGCATTGTCTGTTGTAACCTCTCCTTTTTTCATTTCTAATCTTGTTGATTTGATTCCTCTCTTTTTTTCTTGATCAGTCTAGCTAAAGGTTTGTCAATTTTGTTTATCTTCTCAAAGATAACTCTTCTTAATATCATCTGCTTTTGTTAGCTCCATGCCACTTCTGTCCTTTATTGTGCCCCTCTTTGCATGAAATGTTCCCTTGGTCTCTCTAATTTTCTTCAAAATCCCTAAACCTCATTACAGGTAAATTTTGAAAATATACAGCATCCACGAGTCTGGCAGACTGCATTTTCCAAAGATGGCCACAAGGAAACCTCCACACTCCTCTGCTCTGTGGCCCTTCACCCCCACATCAAGAGGAGGAGTCTAATCCCCCAACCCCGTCTGGAATCTGGTCTGGATTTAGTGACACCCTCGCAGCCAACAGAACGTGGCCAGCAAGCTTCAGCCCCGGCTGCTGCATGGCCCCTCCCTGTGAGACTCTGCAGCCTTGCCACTCCACCTCAGCCTGCCCTTCTGCCTCCCAGCCCCTCCAGAGATGGAGAGGAAGCCACCTCAGCATCGGTCCTCCAGTCCCAGGCTTGAGCACAGGCAGCAAGTGAACGAGGGGCAGAGGGAAGCGGGAGAGACCACAGAAACCCAGCAAACAGCAGGAAACAGTTCCTTTTTCAGTTTCCCCACCCAGCATCCCAGAGGGTGACTGCTGTTTTGTACCACCATGGGTGTTCTTGCTGTTGTTGTTGTTGGGGTTGGGGGCAGGGGGAAATAGATACATGAAACAGTTGGCTACTTGTCTTCCTGTAATAGGGAAGAACAAATCTGACTCCACGTTGGATGGGTTTCTTTTACTTTAATTGTAACCAAGCAGGACCCTACTGGGGATGGATCCCTCCCCCATACCCTCTGTTGTAGCTCCTCTCTACAGTACCTAGATAATGGTATTTGATCATATTTACCGAGTTCTCAAGATGCTAAAACCACCACCAAATGGAAGAAATTAACTACTAGATGCTCATGAGCACGTAGCCCCTAGACCTACTGGTGCCTAAGCATTGATATTGTTAACCTAACAGCCCTGTTACCTCACTATCAGCCAATCAGAGAATTGTGCAAGAACTGATCACACACCTGGGATGACCCTCCCCTCTCTGGCCTTTTAAACCACTTCGCTGAAACACACCCCCTCAGAGAGTTCAGGTTTGCGGGGACCATCTGCCCATTCTTCCTGCTTAACCTGAAATGAACCTTTCTGTGCTCCAACTTCAATGCAGTGTCTGGTTGCTAAGCATGGGCACACAGACTTGGGTTCAGTAACATAACCTTCACATTCTGTGGCTTTTGCTGCAAGTTAATCACCAAAGGGATGTTGCCTAGAGCGTAAAGTACACGTAATGGCCCGTCTCAGTTAACCCTGCCTCCTGTTCCTGTGTTAAGCCAAAATACCTTTGTTTAGCTCAAAGGAAACATCCTGACCAGGCCCACCCACGAATGGATGCAGGAAAGAGAAAATTAACACGACCCCTCCAATCTGGCTTGCAACAGTATACACCTCTTTTCCTTCACCTCGTCACTTGCCCCTCTCCGCCCATAAAAAGAAACGGCACTCAAACCTGGGCAAGATGGTTCTGTGGGACACTAATCCACTCTCTCAGTCTGCTGGCTTTCCAAATAAAAGTTGCTGTCTCTTGGCCAAACACCTGTCTCTCAGTGGATTGACCTGTCTTGAGATGAGCAGTAGGAACTTGGATTCGGAGAGACTTGTACACTTTGAACATGAACTTACAAATTCTGGACACATTCTGAAACCTGTCCGCCTGCAAGTGGTGCTTCTGCTGTTAGGCAGAAGTCTGACCTTAAGTCCAGTCTGACCTGCTTTGCAGGGAAGCAACTTTAAAAGCCATTCAGAGAACTACATGGTTAGAAGTCACCTCTCCAGTGAGAAATGGAAAGAAGACAAGCACTGCTGAGCTATGCTGTCACATGGTGGCTACTGATTGCTTGAAACATGTCTGGTTCCTTTGAGATATGATCTAAGTACAAAATACACACTGGATTTCAAAGGTAAGCTATCTCAACTTTTATGTTAATTACATGCTGATTACACTTAGGGTTTATTGAGTTAAATGTTACTAAAATTAACTTCACCTGGTTTTTTTTTAAAAGCTTTCTTTAAGGCAGCTACTTAAAATATTTTAATTATATAAGACTATGTATACCACTGGAGAATCCCAGGGACGGGGGAGCCTGGTGGGCTGCCGTCTATGGGGTCGCACAGAGACGGACACAACTTAAGCGACTTAGCAGCAGCAGCAGCAGCAGCATACCACTCACATTATATTCCTAGCTCTTTACTAGAGGGTCTTTATAAAATGTCTTGGTTTTAAGGTGTTAAGACATTAGAGAATGGGGATAAAATCATCACCCGTCCTAGACAGAGGCAGGCTTGAAGACGGTATTTGTTTGAAATTAGTATCAATGGCCCTAACGGGTTCGTCAGATCTTAAATTATTCTCTTAAGCTTGACCAGGCTCACTGAACCACAAGCCAAACAGAAAAAAAAATAAATAACACTTAGATGACCTCTTAAAACATCATAAAAACAGGAAGTAATATTATCACTACTGCTAAGTAAAATAACAAAGTTCACAATTCACATTTCTGAATGTATTTCTAACATCTGAGACCATGCTTACCAAGACAAAATAAAAAGCAAAGTTGAGCAATTCTCCCACAAACGTAATCAAAGAAATAGATCCACTTACACAGGCCTCAGCATTTTTCTTTACTTTCTGCTTACTTTCCAAGTTCAAGCATTCTAAATGTTAGAATAATAAAGCGACATGCTATTCTAGGTGGAGCGATTAGAACATTAATACCTGTGTACGCCTGTAGTATGAAAAGTTTGGTCCTGAGACCCCTCAGGTCCCTAAGATCTTTTGAGAAAGGGTACTCACAAAGCTAAAACTGTTTTCCCAACTACACTAAAATATTATGCTTTCCTTTTTCACTCATGTTCTCTCCCAAGTATATAGCAGAGCTTTTAAGAAGTCCACAACCAATCGACATCACAACAGACTCGGTACAAAAGCAGTTACAGAGGCGCAGTTGCTGTCTCATAAGTTAGACATTAAAGACAGTTAAAACTACAAAAAACAACGCGGTCACTAAAGTATTTTATTTTGGAAAATATAGGGTTTTTTCATAAAGGAATGTGTCATTTCTGCAATGGGTTTATTTTTATTATTTTAAAATAAAATGAATAATTTTAAATTATTTCAGTCTTAACTTCTAATGTGGTAAACTCCAGTCCCCAAGCTGACAATTCTGTCCACAATACACATTGTTATCCATGGTCATCACATGTTAGCAAACTTTTCCTTACCCTAGCATGCATCCAGGGTTATATGCAAACCATCAGTGGTAACTATAACTCCATCACCTTTTTAGCCAGTCAGGACAGAACCTGAGTGATCTTTTTATAAGAATGGCTTTGGTTCTCTTTAATTTATTACTTAAGTGCAATTAAGTATGACTAATATTTGACCCCTTTTACCATATTCTTTTAAGGAGAAAAATAAAATTCAGTACTTACATGACTACCTTCTTCACCAGGATAACCAGGTAACCCATCAGAACCCCTCTCTCCCTGAGGAAAAAAGAAGTCAAAACAAATAACATGGACTTCAAATCCTGCATTTCTCAAATCTACATGAAATAAACATTGTTTCTGATAGACACCCTTGTCTCACTGAGTTGACATTTTATTGATAATCTACTAAATGTCAAGCATAATGCACAGAGACATATAGAAACAAATACTCTTGGCCTGTCTTAAAGTGAAACAGCTAGAACTGGACATGGAACAACAGACTGGTTCCAAATAGGGAGAGGAGCACGTCAAGGCTCTATATTGTCCCCCTGCTTGTTTAACTTATATGCAGAGTACATCATGAGAAACGCTGGGCTGGATGAAGCACAAGCTGGAATCAAGATTGCCGGGAGAATATCAATAACCTCAGATATGCAGATGACACCACCCTTTGAAAGTGAAAGAAGAGAGTGAAAAAGTTGGCTTAAAGCTCAACATTCAGAAAACTAAGATCATGGCATCTGGTCCCATCACTTCATGGCAAATAGATGGGGAAACAGTGGAAACAGTGTCAGATTTTATTTTTTGGGGCTCCAAAATCACTGCAGATGGTGACTGCAGCCATGAAATTAAAAGATGCTTGCTCCTTGGAAGAAAAGTTATGACCAACCTAGATGGCATATTTAAAAGCATAGACATTACTTTGCCAACAAAGGTCCATCTAGTCAAAGCTATAGTTTTTACAGTAGTCATGTATGGATGTGAGAGTTGGACTATAAAGAAAGCTGAGCGCTGAAGAACTGATGCTTTTGAACTGTGGTGTTGGAGAAGACTCTTGAGAGTCCCTTGGACTGCAAGGAGATCCAACCAGTCCATCCTAAAGGAGACCAGTCCTGGGTGTTCTTTGGAAGGACTGATGTTGAAGCTGAAACTCCAATACTTTGGCCACCTCATGCGAAGAACTGACTCATTGGAAAAGACCCTGATGCTGGGAAAGATTGAAGGTGGGAGGAGGAGGGGATGACGGAGGATGAAATAGTTGGATGGCATCAGTGACTCAGTGGACATAAGTTTGAGTAAGCTCTAGGAGTTTGTGTTGGACAGGGAAGCCTGGTGTGCAGCACTCCATGGGGTTGCAAAGAGTTGAACACGACTGAGCAACTAAACTGAACTGAACTGAAAGTGAAAACTTGAATACCTGCTTGTCTTTACAGCCTGGTACATCAACCTATTTTTGTTTTTCTAAAACACCTTTTCAAGCCATTCCATCATGAAAATCCAAGCCAAAATAGGTCCAAATTAAATGTTTGAGGGAAACTTTAAAGAGCTTTGAACTGGTTTTACAAAATGTCAATAAGATTTACAGGTGTTATAGCCTCTAAGGTTTAAAGTTTTAAGTTTAAAGGTATTTTTTTTCTGTGATTAGCATATTCTTTATTTTTTTAATTTTATTTTATTTAACTTTACAATATTGTATTGGTTTTGCCATATATCAAAATGAATCTGCCACAGGTTTAAAGGTATTGAACCATAAAGAAAGTGAACGCCAAAGAATTGATGCTTTTGAACTATGGTGTTGGAGAAGACTTTTTAGAGTCCCTTGGACTGCAAGGATATCAAACCAGTGAATCCTAAAGGAAATCAATCCTGAATATTCATTGGAAGAACTGATGCTGAAGCTGAAGCTCCAATACTTTGGCCACCTGATGTGAAGAGCTGACTCATTGGAAAAGACCCTGATGCTGGGAAAGATTGAAGGTGGGAGGAGAAGGGGACAACAGAGGATGAGATAGTTGGATGGCATCACTGATTCAATTGAATTTAATTGAATAAGCTCCAGGAGATGATGAAGGACAGGGAAGCCTGGCGTGCTGCAGTCCATGTGGCTGCAGAGTCGGACACGACTGGGCAACTGAACAACAGAGCACATATAACTTATGAGAAGTGGTTGTTTATTTCTGTATGTCAGCCCTTTAGTCTCTCTTTTATTTTTAGTCTTCTTAGATTTCTAAACACACAAACTATTTCCTCTCAAGGAAGTCTGGCTTACCATTTTATAGCCAGAGATGTTTATTAAGTCTAAAAGACAGTAAATAAAATATGAGAGCCAAAGCCTATTTATAATTAACAAAGATGAAAGTTACACTGCTGCTGCTGCTAAGTCGCTTCAGTTGTGTCCAACTCTGTGCGACCCCATAGACGGCAGCCCACCAGGCTCCCCCATCCCTGGGATTCTCCAGGCAAGAACACTGGAGTGGGCTGCCACCTCCTTCTCCAATGCGTGAACGTGAAAAGTGAAAGTGAAGATGCTCAGTCTTGTCCGACTCTTAGCGACCCCATGGACTGCAGCCTACCAGCTTCCTCCGTCTGTGGGATTTTCCAGGCAAGAGTACTGGAGTGGGGTGCCATTGCCTTCTCCGGAAAGTAATACATCCAAACACTAACAGACAGAGCAGAGAAATCAAGAATTCAGGACACTTCCATCTTTGGTCTCAAAAAGAGTTGTTAAAAAAATAATCAAGAGGTTCCCAAGCTTGATTTTCTGACCTTCCAGTCCTGTATTTAAGAATAATAAGAGGGAGGAAAAAAATCTAGTGCTAAGTTGTACACTGTTCAAAATTAAGATTGATCTAAGAAGTCAGTAAGAGCTCATTCCATCTCGTGGAAAACCACTTACGAAAAGAGAATGTAAAAACCTAAGGGTTTGATTCAACCTTCCATGCGAATTTGTGATTATCTACCCATCATGATGCTCTAGTCCTGTGAGAATGGAACCTTGTGCCCCGGGTATCTGAGGACCATTTCTAATGAGACAGTCTCCCTTAGAAGTAGTAAGCAGTAATTTTCCTATCACTTAACTACAGAATTAACAGAGAGAGGCAAATCAACCACCAGTAAACCAGTGACTGTATTTATCCTCAGAGCTTACTGGTATAAAATAGAATATTAGATCAGAGGGGAAGAGGCTTTGAATACTGCAAAGAAAACAGATACTGGACAAGTGACAATTTTGTGGACAAGTGAAAACTTCTGTGTGGTGGTAGAACCTGTGAAAGTGTCAAATAAATGTAAGGAGACAGCACCAGTATAGTGGATATGAGCCTTGGAGTCAAGCAGACACAGGGGTTGAAATCCTAAAATGCCTCTTTGTAACTGTGCAACTTCAGGAAAACAGTGTTCCCTCTCTGAGCCCCAATTTTATGCCTGTAAAAGAGGTCTGTTAAAAGGACAGAGTTAGAAAAGGTGTGTTAAAGACCTAACACAGGCCTCGAGTGTAATGGATACAAAGCCTCTCTCCCCTTCCCCCACACACACCCAGCAAGAACTCACCTTTCCCCCTGGGCTCCCACCATCACCTCTGTGCCCGGCCTCTCCAAAGCACTTTGCATACCTATTGCAGCATGTCCTTTCTACAATTGTGTCCTGAAAACAAAATCCATGTCACATAATGGGGTTTTTTTTTTTTTTTTTTTCCAATGCTGTATTAACCTATGGCACATTACACACTAAAGAAACAAAATTCCCTCGAGGTTTTAGGAAAGGATGGTGTTTAAAATAAGGAAAACTTACAAGTTGCTTCAGTAAGATGCTCGGAAGGCTGTGCAGTGTGATGCTCAGAGGTTGATTATACGCAAATCCTCTGCCAAATTCTAGCTCCTGGAGCTCCTCTAATTTATGGACGCCTTCCAGGCCAATAGTCAGGAGTCCAGAGAGTCCTTCAAAAGACCAACAGGTGGGCAATTTCCTTGCATGTCTTTCAAATAGTCTGACTTGTTTTGGCCCCAGATCCCCAGATCCCCATCATCATCCCATCCTTCCTATATCCTCATCTGTCTTTTTCTCAAACTGCTTTTCCTCAAATCAAAGCCAGCTCACAGCGTGCCTTCCTAAAGAACTGGTCTGATATCCCAGCAGCTAAAAGGTAAACAGTTAGGACTCTAGAACTAGAAAGGTTCACTCTAGAAAGGTGAACAGTTAGGAACCAGAAAGGACTCTCAGAGCCCTCGTGTAGCCCCTGTTTTTTGTTTCTGTCAACTTAAAAAATATTCGCAACCTAAAAGTTATGTTTTATTCAGTGGGAATTTTTAGAACTTCAAGCCCAGGAGATAGCATCTCAAGTAACCCGGAGAGAACTACTCCAAGCAGGCAAGGGGGGAATCAGGGTTATTTAGAAGTTTTGCAACAAAGGGCAGGTAGTCCTGTTGCAGGGAAGAGCCAATTCTGATTCCACTTTTAGGTCTGTTTCTTTTTCTTTAACCTTTGCTTCCTGTTGCTTTTGTTCACCAAAAAGATACTGTTTATACCTAAGGGCCTGCCTCAGGGAACTCTGCCCCTCTGAGATTTGAAGGTTGCACATGGTACTTAGCTTCTTCTATCCATGCAAGCACTAACTGGTCATCTGGATTTTTCCACAAAACAGAAAACATGTGGAAAAGAACACATTTTAAATTTGACTAAAAAGTACTATAGAATTTCAGAACAAATAATAGCATTAATATTTTAAACATCAAATTGATACACAGACCCACACACATGCCCATTAGCTTTTTGCTATTGTAAACAGGCTACTGTAAAATCTTATGGTTAAAAGTTGTATACATATTCTTAAGTATTCCTTAAAATGAATTCCCAGAAATGGAATTGCAGATCTAGCAGATAGGCAGAATTTGCAGTCCTTTGTTATATACTCCCAATTCCTTTCCAGAGAAGCTGTAGCATTTTACACTTCCAGTGGCAATCTATGCATTAAATTCAGTTGAAAGCAAGTTGTCACAGAAATATTCCATTTAAGGCAATACCTACTAAGATACCCATGACATTTTTCACATAACTAGAACAAATAATCCTAAATTTTATATGGAATGACAAAAGACCCTGATTTGTCAAAGCAATCTTGAGAAAAAAAGAACAAAGCTAAAAGTACTATGCTCCCTGATTTCAGACAATACTACCAAGTTGCAGTCATCGAAACAGATACATACTGGCACAAAAACAGACACATAGATCAGCAGAACAGAATAAAGACCCCAGAAATAATCCCACACGCTTACGGTCAATTAATCTATGGCAAGAGAAGAAAGAAAGAAAGAGAAGTTGCTCAGTCGTGTCCAACTCTTCCCTACCCCATGGACTGTAGCCTACCAGGCTTTTAATCCGTGGGATTTTCCAGGCAAGAGTACTAGAGTGGGTTCCCATTTCCTTCTCCAGGGGATCTTCCCAACCAAGGGATTGAACCCAGGTCTCCTGCATTGCAGACAGACGCTTTACCATCTGAGCCACCAGGGAAGCCTAGAGAGAGGCGGACTATCTAATGGAGAAAAGACAATTTCTTTAGTAAGTGGTACTGGTAAAACTGAACATGTAAAAGAACTAAATTTGAACATTTTCTCAAAATGTATATACATTAAAACTATACAAAAAACTCAAAATGGATAAAAGACCTAAATAGAGAATTAGAAACCATAAAATTCCTAAAAGAAAACAAGTAGAACACTCTTTGACGTAAATTGTTGTGTTATTTTTTGGGGGTCTCTCTCCTAAGGCAAAGGAAACAAAAGCAAAAATAAATAGGAGCTAACATGCTTTTGAAGTGTGGTGTTGGAAAAGACTCTTTGAGAGTCCCTTGGACTGCAAGGAGATCCAACCAGTCCATTCTGAAGGAGATCAGCCCTGGGTGTTCTTTGGAAGGAATGATGCTAAAGCTGAAACTCCAGTCCTTTGGCCACCTCATGCGAAGAGTTGACTCATTGGAAAAGACTCTGATGCTGGGAGGGATTGGGGGCAGGAGGAAAAGGGGACGACAGAGGATGAGATGGTTGGATGGCATCACCGACTCGATGGACGTGAGTTTGAGTGAACTCCCGGAGATGGTGATGGACAGGGAGGCCTGGCGTGCTGTGATTCATGGGGTCGCAAAGAGTTGGACACGACTGAGCGACTGAACTGAACTGAACTGAACAGCGAAAAAAGCCATCAACAAAATGAAAAAAAGAGCCTACAGAATTGGGAGAAGATATTTGCAAATGTTAGGACCAATAAAGAGTTAATATCCAAAATTTATAAACAGCTCATACAATTCAATATCAGAAAAGCAAACAACCCAGTTAAGAAATGGACAGAAGACCTGCATAGACTATTTTCCAAAACATAAGATGACCAACAGGCACATGAAAAGATATTCACATCGCTAATCATCAGAGAAACACATATCAAAACCACAACGAGGTATGACCTCACACCTGTCAGAATTGCTAGTATCAGAAAGTCTACAAACAACAAATGTTGTGAGGATGTGGGGAAAAGGGAATCCTCCTACACTGTTGGTGGGAATGAAAGTTGTTACAGCCACTGTGGAAAACAGTGTGGAGTTTCCTCAGAAAAACTTAAATAGAACTACCATATGATCTAGCAATTCTACATTTTGGTATATATCAAGAGAAAACAAAGACACTAATTCAAAGAGATAAATTCAACCCAATGTTCATGCTACTACTCACAATAGCCAAGATATGGAAGCAACCTACATATTCATGGATAGATAAATGGACAAATAAGATGTGGTTATACACAGCTGATGCTGGGAGGGATTGGGGTCAGGGGGAGAAGGGGATGACAGAGGATGAGATGGCTGGATGGCATCACTGACTCGATGGACGTGAGTCTGAGTGAACTCCAGGAGTTGGTGATGGACAGGGAGGCCTGGTGTGCTGCGATTAATGGGGTCACAAAGAGTCGGACACGACTGAGAGACTGAACTGAACTGATACACAGCTGACTCTTGAGTAACATGGGTTTGAACTGCATGGGTCCACCTACAATGCAAATTTTTTCAATACTTAAGTACTATAATACTACAATAATGTATAGCTATACATGTACTATAATAACGTATGGCTAGTTGAATCTGTGGATTCAACGGTGGATTAAATTGTGGATACAGCAGGCCAACCATAAAGTTATATATGGATTTTCAACTGCAGGGACATTTGGCACCCCTAACCTTCAGGTTGTTCAAGGGTGAACTCTATATATAAGGGTATATTACTCAGCCATAAAGAGTGAAATCTTGCCATTTGCAACAACATGGATGGACCTAGAGAGTATTGTACTTGGTGAAGTAAGTCAGACAGAAGACAAATACTTTATGTTATCAACTTATATGTAGAGCATAAAAAATAAAACATACAAGTGAATATAACAAAATAGAAACAGACTCATAGATACAGAGAACAAACTCGTTGTTACCAGTGGGGAGTGGAGTGCAGCAAGACAGGGGTAGCGGATTAAGAAATACAAACTCCCATGTATAAAATAAATAGGCTACAAGAATATATTGTACCGCACAGGGAATAAAGCCAATATTTTACAATAACTCTAAATGGATTGCAATCTACAAAAATATCGAATCACTGTGTTTGGCACCTGAAATAAATACGATAATGTAAACCAACTATATCTAGAGTATACGGATACATGTGTACTTTGGCCACCTGATGCAAAGAACCTATTCATTTGAAAAGACCCTGATGCTGGGAAAGATTGAAGGCAGGAGAAGGGGATGACAGAAGGTGAGATGGTTGGATGGCATCACCGACTCGATGGATTTGAGTCTGAGTAAACTCTGGGAGTTGGTGATGGACAGGGAGGCCTGGCGTGCTGTAGTCCATGGGGTGCAAAGAGTTGGACACGACCGAGCTACTGAACTGACTGACATGTACATGTATATTGTGCAGCAGCCCCTGGAGATGACTAAAGAGAAAGAGTCAGGGAGACAGCGGTAGGAAAGGCAGGAGAAGAAGTAAGGCCCAGGATGATTTTAGTTTAGGAAGAAAAGAGACATATGGCTCCCAGAGAGCCTAGAAGAACAGAGACCACCCACTCCACAAGAAGCAGGAGCTGCCCCTGTGACCCTCCAAAGCAGACGCCAGGCTGGTAATTGGTCGGTCCTGTCTCACTCAGAGCGACTCTTAGTAAGTACTGAGGATGTGGAGTCCAGGGTCTCTCAGCCCTGAATAGCCCCCAGTTCATATGAAGAGGGAGACTGCATGTCAGCTTCAAGGGCACTGAGGTCCCACGACCTGGGGTCAGCATCTGGAAATCTGCAAGACTGTGTCAGCCCTGTTGGGGGAACAAGGCCCCACAGGGCAACGTCCTGCACTTACCTTTGCTGCGGAGAAGCTCAGATACTTCCTTCAGTTTCTCTAAATCATCATCCAGTCCATCTGTAAACACTAGCAGGACCTGTTGTTTACAAGAGAGGAGGGAGTTGCAGAAGCAGGGAGAGAGAGAGGAGGAGGGGAGGGAATTGGGGAAAGGCAATAGAAAAGACAGATACTATGAACTGCATGTTTCTTCATTGGGTCTTCTGGTATACCCAGCCTTTCACCATGTTCCCTTTGGTTTTACCCATTCATCTATTTGTGACTTTATTACACATTCACTTATACTGCAATGTCCTCCCCTACATGCTCTCCAGCCCCCAGAAAAGAAGAATTTGAACCAGCTTAATGTATTGACTTAAAAATATATTCCAAAAACTTTTACAATATTCATCTTCATCAATGCAAAACTCCCCAAATTTTAACGCATTTTCTACAAATAAAACGTGCTACTTCTATCCATAGAAAATTAACTTAAAAAGTGAATTCCATTTTTCAAGAAATAAACCCACTGGATACAGGATACAGGATTGAAAGAAAAATTCAATGTAACTTTCAAAGTTAGTGGATGTAATTTGCTAGTACATGTTATATGAGACCTTTTTGCTTCTGTGACTCGTGTAGGTGCACAGTTCTGGGGACCCAGGAAGGGAAGTTTAACTGCTAGGAAGCTTTTAACTGTCACTAAAGGTGGTTCAAGGGGATGGTTAGAAAAATAATGAGCCTTACTGTACATGAGAATGAGTGACCATGGGAACTAGTATCTTTCAAGACGTCTGGAATAAATTTGTGCCATGAAGGAATCTGGAATCACTAGCTGTGGACAACCTGAGGGCAGGGACTTTATCTTTGTATTCCTATCGGCATTCAGCAGAGCCTCCAGGGTTTGGTAAATATTAGCTGATTGAATGAAAAACATCTCTTTTTGGTCTTTACTGAGTAAGAGAACAGAGCTCCTCTGGATAAGCTCTCCAGTGAAGAACGATTTAGTTGGCCTCGGTCACAAAAGTGTTATCCCTCCAACCCTGCCTAATGGCTCCAAAGCAGATTTTCTTAGCATTTTTTACCTTCACATTGGCAGAAGACATACGGATAGCACTCTCTCCCAGGGACTGCAAAAAATGTACATCCATATGGTTGCTCCTGGCAACCTGGTGAATCAAGAACTTCTGAATGGTCTCATCACTGTACTTTTCAAATCCTGAGTCAAAGGTGAGCTGGCCCTTTGAGCTGGGAACCAGGTAGCGGAGCATCACGTTGGTCTGGCCTGTAACGTCACAGCTAATATTGGGAAGCACAGCCAGCTCCTGCATCAGCTCTTGCAATAATCCTCGAAGCCTCTGCTGAACTTGCCTCGTGGGAGTGGAGAGATCAATTCCTACAGACAAATCTACACTGCATCCTTTGAAGGTAGAGGAGAAGGAAATCCAATTAGTCACCTATGACTGCACAACCCACCCCAGAAGATTATCAACCAATCTGGTCCTGCAAGGAGAATCTCCAACCAACCCATAGAATTATAAGTGAAATAATGGTGTGATGAAAGAAATGTGGTGTGAGATATAGGGAAATCTTTCTGGCTTACACGTGAGTTAACTTGAATTTTATCCAACTAAAATAGCCTGTTTGTAGCCAACAAACAGACATTGTACATCAGCTTCAATAATTAGAGAAAAGGAACCAAAAGTAAAGAACATCCATGTGAAAAATAAAGATTAAATGCCTCTCTTCCTGGAATGCCAAAGCTTATTCTCCTTTGATGATAAGACACCCTTCCCAAGTGCCAAGGCCATGCTGATTTGCTGTGTACTTGCTGGACTGTTCCTTTTTTTCTGAAACTTAGAAGAAATATAACCCTGACTTGTTTAATGTTCTTTGTTCTGACAGAATATAAAACTATACTGAAAACTATTTCTCTGGAGAAGTTTCTCAGAGTAATCTAGGAAGTGGGCTTCCAGGTTAGTCCTCAGTTTGGCTCAAAGGAAAAACAAGAAAACAAAACAGAAAAGATTTCTATTCTTATTATTGATTATTTTCATTGACAAATTTTTGTTGTTTACTTTGGGGGATGGCTTGTTACCCAGCAAAAACTAACTGATACATACATACTGTTTCATATAAGACCTGTTTCAAAAGAACCTCTGCACATCCTATTCCTTCCACCTGAGGTATCCTTCCCCATTCCCATCATTCTAATCTGGTTAATTCATACATATCCTTCAAGTTGAAGTTCAAAAGCCCCCTCCCTAAAGCATCTGTGATTCATGACCCCAGGCCCTCGAGTTGAGCTATTAAATGCCCCTGTATATCCACTATTAGTTTACAAGACCTTCTCTCTCTCTGAACAAACATTCCCTCATGGTAGAGACTATGTCTTCTTACTTTCCCAGTGTGTAACACAGAGGCTTATTAAATGTTCCCCAAATGAATGAAGACAAAATATAAAACAGCCTTGAGTCTCTTTCAGCACAAGCTGTACTATTCCCTTCTGCCCTGGAAGTTTCATTCATCACCCATGCAGATACCTTGTTTCAGAGAAGCATATTAGAAAAGATCAAGACTGATTATCACTCTCAATTTTATGTTTGTCCTACCTGAAAATATTTAAGCCCTCCTAGAAGGGTGTAGCTAGAATTGGAAGGCCCACTGATCTTTCAGGCTACACCTCAGTTGAGTTCAGTCACTCAGTCACGTCTGACTCTTTGCGAACCCATGGACTGCAGCATGCCAGGCCTCCCTGTCCATCACCAACTCCCAGAGTTTACTCAAACTCATGTCCACTGAGTCAGTGATCCCATCCAACCATCTCATCTTCTTTCGTCCCATTTTCCTCCTGCCCTCAATCTTTCCCAAGATCAGGGTCTTTTCAAATGAGTCAGTTCTTCACATCAGGTAGCCAAAGTATTGGAGTTTCAGCTTTAGAGCAGTCCTTCCAATGAATATTCAGGAACGATTTCTTTTAGGATGGACTGGTTGGATCTCCTTGCAGTCCAAGGGGCTCTAAAGAGTCTTCTCCAACACCACAGTTCAAAAGCATTAGCTCTTTGGCACTCAGCTTTCTTTATAGTCCAACTCTCACATCCTACATGACTACTGGAAAAACCACAGCTTTGGCTACACCTACCCATTCATAATAAGACCATCTACAAAATTTCACTAAGGAGGAAAAGTTAATGGTTACAAACGCATTTGGATTAGAATTTGGGTACAAACTTAAAAATGTAACTTCTCAACCACAAAAGGACTGCTACTTATTAACTATTTCTTGACAACAAGCATGACATTGGATTGTCAAAGCCAGACAGGACATGAAGACATTCTCTCTTTAGATCAGCATGAACTGCAGTATTTGGCCCAGAATCAGAAAACAAAACTGCAAATTAGGGGAGAAGGAAGTTCCAAGGGAAATAAATAAACATTGGACCCTTCACCGGTTAACATAGACATCAACAGTGGCTTAAGTTTCTCAGGGACCTGGGACCCAGGGCTGACTCATGAGTTTCAATCCCCTAAATGCCACATTCTGTGCGAGCTGTCCAGATGTCTTTCTGGAATTGAAAAGACAGAATGTGCCTTACTCCCATCCTTCCATATAAAACATCTTGGCTTTGTTTTGATTTTTAAGTCTCTAATTGAAGTTTGCCATAAAGAGTTTTCACAGATGTAAATCCCATTTCTATATCAGATCTGAATTCAGAAAAAAAAAAAAAGAATTTCTGAGTATGGTATATTATTCTGACATTTCTAATTTACATTTTCCCCAGAAGCATTTTCAGTGGGCTTTACCCTGTGACGCAGGGAGCACTTTCTTTCCCTGTTAACAAAGAGGGTTGACTCTCACCAGAGAACCTCTAAAGTTTGTCTGATTCAGCTTTATAATTCTAGAATCAGTTAGGTTTAGCCATTATTAAAGTACCAGCTAACACAGAACTGGAGATAACTACAAATCCTAATTTATTAAATGGCTCAAAATGACCTGAGAAGACAAGCTGGAATCCTGTACCTCTGCTCTTCTCCAGGATAATCACAGACAATAAAAATGAAACAGAACAAACAACAGCAAAAATAAATAGGACTTTGGTTCCTGAAGAACTGGACTGTTTAAGGACATTCCATAATCCATGCTCATTTTAAAAAGATAATTCTATACATGTACTCTTTTCAATTGATTTCTTTTCAACATTTACTTATTTGGCAAGGCCAGGTCTCAGTTGTGGCTTGAGAACTCTTAGCTGTGGGATATGGGATCTACTTCCTGACCAGGGATCAAACCCTGGATCCCCTACACTGGGAGTATGGAGTCTTAACCACAGACCACCAGGGAAGTCCCTCAGTTTATTTCTGAATTTACCAAAGGCACTGCAAAGTAGTGGTATTCTTGAGATTTGTTGTTGATCAGTTGCTAAGTCACATCAGACTCTGCAACTCCATGGACTATTAGCATGCCACTTTGATCAGTTGCTAAGTCACATCAGACTCTGCAACTCCATGGACTATTAGCATGCCACTTTGATCAGTTGCTAAGTCACATCAGACTCTGCAACTCCATGGACTATTAGCATGCCACTTTGATCAGTTGCTAAGTTATGTCAGACTCTGCAACTCCATGGACTATTAGCATGCCACTTTGATCAGTTGCTAAGTTATGTCAGACTCTGCAATTCCATGGACTGTAGCATGCCACAGAGAAGGCAATGGCAACCCACTCCAGTGTTCTTGCCTGGAGAATCCCAGGGATGGGGGAGCCTGGTGGGCTGCCATCTATGGGGTCGTGCAGAGTCAGACACGGCTGAAGAGACTTAGCAGCAGCAGCAGCAACAGCAGCATAGAATGCCAGACTCCCCTGTCCTTTACTGTCTCCCAGAGTTTGCTGACTCATGTCCATTGAGTCAGTGATGTTATCTAACCATCTCATCCTCTGTCATCCCCTTCTCCTTGGCCTTCCATCTTTCCCAGCATCAGGGTCTTTTCTAATGAGTCAGCTGTTCACATCAGATGGCCAAAGTACTGGAGCTTCAGCTTCAGCATCAGTCCTTCCAATGAATATTCAGGGTTGATTTCCTTTAGGATTCTTGAGATAGTAGAATCAAAAATACTCATTTAATACTCTAAAAAATTGGCTCTGGCTTTGACACCAAACTGCTGGGAAGTTCAAACTCTGACACCATTATTTCCCATCTGTGCTTCATAACCTCTCTCTTATTTTTCTCACCTGGAAATTGAGTATCATAAAGAGAGGGCAACAGGTAAGAAGGCTAGGGCTCCCCAACTGGAGGAAATAATCTGTAAGTGGCAGACTTTTTTTTTCTCTTTCTCTATACAAAATTAAAAGGAGGTTTCTTTTAAATTCTATGTTGTCATAGAATGGTTCTGCCTGAACTTAACTTTCCTCAGACCTTGAGCCAACCAAAGTGTTTTTCTTATGGAAATGTTTTTCTTAAGCTATGTTAATGAATTATGTATTTGCCTTGGAATCTGCCTTTCTTCAAATCTGTTCCACCTAAGACTCAAACCTTGAACCAATAACGGCTCAACAGACCAGTACCTCTTACTCATGGGAATGTTCTCTTAAGCGATGTTAATGAAACTATGCATTTGCTTGGAAATCTGCCTTTCTTTAAGATTCATGTCAATTGTTTTACAACTGGGGATGACGCACCTTCTGCCAATACTATCTCAAAATGCATATTGTGGGAGAGGCGCCTGATGCAATTCTCTCAGTTTTGAGGTGCTTCTTTATCTGATTAGCAACTTGCTAACAGATATATAACTCCTCGCTAAAAACTAGCAAGGGGGCACTCGTACTGCCCTCTTCTGATGTCTATGTCAGGAGCTTCCTCTATCCTTTTTATACTTTAAAAAAATTTTATCACACAAATGATTCGAGTGATCAAGCCTTATCTTTCAGATCAAAATCCTCTCCTCCGGAGGTCATGAATCCTGATGTAGCTCACAGCACACAGTCACAACCTTTCAATAATAGCATCTGCCTCACATGGGGTTGATGTAGGGTTATTGGGCTTTATGCATCCATTATATATTCTTCCATATGATCCTACACTATATACTGTATTGTACCATACTGTACTTTACTTTGGGCTTCCCAAGTGTCACTAGTGATAAAGAACCCACGTGCCAATGCAGGAGACATAAGAGACACAAATTCGACCCCTGGGTTGGGAAGATACCCTGGAGGAGAGTATGGCAACCCACGCCAGTATTCTTGTTTGCAGAATCCCTTGCTCAGAGGAGCCTGCTGGGCTACAGTCCACGGGGTCTCAAAGAGTCAGACACAACTGAAGCGACTCAGCATGCACACACACACTGTACCATATAACCCCCTACTCAAAGCGTGATTAGAAGACCAGCAGGATCAGCATCACGTGGGAGCTTGTTACAAATGCAGAATCCCACCCCAACCTACTGAATCAGAAACTGCATTTTAACAAGCTCTCCGGGTTATTCAAATGCATGCTAAAGTTTGAGAGGTCCTGTTGTACTCTGTTATACCATACCAAAAGGCAATATAGAACAGCATTTAGTATACAGACTCTAGAACCAGACTGCCTTAAGTTCACATCTCATTTCTGCTATTCACTTAGACTAAACAACCTGATTTTGCTGTGCCTTGGTTTTCTCACTTGTAAAATATTGATAATGTATATTAATTAATTATTAACAGGGTTATGTGGAGATGTAATGTTTTAACCTATGGAAGTCCACAGACCAGGCCCTGTACAAAAACACCATCCACGATGGAATGCTACTCAAAAAGAATGAAATAATGCTATTTGCAGCCATGTGGATGGATCTAGCAATTATCATACCAAGTGAAGTAAGTCAGACAGGAAAAGACAAATTCCATCTGATATCACTCTTATGTGAAATCTAAACTATGACACAAAATGAACTTATCTATAAACCAGAACCAGACTCATGGACATAAAGGACAGACTTCTGGTTGCCCACTGGAGAGGATTGGGCAAGGGGTGGATTGGGAGTCGGGGCCTTGCAGATATAAACCAGTATACAGAGAATAGATAAACAAGGTCCTATTATAGCATAGGGAACTAATTCAATATCCTGTGGCAAACCATAAGTGGAAAAGAATATGAAGATATATATATACATATATGTATAACTAAATCACTTTTCTGTGCAGCAGAAATTAACACAACATTGTAAATCAATACTCAATAAAATAAATTAGGGGAAAAAAAAGATTCCCCAGGACAAGGCTATAAGTATTAGTTTTATTAAGATAGCCAACCGGGTCCCTGACGCCTACCGAGGGCTTGTGGATCAATTAACAAGCCCTCTGTCACTCACCTTGCGGAATGCAAACCTGGTAAAGAATTTCCTTCTCCAGATTTTGCAGGGACTCAAATTTTTCTTCATAGTACACTTTGCTCTGGTCGTTGGTGATCTCCAAAAGCTGAGAGAATTCGACTTCACCCACCCCAATGGCAAAAATAATTATGTTTCTGTCCCTCAGGGCCTTGGCTGGTAAAGCTACGTTGTCCCGGGAGACCCCATCAGTGACCACAATCAAATACTGATGGACACTGGGCCTCCCTCCTCTTGAACTCCCAAAAAAAGGCAGAATAAAGTTCAGAGCTTTCCCAGTGTATGTGCCACCGTTGATTTGCTTAACGTCTGAGATGGCTCTGTGAACGTCCACCTTTGAGGAGTACCGGTTGAGCCTGAATTCTTCCTGGGGGTCTGAGCCGAATTGCAGAAGGCCAATCTGAATCTCATCAGCACCAATATTAGACTGGTTGACCATTCGCTTCATGAATTCCTTCATCTTTTCAAAGTCTTTTGGAGAGATGGATTCTGAACCATCCATCAGGAAGATAATGTCAGCTTTCCTATTCTTACAGGCTGGAGGGGAAAAGGAGAAGGACAGAACATTTACTCAGAGTCTGAAACAATTAATTATAAGTCCCCAGGGAGAGTCTGGGGTGACACATATACAACGTGAAAATATTTGTAAAGGGGGTGGAAGTGGAAGTCAAGGAAATAAATTTCTGTGACCCACCATAAATCAGTCTCAAAATAAGACACGGCCATATGATAGAGATCTATCATATGAACCAGCTTGGTTTATTCTAGCTCATCCAATACTTTTAGACCTATGAATCCACAGTTCCAGAATGAAACCTATTCAAATAGATTACACATATATACTCGAAGAGAGAGACTGAGATTGAAGAAAAAAATTCTTACTCTCTAAGGAACAGATGTCTTGTACCACTTCTTGTTGGATGGTCTTCAAGGACTCAAAATCATGCACGAAAAACATTCTGTCTTCAGCAATCTCTTGAAGCTCAGCAATATTAGCATCTCTGACTCCAACTGCATAAATGGTGACTCCACGGCCCCTCAGCGCCTCTGCAGCATCAGCCACTGGGTCCATAGATTGGCCGTCAGTGACAACGATGAGATACCAAGGCACGTTGCTTCGAGCAGAGTCTGCAAAGACCTGGATCATGCTGCCCAGGGCCTCACCCGTCTTGGTGCCCCCTCCCTTCTGCTGGATGCTGTCAACGGCTACCTCCAGCCCCGCCACACTGGAGTGCTGGCTGAGGGTAAACTGGGGACTAACTTCGTCCGAGTACTGAATGACTCCAAACTGGACTCTGTCGGGTCCAACGTGGAACATCCTTATCACCTCATTCATGAACACCTTCATCGCGAGAAAGTCGTCTTGGTGGGTACTGCCAGACCCGTCAATAAGGAAGTAAATGTCTGCCTTCTCGATGTGCACACAGCCTAGGCAAGAAGAAGCAGCAGCAAGCCGTCAGAATGGCGTGGGAGAGGGCGTGGGACAAGGCTACAGGTCCCGATCCCCTGGCACTCCCTCATTACTGCCTGAGACTCTGCCTGTGTGTGTTCCTTGGCCAGAAGCATGATCAGCCCATACCCTGGGCAGGCAAGGGAGTGAGTGAGAGTGGCCAGCAGCCCGTGATTGGAAGTGGGTAATGGATAAATATTCCAGCTCCCTCGCCCTGTGGGTGGGACCACTCAGAGGACAGCTCAGCAGTCTCCCTGAGTCTCTGGCAGAACCAAGCCCCAGGTGCCTCCATGCCTCCAGCAATAGCCTGCTCACTAACTCAGCCCATTGCTGGCGGGCTCTCCTTCCTCTCTCCATCCCCACTCCCCTAACAGTGTCACCAGAGCTCCACTCCCAGATAAATCACGTGCATCCATAGCTCATATCCTCATCTCAGAGTCTGCTTATGAAGGCATGAGATAAACATTGCTTGACATTTCTCAAATGGGGAAATTGAGAACAAGCTAAAAGTAAAATATCAGCATATACATGGCAGGAAAGCTATGACAAAACTAGACAGTGTGTTAAAAAGCAAAGACACCACTTTGCTGACAAAGATCCGTATAGTCAAGGTGATGGTCTTTCCAGTAGTCATGTACAGATGTGAGAGCTGGACCATAATGAAGGCAGAGCACCAAAGAACTGATGCTTTCAAACTGTGGTGCTAGAGAACTCTTGAGAGTCCCTTGAACAGAAAGGAGATCAAACCAGTCAATCCTAAAGGAAATCAACCCTGAATATTCACTGGAAGGACCGAAGCTGAAGGTACAATACTTTGGCCACCTGATGCAAAGAGCTGACTCATTGGAAAAGACCCTGATACTAGGAAACATTAAAGGCGGAGGGAGAAGAGGGTGACAAAGGATGATATGGTTGGATGACATCACGGATTCAATGGACATGAACTTGGGCAAACTCCAAGAGATGGTGAGGGATGGGAAGCCTGGCATGCTGCAGTCCATGGGATCACAAAAAGTTGGACACAATATGGTGAATGAACAACAATTTGAAGCTATGGGTTGTCTCAGCATCCAATATTCCTGCTTCTTATGTGAGTTAAACTTTTTAAATACATAGGCAAGAGAGTGCATTTTAGGAAATTTAATTAATTAAAATTAATATAAAACTTTGTGTTTTTTTGAAGTATAGTTGATTTACAATGTTGTGTTAGTTTCTACTGTACTGCAAAAAACCTCAAATAGCCAAAGTAATCTTGAGAAAGAAGAATGGAACTTGAGGAATCAACCTGCCTGACTTCAGACTACACTACTAAGCTACAGTCATCAAGACAGTATGGTACTGGCACAAACACAAGAATATAGATAAACAGAACAAAATAGAAAGCCCAGAGATAAATCCATGCACCTATGGACACCTTATCTTTGAGAAAGCAGGCAAAAATATACAATGGAGAAAGACAATCTCTTTAACAAGTGGTGCTGGGAAAACTGGTCAGCCACCTGTAAAAGAAAGCAACTAGAACATTTTCTAACACTATACACAAAAATAAACTTAAAATGAATTAAAGATCTAAATGTAAGACCAGAAGCTAAAAAACTCTTAGAGGAAAATATAGGCTGAACATTCTCTGACATAAATCACAACAAGATCCTCTATGACCCACTTCCCAGAGTAATGGAAATGAAAACAAAAATAAACAAATGGGACCTAATTAAACTTAAAAGCTTTTGCACAATGAAGGAAACTATAAGCAAGGTAAAAAGGCAGCCTTCAAAATGGGGGAAAAAATAGCAAATGAAGCAATTGACAAAGAATGAATCTCCAAAATATAAAAGCAGCTCATGCAGCTCAATACCAGAAAAACAAACAACCCAATCAAAGAGTGGGCAAAGGAACTAAACAGACATTTCTCCAAAGAAGACATACAGATGGCTAATAAACACATGAAAAGATGTTCAACATCACTCATTATTCAGTTCAGTTCAGTTCAGTCGCTCAGTCGTGTCCGACTCTTTGCGACCCCATGAATCACAGCACACCAGGCCTCCTTGTCCATCACCAACTCCCAGAGTTCACTCACACTCACGTCCGTCGAGTCAGTGATGCCATCCAGCCATCTCATCCTCTGTCGTCCCCTTCTCCTCCTGCCCCCAGTCCCTCCCAGCATCAGAGTCATTTCCAATGAGTCAACTCTTTGCATGAGGTGGCCAAAGGACTGGAGTTTCAGCTTTAGCATCATTCCTTCCAAAGAACACCCAGGCCTGATCTCCTTTAGAATGGACTGGTTGGAGCTCCTTGCAGTCCAAGGCACTCTCAAGAGTCTTCTCCAACACCACAGTTCAAAAGCATCAATTCTCCGGCGCTCAGCCTTCTTCACAGTCCAACTCTCACATCCATACATGTTGCACTCTTTTTCATGGCTAATAGCACCGCATAGCACCGCATCTTCTTTACGCCATCTATCTGTCGATGGTCATTTAGGCTCCTTCCGTGTCTTGGCTGTTGTAAACAGTGCTGCTCTGAACTTAGAGGTGCGTGTATCTTGAATCCCCTTTTATCGTTTCTGTACACAGCCCTGTGGAGGACTTCTCTTCAGCTACTGGAGTTGTTTAGCCCAAAGTATGTGAAGGCTTACCTCCTTGCCTTGGGTCAAGACAACCCTGATGGATTAAGCACTGTTATAAGCACTTTATTTGCAGAATTTTCTTTAATGCTTTCAACTACCAACTAAAGCAGGTACTATCATTTTAAGGAAAAATTTTTTTAATTCAGAGAAATAAAGTAACTTGATTAAGATGGCCCAGAAAGTAGAGACCTGGGATTTAAAACCAGATCTTTCTTTTCCCTCAATTCACCCTCTTAACCAGCACATAACACACTGGCAGCAAATTAAGCAACCTTCCTGGATCCGCTGGCCCTCTCCCCTCCTCTGCCTCCATCCAGGCAATACGGGTAAGTTAATCTAGGAATAATATCATTCTAGGAACAAACTTTTGTCTTCAAAAACAAACTTACAGTTGTCTATATATAGAACCATCATAAGGTTCACAAGATATAAAAAAAGTTGAAAGGTCTTTAGTCAATGATTGGAAAAGAGCATAAAGTGTAGATGGTTTTGTGAAATTCTACTATTAAAATTAAACATGCAAAATACCCAGATAAAATTTGATTTTTAAAGAATACATGTACCCCAGTGTTCACTGCAGCACTATTTACAATACCCAAGACAAAGAAGCAACCTAAATGTCTATCAACAGACGAATGGATAAAGCAGATGCATAATGGGCTTCCCAGGTGGCGTTAGTGGTAGAGAATCTGCCTGCAGATGCAGGATAAATATTACTCAGTCAAAAAAAAGAATGGAATAATGTCATTTGCAGCAAAATGGATAGACCTACAGATTACCATACTAAGGGAAATAAATCAGAGAGAGAAAGACAAATATCATATGATATCACTTTGTGGAATCTTTAAAAAAAATTATACAAATGAACTCATATACAAAACAGAAACAGACTCATAGACTTAGAGAACAAATTTATGGTTACCAAAGAAGGGGAAGGGGGAGGGATAAATTAGGAGTTTGGGATTCGCAGATTATGTGTATGTATATATATCTGAAACCCTTTGCTATATACCAGAAGCTAACACCAAAAAAATCAAATATACTTCAATAAAAATCAACTGATTAATTCAACATGCACACATATTGGAAGGGATAAGAGGGAGGGATGAACACGACATAAAACTTTGGAGTTTCCTGACTTCTAGATCAGAAATAAAGGGGGGAAGCCTTTGCACCTGGAGAAGTGTGGCCCACAGGTGCCGCCGCGCTTGCCAAAGTGTCGCAGATGTCCTGGCGCAGCTTCGGGGCGAGCCGGCGCAGGCCTGCACAGTCGGGGACACGGGTGACAAACGTCCCGCGGGCCGGCTGGCGATCTCCCGGAGCTCGGCGGGACGCGCGGCCCGACGCCCCCCGCGTGGAGCCGGACGCCGCGCTCCTCAAGGCGCCGGCGGGCCCCCGGCACGCGGTCCCCCGCCGGCCGCGGATGACCACCTCGCCCCACCCCCATCCCCCGGCTCGCGCGGCTCCCGGCCGCTCCCTGTAAGTGGTGCTCTAGCAGGAACCGCAGGGCCTGATCAATTGCGGGCCCCAGGAGTGAAGGGGAGCTTCTGGATGTGTCTCAGCACCTAGTCTTTGCGGGCATAGGGGGACAGCAGGAACTCGGACTGAGGCCTGTAGCCGTACCAGGCCAGCCCCACGTGGACCACCTCCCTGCTAACACCGAAGCTGTGGACCATGGTGTTCAAGAAGCTCCGCACGCTGTGCATGTTCTTGGGGTGGACGCTGGGGTCCACCAGAAACACGAGGTCCCCTGCAGAGGCTTCCCCGCACGCTGCAGAAGAGAGGCCTCTCACGATAAGATACCGTGAAACGGAAGGCTGCTGTGAATGGCTGGGAATACATCTCCCCCGCCTCCCTCTTCCTTGCCTTTACACCAAACAGCTCTGTGTTACCAGCTGATGTGCACCTGGCCCAACGCACCGTCATCTTCCTTGGCTTCAGGACCACTGGCTACCTTTGTTCCCCTGCCACCCTCTGTTTAATTCCAGCAGACGTTTGACCCTTCCATTAGACCCCTGACCACGGCCCTTCATTGAACCCTTGTGAAGTGAAAGTCGCTCAGTCCTGTCCGAATCTTTGCAACCCCATGGACTATACAGTCCGTGGAATTCTCCAGGCCAGAATACTGGAGTGGGTAGCCTTTCCCTCCTCCAGGGGATCTTCCCAACCCAGGGATCGAACCCAGGTCTCCCCCATTGAAGGCAGATTCTTTACCAGCTGAGCCACTAGGGAACCCCTAAAGCTCATAAAGGAAACCAGCTTTCTAGGAGTACAGGGTGCTGCTGGAATCCCCCACCTACATCCCCTTTGCCAGCTGGCACACTGGTTTCCCAGCTGCTTCAAGGGCTTCTATCACCTGCTCCCAGCTGAGACTTTGTGCAGAGACCTGCCCCTGGCTGAAGGCAGCAACCGTATCTGGAGACGCCTGGGAAGCTATATCGGGCCACCCCCACCAAGTGGCCAATGTTTGATCATGTGGGGATACAAGTGTCTGGGCTCCTGGCCTTAACTGAAACCATTCATGGTGCCATTTATGCCCTGGCAGTGCCCTGCTGAGGCCACGGTCTGACTTTATGGGGGGCTGTCTCCTTGCTTGGCTGCTTCTCCCCGATTATCTATCTCACTCCTCTTACTCCTTTACAGGTTGGTCTTAAAGAGCCCTGCCTCAAAAGAACACGTTTGCCCAATCCCTCTCCCCAGCTCTGCTTCTAGAGAAGCTGCCCTGAGCCGTCAGCTTTTCACCTTTGACTTCTGACACTTTCTGGTGGTTTCGTCCCTAAGTCGTGTCCGATACTTGTGACCCCATAAACTGAAAGGCCTACCAGGCTCCTCTGTCCGTGGGATTCTCCAGGCAAGAATCCTGCAGTGGGTTTCCATGCCCTTCTCCAGACACTCTCTGGGCACCACTTAAACTGAACCCATTTGACACGTGGCGTTATCACAGGTATGACTCACATTTGCCCTTTGGCTCCCTAAACTCAGAGCTGCCTCCTGCAGCTGCTTCTTCCAAACCCAGCTCTAATTCTGGGAACCACAGCCCCCATGGTGAAAACAAATTTATCAAAGGGGAAAGGTGAGAGAGAGATAAACTAGAAGCTTGGGATTGATAGAGATACACTTTCATCGTTGTCGTTCAGTCACCCAGTCGTGTCCAACTCTGCGACCCCATGGACTGCAGCACACCAGGCCTCCCTGTCCCTCACCATCTCCCGGAGTTTGCCCAAGTTCATGTTCATTGCATCAGTAATGCTGTCCAGTCACCTCAACTCTGATGTCCTCTTCTCCTTCTGGCCTCAGTCTTTCCCAGAACCAGGGACTTTTCCAATTAGTTGTCTGTTCACATCAAATAACCAAAATACTGGAGCTGCAGCTTCAGCATCAGTCCTTCCAGTGAATATTCAGGATACTCTGCTACATGTAAAATATATAACAAGGGCCTGCTGTACACCACAGGGAACTATATTCAATATCTTATGATGAACTATAATAGAAAATAATCTAAGAAGAATATATATATGCCGGGGACCAGCTCCGGCTGATCCAGGGTATTCGAAGGAGAGACGGCTTCAGCGACCTATTCAAATGTTAATTAGAGATATAAAGAGTAATAGAATGAGGATAGCTCAGTAGGAAAATTCAGTGGAGAAAACAAGCTGAGTAGCTTGGTTTACACAGAAAATCAATATAACCTGTGACACCAGCTTAGCTCTGACCACGGAGGCCGCAGGCGCCCTCTCGAATAGTGGAAGGTGCCCCACCTTAGACACCTTCTCGAGTGGGTCTTAGAAGCCAAGGCAAATAAGTGGTCACAGAGGATTTCCGCACTCCAGATGGAGACTCAGCTGGAAGTTAAGGAGAAAAATGACATGGGGAGACCAAGCTTTGGCAGGCAAGGCCCATAGCTTTATTTTCAACAGGGGCTTTTATACCCTAAGTTACACATAGAGGATAATAGGGGATGCAAAGTCAGCAGTCTTTGATCCTTATCAAAAACCAGGGTTTCTATCCTGCAAATTTATCGTATTCAAATGGTTTAGGTGACTTACATCATCTTCTGGCCAGAAGGCCTATTAACATTTTATGACTCTTGACAAAGACTTATTTTCTCTAAGAGTAATTATTTTAAGGTTTGGCGCCATCTTCCGAAAGTGTTAGATAAAATTGCATTCCTATAGGGCGGATGTGTAATGGGTTTACAACAAAGGAAAGAATTTATTACCTTAAGGGTCTAAAGTTGCTAACACTAAGGCCACTACTTATTTTTTCTACATACCAACTATATTAATTAATACACATTCAAGGATACAATACAGGGGATGTGGAAACTTGGCAACAAGCATTGGCTCATCAATGAAATCTTTTACTAGTTTTATTCTGACAGTCTCTAACTCTCTGAGAAGCTCTAAGCTAATTGAATATCTTAAGCTTCCCGTGCCTCTCAAGGCTGGGAGACTGTAAACAATCGTATGCGTAGCTGTAGGAGTCTGGGTAAACTTGTCAGGCAAGTTAGAGAGCTATTTGAGGGGTTTGGATTTAAACACTCCTAATTGCTCAGGAACTTTATTAATTGGAGCTGTAAGTTAACTCTTTGACAGAGAGAGTGAGATGGTGGTGGGGGACAGCCCCCATTAAAGTCAGAGGTGAGAGCACAAAGCAATAAAGTAGGCAGACTCTGGTTTTTTGGGGGGTAGATGCTCTAGAATATCCGGGGGGACTCCTGAGGCTTGATCCTTCCTTTGCGTATGCTGAGCCTCCTTCCTCATGACCTTTGTCACGAGTGGAATGCCTCACTGGCTCCCGGCATATATATATATATATATATATATATATATATATATATATATACACATACATATATATGAATAACTGTATCACTTTGCTATATGCCAGAAACTAACACAACACTATAAATCAACTCTAGTTCAATTTTTTAAAGAATACTATTACCTCCATCATGTTTTTTTCACCTAATTTTTAGTCTATATTGGAGTATGTTTGATTAACAGTGTGTGTTAGTAACAGAGTGTGTTAGTTTCCAGTGTACAGCAGTGACTCAGTTATACATATGCATATATCTGCTCTTTTGTTAATTCTTTTCCCATGTACGTTATTATAGAATACCAAGAGAGTTCCCTGCTGCTATACAGTAGGTCCTTGTTAGTTATCTGTTTTAAATACAGCAGTGTGTACATGTCAGTCCCAAACCCCTTAACTGTCCTTCCCTCCTCCCACACTTGCCCCCATAAGTTCCTTCTCTGGTCAGTGAGTCTGTTTCTGTTTTGTAAAGAAGTTTTCTCTTTTTGATTCTGTATGTAAACAATATCATAATATTTGTCTTTCTCTGTCTGACTTCAGTTCAGTCAGTCAGTTTAGTCGCTCAGTCGTGTCCGACTCTTTGCGACCCCATGAATCGCAGCACACCAGGCCTCCCTGTCCATCACCAACTCCCAGAGTTCACTCAGACTCACGTCCATCGAGTCAGTGATGCCATCCAGCCATCTCATCCTCTGTCGTCCCCTTCTCCTCCTGCCCCCAATCCCTCCCAGCATCAGGGTCTTTTCCAATGAGTCAAGTCTTCACGTGAGGTGACCAAAGTATTGGAGTTTCAGCTTCAGCATCAGTCCTTCCAATGAAAACCCAGGACTGATTACCTTTAGGATGGACTGGTTGAATCTCCTTGCAGGCCAAAGGAGTCTCAAGAGTCTTCTCCAACACCACAGTTCAAAAGCATCAATTCTTCGGTGCTCAGCTTTCTTTACAGTCCAACTCTCACATCCATACAAGACCACTGGAAAAACCATAGCCTTGACTGGATGGACCTTTGTTGGCAAAGTAATGTCTCTGCTTTTCAATATGCTATCTAGGTTGGTCATAACTTTCCTTCCAAGGAGTAAGCATCTTTTAATTTCATGGCTGCAGTCACCATCTGCAGTGATTTTGGAGCCCCCAAAAATAAAGTCTGACACTGTTTCCACTGTTTCCCCATCTATTTCCCATGAAGTGATGGGACCGGATGCCATGATCTTCGTTTTCTGAATGTTGAGCTTTAAGCCAACTTTTTCACTCTCCACTTTCACTTTCATCAAGAGGCTTTTGAGTTCCTCTTCACTTTCTGCCATAAGGGTGGTGCCATCTGCACATCTGAGGTTATTGATATTTCTCCCGGCAACCTTGATTCCAGCTTGTGCTTCTTCCAGCCCAGTGTTTCTCATGATGTACTCTGCATAGAGGTTAAATAAGCAGGGTGACAATATACAGCCTTGATGTACTCATTTTCCTATTTGGAACCAGTGTGTTCCATGTCCAGTTCTAACTGTTGCTTCCTGACCTGCATACAGGTTTCTCAAGAGTCTGACTTCACTCAGTATAATAATCTCCAGGTCCATCCATGTTGCTGCAAATGACGATTTCATTCCGTTTTCTGGCTAAGTAATATTTCACGGTATACACGGAGCACGTCCTCTTTATGCATTCATCTGTGGATGGACATTCTGATAGTTACCATGCCCTGGCTGTTGTAAATAGTGCCACAACGACCACTGGCATGCATGTGTCTTTTCAAATGCTGTTTTTCTCTGATACGTGCCCAGGAGTGGGATTGCTGGATCACATGGTAGCTGTTTTTTAGTTTTTTTATGGATCCTGCATACTGTTCTCCACTGTAACACTGTAAATCAACTATACTTCATCTTAAAAAAATGCTGTTCCCTGCATCAGATTTATTTTTCCTCTTTTTTCTTTTTCTTTTTTTCTTCTTCTTTTCTTCTATAGTACATCCGCACGGAATCGTGTTCTTTTATCCTGGTTTATAATGCAACATTCGTTTGTGTGCTTATTCAATTAATGACAATCTCCCCAACTAGACTGTGGGCTCCGTGAAGGCAGATACCATACATTGTGCTTGTTGGTCCACCACTCGAGTGATAGAGGAGCCACCCAAAAAACGTCCAAAGAAGGAAACGCTTGGGAAAGAGGGAGGGAGCAGACATCACTGACAGAGATACAACCATGGAACGTGAATGAAACCAAATCGGGGAAACAGAAATTTCTGGAGCTAGAATAACCCTGTAGGATCATGCAATGCCATACTGCAGCCACCAGGTATGTGTGGCTGTTTGGCACTTGAAAAGTAGCTACTGTGACTCCGAAACGAAATTTTAAATTTTACTGAATTTTAGTTTAAATAATTACACGAGGCTAGTAGTGCAAGTATAATTAATTCAATTCATCCATCTTACAGATAAGGGAAATAAGACCTAGAAACGCAAGTAACTTGTGTAAATCTGTTCAAGGAACCAGTTTAGAAACCAGGTCCCCTGACACCCAGTCCATACCCTGGACTGCCTTAAAGAAGATTAAACTTAAAGCCCATGTTACAGAAGGGCAAAACCCACATGAGAAGTTAGGCAGAAAAGGGCTGGAGATGCTTGGTGTACTTCAGGAACAACAAATTCATCTGTCACCTCTAGAGTCCTGAGTCTTACCTCTGGGAACTTTCCTAATCATGATCAAGTGAAGTCAGAATTATTGAAAAGGAAAATAGTAAATGAGCTTGGGGTTCTTTAAGCTTCCTTCCCTTTGACCCTCCAAACTACAATCCTCTTGAGAGGTGAGGGTTCAGTGAGAGCTCCAGGGACGGCCCCCTAAAAGGTTTTACAGAAGAGATCAAACACAGGCCAGGAAGTGTTTCCCTGATCTTTCCAACCAGGAGAAACCTCATGGCTATAGAATATCTTTCAAGCATAGAAGTGTTGGTTTCATCACATTGCAATTTGAGAGACTGTGTGGATTACAATAAACTGTGGAAAATTCTGAAAGATATGGGAATACCAGACCACCTTATCTTCCTCTTGAGAAATCTGTATGCAGGTCTGTTTAGTCATGGCTATGGTTTTTCCAGTAGTCATGTATGGATGTGAGAATTGGACTATAAAGAAAGCTGAGCACGGAAGAATTGATGTTTTTGAACTGTGGTGTTCGAGAAGACCCTTGAGAGTCCCTTGGACTGCAAGGAGATCCAGCCAGTCCATCCTAAAGGAGATCAGTCCTGGGTGTTCACTGGAAGGACTGATGCAGAAGCTGAAACTCCAATACTTTGGCCACCTCATGTGAAGAGCTGAGTTGTTCGAAAAGACCCTGATACTAGGAAGGATTGAAGGCGGGAGAAGGGGATGACAGAGGATGAGATGGTTGGATGGCATCATTGACTCAACGGACATGAGTTTGAGTAAGCTCTGGGAGTTGGTGATAGACAGGGAGGCCTGGTGTGCTGCAGTCCATGGGGTCGCAAAAAGACGGACATGACTGAGCAACTGAACTGAACTGAATGTGGAAAAGCACAGCCAAAGGAGACAAAGCAAAATGCAGAGTCAACAGAATAGGTCCATTTTCACAAAATCATTTGAGAGCTTAATAACTCATTCAGAAGAGTAGCACTTTTAATATCTTTTTTTGCCGTTTGAGGTTAAGCTTTGAAAAAAATCAAAGGCCCATTTACTAAAAACGTGGAGATTTTCAAGTTCTCTTTAAAAGAATCATTTCCCTTTCATTAAATATGAAACTCCTGTGATATTTTCTTTTAATATTGTCACTACCCCTCTATTGCTGGCAAGGCCTTCATTTTTGGCTTAAAGATGTATTACCAATTCTCTGTGACTTGATGAAGCCAAAACCAGCTGCAAGGAAGATGATTCCCCAAAACATCTTCCAAGTCTCCATTTCAGACATGTATCTAGAGAGAAAAAGATACCTCTGAATTAAAATTATGTATTCATACAGTTAAAAATGAGTGCATATCATATTGTATATTCATTATACTTCAATACGGGTTATTCTTTTATATGTATACCTGTGGCTGATTCATGTTGAGGTTTGACAGAAAACAACAAAATTCTGTAAAGCTATTATCCTTCAATTAAAAAATAAATTAATTAAAAAAAAAAAACAGAAACAGACACAACTATGTCTTTCCCCAGACCAACAGAAGTGTTATAAAACTGAAGAAGGACATGTTACCACGTGTTTTTTTTTTTTTTGATTATGCAAGGAAAATGGTCTTGCTGACCCAATTCTGGAAGATTCTGTAAACAGTATGTACTGCAGACTTCAACTGTTTAAAGTTGTCCAGATATGGCTATAAATGAGGAAGCATACAGGCATAGGGTAGAACCACTGTTCCGCACACTAAAGTCATTTGGTGGAACAGAAACATTTCTGGATGAGTTTGCCTGTATTTTTATACAAGCATTGAATGACCTGGTAAACATTGTGGCATAAGGAAATACTCAAGTATCTCAGAAGGACACCTGTCTGATAAAACCAAGCTATCCTGAGAATATTTAATGAGTTCCCAGAAGAAGCAAAACCACCAGACTTCTCTACCCTAAACTTGGATCTATTTTCAAAGGTTCCCACGGTAATTATCCACTTCCAATACCATTTCTAATTTTTGACTCTGAGATGCTCCATATGTTTAAAAATAAGAACAACACAGCAATCACCTTGAATGAATGACACGCTCCACCTGGAACAGGGAACACCTCATCTTTATGGCTGACCTCACAGCCGTTCCCTACAGAGTGCAGTGGGGTTAAAAGTGAGGATTCTTGGAGACAGGTGGCCTAGGTTTGAATCCCAGATCCTCTACTTCATGGTTGATCTTGGGCAAGTTGTTTCTCTTCTCAGTTTCCCCATTTGTAAAATGGGGGCATAATAGCATCTGCCTCAATCAAATGAGTTCATTATTGTAAAAGAGTTTGTGCCTGGAACATAAAACCACTCTTTAAGTTCTCATTAAATAAGTCTTCTTGGAAATCTGTTATGTAAAAGTGAAAATGTATTCCCACTCATTTGCAACTCAGAATCTGTGGAGGTAGAGGATTACTAGCACTTTGCATTGTATATTAATAAGGCAGTTATTCTGTTGTGCTTATTTTAATTTATATCTTTTATTTGGCTTAATTTTCACTTTCAATCAATTGTTCCTTGGTAAGTTATTGTGCTAATCTCTATGTTTGTCATCTGAAATCTAGGAAAGAACCAGCTAAGCAGAACTTACTCTGCTTGTTTTGCTGGTGGAAATGAAAAAAAATCAGGTCCCAGAAAGGCTTAAGTAGTGTTCCAGGGATGCATAGCCATGCAGTCAGGTTTTGTCCCCGGTAACATGACTCCAGGTCCAGCACATTGCTGTATCTCAGACATCTGTTTCGAACCCTTCAAAGAAGACCTCCAAAGTCCAGACTGTCACTCAGCTCCCTAGAGTCCACCTTCAAGTAAAATGAAGATCTAAAGCAATTTACCTTGGGGTAATAATGTGAGCTCAAGCCCTCTTTAAACTTATCAAGGAATTTAAGCAAAAAAATCTCATATCGTCTAAATCACTTTGCAGTCTCAAGCCCTGTAAGCAAAATATGTGTAGAAATGATATCATGATGCCCGGAAATAGCAGCCACCCAATGGCTGAGTTCTCTCTGCACAAGGTGTAAATGTAGCCACCCTGCTTCTCTAAGACACATTTCTACCGTGCATGCTTCATTTTCTCCTTGAGAGTGACTCAAGGCTGTGAGATAACCACACCTGTTTATTATTTCACACCAACAGAAAATACTGGGAGAAGTCTTGACTTCAAAGGATGCCCATGGCCCTTGATTCTGGTTTCAGCTTGACCTCTGACTCTGTGGACTTGAGCAAGCCAGTTCACCTCTCAGGGTTGACGTGATGACTCTAGTGGGGCTTGGCAGTGAATTGTTGTTGTTGTTTAGTCGCTAACTCACGTTCAACTCTTTGTGACTCCCATGGACTCCAACACGCCAGGCTTCCCTGTCCTTCACCATCTCCCAGAGCTTGCTCAAACTCATGTCCTGTGAGTTGGTGATGCCATCCAACCATCTCATCTTCTGTCACCCCCTTCGTCTCCTTCCCTCAGTCTTTCCCATCATCAAGCACTGACTTCGGACACCTATAATATTGCCAACTATATTACAAGCCTTCCTTAGGGCAATAATCCAGTGATTTTCCAACGAATAGGTGTGATATAATTGGATTTCTCTGTTCCTCAGTTTGCACATCAACCTCCCATTAACGAATCTGTAAGGAGACTTACAAGTAATTTGAGAAAAGATACTTCAAGAATAACTTTCTATTCCCCAACAAACTTTCGTCTAATAACAAATAAATGAGAGGATGACTCTTAAAGAATAGACTGCTCTAATGGATTAAGGACAGTGTTAGGTTAAAGAGATTGAGTTTTATAGAGCCAGGAAGAATGATCCAAAATAAACTCATGCATTATGATTAGATAATTGCTATCATTACAGTAAGATACCATACATCATTTTTTTTAGTTCTTAGGTTATAAGGCTAGGTGAAATATAAAACCTTGAAGTAGAATATCTACATTTTTAAATTTCTTTATGTCCTAATTATTAGCATTAATGCAATTAATCATAAGAAATGAGAAGTATTTTTAGTTAGTTGTAAACCAAGCACTTGTAAACAAAGGGCTTCCCTGGTGGCTCAGATGGTAAAGAATCCGCCTGCAATGTGGGAGACCTGGGTTCGATCCCTGGCTTGGGAAGATCCCCTGGAGGAGGGCATGGCTACTCACTCCAGTATTTTTGCCTGGAGAATCCCATGGACAAGGAGCCTGGCAGGCTACAGGCCATGGGGTCACAAAGAGTCGGACATGACTGAGCAACTAGGAACAAACAAAGCCCTAGGGCTGTTTATGGAAATCTAGTGGGAAACTCAAAATTCATAAGCATTTTACAGCTGTGCATGTGTGTGTGTGCTGTGTCAATGAGGAGAAAAATGTTTGTAGATTGACTTAATGTCTACATTATATATACTATTTCATGAGGATGTTTATATCTAATTTAAGCTGAAGGGGGTGAGACATGCAGGGCTCATTGTGGAGGCCAAAACTGGAAGTCATTAAATGAGTTGTAATTAGGCAGGAATAGCATAGGATACTGATTCTAGAAATAATTCTAGTGGGTTTGGGTAGAGAGAGAATTCTCTCAAACTCTGTTGCTCAAATAGTTATCTGAAAGGTCTACTTTTAAAGATTACTTCCTTCAGTTAAATTACTTTGCAACCACCATAGTAATAATTGATTCAGGGAAGAATCATCAAGAGATTTTAACACCACTGGGTAAAAGTGTGTTAGGAACAGGATTTTAACAGTTTCAAAGTATCTTCTGACAAATTACTTATAAATTACTGAGGACAAAGAAAAGTACAATGGAGAAATATGGACAAAGCTTAACCTGGTTATCAGAATTAATATCAATGATAACAGGATAAACTAATATCACATCCCTTTCATGGATCACAGCCTTGTCATGGTGAAGGGATTTGAGTAATTCAATGAAGATATGAGCCATACTGCACAGGGCCACCCAAGATGGACGGGCCATAGTGAAGAGTTCTACCAAAATGTGGTCTGCTGGAGGAGGAAATGGCAACCCATTCCAGGACTCTTACATGAGAAACCCATGAACAGTATAAAAAGAGAAGACGACCTGATACCAGAAGAAGAGTGTCCCACCTTGGAAGTTGTCCAATACGCTACTGGGGGAAAGCTGAGGGCCATTACTGATAGAGCCAGAAAGAAGGAAGAAGCTGGACCAAAGCAGAAATGATGCTCAGTTGTGGATCTGTCTGGTGGTGAAAGTAAAGTCCAATGCTGTAAGGAACAATATGGCAAAGGAACCTGGAATGTTAGGTTCATGAATCAAGGTAAGTTAGATGTGGTCAAGCAGCGGATGGCAAGATTGTACATTGACATCTTAGGAATCAGTGAACTAAAATGGGTGGGAATGGGCAAATTTAATTCGATGACCATTATATCTACTACTCTAGGCAAGCGTCCCTTAGAAGAAATGGAATAACCTTCACAGTTAACAAAATAGTTCAATATGCAGTACTTGGGTGCAATCTGAAAAACAACAGAATGATCTTGGTTCATTTTCAAGACAAACCATTCAACATCACAGTAATCCAAGTCTATGCCCCAACTACTAATGCTGAAGAAGCTGAAGCTGAATGGTTCAATGAAAACCTACAACATCTTCTACAACTAATACCAAAAAAGATGTCTTTTTCATCATAGGGGATTGGAATGCAAAAGTAGGAAGTCAAGAGATACATGGAATTAAAGGCGAGTTTGTCCTTGGAGTACAAAATGAAGCAGGGCAAAGGCTAACAGAATTTTGTCACGAGAACATGCTGGTCATAGTAAACACCCTTTTCCAACAACCCAAGAGATAGCTCTACACATATGCATCTACATCAGATGGCCAAGATAAAAATCAGATTGGTTATGTTTTTTATAGCTGAAGATGGAGAAGCTCTATACAGACAGCAAAAACAAGACTGGGAGTTGACTGTGGCTCAGACCATGAGCTCCTTATTGCAAAATTCAGCTTAAATTGAAGAAAGTAGGGAAAACCATTAGGCCATTCAGGTATGACCTAAATCAAATCCCTTATGATTATACAGTAGAGGTGATGAATAGATTCAAGGGATTATATCTGATAGAGTACCTGAAGTACTATAGATGGAGGTTCATTACATTGTACAGGAGGTGGTGACCAAAACCATTCCCAAGAAAAAGAAATGGAAGAAGGCAAAGTGGTTGTCTGAAGAAGTTTTTACAAATAACTGAGGATAGAAGAGAAGTGAAAGGAAAGGGAGAAGAAGAAAGACATACCCAACTGAAGGCAGAATCCCAGAGAATAGCAACGAGAGATAAGAAGCCCTTCTGAAATGTGCAATGCAAAGGCATAGAGGAGAACAATGGAATGGGAAAGATATCTTCAAGAAAATTGGAGATATCAAGGCAACATTTCATACAAGGAAGAACACAGTAAAAGACAAAAATGATTAAGGACCTAACAGAAGCAGAAGAGATTAAGAAGAGGTGGCAAGAATAAGCAGAACTATGAAAAGCAGTGTTAATGACTCCCATAACTCACCTGGAACCAGACATCCTGGAGTGTGAAGTCAAGAGGGCCTTAGGAAACATCACTACAAACTAAGCTAGTGGAGGTAATGGAATTCCAGGTGAGCTCTTCAAAATTCTAAAAGATGGTGCTTTTAAAGTGCTGCACTCAATATGCCAGCAAACTTGGAAAACTCAGCAGTGGCCACAGAATTGGAAAAGGTCAGTTTTTGTTCTAATCCCAAAGAAGGTCAATGCCAAAGAATGTTCTACTGCTGCTGCTGCTGCTGCTGCTGCTGCTGCTGCTGTGTCACTTCAGTCATGTCTGACTCTGTGAGACCCCATAGATGGCAGCCCACCAGGCTCCCCCGTCCCTGGGATTCTCCAAGCAAGAACACTGGAGTGGGTTGCCATTTCCTTCTCCAATGCATGAAAGTGAAAAGTGAAAGAGAAGTCGCTCAGTCATGTCCGGCTCTTCGTGACCCCATGGACTGCAGCCTACCAGGCTCCTCCACCCATGGGATTTTCCAGGCAAGAGTACTGGAGTGGGGTGCCATTGCCTGTTCTAACTACTGCACAACTGCACTCATTTCACATGCTAACAGGGCTTCCCATGTGGCACTAGTAGTAAAGAACCTGCCTACCAATGTAGTGACATGGGATCAGTCCCTGGGTCAGGAAGATCCCCTGAAGGAGGGCATGGCAACCCACTCCAGTATTCTTGACTGGAGAATCCTATGGTCAGAGGAGCCTGGCGGGCTGCAGTCCATGGGATCACACAGAATCAGACACGACTGAAGCAACTTAGCACAGCACAAGCTAGCTGTGTGGATCACAACAAACTGTGGAAAATTCTTAAAAAGATGGGAGTACTAGACCACCTTACCTGTATTCAGACATAGAACAACTGACATGGTCTAGCAAGATGTACTCTGCATATAAGCTAAATAACCAGGGTGACAGTACACAGCTTTGTCATACTCGTTTCCCAAGAAAGGAATATGACAAGGCTGCATATTTTCATCCTGCTTATTTAACTTACATGCAAAGTACATCGTGTGAAATGCAGGGCTGGATGAAGCACAAGCTCGAATCAAGATTCCTGGGAGAAATATCAACAACCTCAGATATGAGATAATACCACTCTAATGGCCAAAACTGAAGAGGAACTAAAGAGCTCTCTCCTCTCAAAGAGGAGAGTGAGAAAGCAGGCTTGAAACTCAACATTAAGAAAACTAAGATCATGGCATCTGGTCCTATCACTTCATGGCAAATAGAAGGGGGAAAAGCGGAAGCACAGACAGATTTTCTCTTTTCGGGCTCCAAAATCACTGCAGATGGTGACTGCAGCCATGAAACTAAAAGATACTTGCTCCTTGGAAGGAAAACTATTACCAACCTAGACAGCATATTCAAAAGCAGAGACATTACTTTGCCAACAAAGGTCCATCTAGTCAAAGCTATGGGTTTTCCAGTAGTCATGTATGGATGTGAGAGTTGGACTATAAAGAAAGCTGAGTGCCAAAGAATTGATGCTTTTGAACTGTGGTGTTGGAGAAGACTCTTGAGAGTCCCTGGGACTGCAAAGAGATCCAACCAGTCCATCCTAAAGGAGATCAGTCCTGGGTGTTCATTGGAAGGACTGATGTAGAAGCTGAAACTCCAATCCTTTGGCCACCTGATAAGAAGAACTGACTCATTTGAAAAGACCCTGATGCTGGGAAAGATTGAAGGTGGGAGGAGAAGGGGATGACAGAGGATGAGATGGCTGGATGGCATCACCAACTCGATGGATATGAGTTTGAGCAAGCTCTGGGAGTTGGTGATGGACAGGGAAGCCTGGCGTGCTGCAGTCCATGGGATCGCAAAGAGTCAGACACGACTGAGCGACTGAACTGAACAGTGCTTTATACAAAAGTGTCCTTCAAGGTTTCTGTTCTTCCTCCATGGACCACTCAGCAGTAAAATGAAAAGATACCATCTCTAATGTTCTATGCCAGGGGCTCTCAAACTTGAGCATTGCATCAGAATCACCCAGAGAATTTGTCAAAACCGAGCTCTGAAGCCCACCTCCAGTGGTTCTGATTCAGCAGGTCCAAGGTGGGACCTGAGAATTTGAATGCTGAGCTAGTCCAAGGAAGCACACTTTTAAAATCATTCTTCTGTGTACTTAGCACGCAGCAGTTCCCACTCAGACAGATGTCTGCTCTGTTTACCTTCAAGAGCATCTCTAGCTCCACATGGAGAAAATCAAGTGTCTATTATCAACCACGTGGGGAAAGGGAAGAGATGATCAATTAAAGAATGTTTTCTTTGTGTACACATGACCAAGAGGTAAGCAGAAGCTTCAATATATTTGGATGAAAGACCCAGCATGAATGTGCAAGATTAAACACATTTTTCTGATTTTCTTTTGATTATACTTTATTCTCTGAAATCCAGTGACATGTTCCCTTTTTATTTTTTATTATTCCCAGTTACTTAAGCAGGATTATTTTAAGCACTATAGTTTTGGTTTTCTCACAAGGCAGCCCTGCTGTGTACCACATCTGGGCAACAGGAAGTCGCAGAAGACAAACAATTAGGGAACATGAACAGATTCTTCTATACACATCACATTAGGATCCACACAGCATGTTTGACAGTCAAAAGAACACTAAAGGTTAGCCTTTAACCATCACATAAACATTAACATTTGCTTCCGTGCCCATTCACAAATCTTTTAACAACCTGGACAAATATCCAACTTTGTTGTAGAAAATTCGAGAGAGACTCCACCAAACATTTCAATGACAATGTGTCATTAGACTCAGAAAAAAAATTAAAATAAAATGCAGAACTATAGAGCATTCCTCCAGGGAGGGATAAGGATTACAACAGTGGAGTTCCGCAGAGCACAGCACATCACAATACATGGAGCTGATGGCCATGGTACTTCCATCAGCTGTAATCATTACTAGGTTGGAACACAATGAATTTGTGAAGTGTTCAAAGTCTGGGAACAGAACACAATCTCAGCTGTTGGGAAGTTTTAAACCATCACCCTCTGCACATCCCGATCCATCTAGTTTCCCATGATGCCTGGTTCATACCTCAATTACGCATTTATTCTATTGCTTGTTATTCACCTGATATTTATATCCCTCACCAAGCTGGGAACACACAGAAGGCAGAGCCTCGATCTGGGAATTCTTCGCAGTGCTGGGAACATTGAAGCCAACTAATAAATCTTTCTTCTTTTATGATCACTATATAAAAGATTGAACAAACTGCCTAAATAATTCAATTCAAAGAAAAAAGAATATTTATTCAAAATCCTAAGTTGTGTGTGGCTTAAAAACTCCATCACCCCAGCACTTCATGAACTTAGACTCATTAGAGAAACAGGAGTAACCACCCTGTCTTTCTGAAGCACTTCATTCAGGATGGACGCCTACAATCCATGAGGCAGATGGAGCATCTCCAAAGACTTGGGCGGGCCAGGGCACTCCGACGCTTGGTGCTGCCTGACACCAGGGAACAGAAAGAGCAGGCCATCACAGTGAATAAGGACAAGATCCAAAGGCCCCTGGCCACTGTCCAGACTGACATCATTACGGTCCTTTAGTGCTTTCATATCCTTTAAGAAGAAGATTGCTCCAGAAACTGCAGAAGGAAGTATAATGAGGAGCAGTAAAAACTGCACAGAACTTGATTTTGAATTTTCTAGTTCAGGCCTCAGCCCCGCTACATTCTTATTACATGGCTTTCTGTAGTCTCTTAAACTCTCTGAGGTTCAGTTCTGTCAGCATAAAATAAAAGCCACTTGCTATCACCACTTGGCCAGGTTATGGTGAGGTCAGCATATGCTAATGGGGGATGAAGGATTTTGTAAAAAGCCATACAACTTGAGAAGTTACCATCACCTTTGTATGGCAGTAATATTTGGAACAAAATCCCCTAAATTTACTCCTTTCTAATTGACAGACTCAAACCTCAACGTTTTTCATTCCGAGAGAGATGCTTTCCTTGAATCAGGGGACTGTGACTACTGTTTGTTTTATTAAGCCTCTGAAATAACCATGCTACCGTTCCAGGTGAATTTGAGGTTCTTGCTTCCTCCAGAAAGAATCTGGAGATGAGGTCAGAAGTGGATTTATCTAGAGAGAAACACTCCACAGGCAAGAGGGTGGGCCATCTGAGAGGGAGAGAGCAGCCTTGAAACACGGCATGGTTGAATCCTCCTACTCATTAGCTCATTTCATAGGCTAATGAGTGGGAGGGTCATTCCAATTATTTTCAGGAAGGGATGGGGATTTTCCAGGATTTGAGCAACCACCCACTTTTTCACCTTTTATGGTTGGTCTCAGAACTGTCAAAATGCTGGTGAGTGTGTCACTTAGCTAATGCATTACAATGAACGCATAACGAGGCTCAAGGTCTACTGAAGTCAAATCTTCCAACCAGTTTTTGTCATGTCCTATGGCAGTTCCATTCCTTTGAAGGTTGTGCCCTGCCCCTTCTCTCCTGTTTCATCACGATGAAAGTGAGAATTGGGATTGTCACAAACTTTTTAAAGCAGTGAGAGAAGACTCCATAAATCACAGGAGTCAGGTACCAAGTGTGACAGAACGCTGGTGGCAGTGTGGTCACCTAGTTGAGAAAAACTCTTTTAAACCAGCGGTCAGGCTTCCCTGGTGGCTCAGACAGTAAAGTGTCTGCCTGCAATGCAGGAGACCCGGTTTGATCCCTGGGTAGCGAAGATCCCCTGGGGAAGGAAATGGCAACCCACTCCAGCATTCTTGCCTGGAGAATCCCATGGACAGAGGAGCCTGGTGGGCTACAGTCCATAGGTTACAAAGAGTCGGACACAACCAAGTGACTTAACCCAATCCCAAGTACTCTTTGAGTTAACGTTTTGCCTGCAGGACTTCAGCTTAAAATCACTAGGTGACCTTAAACTATTCTTCGTATCTTTTTTGAATATCTTGAATAGTGTATAATAAAATTTTTAAAGACAAACTAAAAAAAAAAAAACAACCCACTAAATGCAGCAACACCATCCTACCGAGCCTCAGAAAGATAAAGACACTACTTTACAGATCATGGGATGCATTGGCTAGGCTACAAAACTCTCTAAATGTCACCTGATTATATTCTGCGGATTCCAAACGTGTCACTTACTCCTTCCCTCTTCTGAGAAATCTGCACACCATTCCTCAGCCTCAATACATGTGCACACATGTACACACACCTATGCATACACATACACCTGGCAGTCTCTTATTCATCTTCCAAAACCCAACTCAAATGTCACCTCCCTGACTCGAGCCTGCTAGCAAATTGTTCCCTGTTCTGTGTGCCCTCTGAAACATGCACATGTATTTCAATTAAAAAAAAAAAATAGCTGGGATTTGTGAAGACTGTGTCTTCATCACTTACATACACTCAGCACTGAGAACAGTTTCCATTTTGGCTCTCTCTTTTCTTGCTTCCTTTTCCCTTTCTCCCTTCATTTCTCCCGAGTTCACGCAACTGCAGTGTGGGAGCACAGCCCTGACCCAAGGGGTCTTCATTAACTCCTTTCCCGTGTGCCCACCCCAAATCCAATCTGTCAGGAAACCCTCTCAGCTCCACCTCTAAAGCTCCCCCTCTAGAACTGATCCTATCTCTCCAGCATAGAGCAAATAGCCTAGGTCAAGCTGATGTCATCTTTCTTGCCTGATTCCTACAACCTTCATGGGCGTCCCTGCTTTTCACCTGTCTCCCTGCAGTCAATTAAATCCAGGGCAATCCTTTGAAAGCCTAAGTCAACTCTGCTCAGATCCTTCCAACAGCTCCTTGTTTCACTCAGAGTAAAAAGACACAGCAGGCTATTTGGGGTCCTGTGTGATCTGCCCACGGTTTTCTCTGTGACTCATGTCTTAGCTTGTTCATTCCGTTCTGATCATTGTGGCCACCTGACTGCTCTTCAAATGAGCCAGTTACTCTCCCCATCCAGGGTCTCTGCACAAGCTGCTTCCTCTGTCTGGAACATGTCTCCCCATATATCCACGTGGCCAATTCCCCAGCCTCCCTCAAATCTTTGCCAACGTCACCTTCTCAAAAAGCTCCAACCCCAGTCATTCTATTTAAAACTGCTACCCACCTCATCTCTCAGCACCCCCAATCCCCCACCCTATCCTGCATCTCCTCTTCACCTTCTAACACGCCCTACAATATTTATCCTGGCTTTTATTAATTACCTGTTGTCACACCCCTGAGTTCAGCTAGAATAGAAGCACCATGAGGCAACTTTCTTTATCCATGATGGATCCCCAGCACCTGGCACACAGGAGGTGTTCAACCTACTCAAATACTTGTTGCATGAGTACATTTGCTCAGTGACATTCTGTTCTTAAGAGAGAATGTTCTGTACCAGGATTCAGAGGCACTCAGCAAGATTGCTGCCTCCTAAGGCGTTGTTTTTCATAAATGGAGGACCAAGCCACCCGGGTTCACTTTTACATTTTAATGACAACTATATTTTTAATTCACCTGTGTTAAAAATACAGTCAGAACAAACAGCATAAAACTAAACATTTGGCAGATTCATAGAATAAGGAAAACCAGATCATAGGCACCGTATTTGAAGGGGACTTGGTGTAATATCTCTGAGAACTGGAGACAGAGCTGGTCCAGACTGCAACCCATGCCCAAGGTGAGGATGGAGGCAGTGGGAACGGTGAATCTTTCAAAACTCACAACCAGAAAAACTCACTTAGATGGTGAGTTGCTCAAACATAAAAACAAGATTATGTTAGAATATTTGGACAAAACGATTCCCTATATGATCTTTTTTTAAAGAGTCTTCAGGTTCAGGATATTTGAGGTCAAAATATCAGTAGACAGTATTTATCATTTCACTTCCTAGTGACTCTGTAATATGCCACACCTGCTGTTTCTGCAAAAAGGTGGACAGGGCCTTGTCACTCCTGGCCAGCTGCAGAATAAACCCATCCACAGACCTTTCAGTACCCATTCTTATGAGTCAGAAATGACCAGAGAGAATTCTGTGATGGCCTAGGGGCTACGCACTCAGGGCCTGAAACTAAAACAGCATCATCGTATATTTTGTATTCCCTGGGCCTGGTTCTTAGCCTTTGAATATCCCTACAAAGAGAATTAAAAGGCAATAGATTTTTCCCCTACAGATCTTGTGGAATAACTCTCAACCAATATTCTTTCACCCCACACCTAATAGTTATCACCATCCCTATGCTTGCTCAGTGAATTTAAATTTAGAAATTTCATCCCCAGTTGTCTAAGAATTTCACACAAAATCTCATCCTGATCAATTTCACACGAACTTTTCCTGAAGTGCTTTATACAAACAAACATTTTCCTGACCTCTAGAGAGCAAATGATATGCTTGCTAAAGTATTTAGAGAGAAGTGTATGGATGTCTATAATTTACTTAAAAATTCATTTTAAAAAGATAGATTAATGGGTGAATAGAGGGATGGATATGCAGTTAAATAACTGTATTAAAATGTTAATGGTGAATCTGGGTGACGTGTATACATGGATTCTCTGTGAATTTTAAAAATTTTGTTATATGTTTGAAGTTTTTCATTGAAAAATCTAAATAATCACCATAAAAAGGAATGACATAACACTATCTGCAGCAACATGGATGAACCTCGTACAGAATTATTGTACTAAGTGAAGGAAACCAGACAGAGGAAGACAAGTATCATACGATATCGCTTATATGTGGAAACAAACAAAAAGGAATCAAATGAACTTATTTACAAAACAGAAAGAGACTCAGAGACATAGAAAACAAGGGTGAAAGATGGAAGAGGGATAAGTTAGGAGGTTGGGATTAACACACACACTCTACTTCCAAATAACTCACAGACCAAGTAGATTATAATAGAGGTGGAAATATGGAGAACTGACAATGAAAATACAATGTGTCAAAACTTGTCAAATGTAGACGAAGAAGCAGCAGTTTCATCAGACTCTTCAGTCTAAATACTTTTATCAGGAAAGAGTAAAAGGCAGAGCAGGAGGATCAGCCCCGCACACAGGTGGGTGGATGCAAAGCCTGCTCAGCATGACTGTCTTAGCAGGAGGATCAGCCCCGCACACAGGTGGGTGGATGCAAAGCCAGCTCAGCATGACTGTCTTAGCAGGAGGATCAGCCTCACACACACGAGGGTGGATGCAAAGCCAGCTCAGCATGACTGTCTTTCATTAGAATATTTCTGGACATGAATATTAGTTTTCTCCTGTTTGTTTATAACGTTTAAATTTAACTGACTTTTGGCCGGCTTACGGGATTCAGAGCTTGGACACGTCTCGTGCTGTGCTGTGCGTCCATTACTTGGTAAAGGTTTAACTATTCCCCTCATATGCAGAAGTCAGTAGTGCTATTTAACAAAACATTCCCAGCTCGTCTCAGTTGTTATGAAGCATCCGTGGTAATGTATTGCTACATGTCTAATCATCACATGACTCAGCGCCTCGTTGCAGTGTTAGGTGGCGTCAGCATGAAGTACATTTTTGTTGTGTTAACCCACTGAGATTTTGATTCCTTTCGTTACTGCAGGATGATAAACCGATCCTGATTTGTGGCTATGGGATGATGCTGTTACAATCTTGGCAGTGAAAAGAATAGCAATCCGTGTTATACGTTAGCAAGATACTTAATAAAGCTATCACCTGCCATTAAAAAGCATACACGCTGCTATATATTAAATAGATGAATGACAAGGACCTACTATTTAGTACAATATTTTGTAATAACCTATAAGTGAACAGAATCAGGAAAAGAATATTTATTTATTTACTTCTGAATCACTGTGCAGTACACCTGAAGCTAACATGATATTGTAAATCCACTATACTTGAATTTTTAAAAACTCTAATCATTTAAACTACTTATCAAAATTGTATATAGTATTCAAATGTAAAGGGAAATGGTAATCAGGTTATATGAATCCTGGCAAGCTAGACAGAAAAAAAAAAAAACAACTCCTGTTTCTAACTTAAAATTCTCCCATACCCCCCAGGAATGCTCTCAGGTAAAAAATGCTCATTTTTTAAACTGAGTTTTCTATTTCTACTAAGCTTGTTTGTTCATTCAGTCTTTAAGGTTTTCTTCTTCCTTTCCTCTTACCATTTTAACATTAATCTTCATTTTTAAAGTCTCCCAAAGATTTGCACCAATGAAATAATTCATTGAATTCACATGAGTCTGCCTAAGTCAGGTTCCCCCGTCCACACAGATGGTAAATTTCAGGTACAATTTCAAAATATTTCACATCTTCCTGCTTAATAAAAGTTCAGAGAGTTACAGACCCCTTGGTAACATAGTCTTCATTTTAGAGGCTGCTCTTTCTATGTATATCTAGCAAACACTCTTGATCTTTTCCTCTATGTCTTTATCCCCATCTCACTTTCTTTCCTGTTCTTTGCCGTCTGAGGTTCCCCGCTCTCTGTTTCTCCTCTGTCTGTCTATGCATCTCTCTCCCTTTCTGGAAATGAAAGAAAAGCAGTGCATTTGCAAAAATAAATGGAATAGCTAGAGTTCTCACTTATATAAAACTCTCCCTGGGAAGAAGAATTTCCTCTTACCTGGCAAAACCTTTCAGGCTGGCCCTTTCAATTTCTCCTGCTTGCCTTCATTCCTTGAGAAGCTGCTTAAGCCTCAGGAATTCCCTCGAGTGCAGGAAGGCTCCAGGACACAAAGACCCGTGGCTTTTCCAGTGTTTAGTCCTTTCCCTGGGGGAGACGAAGGGGAGGGAGGGGAGGAGCAAAGTGTGTTTGCGGAGCCTGACAGATCACTTGTGCTCCTGCTCACCATTGAATAAAATGGTCCTTTATGCTGTCAACACTGGTCTCAAAAATGAATACAAAACCTTGCCAGGGAGAGCATTCTCAAAAAAAAAAAAAAAAAAAGTAATAATAATAAAGTAAGGGCTTCCCTGGTGGCTCCGTGGTAAAAAATCTGCCCGCCAACGCAGGAGACACGGGTTCGATCCCTGGGCTGGAAAGATCCTACATGCCGCGGAGCGACTAAGCCCGTCCACCACAACTTTTGAACCTGTGCTCTAGAGCCAGGAACTGCAACCACCGAGCCCTCTCACCACAATTACTGAAGCCCGCGTGCCCTAGAGACCCTGTTCCAGAGCAAGAGAAATCACCACCGTGAGAAGCCCTCATGTCTCCACTAGAGTGTAGCCCCGGCTCACAGCAGAGAGAGGAAAGTCGTGCAGCATCAAAGACCCAGGACAGCCAAAAATAAAATGTTTTAAAAAGTAATAATAAAGCACGATGATATAAATGAAACTAGCCTTTTCAATTTTAATTGAAATTTCCTAGAAGAAAAAGTTATCATAATTACTCCTATTTCATTGATTTAGTCTCTACCTTAAGTCTCTAGACTATAAGCTTCTTGAAAGCAGGGAGTGCTTATAATGAATCTTTGTGTCATTCATATCCCCTTCCAAAGAGTCTTATACATGTTAGGTCTCAAAGCAGCATGTGAAACGATGGATGGATGGATGAACTCGTGAATCTAACAATCACAAAGACTCCCCACACTGACAGGCTTTACGCAGTCAGGGTAGAACCCAAGCGTCTGTTCTTCCTGGATGCTCTCAACTAGCCCACGCCAACCACGTGCTGCTTTGAGACCTAGGAGTCAGAGGAAATATACAAATGTTTATAGACGTGTATTTATGAGTGGGTGTAAAAATCAAGCTGCTGTAACATGAGACCTAACAATAATATAGCCTAAAGAACAAAAACGATCATTTCCCTCTCAAATAGTTCAGTCCTAGGTGGGCACTCCAGGTCAGTAAGCGGCTCTGCTCCCACACTCGCTCAGGGAGGTGGCTAATGCAGACAGCCCAATTTGAACATGTAACATCTGAGGCTTCTGTAAGTAGCAACAGGGTAGCAAGTAGGAAGAGTGAATGAGCTAAGCCCAGAGAGTATCTCCTGAACAAAGTGAAGCACAAGTTGTCCATATGCCTTCCGCTGGGCAGAGCTGAGTCTCACAGCTATATCCTGCAGCCAAGAGAGTTTGAGATTTGATTCTCACTAGGCAACCAGGTGCCCAGCTCAACTCCATCGGAGGACGGATGGGGGAGGAGTGTCAGCTACCATCCCTGTCACATTTGCACACATATGCATCACCATTATCTCAAAATCTGAAGACCCAACTTGGAATCAAGTGTTGTTTATTTTCAGGCATAAGTGATGGAGGAAATGACGTCAAATGAGGTTTCCTGCAGGGGGGAAAAAAAAAAAAAACGGTCAAGAGAAGGACCATCTATCATTAACAGAGTTGAATTCAAGCTTCTGTATTTTCCTAGGTTTATTAAATGTGACATGAAACCTAGAGTGCCTTCTGTACAGAAGATAACCTCCAAAGTGATAGGCTAGTTCCCTCTTCACCAATGGCCCCTTAATCATTCCTGGCGTGAGGACAACAGGGGCAAAGTCACATAGGGGCACACCAAACATTCTGATGCCCGCAGGAAAACACCAAAAATCGTGCAGAATTCTTCAGCAAAAAAAACAGTGATGTTTGGACATTTATTGCCAATCTGTGCTTTCAGCCTCCCATTCCCTACTTTGCTCAGAAGTCATCCACGTTCTCCCCTCTAACTCACCCACCTCATAGCACCCACTTCTTCTAATCTCCTAAAACAGCACCTTAGGCCCCAAGATGACTGAAGGCTCAGGATCTTGAACTCTCTCCAACCCTGACCCTGGTTAGGCAGCAAGATCCGTATTTCCTCTGTTGCTTCAGAGCACCCTCTGCTTTGCTCTGCTCTGGTTCCTCTCTTTGACCTTCAAACCACCTTCCCCCTTGTCCTGTGCATTTCTCTCCCACAGGGAGGAAGTTTGCCACCTTCGTTCTCTGAGACATGGACTTGGGTGTAAGCAACTTATTTGGAAAGTGAGCCAAGGAAATAAGCATGAGGGTATGGAAAGTAAGACCTGAGGAATAAAGCCAAAAGGTATGTCTTCAGGAGGGCTACCTCTGCAGACAACTGGGTCCAGTCCCTCTGGGCACCCTCTGAGAAACTCAGTTCAGTTCAGTTCAGGTGCTCAGTAGTGTCTGACTCTTTGCGACCCCAAGGACTGCAGCACACCAGGCCTCCCTGTCCATCACCAACTCCCGGAGTTTACTCAAAACTCATGTCCATCAAGTCGGTGATGCCATCCAGCCATCTCATCCTCTGTCGTCCCCTTCTCCTCCCGCCTTCAATCTTTCCCAGCATCAGGGTCTTTTCCAATGAGTCAGTTCTTTGTATCGGGTGGCCCAAGTATTGGAGTTTCAGCTTCAACATCAGTCCTTCCAATGAATATTCAGGACAGATTTCCTTTAGGATGGACTGGTTGGATCTCCTTGCAGTCCAAGGAAACTCAGAATGACCCTCAAATCTGTTTCAGGGAAAGGCAGTTGCCTTTATGTCGCCCTTTAGGGGTGGAGGTCTGCCCTTGGGGGCAGGACGAGGAGGTCCTTCTCCGCCCCCCCACCCCTTCCCCATGAGGGAGAAAGCTCTCAAGTGTGGACTGAGAAGCTGTGCGCATGCGTGCTCAGGAACTGTCCACCTGCCACAGGTGAGCTCCGAGATGCACAGAAGGGACAGGCTCACAGCACTGACAGCATCTTCTCAGCTTCTTCAAAGCGAAATCTCCTCACTTAAAAGCTCAGACTTCCCTGCCACTGACTGTTCTCGCCATGAATGGAACCAGATTCCTCAAATCAAACTTCACAACACTGTCTCTTTGTCCTTGTAAACATTTATGCCAACACTCACTACTGAGCTCCTCATAGAGTACTGGGTTGCTTTCTTTCCATGACATTTCCATCACTAAATTGTGAGCTCATCAAGGATAGAAATTCTATCTTCTTTGTAATGATTCAGCTCAGTTCAGTTCAGTCGCTCAGTTGTGTCCGACTCTTTGTGACCCCATGGACCGCAGCACGCCAGGCCTTCCTGTCCATCACTGACTCCCAGAGTTTACCCAGACTCATGTCCATTTAGTCAGTGATGCCATCCAACCATCTCATCCTCTGTCGTCTCCTTCTCCTCCTGCCTTCAATTTACAGTAAAATGTCAACAAATATTTGCAGAGTGAATAAATGGCAAATGATCTCCCCAACAATATACCTCCACTCACTCCTTGATGTTTGACTACAAAAGCTACGTTGTTATTTAAAGAGAGACCCTGATTAAGTGTATTTAGTGAGACTAAAACACCTCATTCTTGCCTGAAGGATCTATGTTCTTTTTAACACAGAAAAACGGCCTCAATTTTCAATCCAGTTGCAGAGCTTCTGATAATGGTTTTGCACACCACATTCCCCATTTATCTTAACTTGGTCATTCCCAAGGAAACACGACCCTGGATTCTCAGCTCAGCTCAGATCTGGTGTCAACATCTTTACACATGGCCCTGCTTTGAGTCAGCAAAACTGTTTTGTTGAAATTCCTAAACCCTGTCTCCCCTCCCCCAAATACTATAACCCACCTGTGTCTTCCTTTGTCTGGCGAGGCACCACAGCATCCCTCTGGTGTTTTGTCCCCTCACTCAGCAAAATAACCTAAATTTGTAGGACGACAACTGTGTCCTTGGTGGTCTTTATCAAATGGACTTATAACCTAGGTCAGTATGTATGTAGCATAGATTTTCCAATTGAATTATAGTCAATTAACAATATTATGGTAGTTTCAGATGGACAGCAAAGCAATTCAGTGACACATATGTTTTTTCAGATTCTCTTCCATTACAGGTGATTACAAGATGTTAAATACATTTCCCTGTGCTACATGGTAGGTCCTTGTTGTTTATCATAGTGATGTGTATATGTTAGTCCCAAGCTCCTAATCTATCCCACCCCCCCCTTTCCCATTTAATAATCATAACTTTGTTTTCTATATATGAGTCTGTCTGTCTTGCAACTAAATTCTCTTGTATTATTTTTAGATGCCACATTTAAGTGGCATATATCTTTTATTTATCTTTCTCTGACATTTCACTCAACATGATAATCTCTAGGTCCATCCATGTTCCTACAAGTGGCAATATGTCATTATATTTTATGGCTAATATTCTGTTGTCTTCTTTATCTTCTTTATCTATGTTACCTTCTTTATCTATTCACCTGCCAGCGGACGCCTAGGTTGCTTCCATGCCTTTTCTATTATAAACAGTGCTGTTATGATCATCAGAGGCATGCATCTTTTTGAACTCAAGTTTTCTTCTTTTCCATGCATACACTCAGGAGTGGGGTCATTGGAATGTACAGTAGTTCTATTTTTAACTTTTTGAGGAACCTTTTTCCATAGTGGTTGGACCAGTTTACATTCCCATCAACAGTGTAGAAGGGTTCCCCTTTCTCCACACCCTCTCAGGTATTTATTATTTGTAGATTTTTTTGACAATGGCCATTCTGACTGGGGAGAGGCAGTACCTTATTATAGTTTTGATTTACATTTCTATAATAATTAGTGATGCTGAGCATCTTTTCATGTGTCTGTTGGCCATCTGTATGTCTTCTTTGGAGGAATGTTTATTTAGATCTTCTGCATATTTTTTGATTAGCTTGTTCTTTTGGTATTAAGTTGTATGAGATGTTTGTTTGTTTGTTTGTTTGTTTTGGAAATTAAGCCCTCAACAGTAGCATCATTTGCAAATATTTTCTCCCAGTCCATAGGCTATCTTTTCATTTTGTTTATGGTTTCCTTTGTTGTACAAAAACTTATAAGTTAAACTGTGGTGTTGGAGAAGACTCTTGAGAGTCCCTTGGACTGCAAGGAGATCCAACCAATCCATTCTAAAGGAGATCAGTCCTGGGTGTTCTTTGGAAGGAATGATGCTAAAGCTGAAACTCCAGTACTTTGGTCACCTCATGCGAAAAGTTGACTCATTGGAAAAGCCCCTGATGCTGAGAGGGATAGGGGGCAGGAGGAGAAAGGGACGACAGAGGATGAGATGGCTGGATGGCATCACCGACTCAATGGACAAGAGTTTAGGTGAACTCCAGGAGTTGGTGATGGGCAGGGAGGCCTGGCGTGCTGCAATTCATGGGGTCACAAAGAGTCGGACACGACTGAGCGACTGAACTGAGGTCCCACTTGTTTATTTCTGCTTTTATTTCTTTCGCCTTGGGAAACTAAAAAAAAAAAAAGTTGCTGCAATTTATGCCAGATAATGTTTTGCCTGTGTTCTCTTCTAGAAGTTTTATTGTGCCATCCTTACATGTAGGTCTTTAAACCATTTTCAATGTATTTTTGTGTAATATAAGAGACAGTGTTCTAACTTCATTGATTTACATGCACTGTCCATCTTTCCCAGAATCACTTGTAGCCCAGATTAACTTATCAAGATTGCTACTGAGAACCATGAAAGGACTTAGAGATCGACCCCGAGAAGATGGCAGGAAAACTTCAGTTAGGAGCTCAGTCACAATTTTTTTAAAGACCTAGAGGCTTCAAGGGTGTATGGGGCTTTTGGGAAGGGAAAGGCAGACCTGAACGTGGAGGAGAAGGGGTTAGGGAGCCACGCTCACAGTGAGGAACAGCTGCCAGCCTGACATGGCAACCACCTTCCTGACAGGAAACATCCATCCCACCCTCAGCCCCAGTGAGAACTGGGCCACAGAACACAGTCCTCATGCAACAAGTGGACAGGGAAGAAGCATGTGACCCAACTCTGGCCAATAATAATCCTCCCTTGGGTTTTTTTCCTAACATCTCTGGTTGTGAAACGTTAAAGATATAATGCTGAAGTTGCCTATTGCCGTGGTTTCTGTTTTGAGAGACAGTCAGCCTCCAAAACACAGAAGAAGGCAGAGATGAATTCCAGAGAACATTCAAGGACCTTCCATTTCCACTTTCTTGCTCTTCTTTTCTGCCTTTCATTAAGTCAGTGCATTACCTAATTTGCCTAAACTAGCTCAATTTTGAATTTTGGTAATTTGCAACTCAGAATCATCACTGTGACTTTTGCATAAACTCCACTTGAGACTATTTCCCAGAAGCCTATGTTATACTTTCTTATATGAGCTCTGTTCTATCTCTACAGATGCGAGCCTGAACTTTTTTTTGTCAGGCAATGAACACCATGTAATACAACATCTTCTCCTATTTTCTTCTGCTACCAGAAATCCAAAGCCAAATACAACATCCAGCTGCACATTCACAGAATTTAACCCTGGAAAGGATCTTGTGGATCATCTAGTCAAACCTTATTACTCTGCAAAGAAAACTTGAGATCCAAAAAGGTGATGTAATTTGCTCAAGAGACACAAAAACAATGAATGACCATTTTCTTAGGTAACTGATTTCATCTCTCACTCTACTTTCATTATATTCTTCCTGATCTTTTATTTGAAAACTGCTTCAAGTTAGTGTCTCCATTTCCATTTTCATTGATGGGAACGCAGATGGCAGAAGATAAGGGATGAGCCCAGGAAAGTAGGGAGGGAAAGGGTCAGAGATAATGAGATTTAACCAAGGAATTGATATCATTCAGACACTACAAAGGGCTTCCCTGGTGGCTCAGATGGTAAAGAATCCACCTGCAATGTAGGAAACCTGGGTTTGATCCCTGGGTTGGGAAGATCCCCTGGAGAAAGGAAGGCTACCCACTCCAGTATTCTGGCCTGGAGAATCCCCTTGGACAGAGGAGACGGGTGGACTACAGTCCATGGTGTCACAGAGTTGGGCATGACTTAGCAACTGAACAACAAGGTTAAGATTTAGACTTGGTCCCATGCTCAGGAGTTCCTAAAACATTTCAGTGCTCTAAAAACTTAAAGATATTTACTCATGCTTACTAGAACAAGTAAAGCAATGTGTGACAGTATATTCAAACAGAACTGTAAAATAGAGGCAGTGGCAGAATCTTGGCTGTAAGCCACCCCTCCCACATACTTCCTGGATGAGGAATCATGAGAAGGCAAAATATGCAATAAATGTAATCTGTGGTCATCTCTGTGGGGTCTTTCAGAGGTAAGATGCAATGAAAAAAGAGGAGCCGCTGTCAGTTCCATGAGCCAATATGATACTGAAGAGCATGTGCTTCTTAGGGGACAAAGCATCTTCCACTGGTAACAGCAGACTCCTCTCCCTCTCAAACTCCTCTTGGTCTGGAAGCTGGAAGAGGTACTTAGGACCAGAGTCTTGCTCCCCACCCCCAGCCCCTGTAAATGGAAACATGAAAACCTTCATTTGGGGCCAGACAGGAAGGCATCAGAGACTTTGAAACTATCTCCTGATCTGCCCTGCCTCTCCTGTGGGGGCTGCTGGGTGGAGCCTCTGCTTCCCATCAACCATCCTGCACTTCCCCATGGCCTCACCAAGTGTTGTGAATTGACCTGGGGAAGGGCTCTCAACTCTTCCAAAGGAAGGCCCCACCAGCATCTTGGAAGCTGCAATATAAAGATGCTGCAAATAATACTGATACAGTAAAACCAAGAGCCATATTGCTACATCCTAAGAAACCATTGTAGAGAGAAAATGGGACTAAGTAAAGGATAATACGGGTACTCAGAAAGAGGAAAGTCTAGGAGCCAAGGGCAGGAGAACTCCTTGGCAGTCCAGTGGTTAAGAACCCACACTTCCAAGAGAAGAAGATGGTGGAGAAGCAGGTGGACATGGAGTACATCTCTCTCCATGGATACATCAGGAATACACCTTCAGACACAGAAGTGCATGCAGAACACCAGCTGAGAGCGGACAGGAGTACCTGACCAGCAGGAAAGAATGTGTAGAACCACGGAAAACTCGAGATCAAGCCCTGAGCCTTTGGAGTGGAAGCACTGACTCCAAGACCCTAGACCACCAGAGCACTAACCCTAGAGAGTATCACATAGTGAGAACTCACACAAAGGAAACCACTTGAATACAAGACCGGCATCACCCAAACACCAGTAGCACCCTGTGCAGGACGCCTCATCTAAACAACAAACAAAACAAAAATACAAACCCAATCATCAGCAGGCAGGACCACCACCTCACTCAGCCCATCAGAGGAAAAACAAACAAACAAACAGCAATAACAACAAAAACTCAGCATAAATCTCGCCCTATCTGAAGCTTACACAAACCACTGGACCAATCTTAGGAGGGCAGAAACTAAAAGAAAGAAAGAATTCAACTGTGAAGCCTGGGAAAAGGAGACCTCAAACACAATAAGTTAAAAAATAATAATAAAGAAAAAGATGAGAAATACTGCACAAATGAAGGAACAAACTAGAAAAACAGAAATCCAAATAAACAAAGAGGAAATAGGCAAACTACCTGAAAAAGAATACAAAATAACAATAGTAAAGATAATCAAAAACCTTGAAAACAAAATGGAGAAAATGCTAGAGTCAATGAACAAAGGCCTCGAAAAAATAAAGAATAAGCATACGGGGACAAGCAACACAAATACTGGTATTAAAAATACTCTAGAAGGAATCAGTAGCAGAATATCTGAAGCAGAAGGATGAATCAGTGAGCTAGAGATAAAAGGGTAGAAATAACTTCTGAAGAGCAGAATAAAGTAAAAAGAACGAAAAGAACTGAGGATAGTCTCAGACACCCCTGGGACAATACCAAACGCACCAACAATGGAATTATAGGCATCCCAGAAGAAGAGAAAAAGAAAGGGTATGAGAAAATTTTTGAAGAGATTATAGTTAAAAATTTCCCCAACATGGAAAAGGAAATAATCAAGTCTAAGAGGCGCAAAGAGTCCCATACAGGATAAACCCAAGGAGAAACATGCCAAGACACATACTAATCAAACTAACAAAGACCAAACACAAATAAAGAATATTAGAAGCAGCAAGGGAGAAGCAACAAGTAACATATAAAGGAAACCCCATATATTTAACAGCTGATCTTTCAGCAGAAACTCTGCAGGCCAGAAGGGAATGACAGGGTATATTTAAAGTACTGAAAGGGAAAAATCTATGACCAAGATTGCTGTACCCAGCAAGGATCTCATTCAAAATTGATGGAGAAATCAAAAGCTTTTTAGACAAGCAAAAGTTAAGAGAATTCAGTAGCACCGAACCAGACTTGCAACAAATGTGGAAGGGACTTATATAGTAGAGAAATACAAGAGAAGAAAAAAGACCCACAAAATCAACCCTAAACAATTAAGAAAATGGCAATAGAAACATATATATCAATAATTACTTTAAATGTAAATGGATTAAATGCTCCAACCAAAAGACATAGACTGGCTGAATGGATACAAAAACAAGATCCATATATATGTCATCTATAAGAAACCCACTTCAGACCTAAAGACACATATAGACTGAAAGTGAGAAGATGGAAAAATATATTCCATGCAAATGGGAAGCAAAAGAAACCTGGAGTAGCAATCCTCATATCAGACAAAATAGACCTTAAGTAATATTACAAGAGGTAAGGAAGGACACTACCTAATGATCGAGAGATCAATCCAAGAGGAAGACATAGCAATTGTAAATATCTATGCACCCTACATAGGAGCACCTCAATAATAAGACAAACACTAACAGATGTAAAAGGAGAAATTGACAGTAACACAATAATAGTAGGACGCTTTAACACCCCACTCACACCAATGGACAGATCATCAAATCAGAAAATTAATAAGGAAACACAAGTCTTAAATGATACATATATTAGATGAGACAGATCTGATTGATATCTTCAGGACATTCCATCCAAATATAGAAGAATACAGCTTCTCAAGTGGACATGGAACATTCTCCAAGATAGACCACATCTTGGGTCACAAATCAAACCTCAGGAAGTTTAAGAAAATTGAAATCATATCAAGCATCTTCTCCAACCACAGTGCTATGAGACTAGATGTCAATTACAAGAAAAAAACTGTAAGAAACACAAACACACGGAGATTAAACAACACGTTTCTAAATAACCAACAGGTTACTGAGGAAATCAAAAGGGAAGTCAAAAAATTTCTAGAAACAAATGACAACGAAAACGTGACAACTCAAAACCTATGGGATGCAGCAAAAGCAGTCCTAAGAGGGAAGTTTATAGCAATATAATCCTACCTCAAGAAACAAGAAAAACATCAAATAGACAACCTAACTTTACACCTAAAACAACTGGGGGAAAAAACAACAACAAAAAACACCAAAATTAGTAGAACCTAATGATCAGAGCAGAAATAAATGAAAAAGAAATGAAACAAACAACAGTAAAGATTAATAGAACTAAAAACTCATTCTTTGAGAAGATAAACAAAATTGACATTTAGCCAAACTCATCAAGAAAAAAAAAGAGAGAAGAATCAAATCAAAAAAATTAGAAATGAAAAAGGAGAGGTTACAACAGACAGTGCAGAAATACAAAGGATTATAAGAGACTATTATGAAAAACTGAAGAACTGTTGACTGTTGGTCAGGAAGCAACAGTTAGAACTGGACATGGAACAACAGACGGGTTCCAAATAGGAAAAGGAGTACGTTAAGGCTGTATATTGTCACCCTGTTTATTTAACTTATATGCAGAGTACATCATGAGAAACGCTGGGCTGGAAGAAGCACAAGCTGGAATCAAGATTGCTGGGAGAAATATCAATAACCTCAGATATGCAGATGACACCACCCTTATGGCAGAAAGTGAAGAGGAACTCAAAAGCCTCTTGATGAAAGTGAAAGTGGAGAGTGAAAAAGTTGGCTTAAAGCTCAACATTCAGAAAATGAAGATCATGGCATCCGGTCCCATCACTTCATGGGAAATATATGGGGAAACAGTGGAAACAGTGTCAGACTTTATTCTTCTGGGCTCCAAAATCACTGCAGATGGTGATTGCAGCCATGAAATTAAAAGACACTTACTCCTTGGAAGGAAAGTTATGACCAACCTAGATAGCATATTCAAAAGCAGAGACATTACTTTGCCAACAAAGGTTCGTCTAGTCAAGGCTATGGTTTTTCCTGTGGTCATGTATGGATGTGAGAGTTGGACTGTGAAGAAAGCTGAGCGCCAAAGAATTGATGCTTTTGAAGTGTGGTGTTGGAGAAGACTCTTGAGAGTCCCTTGGACTGCAAGGAGATCCAACCAGTCCATTCTAAAGGAGATCAGCCCTGGGATTTCTTTGGAAGGAATGATGCTAAAGCTGAAATTCCAGTACTTTGGCCACCTCATGCAAAAGTTGACTCATTGGAAAAGACTCTGATGCTGGGAGGGATTGGGGGCAGGAGGAGAAGGGGACGACAGAGGATGAGATGGCTGGATGGCATCACTGACTCGATGGACATGAGTCTCAGTGAACTCCGGGAGTTGGTGTTGGACAGGGAGGCCTGGCGTGCTGCGATTCATGGGGTCGCAAAGAGTCGGACACGACTGAGTGACTGATCTGATCTGATCTGATATGATTATGAAAAACTATATGGCAATAATATGGATAATCTGAAAGAAATAGACAGATTCTTAGAAAAGTTCAATCTTCCAAGACTGAATGAGGAAGAAATAGAAATTATAAAAACCCAATTACAAGCACTGAAATTGAAGCTGTGATCAAAAATCTCCCAAAAAACAAAAGCCCAGGACCAGATGGCTTCACAGGAGAATTCTATCAAACATTTAGAGAATAGCTAATGCCTATCCTTCTAAAACTCTTTCAAAAAACTTCAGAGGAAGGAACACTTCCAAACTCATCCAACGAGGGCACCAACATCCTGATACCAAAACCAGACAAAGACAACACACAAAAAAGAAAACTACAGGCCGAAATCACTGATGAACATAGATGCAAAAATCCTCAACAAAATTTTAGCAAACAGAATTCAGCAACACATCAAAATGCTCATACACCATGATCAAGTTGGGTTTATTCCAAGATGCAAGGATTCCTCAATATACACAAATCAATAAATGTGATAGACCATATTAACAAACTGAAAGATAAAAACCATATGATAATCTCAGTAGATACAGAAAAAGCCTTTGACAAAATTCAACACCCATTTATGTTAAAAACTCTTCAAAAAATGGGCATAGAAGGAATCTACCTGAACATAGTAAAGGCCATATATGATAAGCCTCAGCAAACATTCTCAATGGGGAAAAACTGAAAGCATTCCCCCTAAGATCGGGAACAAGACAAGGGTTTCCACTTTCACCACTATTATTCAACATAGTTCTAGAAGTCCTAGCTACAGCAATCAGAGAAGAAAAATAAATTAAAGGAATCCAGATTGGAAAAGAAGTAAAGCTCTCATTGTTTGCAGATGACATGACACTATACATATAAAACCCTCAAGATAGTATCAGAAAACTACTAGAGCTAATCAGTGAATTTAGCAAAGTTTCAGGATATAAAATCAATACACAGAAATCACTTGCATTTCTATATACTAACAATGAAAATTCAGAAAGAGAAATTAAGGAATCAATCCCATTCACCATTGCAATAAAAAGAATTAAATACCTAGGAATAAACTTACCTAAGGAGACAGAAGAGCTATACAAAGAAAATTATAAGACACTAATGAGAGAAATGAAAGACAACATAAACATATGGAGAGATGTTCCATGTTCCTGGGTAGAAAGAATCAATATTGTGAAAATGACTCTACTACCAAACACAATCTACAGATTCAATGTGATCCCTATCAAAGTACCAATGGCATTTTTCACAGAACTAGAACAAAAAATTTCACAGTTCATACGGAAACACAAAAGACACTGAAGAGCCAAAGCAGCCTTGAGAAGGAAGAATGGAGCTGGAGGAAACAACCTTCCAGACTTCAGACTATACCACAAAGCTACAGTATTCAAGACAGTATGGTACTGGCACAAAAACAGAAATATAGACCAATGGAACAAGATAGAAAGCCCAGAGATAAACCCATGCACCTATGGGTACCTTATTTTTGACAAAGGAGGCAAGAATATACAATGGGGCAAAGACAGGCCCTTCAATAAATGGTGCTGGGAAAACTGGACAGCTACATGTAAAAGAATGAAATTAGATCACTTCCTAACACCTACACAAAGATAAACTCAGGATGGATTAAAGACCTAAATGTAAGACCAGAAACTATAAAACTCTTAGAGGAAAACAGGCAGAACACTCAATGACATAAATCAAAGCAAGATCTTCTATGACCCACCTCCTAGAGTAATGGAAATATAAACAAAAGTAAACAAATGGGACCTGACTAAACTTAAAGTTTTTGCATAGCAAAGGAAAGTATAAGCAAGGTGAAAAGACAATCCTCAGAATGAGAGAAAATAATAGCAAATGAAACAACTGACAAAGGATTAATTTCCAAAATATAAAACAAGCTCATACAACGCAATGCCAGAAAAACAAACAACCCAATCAAAAAGTGGGGAAAAGATCTAAACAGATATTTCTCCAGAGAAGACATACAGATGGCTAACAAACACATGAAAAGATACTCAGCATCGCTCATTATTAGAGAAATGCAAATCAAAACTATAATGAGATATCACCTCACACTGGTCAGAATGGCCATCATCAAAAAGTCTACAGGCAATAAACGCTGGAAAGTGTGTAGAGAAAAGGAACACTCTTGTGCTGTTTGTGGGAATGTAATTGGTACAACCACTATGCAAGACTGTATGGAGATTCCTTAAAAAAAATAGGAATAAAAGCACCATATGACCCAACAATTCTACTCTTAGGCATATAGCCAGAGAAAGCAATGGCACCCCACTCCAGTACTCTTGCCTGGAAAATCCCATGGACGGAGGAGCCTGGTGGGCTGCAGTCCATGGGGTCGCTAAGAGTCAGACACGACTGAGCAACTTCACTTTCAGTTTTCACTTTCATGCATTGGAGAAGGAAATGGCAACCCACTCCAGTGTTCTTGCCTGGAGAATCCCAGGGATGGGGGAGCCTGGTGGGCTGCCATCTATGGGGTCGCACAGAGTCGGACATGACTGAAGCGACTTAGCAGCAGCAGCAGGCATATACCCTGAGGAAAGCAAAATCAAAAAAGACACATCTATCCCATTGTTCATTGCAGCAATATTTACAATGGCTAGAACATTGGAGCAACCTAAATGTCCATTGACAGATGAATGGATAAAGAAGTTTTGGTTTATATATACAATGGAATATTACTTAGCCGTAAAAAGGAGCACCTTCGAGTCAGTTCTTATGAGGTGGATGAACCTAGAACCTATTTTACAGAGTGAAGTAACTCAGAAAGAGAAAGATAAATATCGTATTCTAATGCATATATACAGAATCTTGAAAAATGGTACTGAAGGATTTATTTACAGGGCAGCAGTGGAGAAACAGACATAGAGAATAGACTTATGGACATGGGGAGAGGGGAGGAGAGGGTGAGATGCATAGAAAGAGTAACATGGAAACTTACATTACCATGTGTAAAATAGATAGCCAATGGGAATTTGCTGTATGTCTCAGGAAACCCAAACATGGGCTCTGTATCAACCTAGAGGGGTGGGATGGGGCGGAAGATGGGAGAGAGGTTCAAAAGGAAGGGGATATATGTATACCAATGGCTGGTTCATGTTGAGGTTTGACATAAAGCAACAAAATTCTGTCAAGCAATTATCCTTCAATAAAAAAATTAATTAAAAAAAACTATCTCCCTCCATCCTCACCCCCAAACTGGATCCCCAAAGAGGTGAAGATCCCCAGTCATCACCACTAAATGCTAGCTGAGCATCCACAGTGGGAGTGACATTCATTCCTCTGGACTCTTGGAATCCAAGGCTAATCTCAAAAGCTATGTCCTTTGGAAATACAAAATTGATGTGCCCATGACACACAGCATACAAGAAAGGCTGAGAAATCAAACATATATGAACAACAACGAAAAAATAGCTTACATCTGCACAGCCAAAACTGGAGCTTTTTGGTCATTCATATGATATCAACATTTTCAAAACTGTACCCAGAATGTTGAGTAATTTTGTTACACAATTTCATCCAGTTTCAGGAAAACATGTCTAAATCCATTCTGCAAGAAAGAGAATTGGCTTTGGGTCTTCACCTGCCAAAGTCACGTTTAATGCTTACTTAGAATTTGTGGAAGGAAAAATAGCATTCCTTACTCCAAGACAATCGCTCAAGCTTCATGTAATGACTAGTTAATTACAACACGATCAAGAGGTCCATGGTCAGGGGATCAGTGATCTCAAGAGCAGCCGTAAAGTCAGTGTCCAGTGACAAGCATGGTGTACAGTTTTAAGTGATAAACAACGTTGTCTGTAATAAATACTCCCACAAACTTTGTTCCTTGTAACACAAACTAATGGTCTCAAAGTTACTAGTCAATGGTCTTCCCAAGGTTTTTATTAAATAAACCTTTGACTATTACAGGAAAGTCTGTCTTGTAGAAATCTGACTTGACCTGAAAATCAACTTTCTGGTGACAAGATACTGGTTAAAAATAAGTTCAACCACATTTTTTTTTTTTTTGCAACTGGTGTATAAGCATTTTCTAACCTTCCTAATCTATATAAAGCAGTGTTTTGCCTTCTCGAAAGCACTTGCACTGGCAATTTACTATTCTTTCCAATGTACTGCTATGGAAATTATTAAATTTAACTTTAGTCCAAGCTGATTCAAAGATATTCGTTCTTACATCAGCCAGAGAGAGCACAGTTGAGTTTTCCCATATCCTGGATGTGATGCATTAGTAAATTCTTTAAAACTTTCCCACAGTCTGGCATGTGGATTGTAGTTTTCAACTGTACTACCCTAGGAGAAGTGGCTGACCCTAATGTTGAGTAGCATTTAATCAAAAGGTCACATACTAGAGATGGCTGCAGCCAGGGCTTCAGCTGTCTCTATTTCCAACTAACAGCAGATATAGTGACTGTTGGGAATAGAATTTCTCTTGTAAAATCCATGATGTTCTAGATGCATGGATTTGCCAGAAACACTCGAAACATTCCCATTACTGTATAAACAGAGTATAAGAATTTAACAAGCCTAGTGTACTTTGGGACTATTCCCCTGAGTATCGCTTCTGAAACAGTCTATGTCCAAGTCCTGATTTAGAAGGATTCTCGGTCCCCTCGCTCACCTAAATAGTGAGCCAAAGCCTGCCCCTGGAATACAGTCACATTGGCCGGAGGAGAGCCATTCTTTTGTGCAAGGTGTGATGAGGAGTTTCAACAAGACAAATAACCAGCCCTTTCTGTCCTGACAAACAAGAGACCTGTAAACTAACTGTAACCCTAAGAATTGATGCTTTTGAACTGTAGTGTTGGGGAAGATTTTTGAGAGTCCCTTGGACTGCAAGGAGGTCCAACTAGTCCATCCTAAAGAAGATCAGTCCTGGGTGTTCATTGGAAGGAGTGATGTTGAAGCTGAAACTCCAATACTTTGGCCACCTGATGCGAAGAACTGACTCATTTGAAAGGACCCTGATGCTGGGAAAGATTAAGGGTGGGAGGAGAAGGGGATGACGGAGGATAAGATGGTTGGATGGCATTACCGACTCAATGGACATGAGTTTGGGTAGATTCTTGGAGTTGGTGATGGACAAGGAGGCTTGGCGTGCTGCAGTCCATGGGGTCGCAAAGAGTAGGACACGACTGAGAGACTGAACTGAACCCTCTGCCTGTTTTTGCCTGTTTAAGTATAAATGTCTAACTAGGTACATTAAGTCTGAGACTGGCTATCGTCTAACATAATGGCAAAGACCTATATTTAAATGTGCAGCTCTAGCTTCTACAGATTGGATATTATAGATATTATTGTGTTCCTATGTGCACACATGCTCCATCACTCAGTCGTGTCTAGCTGTTTGCAACTCATGGACTACCAGGCTCCTCTGTCCATGGGATTTCCCAGGCAAGAATACTGGAGTGGGTAGCCAGTTCCTTTTCCAGGGGACCTTCCCAGATCGGGAATTGAACCCATATCTCCTGCACTAACTGGCAGATTCTTTACCACCAGAAAAGCCCGCAGATATTAACCAAACACTAAAATAAAGACAAAGAGCCTAATAATTGTGAACAACCACATCATCATAGGTCAGGGTGTAGTCCTGAGGCATCTACCTTTATTCATGGGCTTCCCTGGAGGCTCAGACAGTAAAGAATCTATCTGCAAAGCAGGAGATATGTGTTAATTTTTCTCTGCTTAGTTATAACAGGAATTTAAGTGGCTCGGGTGTTAAGAATGTGCCTACAATTCGGGAGGCCTGGGTTCAGTCCCTGGATTGGGAAGATCCCCTGGAGAAGGAAATGGCCACCCACTCCAGTATTCTTGCCTGGAGAATCCCATGGACAGAGGAGCCTGGCGGGCTACAGCCCATGAGGTTGCAGAGTAGGACACGACTGAGCAACTGACACTTTCATTTTAACTTTCCATAGTAAGAAGGTACCTCAAATAATAAACACAGAACAAAAAGAGAGAGATCAAGTGACAAAGAGACGAGAAAGGAGGAAAATAAACTTCCAGTTGAGTAAAGGAACAGCAGCTGAGCAGAGAACTTGGCTTTGAGCTTCCAAACAGGGAATAATTGTGTGGCTGGTCCAGAACGGTACCTTAAAGCAATCCTGGTCCACCCGGGGGAGGGAGGGGCACCCAAACAGAATGACACTCGACAGCCTCTCCGTGTTTCTAACCTTCATCCTGAACTGTTCACCTCAACATTGCTCTTATGTCTCTGACTGGTTTCCCGTTTACCACCTCTTCAGACTTAAAAATGCCCACTGTGTTTTGCTGAGAGCAAATTTGAAGGTTATCATAATCTTTGAATAGATAATAAGCACATTCAAAGTTTTATTCAATTCATTAATGCAGAAACTAGCAGGAAGACTAACCCTAACCCAACAGGCGTTGAGAAATTTCTGGAATAAATTTCCAGAAATTTGAACTAGGACTGCTAAGCCAGAGACAAGGTTAATTAACATGCTACATGGCAATAAAACCTTAATCTTTGGGGTTATTTTCTCCAGTGGACAAGGAAAAAAATATATGTGCTTTCAAAGTTTAATACAACCTAATCTCTAAAACTTTTCAGAGTTGTGAAACAAATGGGATCAAATTTTGAATAGCAAGTCGAAGCTCTCTTCCCTGGGACTCAAATGACCCTGAGGCAGGCTTATTAGAAAATCCCCTAATAAGGCATTAAAATGCCAGATAATCATACAAATGGCAAAAAGCGCATGAAAAAGATGTTCAGCATTACTAATAACGAGAGAAACGCAAATCAAAACTACAGTGAGGTATCACCTCACCAGTCAGAATGGCCATCGTTATGAAGTCTACAAACAATAGACGCTGGGTGTAGATGAAAGGGCACCCTCCTCCACTGTCAGCTGGAATGTAAGTTGGTGGTGCAGCCACTATGCAAAACAGTATAGGGTTTCATCACAAAGCTAAAAATGGAGTTGCCATACGATACAGCAATCCCACTCCTGGGCGTACACCCAGCATGTGTGCATGCTCAGTCCTTAAGTTGTGTACGATTCTTTTGCGACCCCATGAACTGTAACCCGCCAGGCTCCTCTGTCCATGGGATTCTTCAGGCAAGAATACTGCAGTGGGTTGCCATTTCCTTCTCCAGGGGATCTTCCTGACCCAGGGGCTGAACCCAAGTCTCCTCATTGGCAGATAGATTCTTTATCACTGAGCCCCTTGGGAAGCTCCATATATCCAGACAAAACTGTAATTCAAGAAGATACACACGCCCCTATGTTCAAAGCAGCATTATTCACAATAAGAAACTGTACTCAATACCCTGTGATAAACCATAATGGAAAAGAATGTTCTGAAAACAGAATGTATTTTTATGTATACGTGAATCACTTTTCTGTGCAGCAGAATTAACACAGCACTGTAAATCAGCTATCCTGTCCAGTGCTTTCCAATCCCATGGAGTGCAGCCCGCCAGGCTCCTCTGTCCATGGAGTTCTCCAGGCAAGAACACTGGAGTGGGTTGCCACGCCCTTCTCCAGGGCATCTTCCCCACCCAGGGATCAAACTTGCCTCTTGGGTCTCCTGCACTGGCAGGCAGGTTCTTTACCAGTGCACCACCTGGGGAGCTGTCAGGTAATAGTCTTTTTAGGGGCTTCCCTGCTGGCTCAGTGGTAAAGAATCCGCCTGCCAATCCAGGAGACGCAGGAGACTCAGGTTCAATCCCTGGGTCAGAAAGATCCCCTGGAGGAGGAAATGGCAACCCACTCCAGTAGTCTTGCCTGGAGAAACCCATGGACAAAGGAGCCTGGTGGACGACAGTCCATGGGGTCACAAAGTCAGACACAACTTAGCAACTCAACGACAATCATCTTTTTACTTTATTCCCAACTTTTGGATAATTTTCCTGAACAGTTTCCTGTTTTAAAACTTTAATAAACAAGTGAACTGCTTTCCCTCTAACTGCTCTGCTGAGAATAACCCCCAGAAACAACTCATCCCAACACACACACACATCATTGTCATCCCTTGCAACTGGGGCACATTCAGGAGGCTTGCGCTGGCCAAACTGGTGGTCCTTATATATTGCTTAACTTTCTTTGGTCAGAGTAGGATGCCAGATCCTGGGCGAAGCAAGAATTGTCCAGACCCAACACACCCAAGGACCTCAAACATTAGTGTTCATAAAATCCTCTAGGGAATCCTGATGCCGTAAGTTTGGAGTGGGGTTCAGATATCTTTAACCATCAGCCTCAGGTGATTCCTGCTTTTCACCTCTTCTCCATAAGCTCCCTCAGCTTGACTTTCATCCACTCCTGATTTGCTTACTTCACATGGTTCCGGGAATTTGCAATAGGAAAGGCGATTTATCCTCCTCCAGGGGATCTTCCGACCCAGGGATGGAACCTGCGTCTCTTATGTCTCCTGCGTTGGCAGAAGGGCTCTTATGCCTCCTGCGTTGGCAGAAGGGCTCTTATGTCTCCTGCGTTGGCAGATGGGCTCTTTACCACTGGCGCCACCTGGGAAGCCCTATAAACATGCTTGCTGTCGGTCTGTCCTTCCCCACTTCCCCCCTGGTGGGAGCAATCGGTGCTAAGATACTGATGCCTTTCCCTTCCCCGAGGCAATCTCAGCAACTAAGTGAAAATCCTGTTTCAGCACAGCTGAGGCTTCAGCTGGGTGTCTGAGGAAGAAGCAACAGAGGCCATTACCTGGGTTGGAGAAAGGAAGCAGAAAAGGCCTGGGGTATGAGGCCCGGCGTGCCCACTGGGCCCCAGGAGATGGGGGCTGGTACTGAGGCCTGAGCAGGGCGAATCTGCAGCCTGGGCCAGCCCAGAGGGTGCCTGTCTGCTCTGCGGGGTGCAGGTGGGGGAACCAGCCAGGGGGTGGCCAGCACTGCGGAACCAGGGGGCTACGGCCCAGTTGGGGGCACCTTGCACTCAGGAGCCACCCCTGCTCCAAGCAGAGGGCTCTTATTTGACCCTACGGAGATGAGAAGAGAATCCTGGTGATGCCTGAGGCTGAATTTCCCACTGGACAGGTAGAGGCAGAAGAAGGTAAGTGCTTGGAAAACCTCATCACATTGGAAGAAAAAGACACAGGGAGGAGATTTAGTCTAGTCCTGGGGAGCAGGGACTCTTCAGCCTGGAGCTCTGGGTTTAAATCCTGACCCTGCCTCTTACGAACTGTATGACTCTGGCCAATTTCTTTCTCAATTTTAAAAAATGTTATTGAAGTATAGTTGATTTACAATGCTATGTTAATTTCTGCTGTACAGAAAAGTGATTTAGTGATGTGTATGTTTTAGTGGCTCAGTCACGTCCAGCTCTTTGTGATCCCATGAACTGTAGCCCAACAGGTTCCATTGTCCATGAATTCTCCAGGAAAGAGTACTGGAGCGAGGAGCCATTCACTTCTCCAGAAGATCTTCTCGATGCAGGGATTGAACCTGGGACTCCCACATTGCGGGCAGATTCTTTACTATCTTGAGTCACCAGGGGAGCCCATATATATATGGGCTCTATATTTAGCCCTCTATATTTAGCTGTTTTGATATTTCTTTATTTCACAATTTATCTGTGCAGCTGAATTTATATTTTAACCTTATATGTTGCATGCACACACACACACACACACACGCACACACACACACACACACACACACACGTTTTAAGGTATTAACAGAAAATCTAAAAATGAAAAAGAAACCCTAAAGGAAAATAAAGTTTTTTGCAGTAGTCATGTATGGATGTGAGAGTCTCACACTTTAAAGTCTCACACTTTAAAGAAAGCTGAGCACTGAAGAACTGATGCTTTTGAACTGTGGTGTTGGAAAAGACTCTTGAGAGTCCCTTGGACTGCAAGGAGATCCAACCAGTCCATCCTAAAGGAGATCAGGCCTGGGTGTTCATTGGAAGGACTGATGTTGAAGATGAAACTCCAATCCTTTGGCCACCTGATGCAAAGAACTGACTCATCTGAAAAGACCTTGATTCTGGGAAAGATTGAAGGTGCAAGGAAAGGGGACGACAGAGGATGAGATGGTTGGATGGCATCACTGACTCGATGGACATGAATTTGAGTAAACTCCAGGAGTTGGTGATGGACAGGAAAGCCTGACATGCTGCAGTCCATGGAGTCACAGAGAGTCAGACGTGACTGAGTGATTGAACTGAACTGAACTAAGTTTGTGTATAATCTGGGTTAAACACATGAGCTCTGGGTTCCTGGCTCCACCATGACCCAGCTGTTGGACCTTGACTGGTTACCTTCACTCTCGGTGGCTTTACAAGTTCCTCAGCTGTAAAAATGGGATAATTACCATACCCAAATCAAGGCACTAATTAAGGATTAAATGAATTAATACCTGTAAAGCAGCACTCAGTAAACTCAGCCCTAACATAACAATATTGAGCAGCTTTGCTGCTGCTGTTGTTCAGTTGGTCAGTTGTGTCTAACTCTTTGTAACCCCGTGGTCTGCAGCACGCCAGGCTTCCCTGTCCTTCACCACCTCCCAGAGTCTGCTGAAACTCATGTCCATGGAGTCGATGATGCCATCCAGCCATCTCATCCTCTGTTGTCCCCTTGTCCTCCTGCTTTCCATCTTTTCCAGCATCGGGGGCTTTTCAAATGAGTTGGCGCTCCACATCAGGTGGCCAAAGTATTAGAGCTTCAGTTTCAGCATCAGTCCTTCCAATGAATATTCAGGATTGATTTCCTTTAGGATGGACTGGTTGCATCTCCTTGCGGTCCAAGGGACTCTCAAGAGTCTTCTCCAACACCACAGTTCAAAAGCATCAATTCTTCTGCGCTCAGCCTTTTTTACCTATCAGCTCTCACACCCATACATTACTACTGGAAAAACCATAACTTTGACTATACAAAACTTTGTTGGCAGAAGAATGTCTCTGCTTTTTAATATGCTATCTAGGTTGGTCATAGCTTTTCTTCCAGGGAGAAAATGTCTTTTAATTTCATGGCTGCAGTCACCATCCACAGTAATTTTGGAGCCCAGAAAAATAAAGTCTCACACTGTTTCCATTGTTTCCCCATCCATTTGCCATGAAGTGATGGGAACAGATGCCATGATTTTGTTTTCTAAATTTTGAGTTTTAAGCCAGTCTTTACACTCTCCTTTTTCACCTTCATCTAGAGGCTCATTAGTTTCTCTTCACTTTCTGCCATAGGGTGGTATTATATGCATTCCTGAAGTTATTGGTATTTCGCCCACAACCTTGATTCCGGCTTGTGCTTCATCCAGCCCGGCATTTTGCATGATGTACTCTGCATAGGGAAAAGACAACGGCAGCTCACTCCAGTATTCTTGCCTGGGAAATCCCATGGACGGAGGAGCCTGGTAGGCTGCAGTCCATGGGGTCCCTAAGATTCAGACACAACTGAGTGACTTCACTTTCACTTTTCACTTTCATGCATTGGAGAAGGAAATGGCAACCCACTCCAGTGTTCTTGCCTGGAGAATCCCAGGGACGGGGGAGCCTGGTGGGCTGCCATCTATGGGGTCACACAGAGTTGGACACAACTGAAGTAACTTAGCAGCAGCAGCTCTGCACAGAAGTTAAATAAGCAGGGTGACAACATACAGCCTTGACGTACTCCTTTCCCGATTTGGTACCAGTCTGTTTTTCCATGTCCAGTTCTAACTGTTTCTTCTTGATCTGCATACAGATTTCTCCAGAGGCAGGTCAGGTGGTCTGGTATTCCCATCTCTTTCAGAATTTTTCAAAGTTTGTTGTGATCCACACAGTCAAAGGCTTTGGCATAGCCTATAAAGCAGAAGTACATGTTTTTCTGGAACTCTCTTGCTTTCTCAATGATCCAGCAGATGTTGGCAATTTGATCTCTTGTTCCTCTGCCTTTTCTAAATCCAGCCTGAACATCTGGAAGTTCACAGTTCACCTACTGTTGAAGCCTGGCTTGAAGAATTTTGAGCATTACTTTTCTAGCATATGAGATGAGTGCAATTGTGTGGTAGTTTGAACATTCTTGGGCATTGCCTTTCTTTGGGATTGGAATAAAAATTGACCTTTTCCAGTCCTGTGGCCACTGCTAAGTTTTCCAAATTTCCTGGCATATTGAGTGTGGCACTTTTACAGCATCATCTTTTAGGACTTGAAATAGCTCAGCTGGAATTCCATCACCTCCACTAGCTTTGTTCATAGTGATGCTTCCTAAGGTCCACTTGGCTTCACATTCCAGGATGTCTGGCTCTAGGTGAGTGATCACACCATTGTGATTAACTGGGTCATGAAGATCTTTTTTGTACAGTTCTTCTGTGTATTCTTGCCACCTCTTCTTAATATCTTCTGCTTCTGTTAGGTCCATACCATTTCTGTCCTTTATTGTGCCCATTTTTGCATGAAATGTTCCCTTGGTATCTCTAATTTTCTTGAAGAGATCTATAGTCTTTCCCATTCTATTGTTTTCCTCTATTTCTTTGCATTGATCACTGAGGAAGGCTTTCTTATCTCTCCTTGCTATTCTTTGGAAGTCTGCATTCAAATGGGTATATCTTTCCTTTTCTCCTTTGCCTTTAGCCTCTCTTCTTGTTATATTCAGTTCAGTTCAGTTCAGTCGCTCAGTCATGTCTGACTCTTTGCAACCCCATGAATCGTAGCACACCAGGCCTCCCTGTCCATCACCAACTCCCAGAGTTTACTCAGACTCACGTCCATTGAGTCAGTGATGCCATTCAGCCATCTCATCCTCTGTCATCCCCTTCTCCTTCTGCCCCCAATCCCTCCCACCATCAGAGTCTTTTCCAATGAGTCATCTCTTCGCATGAGGTGTCGAAAGTACTGGAGTTTCAGCTTTAGCATCATTCCTTCCAAAGAAATCCCAGGGTTGATCTCCTTCAGAATGGACTGGTTGGATCTCCTTGCAGTCCAAGGGACTCTCAAGAGTCTTCTCCAACACCACACTTCAAAAGCATCAATTCTTCGGCACTCAGCCTTCTTCACAGTCCAACTCTCACATCCATACATGACCACAGGAAAAACCATAGCCTTGACTAGATGGACCTTTGTTGGCAAAGTAATGTCTCTGCTTTTGAATATGCTATCTAGGTTGGTCATAACTTTCCTTCCAAGGAGTAAGTGTCTTTTAATTTCATGGCTGCAGTCACCATCTGCAGTGATTTTGGAGCCCCAAAAAATAAAGTCTGACACTGTTTCCACTGTTTCCCCATCTTGTTATATTACTCAGCTATAAAAAAGAACACATTTGAGTCAGTTCTAATGAGGTGGACGAAAGTGAGCCTATTATATAGAGTGAATTAAGTCAGAAGGAGAAACACCAATATAGTATATTAATGCATATATATGGAATTTAGAAAGACAGTAATGATGATCCTATATGCAAGGCAGCAAAAGAGACTCAGATGTAAAGAACAGACTTGTGGACTCTGTGGGAGAAGGGGAGGGTAGGATGATTTGAGAGAATAGCATTGAAACATGTATATTACCATATGTAAAATAGATGACCAGTATAAGTTTGATGCATGAAGCAGGGCACTCAAAGCTGGTGCACTGGGACAACCCAGGGGATGGGGTGGGGAGGGAGGTGGGAGGGGTTTCACGATGGGGACACATGTGCACCCGTGGCTGATTCATGTCGAAGTGGCAGTATTGTGAAGTTACTATCCTCCAGTTAAAATAAATACATGAGCTTCTTTAAAAAGGCCAAAGCTTTCAATTATTTACAAATTCATATAGTTGATACAGTTCATTAAATATATTCTAACCATACTTGATATACAAAATTATATATATCTTAATTTTTTATAAATATTAGATATATATCCAATATTATGCCCTAATTTCACATATATCTTAATCATATATTTTAATAAATAATACATATTGACATGCATCTAATTTTAAATATATTTTAGCCATATATATTATATATCCTTATATATGTACAAATCATATGTATATTTTAATCACATATATGTTATTTTACGTGTGTCTGAGCCACCAGGGAAGCCTTTTATATGTGTGTGTGCATGCTAAGTCCCTTAAGTTGTGTCCAACTCTTTGCGCCCCTATGGTCCGTAGCCCACCAGACTCCTCTGCCCACAGGAATTCTTCTCCAGGCAAGGATACTGGAGTGAGTTGCCATGCCCTCCTCCAGGAGGTCTTCCTGACCCAGGGATTGAACCTGCATCTCTTATGTCTCCCACATTGACAGGTTCTTTACCACTAGCGCCACCTGGGAAGCCCTTATACGTATTCATATATACAATTATATATCTTCTAATTTTAAACTTCAATATTGCATATGCATGTGTGTGTGTATCGACAGATGAAGACACATACATTAGGATGTATGTAATAACCTCAGATATGCAGATGACACCACCCTTATGGCAGAAAGTGAAGAAGAACTAAAGAGCCTCTTGATGAAAGTGAAAGAAGAGAGTGAAAAAGTTGGCTTAAACCTCAACATTCAGAAAATTAAGATCGTGGCATCTGGTCCCATCACTTCATGGCAAATAGATGGGGAAACAGTGGAAACAATGGCTGACTTTATTTTTCTGGGCTCCAAAATCACCGCAGATGGTGATTGCAGCCATGAAATTAGAAGACGCTTACTCCTTGGAAGGAAAGTTATGACCAACCTAGACAGCATATTGAAAAGCAGAGACATTGCTTTGCCAACAAAGGTCTGTCTAGTCAAGGCTATGGTTTCTCCAGTGGTCATGTATGGATGTGAGAGTTGGACTATAAAGAAAGCTGAGCACTGAAGAATTGATGCTTTTGAACTGTAGTGTTGGAGAAGACTCTTGAGAGTCCCTTGTACAGCAAGGAGATCCAACCAGTCAATTCTGAAGGAGATCAGTCCTGGATGTTCACTGGAAGGACTGATGTTGAAGCTGCAACTCCAATATTTGGCCACCTGATATGAAGAGCTGACTCACTGGAAAAGACCCTGATGCTGGGAAAGATTGAGGGCAGGAGAAGAAGGGGACAGAGGATGAGATGATTGGATGGCATCACCGACTTGATGGACATGGGTTTGGGTGGACTCCCGGAATTGGTGATGGTAGGCCGGCCTGGCGTGCTGCAGTTCATAGGGTCGCAAAGAGTCGGACACAACTGAGCAACTGAATTGAACTGAAAAGACATATACATTAGGATATATGTAAAATTATGACATACTATTGAAGTTACCTGCGCACAGTCAGGGCAGATGGAATACAGTCTGGCCGGGAAGGAAAACCAGGACTGATGTTGTTTGCGCCGCAGGCCCATGTGGGTTTCTGAGAGCACAGCACCACCGTCTGTCTCCCTGTGGAACTACAGGTGAGTATCGGAAGATCGCCCTAGGAAGGGCGTGTGCTGAGGCTGCTGCTGCTGCCGAGTCGCTTCAGTAGTGTCCGACTCTGTGCGACCCCATAGACAGCAGCCCACCAGGCTCCTCCGTCCCTGGGATTCTCTAGGCAAGAACACTGGAGTGGGTTGCCATTTCCTTCTCCAATGCATGAAAGTGAAAAGTGAAAGTGAAGTCGCTCAGTCATGTCCGACTCTTAGCGACCCCATGGACTGCAGCCCACCAGGCTCCTCCATCCATGGGATTTTCCAGGCAAGAGTACTGGAGTGGGGTGCCATTGCCTTCTCCAAGGAAGGGCGTGTGAGCCCTTTTTTATTTATTACTGAGTGCCTGCTATGAACCTGGCACTGGGAGACGCTGAGAGCATGATTTCCACTGACGATTTCCAGTCTGAAGCCTCCTTGAGTCCGTCCAGGCACGTTAGTTCCAACCCCCAGGCAAAGAACATCAGCATGAGAAACAGGCCGAAATGGAGGACTGGCACTGGGGAGTCCCACAGAGCCAGGACAGCGATGCTCAGCCCTAGATGGTTGCTCCTAGAAGAGAATACGGAACTAGTGTTTTTTTCCGCAAAAGCAGCCAGAAATTCAAATGTTGGTGTGCTGTTCAGTCTCACAGTCTGTGTCCGACTCTTTGTGACCCCATGGACTGCAGCATGCCAGGCCTCCCTGTCCATCACCAACTCCCAGTTTGCCCAAGTTCATCTCCATTGCATCGGTAATGCTGGCCGACCATCTCATCCTCTGCTGCCCTTTTCTCCTTCTGCTTTCAATCTTTCCCAGCATCAGGGACATTTCCAGTGAGTCAGCTGTTCACATCAGTTCAGTTCAGTTCAGTCACTCAGTCATGTCCGACTCTTTGCAACCCCATGAACTGCAGCTCGCCAGGCCTCCCTATCCATCACCGACTCCCAGAGTCCACCCAAACCCATGTCCATCGAGTGGATGATGCCATCCATCCATCTCATCCTCTGTCATCCCCTTCTGCTCTCAATCTTTCCCAGCATCAGGGTCTTTTCCAATGAGTCAGCTCTTCGCATGAGGTGGCCAAATATTGGAGTTGCAGCTTCAACATCAGTCCTTCCAATGAACACCCAGGACTGATCTCCTTTAGGATGGACTGGTTGGATCTCCTTGCAGTCCAAGGGATTCCCAAGGGTCTTCTCCAACACCACAGTTTAAAGGCATCAATCCTTCGGTGCTCAGCTTTCTTCAGTCCATTCTCACATCCATACATGACCACTGGAAAAACCATAGCCTTGACTAGACGGACCTTTGCTGGCAAAGTAATGTCTCTGCTTTTTAATATGCTGTCTAGGTTGGTCATAACTTTCCTTCCAGGGAGTAAGCGTCTTTTAATTTCATGGCTGCAATCACTATCTACATTGATTTTGGAGTCCAGAAAAATAAAGTCTGACACTGTTTCCACTCTTTTCCCAGCTATCTGCCATGAAGTGACAGGACCAGATGCCATGATCTTAGTTTTCTGAATGTTGAGCCTTAAGCCAACTTTTTCAGTCTCCTCTTTCACTTTCATCAAGAGGTTCTTTAGTTCTTCTTCACTTTCTGCCATAAGGATGGTGTCATCTGCATCTGAGGTTATTGATATTTCTCCCGGCAATCTTGATTTCAGCTTGTGCTTCATCCAGCCCAGAATTTCTCATGGTGTACCCTGCATATAAGTTAAATAAGCAGGGTGACAATATACAGCCTTGACGTAATCCTTTTCCTATTTGGAACCAGTCTGTTGCTCCATGTCCAGTTCTAACTGTTGCTTCCTGACCTGCATACAGGTTTCTCAAGAGGCAGATCAGGTGGTCTGGTATTCCCATCTCTTTCAGAATTTTCCACATCAGATGACCAAAATACTGTAGTTCTGGCATCAGTCCTTCCAATGGGTATTCAGCGTTGATTTCCTTTGAGATTGATTGACTGGTTTGATCTTGCAGTCCAAGACACTCTCAGGAGTCTTCTGCAGAACCACAGTTCAAAGACATCAAATCTTTGGCACTCTGTCTTCTTTATGGTCCAGCTCTCACAACCATACGTGACCACTGGGAAGACCGTAGCCTTGCCTACATGGGCCTTTGTCGGAGGAGTAAGGTCTCTGCTTTTCAGCATGCTGTCTAGGTTTGTCATCGCTTTCCTGCCAAGAAGCAATCATCTTCTGATTTCATAACTGCAGTCACCACTCGCAGCGATTTCAGAGCCCAAGAAGAGGAAATCTGTCACTACTTCCACCTTTTCCCCTTCTATTCACCATGAAGTAATAAGGCTGATGCCATGATCCTAGTTTTTTTAATATTTAGTCTTAAGCTGGCTCTTTCACTCTCCTCCTTCACCCTCATCAAGAGGCTCTTTAGTTCTCACTCCAGGAGGTCTGACTCTATGTGACTGACCACACCACTGTGGTTATCCAGGTCATTAAGACCTTTTTTTATACAGTTCTTCTGTGTAATTTTGTTTGTCTTCATTTTTAAAAATTAATTTATTTTTTATTGAAGGATAATTGCTTCACAGAATTTTACTGTTTTCTGTCAAACCTCAACATGAATCAGCCACAGGTATACATATATCCCCTCCCTTTTGAAACTCCCTCCCATCTCCCTCCCCATCCAACCCTTTTAGGTTAATACAGACCCCTGTTTGAGTTTCCTGAGATATACAGCAAATTCCCTTTGGCCATCTATTTTACATATGGTAAAGTAAGTTTCCATGTTACCCTTTCCATACATCTCACCCTCTCCTCCCCTCTCCCCATGTCTATAAGTCTACTCTCTATGGCTGTTTCTCCACTGCTTCCCTGTAAATAAATTCTTCAGTACCATTCTTCTAGATTCTGTATGTATGCATTAGAATATGACATTTATCTTTCTCTTTCTGACTTACTTCACTCTGTATAATAGGTTCTAGGTTCATCCACCTCATTAGGACTGACTCAAATGCATTCCTTTTTATGGCTGAGTACCATTCCATTGTGTATATGTACTACAACTTCCTTATCCATTCATCTGTCGATGGACATCTAGGTTGCTTCCACATTCTAGCTATTGTGAATATTGCTGCAATGAACAATGGGGTACATGTGTCTCTTTCAATTTTGGTTTCCTCAGGGTATATGCCTAGGAGTGGGATTGCTGGGTCATATGGGTTGTTTTTTTTTTAATGGGTTGTACTTTTTTATTTTCTTTTTATTTTTTTATTGAATGATAATTGCTTTACAGAATTTTGCTGTTTTCTGTCAAACCTCAACATGAATCAGCCATAGGCATACATATATCCCTTCCTTTTGAAGTTGTGGTACATATACACAATGGGATATTACTCAGCCATAAACAGGAACACCTTTGAGTCAGTTTTTATGAGGTGGATGAACCTAGAACCTATTATACAGAGTGAAGTAAGTCAGAAAGAGAAAGATAAATATCATATTCTAACACATATATATGGAATCTAGAAGAATGGTACTGAAGAATTTATTTACAGGGGAGCAATGGAGAAACAGACATAGAGAATAGACTTATGGACATGGGGAGAGGGGAGGAGAGGGTGAGATGTATGGAAAGGGTAACATGGAAACTTACATTACCATATGTAAGATAGCCAATGGGAATTTGCTGTATATCTCAGGAAACTCAAACAGGGGCTCTGTATCAACCTAGAGGGGTGGGCTGGGGAGGGAGATGGGAGGAAGTTTCTTCTATGTATTCCTGCCACCTCTTCTTAATATAATCTGCTTCTATTAGGTCCATACCATGTGGACCTAACCATATGTTAGGTATGTTAACAGTATGTTATTGTGCCCATCTTTGCATGAAATGTTTCCTTGGTATCTCTAATTTTCTTGAAGAGATCTCTAGTTTTCCCCATTCTATTGTTTTCCTCTATTTCTTTGCAATGTTCACTTTAGAAGGCCTCTTAACTCTCCTTGCTATTCTTTGGAACTCTGCATTCAGATGGGTATGTCTTTCCTTTGCCTTTCACTTCTCTTCTTTTCTCAGCTATTTGAAAGACCTCCTCAGGCAACCATATTTCCTTTTTGCATTTCTTTTTCTTAAGAAAAAGAGTCCTTTGAGGCAGGTCATTATGTATGATTATAGTAACAACAGCAACGAAAAGCAAGTCAAAGAAACATTTCCAAAATGGAGTCAGAATTGGCTCTTCTCTGCAGCACAGGTGTATTAATATGCCCAGGAGCGAAACTGCTGGATCATGTTGCAACTCTACTTTCAGTTTTTTGAGGAATCTCCATACTATTTTCCATAGAAGCTGCACCAATTTGCATTCCTGTCAAGAAGGTGGGAGGGTTCCCCTTTCTTCACATCCTCTCTAGCATTTGTTATAAAATTTATTACTTCTACTACTATACAGTATGCCTTCCTTCTACACATAATACATGTTTCTGGCAAAACTGGCATTCTGAAAAATTAAGCACTGAAGCATTATGGAGAAAAACATGGCTGTGAGTGGATTACTTAGAACCTAAGCAACTTTGTCACCAAAGCCCTACAAGAGAGATCACTGTTACCTTGAAATCATTACCTTGGCAGTTTTCCCTGATGTCTAGAGGCTGCCTCAGAAGATATTGGTAAATGCACAAACACACCATGTGGGGATTCTGGATGGCATTCTGAGACAAGCAGGGGCTCTCCCCATTCACTGAGCCAGTGGCTGCTCCTACGTAGGGTCAGCAAAGAAAGGGGTACAACCATCAAGCAGGGTGCAAATCATGCAGGCGTTCATTGTCAGTTTGCTTCAGATGGAGCTGAAAAGGCTTCTGCCTGGGTAGTAGCCATCTGAGAGCTTTGCCTTTTGTTTCCTGCTGAGGTTTTTAATTCTACTTATATAACCTGGCTCCCCCTGCCTAAGAAAAATTGTGTATAAACCAACACAATTGCAACCTATTGGACAAAGGAATATCTGCTATAGCAAAATATAATTGCTCTGGGAAAATGGGGAAACAATCATATTTTCAGTTTCTACTGAATAAGTCAGTTTGAGATCCTGAATTTGATATCATGACAGGTTTCACATGTGAACAAAGAAGGTCGGGGGCCACGTCAACAAACAAAGGATGCTGAGGCCGTCAAGCCATCAAGCCAGCAGCCACCGCAGCCTGCCCTGACTGTGTACCCTGAGAGGATTCAGATTGGAGAAAAGCAGGATACTGGCTCCAGGTAGCTGAGATACATATCAAAAGATGACTTCATTGAGCCCAGACTCTTGCATCTTCATATACATAGGAAAGCACTAAATTCATTAACTTGAAATGTCTGGCTTTTCTTTAATTAACAGTAATCTTTTGATGTTACAACTACCTGAATTTTGTTGCCAAAACCCTATGCATCCTAGCTTCTTCCTTAGCTCTTCAGAGCAGTTCCCTCAGAGCCATCTGTGAGACTGTCTCCCAGGCTTAAGTCCTCAAAACGTCCACCAAATAAAATATAACCTTCAACTTTTAGGTTGCAGTTTTTTTGTTTTTAAATCAGCACACCTTTGGGAATTTGTAGAGTGGAGGCACTTTTAAGTGGCTACCCAGAAAGAGATTGTGAGTGCTATTTTAGATGTCAGCAAAGGGGATGCCATAATTATGAAAACAATTAGGATCCTGTCACCTATCATCTAGTCCCAAGAACTTGTTACTTCCTGTGCTGGAAACAACATAAACAATTCTTTCTTTGTCACAGATCCTACAATCAGTTGGCATACTTAACTACATTGTATAATAAAAAATTTGTTTAAATTATGACATAGAAGTTACTAGGAGATAGAAAGCATACCAGTAATTTGAATAGGAAAATTAAATGTGATGAAATGCTAGCTCTTAATAGATGGTAAACTATTACAAGACAATTTTTAAGGGTTCTCAGTCCTACAGACATAGTGTTAACCAAAAACTGGGTTTTCCTCTTGGTGGGTGTCGAGCCAATAGGCACAACCAAACCAAAGAGCAGAAGAAGGAAGAATTTATTATTAGTTGAAGCAAGTAAGGAGAATACCAAAGATCTTTCCCAAAGCAGTGTCTCCCTGAACAGCAAAATTCGGGAAGTGTTAAGCTCAGGGTACATGTATATTCATGAAGGGGCTTGAGCAGAGGAGAATTCAGCATAGAATTTTGACAAAGGCTGACAGAGTCCAGGCTTTACTTAACTGAAGTAAGGAGAGTCAATGTCATTCCATCCTCCACCTATGTGAGGGGTCTCTGTTTCTGCAATCAAAGATATATGTTTATGAATATCCTTTGAGGAAGTACTAGGACTCTGATTTATCACTGTACTATTGTTTGGCTGCCTCTTTTCTATTCCTTCATGCCTCTGTTCCCTTAAGATCGTTAATTGCCAAGATATGTTCAAGGGCAAGCAATGAGGCCAGGCTTTGATTATAAAACGTTTTGGGCCAAAAATGACTTCTCTTATGTCAAGAAAACCATTCCTTGTTCTCTTTGTCTGGGGACCCCCTAACCTATCTGCTTATAGTAGCAATTTTGCAGAAAGCAGTTACTCCTTCTGTGGCTGAGAGAATGTGAACAAGGACCATCTGAGAAACTTAGGCAAGAGCCACAGGCCCTGGAAGGCTGAGCTGCAGGTCTCTTTGCAGACGGTGCGTTTGCACGGGGGTGTGCATCCTATCAGAGCAACTTGCTGGAGGGCCTGGGCAGGGACTGGCCCATATGAGAAGCCTGTCTCCAGCCGTCACAGCATGCGCTTGATCTCGCCATCTACATCACGTTCAGGTGTGGACGAGACCCGTTGGGTGTCATTCATTGGGTGCTGCTCCTTTAATACGAGTTCTTAAATTAGAGAGCTGTTGATTAAAGAGACAAGTCATCAGCTTCCTTTCCCCTCCCCCATCACACCCAACATACACCCTATACAAGACAGGTATGGGATGCCCACTACAGAAAACCCCATTCAAAAGTAGGTGAGGAAGGGGAGCTACTGCGCACACTTACTCTGAAATCCAGCTGTCTCTGTAAGCAGCTCTTTGCAGGAAACTGCCCTCAGTGGGAGTCCCTTTCCTTCAGCAGAGCTGTATTGTCACTGCTTTCAAACCAGGCACCCCCACACTCTACGCATCTCTGGCCCACGCACACCTTTCAGATCTTTTAATCATGCAACGCTTTGCCTCACTTGCTGGTTCTTTCCATAGATCCAGGAAGTAGAAAGGAAGAATAAGTAATTAACAGATGACCAGATCTCTTTCCTCACTCTCTCTTCGGTGATCTCACAAATTGTGTGAACAAGATAATATCTCGGCGGACATCTCAAGGAGTGGACAAGCCTGCCCAAAGTGGGGCATGGCAACAGCCCTGACCTCCTATCTCAGCGATCAACTGAGATGGATCTAGGGTGGCTGTTTGAAGCAGGATCTCAGTTCCACAGCCAAGGATTGAACCCAGACCATGATGGTGAATGCACCAAATCCTAACCACTGGACCCACCAGGGACGGTTAGCTAGGAGCAGAGCCCAGGCTTTTTGTCTGCTCTGAAGAAGGAATTCAGCAAAGAGAAGGAAAGTCGTGAAATCAGTAAAGTGTTTATCGGGAGGAAAAAAAAAAAAAGTACCTGCAGATGGACATGCAGGGGAGTTCAGAGAAAGAACTGAGGGCTTACACGGGGGAGGTTCTTCTGGGTTTCCTTTGGCCAATCACCTTGCTTGTCTGGCGTTGAGTCCACGTGTGATCTGGCTCAGGGCCCTCCTCTGTGTGCACGTGCGTCTTTTAGCCAAGATGGATTCCAGAGCGAGGGTCTCCGGGAAATTGACCGAACACGTTACAGCGCGACGCCCACTCCCTTCTCTGACCCCTGAGAAACCTTTCTGCACACGTGTCGTGTGGGAGGTCTCCTTGGCCTCAAGGATGAGAATCATGTGGTCTCTTTATCTTTCATCCAAGCAGGACTCGGCTCCTCCTTGCCCCAGCCGCTATCTTTATCGTGAAGTATCTGTCCATAGGAGACAGATTCCAGCTGCTCAGCCTAAGACCCGTCTATCTCTTCTCAAAGGATTATTCCTCTTTTCCTTTTAAAACTTTCAGGTTCAAACAAAATCTTCGGAGGTGGTTTTGGTTACATTGAGTCCACCATCTCTACTCCACTTCCAGCATTCTGGTTAAAAGCAACTTTTCTTTCTACCAACATTTGTCTCTCTCTTGAGTATTGATTTTTGAGTAGCAAGCAACCAGATCTGATTCAGTAACTTCTGGGCCTCCAATTCCTTATCAAGACTCAATCCTACTCTCAGAGGGTTGGGTCCTTTGAATTCCAAATTCTGAAGCACGTCTGGCTCCAAGGATGTGGAAAAGGATGGTTGGCCCACACTCACAGACCGTAAGAAAAGGGCCTGGTAAACACTCACATTGCCCATTAATAATGGAGATTTTTCACATGCTGCTGTTGTGGCTTCTGTTTCCCCACAGAGATCAGTCTCCAGGAAGTGAGATTCCAAGAAGCTCAGAGGCAAGCCTGTTCCAGGACCATACTTTCTGCCTCTGCACTGACAGATGATTCCCTGAAACAGCCACAAGAGTACAAGCTTGGTGGAGTGGAGTAGGGCAGAGCCTTGGCAAATGTCTCATATACTCCAGGCGCTGTGCCAAAGGCTTCATCTCATCCAACCTTCCAGAGGCCCTGTGAGGTAGGGACTACATCCCATTTGCGTCGGCCCACTTGTGCCCATTTAGATGAGGAAACTGAGGGTTACAGATATTGCAGTGTGCTCAGGTTTGCCAACTAGAAAACTGCAATAAAAATTCTGACATGACTTTCTCTGTCAATTTTCTGTTCTTTGCTATTCTGGTGGAAATTTAAGATGCTGAACTCTCAACTTTGTTTCATGAAAAACTAAACGTGCAAGACTGCTGGATTGTTACAATGTCAATTTCCTGCTCAGATGCTACACAGTAGATTTGCAAGATGCTGCCATTAGGAAAAACTGGGTGAAGGGTATGTGGACTCTTTCTGTATCGTTTCTTACAACAACATACTAATTTAAAATTATTTCAAAATAAAAGTTTAATTTAAAAAAACCTGAAACTGTCCTACAAAGATGGTTTCCCTAGACTCCTTTTATACCTTTATGAGAGACAATGCCTTTGGCAAAGCAATGAGAAAACTGAAGGGTGAGGTAATAATGATGATTTATTTCATTATTACTTCATTGATCTATGTATTCCATCCACCTTCTGTTTTCCTATCTTAGTATTGCTTGAGCATAGATTGGAATTATTAATAATTAAGTTATAGAATGATACAATAGCAAAATATTATAACACAGAGAGAAGGATCCCCAAAGACTGCTTAGATACTAAAAGGTCGCTTTGATCTCTAAAAAGATCCAATAGACCCATATGATAATTGCTAAGTAGAATGATAGGTTTTAGATAGATAGATAGATAGATCAGTACATGATAGATAGGATTTTTTTTTTCTTGGTTCTTTGGAACAACTTAATGAAGAAGAAAAGTCAGTGAAATATCAATCCATACAACTAACTGAAATTCCTCGATAAAGCAACTCAGAAACTGAAATGGGGTCTAGTAGCCCATAACGGTGTCCCTAGGGTTGAGATAGAATCCAAACCCTTAGCTTGGCCAACAAGGCCCCATGTGCCAGCCCCTGCTGCTTGCCACCTCCCTGGACTCTCTGCATTGTGACCCTCTCACAGTCTCTGCTCTGGCCACACTGGCCTGCTCCTCCATCCTGTTCAGTCTTGTCTCAGGGTCGCAGTACAAGCTGGCCCCTCTTTCTGGAGGCCCGCCTTTGCTGACCACCAAGCCTGGGTCAGTTTCTTTTTCATAAGCTCTTACAGGATGGAGTTACTATCTTTGGGGTATTCCTCTCCACCTGTAACTGTTTATTCACAAGTGGATTTTTTTTTTATTGGAGTCTGTCTCCCCTGGGAGGCCAAAGTCCCTGTGAGAAGAAGCCTGTTCCCATTTCTACACGTTATTGCATCCACAGCCGACAGCAGTCACCTGCCTCCTCCCTGAGACCCTAAAATTATGAAGAAGAACAAAGTACAGGCCAGAGGATCAAAATGGCAAGACGTGGCCCGAGGTAGCTGCAGACCTCCACTGTTGACTCATGTCAGAATTTGTGCTCATTTAAAGGTCAGGGATCTTTTAACACTCAATTTCGAATTTCTGGCTTCTCTTGTTAAAAAAAAAGTTCTGTGACCATATTGCCTTGAACTGCCTAGAGCTGAGCAGTGACAGCTCCAGTTAGGAGAGGAACCTACTCTCCAACTCAGACGTCCACTCCCAGCCTGCTTCTCATCTCTCCTTCTTGCCTCACAGATGGAGCTGCAAGCCCCATAGAGCTCCAAGGAGGCTTGGCACTGTGAATCACTGTGCTCTTTAGGGATCCTGGTCAGCATTTTAAGAGAACGTTTGTTGAAAGAGTAAATCAGGGCTCCCCGGGCAGTGCAGGAGACAGTTTTGACCCCTGATCCGGGAAGATCCTACATGCTGTGGAGCAACTAAGGCCATGAGCCCCAGCTACTGAGCCTGTGCTCTGAGGCCTGGGAGCCACAGCTACTGAGGCATGCTACAGCCTGTGCCACGCAACGAGAGAAGCCACCGCAGTGAGAAGCCCGCATACTGCAGTTAGAGAAAAGCCCGCACAGCAACGAAGACACGCCTCAGCCAAAAATAAATAAATAAAATGATTTTTTTTAAAACGTGGTAAACTGGAGAATGGAAAGGCAAACCATCAGTAATCTTTCAACAAGAACCCCACGAACAGTATGAAAGGCAAAGAGTAGTAATAATTATTAATAATTAAGTCATAGAATGATACAATAGCAAAATATTATAGCACAGAGAGAAAGATCCCCAAAGACTGCCACCAGAAGATGACCCAGAAGATGACCCCCTAGATCAGTAGTGTGCAGGTGCTCCTGGGCAAGAGTGGAGAAAGAGCTCCAGAAAGAATGAAGAGGCTGGACCAAAGAAGAAAACACTCAGTTGTAGAGGTGTCTATTGGTGAAAGTATAGTCCATTGCTGTAAAGAACAATATTGTGTAGGAACCTGGAATGTTGGATCCATGAAACAAGGTACATTGAACGTGATCAAGCAGGACGTGGCAAGATGAACATCGACATTTTAGGAATCAGTGAACTAAAATAGATGGGAATGGATGAATTTAATTCGGATGGCCACGATATTTACTACTGTGGGCAAGAATCCCTTAGAAGAAATGGAGTAGCACTCATGGTCAACAAAAGAGTCTGAAGTACTTCGGTGAAATCTCAAAAACAACAAAATTATCTCAGGTTGTTTCCAAAGCAAACCATTCAACATCACAGTAATCCAAGTCTACGCCCCAACCACTGATGCAGAAGAAGCTGAAATTGAACAGTTCTATGAAGACCTACAACCCATTCTAGAACTAACACCAAAAAAAAAGATGTCCTTTTCATCACAGAAGATTGGAATGCAAAAGTGGGAAGTCAGGAGATACCTGGAGTAACAGGCAGGTTTGATCTAAGAATACAAAATGAAGCAGGGCAAAGGCTAACAGGGTTTTGTCAAGAGACCACACTGGTCATGGCAAACACCTTCTTCCAACAACACAAGAGAAGACTCTACACACGGACATCAGCAGATGATCAATACCAAAATCAGATTGATTATATTCTTTGCAGCCAAATATGGAGCTCTATACAGTCAGCAAAAAAAAAAAAAAAAAAACAGGAGCTAACTGGGGCTCAGATCATAAGCTCCTTATTGCAAACTTCAGACTTAAATTGAAGAAAGTGGGGGAAACCACTGGGCCATTCAGGTATGATCTAAGTTGAATGAAGAATAGATTCAAGAGATTAGATCTGATAGACAAAGTGCCTGAAGAACTATGGATGAGGGTTCATAACATTGTATAGGAGGCAGTGACCAAAACCATCCCGAAGAAAAAGAAATGCAAGAAGGCAAAATGGTTGTCTGAGAAGGCTTTACAAATAGCTGGGGAAAGAAGAGAAGCAAAAGGCAAAGGAGGAGGGAAAGGATATACTGAACCGAATGCAGAGTTCAGAGAACAGCAAGGAGAGATAAGAAAGCCTTCTTAACTGAGCAATGCAATGAATAGAAGAAAACAATAGAATGGGAAAGACTAGAGATCCATTCAAGAAAATTAGAGATACCAAGAGAACATTTCATGCAAAGATGGGCACAACAAAGGACAGAAAAGCAAGGACCTAAAAGAAGCAGAAGGTATTAAGAAGAGGTGGCAAGAATATACAGAAGTACACAAAAAAGGTTTTAATAATTCAGATAACCACAGATAACTGGAGGTTAGTGACATTGTACAGGAGACAGGGATCAAAACCATCCCCAATAAAAAGAGATGCAAAAAGGCAAAATGGCTGTCTGAGGAGGACTTACAAAAAGCTGTGCAAAGAAGAGAAGCAAAAGGCAAAGGAGAAAAGGAAAGATATACCATTTGAATGTAGAGTTCCAAAGAATAGCAAGGAGAGATAAGAAAGCCTTCCTCCGTGATCAGTGCAAAGAAATAGAGGAAAACAATAGAATAGGAAAGACTAGAGATCTCTTCAAGAAAATTAGAGATACCAAGGGAACATTTCATGTAAAGATGGGCTCAATAAGGGACGGAAATGGTAGGGATCTATCAGAAGCAGAAGATATTAAGAAGAGGTGGCAAGAATACACAGGAGAACTATACAAAAAAGATCTTCACGACCCAGATAATCACAAGGTCTGATCACTTACCTAGAACCAGACATCCTGGAATGTGAAGTCAAGTGAACCTTAGAAAGCATCACTACGAACAAAGCTAGTGGAGGTGATGGAATTCCAGTTGAGCTATTTCAAATCCTAAAAGACGATGCTGTGAAAGTGCTACACTCAATATGCCAGCATATTTGGAAATCTCAGCAGTAGCCACAGGACTGGAAAAGGTCAGTTTTCATTCCAATCCCAAAGAAAGGCAATGCCAAACAATGCTCAAATTATCACACAATTGCACTCATCTCACACGCTAGGGAATTAATGCTCTAAATTCTCTAAGCCAGGCTTCAACAGTACATGAACTGTGAACTTCCAGATGCTCAAGCTGTTTTTAAAAAAGGCAGAGGAACCAAAGATCAAACTGCCAATGTCTGTTGGATTATCAAAAAAGCAAGAGAGTTCCAGAAAAACATATACTTCTGTTTTATTGACTATGCCTAAGACTTTGACTGTATAGATCACCACAAACTGTGGGAAATTCTTAAAGAGATGGGAATACCAGAATACCTGATCTGCCTCTTGAGAAATCTGTATGCAGGTCAAGAAGAAACAGAACTGGACATGGAAAAACAGATTGGTTCCAAATTGGAAAAGGAGTCCATCAAGACTGTATATTGTCACCCTGCTTATTTAACTTCTATGCAGAGTACATCATGAGAAATGCTGGGCTGGATGAAGCACAAGCTAGAATCAAAATTGCCAGGTAAATATCAATAACCTCAGATATGCAGATAACACCAACCTAATGGCAGAAAGGGAAGAAGAACTAAATAGCCTCCTAATGAAAGTGAAAGAGGAGAGTGAAAAAGTTGGCTTAAAGCTCAACATTCAGAAAACTAAGATCACGGCATCTGGGCCCATCACTTCATGGCAAATAGATGGGGAAACGATGGAAACAGTGTCAGACTTTATTTTTGGGGGCTCCAAAATCACTGCAGATTGGAGTGACTGCAGCCATGAAATTAAAAGACGCTTACTCCTTGGAAGAAAAGTTATGACCAACCTAGATGGCATATTAAAAAGCATAGACATTACTTTGCCAACAAAGATCCATGTAGTCAAGGCTATGGTTTTTTTCTGTAGTCACGTATGGTTGTGAGTTGGACTATAAAGAAATCTGAGTGCTGAAGAATTGATGCTTTTGAACTGTGGTGCTGGAGAAGACTCTTGAGAGTCCCTTGGAATGCAAAGAGATCCAGCCAGTCCATTCTAAAGGAAATCAGTCCTGAATATTCATTGGAAGGACAGATGCTGAAGCTGAAACTTCAATACTTTTGGCCACCTGATGCGAAGAACTAACTCAGTGGAAAAGACCCTGATGCTGGGCAAGATTGAAGGCAAGAGGAGAAGGGGACGACAGAGGATGAGATGGTTGGATGGCATCACCGACTCGGTTTGATGGACATGAGTTTGAGTAAGCTCCAGGAGTTGGTGATGGTCAGGGAAGCCTGGCATGCTGCAGTCCATGGGGTCGCAAAGAGTTGGACAAAACTGAGTGACTGAACTGAACTAAACTGAACCACAGATAGTGCTGCACTCAATATGCCAGCAAATTTGGAAAACTCAGCAAGCACCACAGGACTGGAAAAGGTCACTTTTCTTTCCAATTCCAAAGAAAGGCAATGCCAAAGAACGTTCAAACTAATATACAATTGTACTCACTTCACATGCTAGCAAGCTAATGCTCAAAATTCAAAATCACTGCAGATGGTGACTGCAGCCATGAAATTAAAAGACGCTTACTCCTTGGAAGAAAAGTTATGACCAACCTAGATAGCATATTGAAAAGCAGAGGCATTACTTTGCCAACAAAGGTCCGTCTAGTCAAGGCTATGGTTTTTCCAGTGGTCATGTATGGATGTGAGAGTTGGACTGTGAAGAAGGCTGAGCACTGAAGAATCGATGCTTTTGAACTGTGGTGTTGGAGAAGACTCTTGAGAGTCCCTTGGACTGCAAGGAGATCCAACCAGTCCATTCTAGAGGAGATCAGCCCTGGGTATTCTTTGGAAGGACTGATGCTAAAGCTGAAACTCCAGTACTTTGGCCACCTCATGTGAAGAGTTGACTCATTGGAAAAGACTCTGATGCTGGGAGGGATTGGGGGCAGGAGGAGAAGGGGACGACAGGGGATGAGATGGCTGAATGGCATCACTGACTCGATGGACGTGAGTTTGAGTGAACTCCGGGAGATGGTGATGGACGGGGAGGCCTGGTGTGCTGCAATTCATGGGGTCGCAAAGAGTTGGACACGACTGAATAACTGAACTGAACTGAACTGAGGCTTCAACAGTATGTGAACCAAGAACTTCCAGACGGCCAAGCTGGAATTTAGTAAAGGCAGAGGAACCAGAGATCAAATTGACAACATCCATTGGATCATAGAAAAAGAAAGAGAATTCGAAGAATTCATTGTCTATGCTAAAGACTTTCACCGTGTGGATCACAGCAAAATGTGGAAAATTCTGAAAGAGATGGGATTACCAGACCACCCTACCTGTCTTCTTAGAAACCTGTATGCAGGTCAAGAAGCAACAGTTAGAACGAGACATGGAGTGACAGACTGGTTGAAAACTGGAAAAGGAGTATGTCAAGGCTGTCACAAGGTGATAACACTGTTGTTACCCTGCTTATTCAACTTCTATGCAGAGTACATCATGCGAAATGTTGGGCTGAATGAATCAGATGCCGGGATCAAGATTGCAGGGAGAGAAATATCAATAACCTCAGACAGTTAGATGAAACCCTTCTAACAGCAGAGAGTGAAGAAGAACAAAAGAGCCTGTTGATGAGAGTGAAAGAGGAGAGTGGAAAAGCTGTCTTAAAATTCAACATTTAAAAATCTGAGCTCAAGCCATCTGGGCCCATCACTTCATGGCAAATGAATGGGTGAAAAGTGGAAAGAGTGACAGGTTTTATCTTCTTGGGCTCCAAAATCACTGCGGACTGTGACTGCAGCCATGAAATTAAGACGCTTGCTCCTTGGAAGAAAAGCCATGACCAGCCTAGACAGCATATTAAAAAACAGACATTATTTTGTTGACAAAGGTCCATCTAGTCAAAGCTATGGTTTTTCCAGTAGTTATGGATGGATGTGAAAGTTGGACCATAAAGAAGACTGAGCACGGAAGAACTTTGCTTTCGAATCGTCATGCTGGAGAAGACTCTTGAGAGTCCCTTGGACAGCAAGGAGATCCAACTAGTCAACCCAAAGGAAATCAACCCTGAATCCATTGGAAGGACTGATGCTGAAGCTGAAGCTCCAATACTTTGGCCACCTGATTCAAAGATCTGATTCACTGGAAAAGACCCTGATAATGGGAAAGACTGAGGGCAGGAGGAGAAGGGGCGACAGAGGATGAGATGTTTGGACAGCATCACTGACTCAGTGGACATGAGTTTGAGCTAACTCTGGAGGTAGTGAAGGTCAGGAAAAGCTGGTGTGCTGCAGTCCATGGAGTCACAAAGAGTTGGACATGACTTCGAGACTGAACAACACCAGTTCATTTCAGTTCAGTCGCTCAGTCGTGTCCGACTCTTTGCAATCCCATGAATCGCAGCACGCCTGGCCTCCCTGTCCATCACCAACTCCTGGAGGTCATTCAAACTCACGTCCATCGAGTCAGTGATGCCATCCAGCCATCTCATCCTCTGTCATCCCCTTCTCCTTCTGCCCCCTATCCCTCCCAGCATCAGAGTCTTTTCCAATGAATCAACTCTTCACATGAGGTGGCCAAAGTACTGGAGTTTCAGCTTTAGCATCAGTCCTTCCAAAGAATACCCAGGGCTGATCTCCTCTAGAATGGACTGGTTGGATCTCCTTGCAGTCCAAGGGACTCTCAAGAGTCTTCTCCAACACCACAGTTCAAAAGCATCAATTCTTCGGCACTCAGCTTTCTTCACAGTCCAACTCTCGCTTCCATACATGACCACTGGGAAAACCATAGCCTTGACTAGACGGACCTTTGTTGGCAAAGTAATGGTCTCTGCTTTTTAATATGCTGTCTAGGTTGGTCATAACTTTTCTTCCAAGGAGTAAGCGTCTTTTAATTTCATGGCTGCAGTCACCATCTGCAGTGATTTTGGAGCCCAAAAAGATAAAGTCTGACACTGTTTCCACTGTTTCCCCACCTATTTCCCATGAAGTGATGGGACCAGATGCCATGATCTTCGTTTTCTGAATGTTGAACTTTAAGCCAACTTTTTCACTCTCCTCTTTCACTTGCATCAAGAGGCTTTTTAGTTCCTCTTCACTTTCTGCCATAAGGGTGGTGTCATCTGCATATCTGAGGTTATTGATATTTCTCCCAGAAATCTTGATTCCAGCTTGTGCTTCTTCCATACCAGCGTTTCTCATGATGTACTCTGCATAGAAGTTAAATAAGCAGGGTGACAATATACAGCCTTGACGTACTCCTTTTCCTATTTGGAACCAGTCTATTGTTCCATGTCCAGTTCTAATTGTTGCTTCCTGACCTGCATACACATTTCTCAAGAGGCAGGTCAGGTGGTCTGATATTCCCATTTCTTTCAGAATTTTCCACAGTTTATTGTGATCCACACAGTCAAAGGCTTTGGCATAGTCAATAAAGCAGAAATAGATGTTTTTCTGGAACTCTCTTGCTTTTTCGATGATCCAGCAGATGTTGGCAATTTGATCTCTGGTTCCTCTGCCTTTTCTAAAACCAGCTTGAACATATGGAAGTTCACGGTTCATGTATTGCTGAAGCCTGGCTTGGAGAATTTTGAGCATTACTTTACTAGCGTGTGAGATGAGTGCAATTGTGTGGTAGTTTAACAATTTAAAAAAAAAAAAAAGGAAAGAGTAAATCAGTAACCATAAATATCTGTGTGGTTAACCTCCAAACAGCTGCAGTACCACATGAAGGCACAAGGGGGCAGTGTGGTCTTATACATTCACAAATCCATCGTGGCTGGTAATGCTTTGAGATTAACAGGATAAATTGTCCTACAAACCCTTCTTGTTTGGTTTTTGGTTTTTAGTTCTTAACGAATTTGTTTGTTTGGTGAGATGGCAATGTACTGCTGTGTCCACATAAGCCATTTCTCAATTTTCATTACCAACCAGACTTCAAATTCAGGATCATCTGAGTGTATATGCGTGTAATTAGGATGTGTATAATATTAAGATGATCTAAAACTAGGAGATATGAGGGCACGTATATATAGTTAGGATATATCTTAAAATTAGAATAAAGAAAAAATTAGAAGACAGAATTAGGCTATCTGTATACTTCTGTATATATGAAATATATATATACATACATATTCTAATTTTGTCTTTCTTCTAATTGTGTGTAATAGATGTATATTTTCTAATTTTAGGTATACATTTGATTAGAATATATAATTAAGATATAAAATATATTACATATAATATGTAAATTACATATATACTCAACTAATATATAATTAATTTATAGTTAGGTTATATAAAAAATTAAGATATGGGTATATAATTAAAATATATTTAAGATATATAATTATACAGATATAACTGAGCTATATATACATTTGGGGATATAAAAATTATTAGAATATGTATGTATAATCAGGTTGAACGATAGGAAATTGAAGATTTCAGCAGATATTCAACTGTTTTTGACCTACAAAAATGGCAATTTTATATGCTCAAGCTTAATATTTCAAATGGACCAAAGTAATCACATTTGTTGGAAAATTAAGCTCATTTTGTACAATTTTCCCCTGGAATCTTTTGTTCTCTTTTCTACTTCCAGTGTCCTCAATCTGTCAGTGATTTGAAAAACTGGTCCCTGATCATACTCGTGTGCAACTGTAGCCAGGAAACAGGAGCCAGCAAAAAGAGATGGTTTTGCTCTTTCTCTGTGGGAGGTCACAGGATACTATTTGTAGGAAAGGACATTACTTCTTTTTTCCAATATAGGTAGACCTCATTTCATTACACTTCACAGATAGTGGATTTTTTTTTTTTTTTAACAATTGAAGGTTTGTGACAACCCTGCATTGAGCGAGTCCATCAGCACCATTTCTCCAACAGCATCTGCTCACTCGGTGTCTCTGTCACATTCTGGTAATTCTCCCAATATTATGAACTTTCTCATTATATCTGTCATAGTGACTGACCTGTGATCAGTGATCTTTGATGTTACTATTGTAATTTCAGGGGTGCCAAGAACTGTGCCCATATAAGGTGGTGAAAGTGAAAGTGAAGTCGCTCAGTCGTGTCCGACTCTTTGCAACCCCATGGACTGTAGCCCACCAGGCTCCTCTGTCTATGGGATTTTCCGGGCAATAGTACTGGAGTGGATTGCCATTTCCTTCTCCAGGGGATCTTTCTGACCCAGGGATCAAACCCAGGTCTCCGGCATTGTAGACAGACGCTTTACTGTCTGAGCCACCAGGGGAGGTGAGCTTAACGCATAAATGTGTATGTTCTGACTGCTCTCTCCTCCTCTCCTCAGGCCTCAACAGTATTGAAATTAAGCCAGATAACAGCCCTGCAATGGCCTCTAAGTGTTCAAGTAAAAGGAAGAGTCACACATCTTCATTTTAAATCAAATGCTAGAAATGATTCAGCTTACTGAGAAAAGCATATCGACAGCCCAGACTGGCCAAAAGCTTCCCTGGTGGCTCAGATGGTAAAGAGTCGGCCTGCAATGCAGGAGACCCAGGTTCGATCCCTGGGTCAGGAAGTTCCTCTGGAGAAGGAAATGGCAATCTACTCCAGTATTCTTACCTGGAAAATCCCATGGAGGGAGGAGCCTGACAGGCTTGGCGGGCTACAGTCCATGGGGTCACAAAGAGTCATACACAACTAACACTTTCACTTTCATGGAGCCAAATAGTTAACCAAGTTGTGCATGAATACAAATGGAAAGTTCTTGAAGGAAATGAAAAGTGCTGCACCAGTGAACACACCAATGATAAGAAAATGAAAGCCTTATTGCTGGTATGGAGAGAGTCTGAGTGGTCTGGATAGAAGAGCAAACCAGCCACCACATTCCCTTAAACCAAAGCCTGATCCAGAGCAGGACCCCCAACTCTCTTCAATTCTGGGAAGGCTGAGAGAGGCAAGGAGGCTGCAGAAGATAAGTTTGAAGTTAGCAGAGGTTGGTTCATGAGGTTTAAGGAAAGAAGCCGTCTCCATAATATAGAAGTGCAAGAAGAAACCACAAGAGCTAATGTAGAAACTGCAGCAAGTTATCTAGAAGATCCAGTGAAGACATTCATGGAGGTGGCCACACTAAACAAAACCCTGCTGCTGCTGCTCCTGCTAAGTCACTAGATAAACTCTATTCTCATTCACAGCCTCCTGCATTATATTTTCAGTTGACAAACTCAAGCACCCCTCCCTCTGGGACATGGTGCGAGGGCCCCCTGGGCTGATTTGAGTGCTGCTGCTCTGGGCCTCCCAGCCCCCAACTTACCCCTCTCTCAGCAGTTACTAAAGGCTGTGTGAACTGTTGGTTTATGCACTACAGGGTAAGCTGTTTGAGCCATTTTGTTTTAACCCCAGTTGTGTGGCCAACAGAATTCTTACTATTTGTTGACTGAAGTAACACGTTACCATTACTGAGCTGGCAGCTTTAAAAAGAGCAATAGTACTACTATTACTACTACTGTTGCTGCTGCTATTACTATTACATTTTTACTACTACATTACTCTGTCTTCTACAGTAGTTCAGATGGTGATGTTTCCAAAAGCCTCTGCAAGCCTGGATTTCACAAGGATGCCTCCACCTGTGAAGTGTGTGTAGGAAGGGAGCCAGGGATTCAACAACAGCATGGGCTTCCTGAGCAGGGTTGTGATCAGTCTTCTGGAGCTCACCCCTCTCTCTGGGTCTCTCCCAGCTCTGGGGAGGGTGGGGACTCCCACTGCAGGAGGAGCACATTTTGACCAAGCACTACTGAGTGCTTAACATTGAACAAATTCTGCCCTGGTAAATGTCACAGACAGACCTGATGGAGCATGTGGAAGTAATAGAGGAAGGACATCCTGGGAGATGTTCCCTGGAGGCAGCTGTGATGAGGCTCCACCACAGCACTCTAGACAATCCATGATTGCAGAACATAAGGTAAATGTAAAAATATCAACTCTTTCCCTATATACTAGCAAAAACAATTGGAAATTGAAACTAAAAATGCCATTTAAAATAGCATTAGAAATATGAAATGCTTAAGAGGTAAATCTGTCCAAAGATGGATATGTAAGACTTGTGCCCTATGGAACACTGCCGAGAACAGTAAGAGATGACCAGAATACACACAGAGGTTTACCATGTTCATGGATTGGAAGTCTAAAAGTTGCTAAAGACTGCAGATACTTTTGACTCCCTTTTACCCAGCTTTATCTTACTCTCTCTGTCTTTGTCTCTTCAATGTGTCACTCCATGCCTGGCATCAAGCAGGTGTTCAATGTTCAGTGAATAAATCAACAAGGAATAAGGGAGTAAACGAGAGGGTACCAAGAGGGATCACAACTGCCTGAGAAAGCTAGAAAAGCCCCCTGCAAGGTGAGCTGGAGTTCCGTAAGCTGAGATGAGGGCAGGGGGGACTAGACACACTCCTCTATGAGCAGTTAAAACTGCATTCATCTGCTGTAACTTGGGCATCAGTTTCTACAAGACAGTGGCTGCAGATATCTTGGGAATTCACTCTGAGCTCCTGTTCTGAAGGACCCTCTATCCTGTGTTAGGGAATTTCTATATCGTTGTTCAAACTCAAGATGGGAAAGGGCACATTGAGTATATTCAGTAGGGGAGTTCATTCACTCAACATTTTGAAATACTTATTCAACACTTGCACCGGACAAAAGCTTGGACTTAATTCTGGGATAAAACTGGTGAAGACAGAAACCATCCCTGCTCAGTTATAAAACTGTTGTAGCCAATGATAGGAACCATCTTTGTGCCAAGCAGAGTCAAATTCTCCACCTGTGCTCTTTACAACAGTCCAATAAGATAGTTATTAACTTCAGTAAACATGAAGGGACAGCTAAAGCACACATTTAAAATGTACAGTGTGGTCGATTTTTAACAAATGGATATAACTTTTGACATCACCCACCAGTAAGACATAAAACATTCCCCTTATATCCAAAGTTTCCCTTATCCCTTCTCAATCACTGATGTGATTTTGTCACTGGAAGGGACCTCTTTGAGGGCCTGAGAGTGGGCCCTTGTCTAAGACTCAAATGAATTGTCCAAGGAGCTACAGTACTGACAAAGCAAAAGACTTTATTGAAAAGTGACGCTGGAGTGGAGAGCAACAGTGTAAGGGAGACTAGGAGAACTGCTCTGCCTTGTGGTTTGCAGTCTCAAGTTTTACGGTGGGTGGGGTTAGGTGAGTTGGGATTGTCTCTGGCCAGTCATCTTGCTCATGTCCTCATTCAGTCTGATGCAGGGCCCTTCCCGATGGCATGTGCATCGCTCAATCAAAATGATTTCCAGCATGAGAGAGTCTGGGAGGTTGGCAAGAGATTTAATGGACTGGTCTCTTCTCCCCTTCTTTGGAGGTGGAAATGGCAAACCACTCCGGTATTCTCGCCTGGAGAATCCATGGACAGAGGAGCCTGGCGGGCTACAGTCCAAGGGGTCACAAAGAGTCAGATGCAACTGAAGCGACTAACACACATTTCTCCCCTTCTTGGCCCCTCCTTGGTTTTCCCCAGGTTGGTTTTGGGCCCTTCTTTGGCTTTATGTTCTTTGAAGCATCCTGAGGTAGGAGACTTAAGGTGTTATCATGATGTCCAGTCAGGGCAGGCAGTGTTGGTCAACTGTTCCCTAACAACTTCTCACATTATTGGTAAGGTTTGTCTTTGCCGGTGTTCCTTGTAAACAAAGTAACACAGTCTGTTCTCTCACATCTTGCTTCTTTGACGTACGGTGAATTTTGAGTTTTGTTCACATCATGGTGTCTTTCGTTTTTGTTGTTGTTATGTATTTATTTGTTTTTTGGCCACGCTGCGTCTTCGTTGCTTGGCAAGAATTTCCTCTAGTTGCAGTGAGCAGGGACTTCTCTTCAGTTGCAGTGCTAGGGCTTCTCATTGCGGTGGCTCTCTTGCTGTGGAGTACAGGCTTTAGATACCAACTGGGTTTCAGTAGTTGTGGCACACCAGCTTAGTTTTTCCCCAGCATGTGGGGTCTTTCTCAACCAGTGTTACTGAAGGAGGAGAGGAACAGGCGGTGCTGACTCCATCTTGAAAAAGAAGGAAACTCCATCTTGCACTTTCAGTCAGCTTTGGACTATGTGCCTGGTAGCTATGGGCATAACATATACCTACGGCTGAACTGGCCTCCCGTACTGATAAACACCAGATTCCATACCAAGATTCCCCATCGCCAAAAAGAATGTAACAATCCCCTACCGTAGTCAATCACCTTTATAATCTTTATGGCACCCACTGGTGTAGGCTACAATGTATAACCAGCTGACCCTTCTGATTATGAATCATGGCTGTGACCTGATTGTATCTTCCTTTAACACTTTTCAGACTAGGTTTAAGGAATTTGGGGATGTGGGCTTGAGCCTAAGGTATATAAGGTTTTCACAAAAGTCAGTTGGGGTTCTTGGCTAAGAGGAGACTCTGCCTTGGGCCCCTCGGTGTAATAAACTGCACTCCACTATCTGCATTGTCCTTCTGGGTGAGTTTGTTTCCTGGAACGCGTGGCTACAATACATCCTGTGTCCCCTGCACTTGCTGGCAGATTCTTATCCACTCCGCCACATGGGAAGTTCCTTCATTAGTATTGCTGAAGTCAGAGCTTAAAGAGAGAAAGAAATTAATCAAATAATCACCTAATTGTGTCATGACGACAGCATTAAGTTAACCTAAGGATAAGAACACAAGAAAACGTATTACCTTGCTTGTCTACAATTCACTCAATACCATACACTTGGGGAGGTATACAGGATTAAGACTCACATGGTTAGAAACCTTATAAAAGTATCACATTAAGAACCCTTTGTCCTTACTTCACTTCCCTCATTTAAAAAAGTCAGCTCAGAAGAGGCCGGGAATGTGACGCTATGTCCTTACTTCATTTCCCTGATTTAAAAAAGTCAGCTCAGGTGACGGCGGGAAGCGCTGCTCATTGTCCCTGGATACTAAGTAGGGACCAGGCTCCCTGAGGCGCATGCGCGCCCGCTCCCAGTCTGGCCAGCAACAGCCCTCACTCGCACAACTCCGTCAAGAGGTCGGCGAAGCCCGCGGCCGTGCCGACGTGGCGCCGCTTGGGCCTGCCCAATCCCCGGAGCCCTGGTGGTCACGTGCACACGCGCGCCGCAACCGGGCCCCGCCCACCGCCCGCGCACTCCGCCGAGCCGGGGCCTCCCTCAGTCGCCTTGGCTCCCAGAACCCTTGCGCGGGCCCGGCTGCGCCTGCGCAGTGTGGCCGGTGGGCCGGTCGGGAGTGCGGCGGCCGCGGCGCGAGGGTGCCGGCGGGCTGGGAGCCTGGGGTGGGCTGTTGGCCGTCCTCCCTCAGTCGGCGGAAGTGAGCTCCGGCTCGCCTTCCTCGCGGCCCGGGACCTCTCGCGGCCCCTGGGCGCGCGGCGGTCGGCGACGCGAGAAGGGCTCCGGCGCGGGGCGACCATGGACTCGGCGGCTCTGGAGCGGGACGCGGTGCAGTTCGCGCGGCTAGCGGTGCAGCGCGACCAGGAGGGCCGCTACGCGGAGGCCGTGTTTTACTACAAGGTGGGCCGGGGGCGGGGCCGGGGACCGGGGGCGGGGCCGCTCTGGCCGGGGGCGGGGCTAAGGCGCCAGCCCGTCGGGGGCTCGGTCGCCGCGGCGGAGGTGATCCCCCGGCTCGACGCTCCTGAGGGCGGCGGTGGGGCAGGGCGCTCGGCTCCGCGGACGTGCGCTCACCGCCACAGACGGGCCGGAAGCACGCGGGAGAGCGCCGCGAGTCAGTGAAGAAGAAAGCATTGCGCGTCGTAGTGCTTGACTTCCGCACGTCGCCATCCCCCCAGTGTCAGTGTGTGTACACAACCTTTTTAAAAAAACAAACGGGTCCGATTGTCTATGCTGTTTTTAAACCTGTTCTTTTCTTTTGAACTTTTAAGAAAATTACGAATTTTTTAAAAGTTTAACGATATGACTGTTACCAGTAATAATATTAAGGGCTAGATGCATAGTATCCCATTATGCGGATATGCCCTCGTTTCTTTACAAAGTCTCCTGGCCATTTTAATGTGCGTTCTGTTTCTTCAGCATGATAATATCCTTGTAGCTAACGCTTTACACGTTTCTGTGATATTTCCTATGGATAAATTGCTGAGGCCAGAATTAGAGCCCGCCCCCTCCCCCCGGTCCACTGTCTGCTCACCAATTCTGAGGATTTGCAGACGCACACCTCTCCAGCTCCAGCCGTGGCCCATCCCCACTCCGGTGGAGGGAGCTGTATCCTCTAAAGACCGTCACCTTTTCTTTTAGGAAGAATGTCAGGCTTGAAAATAAAGTAGTCATTTTTCTTCCATAAACCTATATGCTATCAATGATGTGTAATTTTCTTTTCTCAGATTAATGTTTGATTGCCTTCATTTTACAACCTGTATTTAGAGACTTCGGTTGTGTTTCAGAGTCATTCTTTTTGAACTTTTTTTTCTTTACAATTTCATAATGGTGGTATTTCTTTAAAAGTAGGACTGTGTTTTATTAGTTTTGTGAAATAATGACAAATGTTCCTAAGTAAACGTAGTGCCATATGAAATAGCTTTTTCTAAAGTGAAAGGAAATCCTGTGCAGTGCCTTTTGTTTTGCTTAGAATTACATGCATGTTGTTATGAAGAGTTTCTTTTCCTTGAGAGAATCAGCAGAGTGGTGGTGTTTCTATTTATGTAAACTGTTTCAGATATTTAGTGTTTTCTGTCTTCATGCTGTTCTCTTTGGGATTCCTTGTTAATCACGTTGAAGTGTAAATGAAATGAGCAAAATAAAGTTGATACCAACAGTTAAAAAAACTGGCTACAGTATTTACATATACAATTATATTTTCCTCCCTTGAAATATCTGAACTGCAGGATCTGAGGAAAACGTATCTTTTCTACCCCCAACTTCCATTTGGATCAAAATTGTACTCTTCTTATTGATTTTGTAGGTTCAGAGAAATGATTCTTCCAGTAACTGGGTTCAAAAAGGGATGGCATCTTTGGATCCAGCTAATGAGGCCTAGGGTTCCTTGAAATGCATCCATTTAGATGGCTGCAGGGAAGGTGGTGGTGCTGGGGGGAGTCTCTCTGGTAGCTCTGGTCACCCTCCTGAAATGGTGATGGCGAGAACGGAGGCTTTTCCTCACTAGCACAGCCTGACTGGCTGAGGAGGTCATGGAATAACTGGAAAATGGATCCAGGTGTTCTTCATTAAAATAAGTTTCTTTCATTCAACTGAAACCTGCCTTAAAATGTGTCCCCCTTTGACAGTGGTTTCTTTGGAGAAAAAACTTTTCTTGCCATAGTGAGACAATTAACGTTTATAATCGTTTGTTGATATTTATGAGTATTGTCTGTTCTAATGCTCTCAGGACTCAGATCACCTTTTCACAGTAAGTAGTTTCGTCTGACCTACTGCACTGAGAAGAAGGAAAACAACGTAAATCACAGTTATTCTAAGAAAATGTTTAAAATCAACCCCTTCTATTTGACTTTGTAAAGTTTCAACAGTCTGAGAAAATTGAGAGCATTGAGAACTGAAAAAAGTTTAGTAAAGGACTATTATTCATTTATCTTATGAAAAAAATTTCTAGTATCTTAAAGACATTCTTGTTTTATCATTCATAGAAACCAACCATGAGTTAGAAAGTGGTATAGAAAATTCAAATTGTAATTCATCTGTTAGAGTCTTTTGAATTCTTTTTTTATTTTTAGGAAGCTGCACAAGCTTTAATTTATGCTGAGATGGCAGGATCAAGCCTAGAACATATTCAAGAAAAAATAAATGAGTATCTGGAAAGAGTGCAGGCCTTACATTCAGCAGGTAAAGACTACTAACCACGTCACTATTTTCTTTTCTTCTTTCCTATCCCATCTTACTTTTCCCTTATGTTTCTCTTTCCTTTTTGTTTTCATCTTTGATTCTTGATCTTCACTTGTTTGTCGCTTATTCCTCTTTTGGTAATCGCATCTTTGAACATCGTAATATGAAAATAAGTGATAGATCTGTGAAGAGGAACCTCAGAGGTCACATAATGTGATATCCTAATTTCCCAGAAATGGACATGAATTATCCACATTCAAACAGTGTGTCATTGGCAGAATCGGGATTAGAATCCTGTTAAAATCTGCCTTTAAATATCTGTCACATGCCCTCTCCTGCTATTAAAATTAAATGACTCTTTCTCTTCAGTGTCTAAAGACTTCAGCAGTGGGTTCACAGTCTTTACCGTATCAGTATCCTCAACCTGAAGACCTTAGCTAAACTCTCATTTTAGAGAGTTTGCCAACGGTATCTTGGGAAAGTGGCATGTAAGCAGAGACCTGGAACAACCTGTTTATTTTTGTAAGCCTCATGGCAAATGCTGTGACACAAGTTCCCAGGCTTAATGTTCATCGTTCCCTTAGAAGTAAGTGGGTTCTTGGCAAAATCTGTTGTTTACATGGTAGGAAAGAAAATGATCATCTGTTGATATTTTGTTTCAAGGATGTATTCATGTCACTGAGGACTCTTTTTCCACCCTGTTTTCCTTGTGGCTATCTAATAAAGCCGCAAACTTAGAGAGGTCTTATTCAGCATTCTGACAGACTTTGTGCTACTTTCTACCACTTATTCTGAACAGATAGTAGCAGTTACCAACCAGCTTATAGTTAAGATAAAGTAGATTTAATTGTTGGGTTTCTTGTTATGACAGTCTCCTTACAGACACAGTATTTCCTTGTAAGACAGTGCCCAGAAACTGCATGCGTTGACATGTTAACTGTTTGTGTGTCAAGCTCTCACTTGATACAAATTTATACTCATCCATATATTCAAAATACCATGGAATTCAGAGACACTTCATTTTCCTTGCTAAGTAAATGAAGTTTTTAAATTTATAAATGTGATGTTTATATGATACTCAGGCACAGAATGAGATAGCCCTAATCTCTTGACGAATGAAAACTTGTCAGTAAAACAGAAGTAAAGCTCAAAAAAGGATTTTTAGAGTGTAACATACCTTAAATGTTTTGCCAACTTTTGGACCCATTTTGTTCAGCAAGTGAAATGGGAATTAAATGATTTACTTAATTATCATTTCATGCAGAAGAGTTCTTTATCAAATAAAAATCTTGTTCAGAATCCCAGTTTTTAAAACAGATAGAGTCTGCTGACAGTCAAGAAACTTTGAGAGATGACATGACTTTGTGGGTGGGGAAGGTGACCCAGTTTGAAATTCACTACTGAAGTGTAAAAAACTCAAGACTTGGAATTAAAGATCTAAGTTGAGTCCCTGCCCTTCCACTTACAGCTGTGAAACCATAGACTAGATAGTCGTTCGAAACTAGAATCAATTTTGCCTCTCAGGAGACATTTTACATTGTCTGGAGAGATGTTTGTTGTCTATGTTAGGGGTCAGGGTGCAGTATGCTGCTAGCATCTGGTTGGCTGGAGGGCAGGCACAGTGCTACAGGGAAATTCTACAATGCATAGGACCATCCACAGCAAAGAATTATCCAGGTGAAAATATCAGTAGGGCCAAGGCTGAGAAACCTTGAGCTGAATATTTTAACATTCATTTAATAAATGGGATTAGTATAATACATGGTTTAGAGAGGTGTTACTGAGGATTATAGTTTTTTAAAAAGATCAAGCACAATTTTGAGACAAAATTTAAAGGTTTTTTAAACAGCATTTATTGAGATATAATTCACATACCATAAAATTCAGCTTTTTATAGTGTACAATTCAGTGGTTTTTAGTGTATTCCCAGAGTTGTGCAACCATCACCACTATCTAACTGCAGAACATTCTCATCACCCTAGAAGAAACCTCTTAGCCATTAGTAGTCACGCCCCATTCCTCCCATCCCCTGGTGTTGCTGCTCAGTTTGTCAGTTGTGTCTAGCTGTTTGCAACCCTATAGACTGCAGCATGCTAGGATTCCCTGTCTTTCACTATCTCCTAGGGTTTTCAAATTCATGTTTATTGAGTCAGTGATGCTACCTAACCATCTATCTCCCCCTAGGCCCTCAGTTCAGTTCAGTCGCTCAGTCGTGTCCGACTTTTTGCGACCCCATGAATTGCAGCACGCCAGGCCTCCCTGTCCATCACCAACTCCCGGAGGTCACTCAAACTCCTGTCCATCGAGTCAGTGATGCCATCCAGCCATCTCATCCTCTGTCGTCCCCTTCTCCTTCTGCCCCCAATCCCTCCCAGCATCAGAGTCTTTTCCAATGAGTCAACTCTTCACATGAGGTGGCCAAAGTACTGGAGTTTCAGCTTTAGCATCATTCCTTCCAAAGACCATGCAGGACTGATCTCCTTTAGAACGGACTGGTTGGATCTTGCAGTCCAAGGGACTCTCAAGAGTCTTCTCCAACACCACAGTTCAAAAGCATCAATTCTTTGTCACCCAGCTTTCTTCACAGTCCAACTCTCGCATCCATACATGACCACTGGAAAAACCATAGCCTTGACTAGACGGACCTTTGTTGACAAACTAATGTCTCTGCTTTTCAATATGCTATCTAGGTTGGTCATAACTTTCCTTCCAAGGAGTAAGCATCTTTTAATTTCATGGCTGCAGTCACCATCTGCAGTGATTTTGGAGCCCAAAAAATAAAGTCTGACACTGTTTCCACTGTTTCCCCATCTATCTGCCATGAAGTGATGGAACCAGATGCCATGATCTTAGTTTTCATGTTGAGCTTTAAGCCAACTAGTTCACTCTCCACTTTCACTTTCATCAAGAGGCTTTTTAGTTCCTCTTCACTTTCTGCCATAAGGGTGATGTCATCTGCATATCTGAGGTTATTGATATTTCTCCCAGCAATCTTGATTCCAGCTTGTGCTTCTTCCAGACCAGCGTTGCTCATGATGTACTCTACATAGATGTTAAATAAGCAGGGTGACAGTATACAGCCTTGACGTACTCCTTTTCCTATTTGGAACCAGTCTCTTGTTTCATGTCCAGTTCTAACTGTTACTTCCTGACTTGTATACAGGTTTCTCAAGAGGCAGATCAGGTGGTCTGGGATTCCCATCTCTTTCAGAATTTTCCACAGTTTATTGTGATCCACACAGTCAAAGGCTTTGGCATAGTCAATAAAGCAGAAATAGATGTTTTTCTGGAACTCTCTTGCTTTTTCCATGATCCAGCGGATGTTGGCAATTCTATCTCTGGTTCCTCTGCCTTTTCTAAAATCAGCTTGAACATCTGGAAGTTAACGGTTCACGTATTGCTGAAGCCTGGTGTGGAGAATTTCGAGCATTACTTTCCTAGCGTGTGAGATGAGTGCAATTGTGCGGTAGTCTGAGCATTGTTTGGCATTGCCTTTCTTTGGGATTGGAATGAAAACTGACCTTTTCCAGTCCTGTGGCCACTGCTGAGTTTTCCAAATTTGCTGGCATATTGAGATGAGCTCGATAAAGGACAGAAATGGTATGGACCTAACAGAAGCAGAAGATATTAAGAAGAGATGGCAAGAATACACAGAAGAACTGTACAAAAAAGATCTTCATGACCCAGATAATCACGATGGTGTGATCACTGACCTAGAGCCAGACATCCTGGAATGGGAAGTCAAGTGGGCCTTAGAAAGCATCACTATGAACAAAGCTAGTGGAGGTGATGGAATTCCAGTTGAGCTATTCCAAATCTTGAAAGATGATGCTGTGAAAGTGCTGCACTCAATATGCAAGCAAATTTGGAAAACTCAGCAGTGGCCACAGGACTGGAAAAGGTCAGTTTTCATTCCAATCCCAAAGAAAGACAATGCCAAAGAATGCTCAAACTGCCGCACAATTGCGCTCATCTCACACGCTAGTAAAGTAATGCTCAAAATTCTCCAAGCCAGGCTTCAGCAATATGTGAACCGTGAACTTCCTGATGTTCAAGCTGGTTTTAGAAAAGGCAGAGGAACCAGAGATCAAATTGCCAAGATCCACTAGATCATGGAAAAAGCAAGAGAGTTCCAGAAAAACATCTATTTCTGCTTTATTGACTATGCCAAAGCCTTTGACTGTGTGGATCACAATAAACTGTGGAAAATTCTGAAAGAGATGGGAATCCCAGACCACCTGATCTGCCTCTTGAGAAATTTGTGTCCAGGTCAGGAAGCAACAGTTAGAACTGGACATGGAACAAGAGACTGGTTCCAAATAGGAAAAGGAGTTCATCAAGGCTGTATATTGTCACCCTGTTTATTTAACTTATATGCAGAGTACATCATGAGAAACGCTGGACTGGAAGAAACACAAACTGGAATCAAGATTGCCGGGAGAAATATCAATAACTTCAGATATGCAGACACCACCCTTATGGCAGAAAGTGAAGAGGAACTAAAAAGCCTCTTGATGAAAGTGAAAGTGGAGAGTGAAAAAGTTGGCTTAAAGCTCAACATTCAGAAAACAAAGATCATGGCATCCGGTCCCACCACTTCATGGGAAAAAAATGGGGAAACAGTGGAAACAGTGTCAGACTTTGTTCTTCTGGGCTACAGAATCACTACAGATGGTGACTACAGCCATGAAATTAAAAGATGCTTACTCCTTGGTAGGAAAGTTATGACCAACCTAGATAGCATATTGAAAAGCAGAGACATTACTTTCCAACAAAGGTTCATCTAGTCAAGGCTATGGTTTTTCCTGTGGTAATGTATGGATGTGAGAGTTGGACTGTGAAGAAGGCTGTGTGCCAAAGAATTGATGCTTTTGAACCGTGGTGTTGGAGAAGACGCTTGAGAATCCCTTGGACTGCAAGGAGATTGAACCAGTCCATTCTGAAGGAGATCAGCCCTGGGATTTCTTTGGAAGGAATGATGCTAAAGCTGAAACTCCAGTACTTTGGCCACCTTATGCTAAGAGTTGACTCATTGGAAAAGACTCTGATGCTGGGAGGGATTGGGGGCGGGAGGAGAAGGGGACGACAGAGGATGAGATTTCTGGATGGCATCACTGACTCGATGAACGTGAGTCTCAGTGACCTCCGAGAGTTGGTGATGGACAGGGAGGCCTGGTGTGCTGCTGTTCATGGGGTCGCAAAGAGTCGGACACGACTGAGAGAATGATCTGATCTGAAATGAGTGCAGCACTTTCATAGCATCATCTTTCAGGATTTGAAATAGCTCAACTGGAATTCCATCACCTCCACTAGCTTTATTCATAGTGATGCTTTCTAAGGCCCACTTGACTTCACATTCCAGGATGTCTGGCTCTAGGTGAGTGATCACACCTTCATGATTATCTGGGTCGTGAAGATCTTTTTTGTACAGTTCTTCTGTGTATTCCTGCCACCTCTTCTTAATATCTTCTGCTTCTGTTAGGTCCATACCATTTCTGTCCTTTATCGAGCCCATCTTTGCATGAAATGTTCACTTGGTATCTCTGATTTTCTTGAAGAGACCTTCAGTCTTTCCCATTCTGTTGTTTTCCTCTATTTCTTTGCATTGATCTCTGAGGAAGGCTTTCTTATCTCTCCTTGCTATTCTTTGGAACTCTGCATTCAGATGCTTATATCTTTCCTTTTCTCCTTTGCTTTCCGCTTCTCTTCTTTTCACAGTTATTTATAAGGCCTCCTCAGACAGCCATTTTGCTTTTTTGCATTTCTTTTCCTTGGGGATGGTCTTGATCCCTGTCTCCTGTACAGTGTCACGAACCTCCGTCCATAGTTCTTCAGGCACTCTATCTATCAGATCTAGGCCCTTAAATCTATTTCTCACTTGCACTGTATAATCATAAGGGATTTGATTTAGGTCATACCTGAATGGTCTAGTGGTTTTCCCTACTTTCTTCAATTTAAGTCTGAATTTGGCAATAAGGAGTCCATGATCTGAGCCCCAGTCAGCTTCCAGTCTTGTTTTTGCTGTCTGTATAGAGCTTCTCCATCTTTGGCTGCAAAGAATATAATCAATCTGATTTCAGTGTTGACCATCTGGTGATGTCCATGTGTAGAGTCTTCTCTTGTGTTATCGGAAGAGGGTGTTTGCTATGACCAGTGCGTTCTCTTGGCAAAACTCTATTAGCCTTTGCCCTGTTCATTCTGTATTCCAAGGCCAAATTTGCCTGTTACTCCAGGTGTTTCTTGACTTCCTACTTTTGCATTCTAGTTCCCTATAATGAAAAGGACATCTTTTTTGGGTATTAGTCCTAAAAGGTCTTGTAGGTCTTCATCGAACCGTTCAACTTCAGATTCTTCAGTGTTACTGGTTGGGGCATGGACTTGGATTACTGTGATATTGAATGGTTTGCCTTGGAAACAAAGAGATCATTCTGTCGTTTTTGAGATTGCATCCAAGTACTGCATTTCGGACTGTTTTGTTGACTGTGATGGCTACTCCATTTCTTCTGAGGGATTCCTGCCCACAGTAGTAGATACAATGGTCATCTGAGTTAAATTCACCCATTCCAGTCCATTTTATTTCGCTGATTCCTAGAATGTCGATGTTCACTCTTGCCATCTCCTGTTTGACCACTTCCAATTTGCCTTGATTCGTGGACCTAACATTCCAGATTCCTATGCAATATTGCTCCTTACAGCATTGGACCTTGCTTCTATCAGCAGTCGCATCCACAACTGGGTATTCTTTTTGCTTTGGCTCCATCCCTTCATTCTTTCTGGAGTTATTTCTCCACTGATCTCCAGTAGCATATCGGGCACCTACTGACCTGGGGAGTTCCCCTTTCAATATCCTATCATTTGGCCTTTTCATACTATTCATGGGGTTCTCAAGGCAAGAATACTCAAGTGGTTTGCCATTCCCTTCTCCAGTGGACCACATTCTGCCCACTGTCCCTAAGCCCTAGCAGCTACTAATCCTGCTAATCTTTAATCCCAATAATGTATTTTCTGTTTCCATGGATTTGCCAATTCTAGATATTTGTTGTAAATAGAGTCATCCAGTTTGTGGCCTTTTGTATCTGGCTTCTTTTATTTAGCATAATATTTTTAGCATTTATCCTTGTGGTAGCATGTATCAGTGTCTAATTTCATTTTATGGTTGAATAATATTTCATTGTATTAGTAGACCACATTTTATTTATCTATTATTCATCAGTTGCTGGACGTTGGCTTGATTCCACCTTTTGTCTGTTGTGAGTAATGCTGTTTTTGTGTGGACATATGTTTTCAGTTCTCTTGAAACCCAGAAGTAGAATTGCTAGGTGATGTGGTAGCGTTGGGCATATCCGTGGCTCAGTGGTAAAGAATCCACCAGCACTGCCGGAGACCCAGGTTTGATCCCTGGGTCGGGAAGATGCCCTGGAAGAGGGCATGGCAGCCCATTCCAGTATTCTTGCCTGGAGAATCCCATGGACAGAGGAGCCTGGCGGGTTACATTCCATAAGGTCACAGAGAGTCGGACATGACTGAAGTGACTGAGCACACATGCACACACATGGTAGCTTTATGTCTAAGTTTGAGGAACTGCTAAACTGCTTTCCACAGTGGCTCTACCATTTTACAATTACACCGGCAATGTTCTCTTTCCTTCACAGCCTTGTCAACACTTGTTACTTTCTGTCTTATTTTAGCCATCTTTGTGGGGATAAAATGGCATCTTATTGTGGTTTTGATATTCATTTCCCTGATAGCAAATGGTGAGCATCTTTTCATGTGCCAGCTGGCCATCTGAATATCTGCTTTGGAGAAATGACTATACAGATTCTTTCCCCATGATATAAATCAGGGTTCTGCAGAGAAACAGAACCAGTAGGGTGTACATACAGAGATTTATTATGAGCAATTGTCTCATGCAGTTATGGAGGCTAAGATGTCCCACTCCCTCTGCGAGTTGGAGAGCCAGGAAAGCCAGTGGTGTGGTTCAGTCTAAGTCTAGAGGCCTGAGAAGCAGGGGGCCTGATGGTGTGAGTTGCAGTCCAGGAGCCAGGGAGGACCCGTGTGCCAGCTCCCGCAGTCCTGCAGTAGGCAGGTTCTCCCCCTCTGTCTTCTGCTTGGTTCAGGCCCACAGTGGGTTAGGTGATGCCCGCCCACATTGGGGAGGGCACTCTGCTTTTAGTACCAATTCAAAATGCTAATTTCATTCAGAAGCATCCTCAGAGGCTACCCAGAAATCTTGCTTAGCTAAACAACTGGGTAACCTCTGAGCCAATCGAATTGACACAGGTTGATGACATAATCACCACACCCATTTTAGATTGGATTTGTCTTTTTGTTGTTGAATTATAAGAGATCTTTATATATGCTAGATGAAAGTCTCTTATGGATATGTATCTTTATATTAAAAACAAACAGAAGCACTTACGTCAAACAGCAATAAAAATATGGCTTATTCTGGACCCTGATGAATAGGAAACAGCATGAATTTTATCATCAAGGCCTAATAGATTATATAATTATTGTCTGTACTAAAAAAAAAATTAACTTTAGAACACGATTGAGTTTATTTAGATTTAGTGTTTTCTAAGTTTCAGTCTTTTTTTGTGGGGGGAGAACGCTAATGTTCATTTTATTTTTTTAAATGATGAAAAGTGCTGGTAGGGACAGAGAGGAGTTCAGGGAAAATTTAAAGATTTCTTTTTACCTCGTTAAGTTTTTTACATGAAGGATTACAGAATTTTGGTAAAGAGTATATTAAAATGACATGTTGTTCCCTGGATGTATATATAAGTATGTGGCTTTTTTCTGATCCTAGTTCAGTCAAAGAGTGCGGATCCTTTGAAATCAAAACATCAGTTGGACTTAGAGCGTGCCCATTTCCTCGTGACACAAGCTTTTGACGAAGATGAAAAAGGGAATGTTGAAGATGCTATAGAACTGTATACAGAAGCTGTAGATCTCTGTCTGAAAACCGTATGTATAATAATACTTACAAGTTAAGTTTGGTGGAATTGTCCTAAGAAATTTCTCCCCTTACTAGTGAATTTTATGTAACAATTCGTTAAAAAAAAAAATCCTGTTATTATACATGTAACTTAAGTTATTCCTCATTAAAAGATAATGGGATGTGTATATATGTGGCTGAGTCCCATGACTTTCACATGAAACTGTCACAACATTGTTAATTGGCTATACCCCAATACAAAAATCAGTTTTAAAAAAAAGCTAATGAAGAGTAGAATTAATAATGGATTTTTAACACCTTGTTAAAAATTTGACAGTGTTAATTGAATCACTTGGCAATTGTTTTTTAAATTACAGGTAGCATTTTTGACCATCTTACACTCCTGTAACTAAAATTAACTTATTACAGGAAGAATTCATCACAATCTGTGAATTTAAAATAAAGTTCCTGTGAGAGGGATGAATTAGAAGTTTGGGATTAACATATACACACTACTGTATATGAGATAGATAAATGACAAAGACCTACTGTGTAGCACAGGGAACTAGACTCAATATCTTACAATAACAATGGAAAAGAATTTGATATAACTGAATCAGTCTATTCTACACCTGAAACTATTGTAAATCAACTATACTTCAGCTTTTTTTAAAAAGGGAAAAAAATTTGGTTCGTCATAATAAAAAAAAAACAAAGCTCTTCCCCCTTTTATTCAGTTTGATACACTAAGAAATCAGTTAGTGGCTCTGGAGAGCTGTATTAATTTACAGTGTGGAGTCTGCTGAGTGATTTTTACTGCTCCCTGAGGACAGGCATTCAGCTCTAAGAGTCATCCGGTGCGTAAGAGCGAGCAGTGCACTGATAGGAGGGTGTGGGGCGGTAGAGAGTGCGGTTGTCAGTATTGTTCCGAGGCCCGGCTCTTTGTCCCAGGTCTCTTATCCAGAAGAACCATCTAGCCTCACATCTGTAGGTACCTGAGACTGCTGGTAAGTGCTGGGGGTTTGGTTTTAGTTCTGAACAGTGCCGCGTTATAATTCGACATCTGCACGCGCAGCAAGGTGATAACCACCGCAGGTCTGGTTACCTTCCATCCCGTGCACTGGCCCCCTTCTCCCATTTTGCCCGTCCCCAGCCCCCTCCCCTTCCCCTCTGGAATCCACTAATGTGTTCTCTGTGTCTGCATTTGGTTTATTTTGTTTATCTGTTTTGCTTTTAGACTCCACGTATAAGTGGAGTTCTGAGGTCTTCTCCTGACCTGTTTCAATTGGTGCGGTAACCCTGCTCTGCGGGGGCTCCTGCTGCCCAGCCTTCTGCCACACTGAGATTTTTCAGTTGTGTCCCACTTACCACCGTCCACATTAAGTGGTCCTAGGGTTTACCTCAGTGATGAGTTTCAACACAATTTTAAGTGATACCTTTAAGGATAAAAATAAAGTGTCTTGGTTTATTCTCATAATTTTTAGAAGTATAATGTGCATTGTAAAATTTTTTTCTTGCTTAGAAATATCATGGATCAAGCAGATTAATAATTATGCTTCAGAATGTCTGTCTCTCTTTTTCTTAAGTCTTATGAAACTGCTGATAAAACTCTGCAAAATAAGCTGAAGCAGCTGGCTCGGCAGGCACTAGACAGGTGAGTTTGGCTCCTCAGCTTTGGTCCCCTCAACATATGGTGTAACTTCAGTGTGACGCGGAGCTCGCGGTAACAGACCTGACATCCAGAGCAAGTCTGCCTTCTTTCTCTGCATGAATTTGCTCCTCCCTAGTTTCCCTGCTGCTTTTTTCCCTATGTCATTTTGGCTCATTGGATGGTAAACTCCTTAGGGGAACAGAGAGCTAATTCATCGCTGTGTCCTCATCCCTGCTCTAAACTCAGAAAGTAACAAATCAGTCAAGAAATGTTTCTCTTAGTTTTTGCTGTGTCTAAAAACGGTTATGGTATTTAAAATGGAAGACTTCCCTTGTGTTGTATAATATGAAACTTCTGAAGAGAAAGCTTGAAGAGAGCCTTCCAGAGCCACTACTAGAAATGGTAACGTTGAGAATGAGCCAGTCATTCACATACCCCACATCATACATGCGTGAAGCTCCCTTAACTCTTTGCTGGAATGTCAGCTTCTCACTAAGGCCTATGCTCACCATTCTGTTTAAAATTGAAATCTCCTCTGGCTCTTCCATCCTGTTTGCTCTGTTGTAATATTCTTTCCCATAACTCTTTACTGTTTTCTAAGGCATATAAAATTGATCAGTTTATCATATTTGTTATCAGTGTGTGTGTCTTTTCTAAGCCCCGCCCTCCAAATATAAGCTCCATGAGGACAGAGAATTTTGTCTTTGTCCATTGCTGTAACCAAGCACCTAGCAGAGTGCCAGACATCCAGTATGTGCTCAGTAGATATTTATTGAGATGAGTATGTTTGCTCAAAGAGAATTGTACCTCTTATACAGACAAAGCATTATAGACAAAGGAAAAGAGTGGAATGGCATTTGCCGGGGTCCAGCCCCGGCTGATCCAGGGTATTCGAAGGGGAGATGGCTTAGGCGACTATTTACATATTCATCAAAGATATAAAGAGTAATAGAATGAGGATAGCTCAGTAGGAAAATTCAGTGGAGAAAAGAGGCTGACTAGCTTGGTTTATGCAGGAGACCAATAAAACTTCAAGACAAGAAGCTTGCACCACTTACGTAGGCCGCAGGCGTCCTTCCGTTCTCCCGAAGGAGAGGAGACACTGAGGCCTCCCAGGTCGGATCTTAGAAGCCCAGGCATAATTAGTAAGCATGGCGGGTTCCGCGCTCCAGATGGAAACTCAGCCAGAGTGAGAGAGCGACATGGAGAGACCAGTATTTCAAGAAACTGATCCCAATTCTTTATTTTCCAGAGTCTGTTTTTATACACTGAGATGTTACACAAAAGTCACGCGGGGACAGCAGTCCTGACTTTTATTAAAGTCAGGTGCTTCACACAAATGTATACAGAGGTCTTAGGGGTGTTACATCATCTTCTGGCCAGGGGGGCCTGCTGACAATTTATGATCCTCCTTGTGACAGTGGTCAGTCAACCAGGACACTTTTTTCTCCAAGGGTGATTATTCTTAAAACAGACGCCACCCAAATAAAGTTACATTCCTATAGGGTGAGGGTGTAGTGGGTTTTAGGAAAGAATTTACTTAGCCTAAGGTCTAACATGATTAATATCAAAGGTTAATACTTATTTCTTCTATGTATTCATTAATGTATGTAAGGGCAGGGGATGTGAAGACCTAGCAGTAAACATTGGCTCAACAAATGAAAAACCCTTTACCAATACAATTTCTAATTAGCCCATTATACTTATACTAATAGTTTTCTAACTTCTCTAAAGAACCTGTTTTTTAGAAGGTTTAAAGCATCTCATGCCTCTCACGGTTGGGAGGCTGTGAGCAATCACATGTGGCCGGACAAGCCTGTCAGGCAGGCTAGAGAACCTTCAGAGGAGTTTGTAGGTTAAAACACTCTTGTCACGCCCAGGAGTTTTTATTAACTGGAGCTCTAAGTTAACTCCTTCTCCGAAAGAGGTGGTGGGGGACAGCCCCCCGTAAAGTCAGAGGTGTAGGTGAGAGCACAAAGTAGTAAAGTATGCAGGCTCATGGGCTTATGGGGGTAGATGCTCGAGGATTTCCAGGGGGACTCCTGAGGCTCGATCCCGCCTTTGCGTATTGTCGAGCCTCCTTCCTCATGACCTTTGCCATGGGCGGAGTACCTCACTCTGGCCCCCAACAGCATTCATAGTTACAGCATGAATTAGTACAGTATCTCCTTCTGAGGCTCAGACTAGGGAGCTGTGCTTCCCCCAGCCCTTCTTTTGCTTTGAGATATAGGGGTCACCCCTCCTTTTCATTACTGTCATCTAGCATCATTTGTTTCTCCAAATTCATGAAGCTGTGGGCACTTGACATACCGTTAGCTTCTCCCTTTGATGTCTGTCACCAGTCAGAGTCAGGGATGGCCCCTGCTCCCTGTGTGGGTAATTCATCTCGTATTCTCTGGGTGCGCCCTCAGCACAGGGACACGGGTCAGTCACAAACGCTTCCTGTGAGGATTAGTTGAGAAGAATGGATACACTCTAGGGAGAAGATAGCATGACATTTTTATCTGTATACAGTTTCAGAGTGTTAACAAGACTGCGAAATCGCATATAAGGACCTCAGATTAAAAACTTCGGTCTTTTAGCTTATTAGTTCTTTGACAGGACAAAGTCCAAAAGCCCTTAAATGCCAAGTGAGGTCTTCCGTGATCCAGTCCCTGCCCCTGGCCTCGTTTCCTCGCTTGTGCACTGTTCACAGGGGCTCCCTATGTTCTTTTGAAATCACTGTAACTCCCTCCACTGTTTCACAGATCTGCGCATTTGCTCATGCTCTTCTCTCTACTTAGAACCTTCCTAGCTCCCCAGGTCAACTCAGAGTTCAACGCTGAGTGCAGCTCAAATGTCAGTTTGAAAAAACACTCCCTGAGTTGCCCTCTTCCTATCATTAAGTTAGTAACTTCTGCTGTGCATTCACCTGGGTGGAATGCTTCCAGCCTCACATCTCACTTCTGATGCAACTGTCTTTCCCTGCAAACCTAGGAGTACCTTGAGAGTAGGGATTGTTCTATACATTCTTATATACCCCTTACCTTTCATAGGCTCTGATAATGCTCTAAGTGCTAAATTAGTGTTGTCAATAAAATGTTTGCAAAAATATCTTACCTCTGGGAGTAGCTTAAGTAGTGAACTATTGACTAGAATGTAAGAATTTTAGATGGTAATTTTACCTTAGGGATGCTTGACTGTTCTCAAATACTGTGTTCAGAAGAGCTTAAATGTGAGGAGAAAAACTAGAATGGTATTTTTGTACCTCTATTATAGAGCAGAAGCATTGAGCGAGCCTTTAACGAAGCAGTCATGCAAAATCAAGGCAACAAATACAAAGCCAAAGCCACCTCCAACAAGAACACACTTTCCACTAGGAACTAATCCCTTCCTTGAAAGACCTCAGCCGTTTATAAGTCCTCAGTCATGTGACGCACAGGGACAGAGATACACAGCAGAAGAAATAGAAGTTCTCAGGTAAATCGGTTTATGATTTGTTGTAATGAACAATTTTGTTAACATCAGTGCAGATAACGTTATGCTTGTTAGGTTTGATGAGTCATACATCTTTGTTGTAATGTGTCACGCCATTATCATGTAATTATAAACTGTCACACAGTCACAACTTGAAATGTTTGAAATTTGTTCTTAATATATTTTGGTATTCGCATTTCCTCTAGATGTATTTTTTTTTTCTGAAAATCTTAACACTCTTCAAAGCGTTGAATAATTTTCAACATTAATTGAATGTTGTTGAATAATTTTCAACATTCAGTATTCAACCAAGTGTTGAATAATTTTAGGGGCAGAGTAGAACTGTGGCAGCCCTTTCATCACCTCTGCAGCCTTGTGACCAGAGCCCTAATTGCTACCTTGAAACAGCAGTCTAGGCCGGTCAGCAAAGGGCAGCCATAAGCTTTGAATACCGTTGTATATTTCTTAAAAGCGTTGCAAAAAAGAAAGCAAAAAGAGCCAGGATATGTGACAGAGACCTCATTGCAGAGCCAAAACTATATAGTGTCTGGCCCTTATACAGAAAAAGTTTGCCAACCCCTGGGCTGGGAAGCCAACTCAGTGTCTGGAAGCAGCTCCAGGGGATATTAAAAATGCAAAAGAACAAGATTGTGGAAACCTTTGATCGCATCTTGAGCCAGTGCGGCTGCTCCTCACCTGGGCTCTGAACGTCACCCAGCTTAGAGCTGCGTGTGTTGTCAAGTTGCTCTTTCTGTTAGTCTCCTGTGGTTGTGCTGGCACGGTTCCTTCCTCTGTAGCAGCCACCTGAGGGCATTTTTCTCTTTTCCTGCTGAAGTTTCAGTTCCTCTCCTAGAAAAAATGGTGCTATCTGCCTAGAAAAATTTGCTTTTGAAACTGCACAACACAAAGCGGGACAAAAAGAGACACAGGCTAATACCTGTCCAGCACCATGGCTACTCAGCGTCCACGTGCTCCCTTCTACACATTTGAAATGCCGCACTACTACAGAACAGCTCTGAGTTTGTACCTAACAGGACGCAGCTGTCCTCCATACAAGTGAAAAGCTCTCCCCATCTCAAGATGAGGATACACACAAATGTTATTCATGTGTTAACTAGCCCTCAAATTCAGTCATAGTCCCACTGTATATTCTTACCTGGAGGCTAAATTGTGAAGTTACTCTGCCACTCCTCCTAAATAAAATGCGGGGAAGGGACAGAAGGAAATAGCTAATATGTACAAATAAACATGTGACAGAAAATAGAGAATATACAAAGCTGCCACAAGCCACATTTCTTAAATTTGTCAAGAGGCCGTAACTGATATATGTGCCTCTTTCTTTGTCACTACCCATTCCTTAGTCTCATAACCAGAACATATAAAGAATTTATATCCAAGAATCCTTTGAATCCTCAAATAACCAAGTAACTAGGCAATTGCTTTCTTTCTTTAGGCTGAGGATACAACTCGCTTTGTGTCCTGGGGACAGTTTCATTGCCTCTGGTGTAAGCCTGTTTTGAAACAGTTGTTTTGTTGTAAAGGATGGTAGTCTCAAAAGAATAACTTTGGAATTAAATTGGATTAATTGTTTTTTGGTATTCCACTATTTCATGAAAATTTTGCTCAAATAAAGTTAACATTACATGAAATTATCAGTTTAATTTTATTACAATACCATACCTTGTCACTTAAATTTTAAGGAGTTTAAATAAAATTGGTGATTAAGGTTGACTTGACATTTACTTTAGATTTTTTTTCTTATTTTTTAATAGGACAACATCAAAAATAAATGGTATTGAATATGTTCCTTTCATGAGCATTGATCTGAGGGAACGTTTTGCTTATCCAATGCCTTTCTGGTAAGTAAGCACTATTGCACTTCTTGCTTTCAAAATTGTTTTAATTTTTCAGTACTTTTGCCATCTGCTTAAGTCCAATTAAATCCGTAGCCTTAACATTAAAATTTGTAATAAAAATTCTGATTGGAAAAGAGACCAGGCTGAGGGAAGGAGGTGGGACCACATGGCAAGAGTGCCTCTGCCTTTTCCTGGTGACAGGACGTGTGGGTCGTCTTTAGGCTGAGGTTATGCTCATAGTGTCTAACGTGGATCCCAGTACAAGAGAAGGAAGCAGTGAGTAAATATTCATCTAATTTGTGACAGAATTGCAAGTCAGCCAAGGCATTGAATGCAAGGTGGAGAGAAATGACAGGCTTGTTGTTCACAAGAAGATCCAGTTCAGAAACAGGGTTCATTATGAAGGTGTTAGCATAGCCTTCCAGGACAGTGGCAGCTTATGTCAGGAACCTTAAAATCATTGTTTCAGGACTCCCAGGTTCTAGTCATCCTAAGGAAATTAAAATTGGGCCAAAGATGTCTATCATAAGAGCGCGTATCAGAGTGTTTGTTACAGCAAAAAATTATTAAAACCAACTTGGTATCCAGTAATAGCAGAACAATGGCGTGTTCATATTATTCTGTTACATATTATGTTATCCGCAAAAAAATAACCCTTTGAAAAATATAGGGGAAATGTTTGTAATATAAAAATTTTAAAAGATGGAAAATTATAAATATATAATATCCAAATTTTTTTTTCATGTATTTATAGATATATAGAATGAAATGATGTAAAGTGATAGGTCAAAATGTTTACAGTGGTTATCTCTAAGCAGCAAAATTAAGTGATTTACTTTTTAAAACACTTTTATTTTTTGAAATTTCTGCCATTAGCTTATTTATTATCGGAAAGCATCAGGGAATTGAATGCTTATTGTGTGCAGAATACATAAAGACTATAAAAACAGAAGACCTGCTCTCACACTTCTAGTGTTTGTCTTTCTTGGATGGGCAGAAGGTAGACATCTCAAGGCCAGTAAGTTACCAGCATAAGGTTTCACTCAGGCACCTGCACCTATGTGATGCCAGTGGTTGATCTGGATCTAGGGAATGCTTGTATCCAAGACGCTTATAGCCCTAACATTAAGGGCACAGATTCCAGGCCCATGCTGTCCAGTGGCATATCCTCTGGGACACCATGCAAGCTTTGAAATCTGCTTCAGACTTTAATAATAGCATCTACCTTCTGGTGTTACTGTGATGATTAAATGAGTTAATAAAATGTAAAGCACTTACAGTGGTGCTTGTTCTGTAGAAAGCACTTTGTAATAAGAATAAACTGTTAGGAAATAACTATCTTGCTGAATACTAAATTATATAATTTAGCTGTACATTTCAAATACTTTAAAAATGTTTGACCAGTGATTTCACTTCAAGAAACCAATTTTAAAAAGTATTTACAGATCTAGTCAAAGATTTATATAAAAAATAGTTAGCAATATTATTCTACTTATGAAGATGTGAATCAGTTATTCTAGGATGCTCTTAAATGGTAATATCCAAGTAGACTACAAACTTGAAGCTCCAATCTTTGTGTAACAGATGAAGATAAATCATGTTTTTAGTGCTCATACGACAGAATGTCCCTAGAAAGAATTGTATACACTCATGAACAATCAAGTTTTCAAGAAATTAAGTAACACGGGAAAATGCTTACACTGTAATTAAAAATGTAACTGTCTTATAACTATCAAAACATTATAACTGTCTTACAACAGTTATTAAAATGTAACTTCCCTAATTACCTGGAAAATCCCATGGATGGAGAATCCTGGTAGGCTACAGTCCATGGGGTTGCAAAGAGTCAGACACAAGTGAGTGACTTCACTGGCAGAGCTGGGGTTTTACGTTGTGTGTGACCCCTTGCTCTCTGCTTGTCCTGCACATGGGATCCTGGGCTCCATGAGGACAGAGAGCATCTCCCTACACGGTGTCCCACGAGGCAGTGCTCAGTGAATGCTTACCAAGGTAGTTAAATTTTAAGAAAAATCAAGTAAAATTAAATGCTCTAACTGGCAAGATTTTTCCTTTCTTGTTTTCTGGATTATTTCACAGAATAATCAGAAGAAATAGTAACAGTAAACATTTTAAAATTCAAAGATAGCAGACTGATGGCAAAAAAGCTCCCCAGTGTATGAATCTTTGGTTAGAAAAATTCAGTTCAGTTCAGTTCAGTTCAGTCGCTCATTCATGTCCTACTCTTTGCAACCCTGTGAACCACAGCACGCCAGGCCTCCCTGTCCATCACCAACTCCCAGAGTCCACCCAAACCCATGTCCATTGAGTCGGTGATGCCATCCAACCATCTCATCTTCTGTCGACCACTTCTCCTCCTGCCCCTCAGTCTTTCCCAGCATCAGGGTCTTTTCCAATGAGTCAGCTCTTCACATCAGGTGGCCAAAGTATTGGGAGTTTCAGCTTCAACATCAGTCCCTCCAATAAACACCCAGGACTGATCTCCTTTAGGATGGACTGATTGGGTCTCTTTGCAGTCCAAGGGACTCTCAGGAGTCTTCTCCAACACCACACTTCAAAAACATCAATTCTTTGGCGCCCAGCTTTCTTTATAGGCCGGCTCTCACATCCACATATAACTACTGGAAAAACCGTAGCCTTGACTAGACGGACCTTTGTTGGCAATGTCTCTGCTTTTTAATATGCTGTCTAGGTTGGTCATAACTTTCCTTCCAAGGAGTAAGTGTCTTTTAATTTCATGGCTACAATCACCATCTGCAGTGATTTTGGAGCCCCCAAAAATAAAGTCTAACACTGTTTCCACAGTTTCCCCATCTATTTGCCATGAAGTGATGGGACCAGATGCCATGATCTTAGTTTTTTGAATGTTGAGCTTTATCTAATCTTTTTTAGAAAGATTGGATGACTAATTTTTTTTTTCTTTTCTGGCCATGTATTATAAATTATAAAGTATTTTAAATATTTCAAAGTTCTAAGAAAAATTTAGTAATTCAGTGGTGACTTTTGAGAGAACAAGTGTTAAGGAGTCTTGGATTTACTGAATTTGGTTCATATTGGTAGGTTAATAATATTGAGTAATTAGATTATAGATTTGAGTCAGCCTTATTTTTTCTCCTCAAACATTTGTGATGGCTGTTCTTAGATTCTTCTAAATTCGTTCAGCTCACTGCATGTTAGCAGTCAGGTCCTGATTCTACACAGGTACAAAGTGCTGCCTAGAATGCTAGTGGTTCTGTGCGACATATGAGGTGATCACCAAAAAAGTTTGAGAAGTGTTATATACCGTATTATGCTCTAAGAGATTTCCAGCAAATACTGGCTTATTAAAGGTTTAGAGGTGTCCTTCCAATGGAAAAAAAAGAAAAAATACTTCAGGAGTTTTCAGATCACACATCACCGCAAAACCCTCTTGTTCCTAATGTCTGTCAACATTGTGTTTTTAAAAACACGTATTTTTTTCAGGTTACGTATCATTCACCTTATATCATCCTATAAATCTTTCAAAATCAGATTTGTTGCCCTTGCTCTAGAAGCACTTTGAAGAATGGCAGACTTAAACTTTTGTGCCGTACATTAATTATAGAGAAATACTTCACGTGTATTCCCTACACATTTTGAGTAGAGAGTAATGGATAAGATGCTGGATTTGGCACCAAAGACCTGGAATCAGATACCCTTTCTTCTGTGTCTTAGCTCAGCAGTGCCACAGATTATTTGATCACTTAAAACTTTTTCTAAAAAGTTTGCTCTAATAGAATTGTTTTGAAGGTCAAATGAATAAAATATGTAAAATATTTTGTGTGATGCCTAGCACATGTTTGGTGTGTGGGTACATGCTCAGTCGTGTCTGACTCTTTGTGATCCCCATGGATTGTAGCCTGCCAGGCCCCTCTGTCCATGAAATGCTCCGGGCAGGAATACTGGAGTGGGTTGCCATTTCCTACTCCAGGAGATATTCTTTACCCAGGGATCAAACCCGCGTCTCTTGCATCTCCTGCGCTGGCAGGCAGATTCTTTACCACTGTTGCCACCTCTGCGTTAGTCAGTAACTAGGTATTCTCATTATTAGTCCTGCAGAGATGAGTTTGTCAAGAATCAACATAAAGATCTGTAGCTTCCTTGCTTCTTTTGAATGAATCAAATGGCTCCATTTTATTGAAACTGAATTTCTTGAATATAACCATGCTAAATTTAACTCTGAAATTACATTCTTAAAATAAATATAAAAGTGTTTAATTGCTCTTCTGTTGTCAGTTATCTGTGCCCTTTTTTTAAATTGAGGTGGTAATCAGGTTGGATTCAAGATCAAATGTAAAAGGCCAAATTTGACCAGAGAGTGTTTTTAGAATTCGCTATATAGCTGTGATCACTATACCAAAATAAATTCCCTGGGAAGTTTAATCTTGTTTTTAAGTCATTTTTTAAGGTTAATTTTATTATTATTATTAAATTTTTATCATCACCTCAGTGATAGATGTGGCAAGTTACCATTATCACCTAAACAAAAAGCTACATTTTCTAAGTGGGTACGACCGGAAGACCTCACCAACAACCCTACGATGATTTATACAGTGTCTAGTTTCAGCATAAAGCAGGTAAACATATATTTTGTATAACTTTACATGAAAAGCTAACATTTTAAAGTTATTTGAATATACATTTGCCTCTTTTTTTTAGATTTTTATTTATTCATATGCATTAGTATGATTGGAGAAATTATTCGTCTTGCATTTGACTTAGACATACTGAGATGTAATAACTCTTGAGCAGTTAAATAGATTTTTGTGCACTCTATTGATATATGCTTGCAGATGAGAATAATTGAGAATCGGAATTTTATATTTGATGAGAGAATAAATAGAGCAGATAGAAAGGTATTGGGCTTATTTAAAACACTTCAGTGGCAGAACAACTCTGTGACTTGATTGTAAACTTTATTAATGACATATTAGCCCTGCAGTCATAGATTTTTTCACATTAGTATGAAAATAATGCTCCTGAAATACCGTGATTCAAATTTTTTGATGTGTGTATTGATTTTAATTTGTCATATTGTAATTAACCAACTTTTAAAAAATGCTTGTAATTTTTTGTCATTAAAAAATGTAATTCAATTGAGTTTGCTTTTATTCATGTAAGAATACATCATGCATATTTAATTATTCTAAAGTAACTTAATTGAAATACTTGTTTTTCCCGGGATTTGTACAAACAAAGTATGTGTTAGTTGGCACTATGGCATTTCTATTTATTATTTTCCTATTCAAGCAGCAGTCAAGATATTGTATAAAAAGGCTCTAGATGGAATGCTTAAATACTGTGGTAATGTTGAAATTGCATGAGTAAATGAATGTAGTAATAATTTTTATTAACAGACAATAGTATCAGATTGTTCTTTTGTGGCATCACTGGCCATCAGTGCAGCTTATGAAAGACGATTTAATAAGAAGTTGATTACCAGGTAAGATTTTATATTTGTCCCTTTAGCCCTTTTCATGGAATCTTACTTGGAAATAGAAGCTTAGGCTTTGTCTGCACAGAAAAGGCATATCACTTAGAACTGTTACGGCCTTTGAGTGTCAAGCAGATGGTTTGTGAATGTGGAAGGATTTGCTAAGACAATCTAAGAACATATGCACATATAGTTAGAATAATATAAATGAAATAAATGAGATTGGTCAAATTAAAATCATATCGTATTTATAATTTGACTGTACTATATAGTAGCCACAAGTCTCATGTGGATATTACACACTTGAAATGAGCTAGTGAATATGGATAGGCTATAAGTGTAAAATGGATCAGATTTTGAAAACAACACACAAAAAAAATATCTATTGGAAAATGTCTCAAAGTTTTATATTATTTATTGAGATAATGTTTTTAATGGGTTAAATAAGACATTAATATAAAACAATATATATAATACAGCATTATATAGGTCTGTAATGTAGTATAACATAATATATGTAATATTTTTGTTGGCTAGAACAATGTACTGAAATGTTACCATGAAATCCTTTTTCTTTCAATTTTTGGAAGTTTTATTAGCTTAAAATTATTCATTATAAAAATTAAGCATTATAATTTTTTTGTACAGCTTTTCCTGAGTTTTTGTTAAGTCCTGAAAGAACAAAGGTAAATAGATACAGACCTTAGTTTCAAGTCATTTGCCATCTTGGATAAACAAAGCTTGTAAATAAATCCTATGCAGTTTGAGAAAGAAAATTGATACTGATAGTTTCTGCGAGTATCTTACTAGATACTTTTGTTGCTCTATCAGCGCTCTGCTAACTTTATGTCAGAGTTACAGTTTCCTTAGTTGTGGTTAACTGAAATGGTCTCTTTATGTTTTAGAGCCAATAGTAGATTATTTTAACTAGTTTAAAATATATCCACTTACTAGAAAATTTATTAGAGGATATAATTAAAAATGAGCATTTTTAAGAATATTATGAAATGTATGCCCTATTGTATGATCTCGTAAGACACTGTCTTCATTTATTTATATTAAATAAAAACTTTGAGATGAAATTCTTTTTCCATTACAGGTCTATTATAGACAAGTATTCTTACATTTATTTTTGTAAAATTACTAAGACAATAGCATATGTCTAAATAAAATTAATATTCTGCATAGTAGTTTATATTGAATATTAACGTTGGTATTTCACCATTTCTTTCCCTTACTAAAGCATAATTTATCCTCAGAATAAGGATGGTGAGCCAGAGTACAATCCTTGTGGAAAGTATATGGTAAAACTTCACCTCAATGGTGTGCCCAGAAAGGTGAATAACGTTTCTCTCCATATTAACCCCTTCTTTCTTCCCTACCTTTGAATCTTAAGTAAAGTCATTAAGAAATGTTATTTATGTAAACATTTAAAAAGTCAGTTTAGTTGATTTTGACTCTGTGATATTATACATATTACTACCAATAGCATCATCAATAATAATTAAAAATAAAAAATCATGGCAAGCATAAAGTCTTTTAAAAATGAGTTTGGGAAAATTTATAGAAAGCTCCAAGAAGTAGCATTGAGCTAATGTTTGCTTATCCTTAAAATGAATTTTAATCTGGTGGTCATTTATTACCTTTTTGATTAAAAAGATATCAGACACACTAAGTCCATTAGAACAATTTATGTGTGTAAATCGAGGTGTAAGACACCTTTAATATTGTTTTCCTTTGTGAAATATATACATAGTTTTAAATTGCAAATCTTTCTCTTAAGGATTCCGAACGATGTTGTAAGGGCCTTGCATTGTTAGGATTCTCTAGCTCCTGTCCGCTCATTAAGTCCAGGGATCAACATTAGTATCGCTTGGGAATTTGCTGGGCTTCCCAGGTGGTGCTGGTGGTAAAGAACTCGCCTGCCAATGTAGGAGACGTAAGAGACATGGGTTTGACTACCTGGGTCGGGAAGATTCATGGAGGAGGGCATGGCAACCCACTCCAGTATTTTTGCCTGAAGAGTCCCATGGACAGAGGACATTGCAAATAATTGGACACGACTGAAGTGACTTAGCATTCATGCACATAGGAATTTGTTAGAATTTCTGAACTTGGGCCTCATCCTGGACCTGCTGAATCAGAATACACATTTAAACAAGATTCCACACTGATTCTAGTGTGGGAAGCTTAGAAGTTAACTCTCTAGTTGAATAAGAATCAAACTTTGGGGTGCACAGAATCATTTGGAGTGCTTGTTAAGAAAGATTCCTGGCTCCACCCCCAAAGCATCTGATTCAGTAGGTCTGCAGAAGGGCCAGAATTTGCATATCTAACAGGTTTCTAGGTGATGGTAGTGATGTTGTCTGAGAACAACCTTTCAGAATGATTGCTCTAGTTAATTTCTTAAGGACTAAACAGAATTATTGAGAATGGTTTTCCTGAACTATAATTTGTAAATAATCTCTGGTTTAAAGAATCTTTCAAAATGCAGTTGCATAGTTTCTCTATTAATAAATCAAAATTCTTTTTATTCTCTTGTTTCCCAAATCACTCTATAATGTGAATTAGAGGCTGCATGTTTTTGGTGATTATTTCTCTGCTTCTATATTATTTAAATGTATTATTTAGCCGTAATGTTTTACTACTAAGTATAGCATGAATCTTTTTGCAGATTTAGGGTACTATTGTTATTTCCCTTAGTAGTGAGAGGTCCTTTTGTAAATCATTTTAGATATAAAGTACATTTCTAGAATCCCTAATAATTTTGTTGGTAGATCCATAACATTTTCCAACCAATTGGCTCCAGGTTAATACCTGAGAGGAAGATTAAGTTGTAAACCTTAAGAAAGGCATCACAAAACATTTTATAATTGATCAGTTTCCAGAAATATGAAACTACCATTAACTTAGTAATTGACATAGCATGCCTTTCATTTTATTCAGTATAAGAGGTGTGGAAGTTTTTTGATAGAAAAGATTTTAAGATATTTTGTACCACCCAAAGAAGTTAATGTTCTCTTTCTCCAGGTGATAATTGATGACCAGTTACCTGTTGATCACAAAGGAGAATTGCTCTGTTCCTATTCTAACAACAAAAGTGAATTATGGGTTTCTCTCATAGAAAAGGCATACATGAAAGTCATGGGAGGATATGATTTCCCAGGATCCAATTCAGTAAGTAATAAGATGATCCAGACACAGGCTTATGCTACCTAATACGATTATTCTAAGTTTGAAAGATTGTAGATGATGTATTTGGTTTAAATGAAAACATTATCAGCCCCTGAAAAATATTGACCAGCCAGTTGTTATGGGAGTGCATGTTTTCTTTTGTAAGATTATTTGCACGTTGTGTAGATTTAGTATTCAGGAAAGCCTGAAGTGTATGTGTCTACTGTTCTGGTGGGATACAGGGCCAAATAAATGTAGTGTACCTTTCCAAAGAACCTCTCAAATCAAAGGGATGATTCATGTTGTCATCCTTCTGTGGTTTTTTTTTTAATATATAAATTCAGGCTCAAGGACTTTGGGGTTAGTTTTTCCCAACCTTAACACAACTTTATCTGTAAAATCAAGGTATCTGCCAGTGTCCTTTAGTTGTCAACTACAGCCTTACACCAGAAATTCTTCAGACTAGCATGACTTTAAATTATAACACTGATGAGCCTGTGGCCTTAGAAAAGGTGTTTACCCTTTCTTAGCTTCTTTGCTTGTCTGTAACATGAGGATAATACCCACCTCTCAAGAACTATAAAGATTAAATGAAGTAATATATGCAAATCACCTATTACTCATTCCTGGTTAGTATCCTAGCCCAGTGCCTGGCCTCCTTCATCCTGCTGCTGTTTATAATGCTAATCAAAGAATATATAGGTCATAGTTAAAGGTAGAAGGATGTTAACAAATTTCTTCCCAGCCTCCATGTTCAGTTTCTCTGTCCTTCAAATATTTTTAGTTTAGCTTTCTCATCCATTGCCTGTTGATTTACCGAGTCAACTGTCATCATCATCATCAAAGCAGTTTTTCCTATTAAATGTTTTGAGTTTTCATCAGATATATCAGTAAATGTATTCTGGAAAAGCAGCAGAGAATGTGAGGAAAAGACAGGCTTGTGCTTAAATCCAGATGGGAATTTGAGTTAAGTAAGAGGTTTATTTTTCTGAAGCAGGAAAATGCAACCCACCCAATAATAAAAGATTTATTATCCCTGGAGAGGGAAATAGCAACCCACTCCAGTATTTTTGCCTGGAAAATCCCGTGGACCGAGGAGCCTGGCGGGCTACAGTCCGTAGGGTCGCAAAGAGTCGGACACGGCTGAGCATACGCATACAAGAGATTCATACGGATAGAAAACAACTTACTGCCTTCTGATTTATTCCTATCAGAATCATCATATCAGATCAGTGGGATTTAATAGCGTACCCTGGGGACTTATTTAGGAGCTTGAAAACCACAGTGACCGTCCTAACTGGGTTTATGTTGCAGAACATTGATCTTCATGCCCTGACTGGGTGGATACCAGAAAGGATCGCCATGCACTCAGACAGCCAGGCTTTCAGCAAGGATAACTCGTTCCGAATGCTTTACCAAAGGTGAACACTTCTCTCTCTCTCTCTTTTGTACTAAAAGAGGCCATTTAAGCGCTTCATGTCTTGTTGAGAATGGATACTGCAGAGGCTGTCATTCTCAGTTATTAGGGAAGTTGTGTTTTTAAAATATTCACTTGATGCACTCGCTCCAGCCAGCCCTCAGAGACGCTTGCAATTAATCCAGATAGTAGATAATCCAAAACATTTGGATAAAGGAATATTGGAAAGACTATTTTGTACTTCCTGAGTACTTACCAATTTGAGGGAAGGTGGGAAAAGAGGAGGGTGAGAACATAAAGATAGCTTACGCCTTAAATGGATCATCCATGTGAAGAGCTGGAAAACTGTCTGTACAGTAATACACATTCAGTCTTGAAACCAGAAAGCTCAGTGATTTGACGAAGAAAATTATACAGTTTTGGGAGAAATGCATTTGGTATTTTCCATCTTCACCTTTATTTGTAAATCATTTGAAAATTTAGCATTTATTTTTCTTCATTGATAGGTTTCTGAGAATTAGTTTGTCTAAAACTTGGAGGGAAAAGAAATAAATGTGATAGTTTTTTCTGATTTGCTGTAAAATAAAAATGTACTTCTCTGGTGGGTGTTGAAAATAGCCTGTTTTAGAAAAGATTTCCACTTGGTGGACATTTTGATGTAAAGGAAAGATGGTGTAATCTGAGGTACGGATGTGTTTACCTTTGGTTGTTGATCTGTTGGGTCCATTCCAGATTTCACAAAGGAGATGTCCTCATTACGGCGTCCACTGGAGTGATGACCGAGGCTGAAGGCGAGAAGTGGGGCCTGGTCCCCACACACGCGTACGCTGTGCTGGACATCAGAGAATTCAAGGTTCCGCCTCATGTTTCATTTCCCTTGCTTTTCTTGTTTGCTAGTAAGACATCGCAAGCATTCCAAATAACATATGAGCTTTTTAAATACTGATAAGTCAAGATTTAGACCAAGTTTGAAAACCGTTCTACCTGTTACATTAAACAACTTGACCTCTCCCATTGGAGGTGATGAATTAAAAGGTGGGAAATGTAAAGACCGTGGCAGTGGCAGTACAGATATTGACAATGCAACAGGAACGTTGTGTGCCTCTTTTTTTTTTTCCATAAAAGTAGTAGGGTTGAGGTGAACACACGTCCCTCGATGCTCTGGGCTGTCTGTTGGGTTTGGGGCTCAGTCACAGGGTCAGACTGTAGAGCCTTCAGTGAATACTTGTGCCCAGATGAAAAATAAGAGGATACCTATGAGTAAGAAGCATGCCAGCGGGTTTGCACGTGTTTTCTAGCAGCCCTTGCACCGGGAGGCCTTTTCCGGCCCTTCCTCTGTGCTCTGATATTGGCACAGTGACTTTTATTTTCTCTCGTGTTATTGCTTCGTTTTTTTCACTGAAAAACATGTCTGTACAATGGATTAGAAAATATAAAAATCATTAAGGAAAGAGCTCTCTTTCCCTTATGGTATAGAAACTAAGCTGTTTAGTTCCTGAAAAGTTTAACTAGCTGTATATTGCAGTTTTCCTGCTTAAACTTACAGAAAGAAGTAGTGATCAATCACCAAGAACAGGGTACTAACTGTGTATTTAAATTGATTTTCTTATGTGGCACATGGAACTACATGAATTATGAAGGCATATGAATTATGAAGGCAGTAGGGATGTGCTGCAACATCTAAAAATTTATAGTCTTAAAGCCACTATTGTGCCACTAACCATTCTGTATAGAATTTTCTCTCCCTTTAAAAGTGGCATAAAAATTGACTGCATAAAGCAAAAAAATAAAAAAATTTATGTGAGTTAAACTGAAATATCTGTGTTTGTTTAGGAATGTGTCTTGCCACACAAACCAAGTAAAACATTGAGAGTAACAGTTGCTATTATTTAATAATAATTTTACTGTTAGAATATCCTTTGAGATAGACGTTAATGAATGTATCTGGCAAGAGATTTAAATTTAGACAATGAAATAGTTTGAAAGGAAGCTTGAATGTGAGGAAAATTTCTGTAAAGATACACCATTTACTTCAAGAAATAAGTATTTGTTCTGATTGTTTAGGAGAAACTGGAAAAATAACATATTTAAGAAAAAAACAGGTACCTGTGGTTTGACTTGAAAACAAAGCATTAAAAAATTATTAAATTTCGGTGAAGTAAGCTTCTCAAATAATAGCCTTGTTAAGAATCAGCAGCATTATTCACACAGTATCAGTTTGATGTGTCAGTTATTGTGTAGTGATAAAGGTCGCTTGTGTTTTCTGTACTTTAGATCGCGGTGTGATGGCTCTGCAGCCCTGCGTGGGGGACAGCGTGGTGGTGTGATAGTTCCGTACCTCACGGAACAGTCGCCACAGTCACCGTCTGTCCCCATACGAAGCTGTCACAGTGTTATTGACTGTGTTCCCGGCGCTGAACCTGTCATCCCGTTGCCTGTTTGTTTTGCAGCTGCACTTTGTGCCTCTTTATCTGCCTCGCCTGTTTTGCTCACAGCCCCCCACCCCATCCCACGCAGGCGGCTGCCTGTCTTCTTCTGTATCTGTGGATCTGCTTCTGTACTGTTTGCTCATTTGTTCTGTTTTTTAGATTCCACGCATAAGTGAAATCATACGGTATTTTTCTTTCTCTCACAGTTTCACGTAGCATAATACCCCCAAGACCCATGACAAATAGCAAGATTTCATTCTTTTTTAATGGCTAACATTTCATTGTATATATGTATACCGGTTTGGTTTTGTTTTTTTTTTATCCATTCATCCGTCAGTGGACACTTAAGTTGCTTCCATATCTTGGCTCTTGTATATAATGTTGCAGTGAACGTTGGTGGGCATATGTTTTCCAGATTAGTGTTTTTGTTTTCTATGGACAAATGCCCAGAAGTGAAATTGCTTGATCATATGGCAGTTCTGTTTTTAATTTTTTTGGGGGGTCCCCATACTGTTTTCATAATGCCTACACCCAGTTCACATTCCCACCGAAAGTGCATTTCTTTGCATCCTTGCCAACGTTTGTTATTTGTTGTCTTTTTTACTGTAGCTGTTCTGACAGGTGTAAAGTGATGTCCCATTGTGGTTTTCATTTACATTTTCCTGATTAGTGATGTTGAGTATCTTTTCATATATGTGTTGGCCATCTGTATATCATCTTTGGAAAAAATGAATGTGCACGTCCTTTGCCCATTTGTTTAATTAGGTTCTATTTTTCTGTTGCTGAGCTGTATGAATTCTTTGTATGTTTTGGATATTATCCCCTCATCAGATAAATTATTTGCAAATATTTTCTCCCATTCAGTAGGTGGCCTTTTCATTTTGTTGATAATTTCCTTCACCTTGCAAAGTTTCGTAGTTTGATGTAACATTGTTTGTTTGTTTTTGCTTTTGTTTCCCTTGCCTGAGGACACAGATACAAAAATACTTCCAAGGACCATACTGCTTATGTCTTCCTCTAGGAGCTTAATGGTTTCAAGACTTACATTTAAGTCTTTAAATCCATTTTGAGATTATTTTTGTATATGGTGTAAGGTATGGTTCCCGTTCCTTTTTTTTAACATGTAACTGTCCAAGTTTCCTAACACTATTTATTGAAGAAACTTTTTTTCCCTCTGTGTGTTTCTTCTGGCTCCTTTGTCATAAATTAGTTATAAGTGTGGGTTTATTTCTGGGCTCTGTACGCTCCACTGATACATGTGCCTGTTTTTGGGCCAGTACCATATTGTTTTGATTACTGTAGCTTTGTAGTTCGGTGTGAAATCAGAGAATTGTGGGACTTCATAGCTTTGTTTTTCTTTCTCAAGGTTGTTTCGGCTATTTGGGGTCTTTTGTGTTTCTGTACAAGTTTTAGTTATTTGTTCTAGTTCTGGGGAAATCGTCATTGGTATTTCCTCAGGGACTGTAGTGCATCTGTGGATTGCCTTGGGTTATATGGCACTTTAACAGCATTAACTCTTCGCTCCGTGAGCATGGTACGGCTTTCCGTTTGTTTGTGTCATCTTTAATTCCTTGCCTCCGTGTCTTACAGCTTTCAGAGTGTAGGTCTTTCACTTCCTTGGTTAGTTTTGTTCCTCAGTGTTTTATTATTTCTGTGGCAATTGGAAATGAAGCTGTTTTCTTAATTTCCCTGATCGTTGTTAGTGTATAGAAGCATAACAGATTACTGTATGTTAATCTTGTGTCCTATAGCGCTACCAAATTCATTTAGTAGTTCTGATAGTTTTTTGGTGGCATCTTCAGGATTTTCTGTGTATAGTATCATGTCTCGTGCAAACAGTGATAGTTCTGTGTCTTACTTAACAATTTGGATTCCCTTTATTTATTTTGCTTGTCTAATTGCTGTGGCTAGGACTGAATAAAAGTGGCAGGAGTGGACATCTTGTCTTGTTCCTGATCTTAGAGGGGATGTTTTCTGTTTTTCACTGTTGAGAATGAAGTTTGCTATAGGCTTGTCATATACGGCCTTTATTATGTTAAGGTCCCTCTGTACCTACTTTGTTGAGAGTTTTTATTGTAAAGAGATGTTGAATTTTGTTAAAGCTTCTTCTGCCTCTATGGAAATGACCATATGATTTTTATTCTTCAATTTGTTAATAGGGTGTTACCCCTTGTTTGATTTGCAAATGTTGAATCGTCCTTGCATCCATGGGATAAATCCCACTTGATCATGGTGTGTGACCTTTTAATATATTGTTGAGTTGGGTTTGCTAATATTTTGTTGAGGATTTTTGCATCTGATGCTCATCAGTGACACTGCCTATGGTTTTCTTTCCGTGTGGTATTTTTAGTTTGGGTATCAAAACTGCTGGTCTTTGAGAATAAGTTTGGAAGCATTCCTTCATTTTCAGCTCTTTGGAATACTTTGAGAAAGATAGATGTTAATTCTTCTTTAAACATTCAATAGAATTCACCCATAAAACTCTCTGGTCCTGGACTTTGTTTGTGGAGAGTTTGTAAATTACTGGTTCAACTTCATCACTGGTCGTTGATTGGTTCGTGTCTTGTGTTTCTTCCTGATTCCATCTTGAGAGATTGTACGTTTCTAGGAATTTATCCATTTGTTCCAGGTTGTCCATTTTACGGGTGTATAATTGTTTGTAGTAACTTCTTATGATCATTTGTACTTCTGTGATGTCAGTCGTAACTTCTTTCTTATTTCTTATTTGACTTATTTGGGCTCTCTTTGTTGATTAGTTCAATTAAAATTTGTCAGTTTTGTTTATATTTTCAACAAACCAGGTCTTACTTTCACTTATCTTTTCTTTCTTTTTTTTTTTTTAGTTTCTATTTCATTTATTTCTGCTCTCATCTTTATGATTTCTTTCCTTCTACTAACTTTGGGTTTTGTTTGTTTTTTTCCTACTGCCTTTAGGTATAAAGTTAGGTGTTTGAGATTTTTCTTTATTTCTGAGGAAGTCTTGTATCACTGTAAACTTCCCTTTTAGAATTGCTTTTGCTGCATCTCATAGATTGTGATTGTTGTGTTTCCATTTTTATCTATCTCAAGATATTTTTAAATTTCCTCTTTGACTTCTTCAGTGACCTATTAGTTGTTTAGTTGCAGGTTGCTTAGCTTTTATGTGTTTGTGGTTTTTGCAGTTCTTTCTTGTGGTTGATTTCTAGTCTTAGATTCTTGTGGTCAGAAAAGATGTTTGATGTGGTTTCAGTCTTTTTAAATTTATTGAGACTTGTTTTGAGGCCTGGTGCGTGATTTGTCTTGGAGAATGTTCTATGTGCACTTGAAAAGGATGTGTATGCTGCTGGTTTTGGATGGGATGTTCTGTAGATATCTGTTAAGTCCATTGGGTCTAATGTGCAATATAAGTGGTTTTCTTAATGATGATTTTTCTGCCTAGGTGATTTATCCATTGATACAAGTGGCATGTTACTACCTCCTAGTAATATTGTGTTACTGTTCATTTTTCCCATTATGTCTGTTAATATTTGCTTTATGTATTTGGGTGCTCTTATGTTGAATGCATATGTATTTAAAATTGTATCTTTTTCTTGGATTGATCCATTGTCTCTTGTTACAGTCTTTGTTTTAAACTCTATTTTGTCTGATACAAAGTATTGCTATCCCAGCTTTCTTTTTGTTTCCATTTACATGGAATACCTTTTTCCATACCCTCACTTGGAATCTGTGTGTGCCTTTAGATCTGAACTGAGTCTCTGTAGGCAGCATTTATATGGGTCTTGTTTTCTTTATTTTTATTGTTTTATTTTCTTTATCCACTGTATGTCTTCTGATTTAGTCTGTTTACATTTAAAGTAATTATTGATAGGTATTTGTTCATCATTTAGGGTTATTTTTGTAGTTTTTTGGCTCCTTTCTTCTTTTGTTTTCTTTCATTGTGATTGATGACTGTCTTTAGTGTTATGTTTGGATTCCTTCCTTGTCTTTTCTGTGTGTATCTATTAGAGATTTTTGACTTGTGGTTACCATGAGGTTTGTGTGCTGTATGCTGTGCTCAAACACTCAGTTGTGTCTGACTCTTTGTGACCCCACGGACCGTAGCCTTCCAGGTTCCTCTGTCCGTGGGATTCTCCTGGCAAGAATACCATAGTGGGGTGCCATTTCCTCCTCCAGGGGATCTTCCTGACCCAGGGATTGAACCCACGTCTCTTATGTCTCCTGAATTGACCAGCAGATTCTTCACTACTAGCGCCCCCTGGGAAGCCCCAAGGTGTGCGTATTGCAATACATACATGTCATGTGTGTGTGCATATGCATATATTTACACATGATTGTTTTAAGTTCACATCCTTTTAAGTTCAGATGCATTCTAACAACTATGCATTTTTACTGACACTGTCCACATTTCATGTTTCTGGCATCACATGTTACATCTCTTTGTTATACGTATCCCTTCAGTTCAGTTTAGTCGCTCAGTTGTGTCTGACTCTTTGTGACCCCATGGACTGCAGCACGCCAGACTTCCCTGTCCATCACCAACTCCCGGAGCTTGCTCAAACTCACGTCAGCAATGCCATCCAACTATCTCAACCTCTGTCGTCCCCTTCTCCTCCTGGCTTCAGTGTCCCAGCATCAGGGTCTTTTTCAGTGAGTCAGTTCTTTGCATCAGGTGGCCAAAGTATTGGAGCTTCAGCTTTGGAATCAGTCCTTCCAATGAACACCCAGGACAGATCTCCTTTAGGATGGACTGGTTGGCTCTCCTTGCAGTCCAAGGGACTCTCAAGAGTCTTCTCCAACACCACAGTTCAAAAGCATCAATTCTTCGGCACTCAGCTTTCTTTATAGTCCAACTCTCACATCCATACATGACTACTGGAGAAACCACAGCTTTGACTAGATAGACCTTTCTTGGCATGTCTGTATCTCTTACCGTACTTTTAAGTTATAAATGTATCCCTTAACCATACATATTGTGCATATAGATGATTTTACTGCTTTTGTTTATTAACCTTTCTACTAGCTTTATAAGTAATTTATCTACTGGCTTTACTCTGTGTAGTGTGTGTGTGTGCGCGCGTGCGTGTGTGTGCGTGAGTCCCGACTCTTTGTGATCCCATGGATTGTAGCCCGCTGGGCTCCCGTGTCCATGGGATTCTCCAGGCAGGGTTGCTGAAGTGGGTTGCCATTTCCTTCTCCTGAGGGATCTTCCCAACCCAGGGATCGAACCCTGGTCTCCTGCATTGCAGGCCGGTTCTTTCCCATCTGAGCCACCAGGGAAGCCCCCTTTATTGTATACCTACATTTACCAATAAGATTTTTCCTTTTGTAATTTTCTGATTTCTGGTTGTGGCCTTTTCTTTTTCACTCAGCGACGTGCTTAGATATGTAAAGTGGGTTTAGTAGTGCTGAACTCTTAGCTTTTGTTTATCTGTGAAACTGTCTTACCTTTTCCTCAAATCTAAATGGTAACCTTACTTGGTAGAGTATTCTTGGCTGTAGGCTTTTTTCCCTTTCAGTACTTTTAATATATTGTGCCTTTCCCTTTTGACCTGCAAGGTTTATGCTATGAGTCAGCTGATGGTCATATGGGAATTTCCTTGCTCTTCTCTTGCTGATTTTAAGACTCTCTCTTTGCCAGTAAGTTTCCTATTTTAACTGCAGTGTGTCTTGGTGTAGACCTTTTTGGCATCATCTTGTTTGGGACTTTCTGAGCTTCCTGCACCTGGATGTCTGTTTTCTTGCCCAGACTGGGGAAGTTTTTAGCTATTTTTCTTCATTTAAGTTCTCTACCCCTTTCTCTGTTCTCCTTCTTAGACCCCTGTGATGTGACTGTTAGGTCAGTATGCTTGATGTTGTCCTAGAAGTCTCTTAAAGTATCCTCGTTTTTAAAAATGCTTTTCTTTCTCCAACCAGGGTGGTTCCACTTCTCTGTCTTCCATCTCAGTGATTCATTCCTCTGTACCATCTAATCTAGCATTGATTACTTCTAGTGCGTATTTTTTATTTTCACTATTGTATTCCTCAGCGGTTTGTTTCTTTTTTGTATTTTCTAACTATTTATTAAACATCTCACTGTGTTCATGCATTCTTCTCCTGAATTCATTGAACATCTTAATGATCATTACCTTGAACTCTTTATCAGGTAGATGGTTAGTTCTTCTTCTGGGGTTTCTTTGTTCCTTCACTGGGGACCTTTTCTTCTTTTGCCTCTTTCTGCCTCATTTTCTTTTTGTTTTTATGTGTTAACTATGTCACTTGTGTTTCTTGGTCTTGTAGAAGTGGAGACGTCCCTGTGGAGGAGACGTTCTGTGGGCCCAGTGGCATACCCCTCCACTCAGCCAAGCTCGGTGCCCGAGTGGTGCCCTCTACAGGTTGCGTGGGCCCCTCTGAGGGGCTGACTACCATGAGCCCAGTTGGATGCCAGGCCCTGCTTCACGCATAGGCTGCCAGCCACGGGTGGGCACAGTCAGGTCCCAGAGCAACTGTCTGAGCAGCCCAGGGGAGTCTAGAGCTGGTGCTGGTGTGCTGATGGGTCGGACTGTATCCCACGATTAAGGCGCTTTGGAGCGTGTGAAGATGGAGTGAAGTGTGGCCTGGTGATGGGTTTCTTTACCATGATGATGCTCACATTCATATCAAAATGCTATGAAAGTTACTGAGCAGAAACACAACCAGCCTGAGCAGGCTTCTCACACGATGGAATTGGCTCCGGTTTCCTTTTGAAAGGTTGCTGCTGCGAGCCCCGTGTCATGCCAGGATTTGTGATCTCCGGAGGAGAGGATTTCAATCTGAGTTCAGAGATGAAGCATGACCACTTGGAGCTTTCTGTATATTAAAGTATAATAGAGGTAGAGATAGCTTCTGACAGACATCAGAGGGGACAGAAAGAGTGCCCCCTTGCTAGCTTTTAGCAAGGTGTTTTATGTCTCTTAGCAAGCCATTAATCAGACAAGAGAGACTTCTCAAGGCTGAGGGAGTGTCACCAGGCCCCTCTCCCACAATATGCATTTTTGAGATAGAATGGCAGAGGTGTGTCATCCCCCGGCCATAAATCAATTGACAGGAATACTGGTTTATTGAGCCATCATCAGCCCAAGGTTTGAGAAAAGGAAAAAAGTTAGTCTCAGGCGGAACTATCTTGAAGAAAGGCAGTTTCCAAAGCAAACACATAGTTTCATGAATAGCTTAAGAACATTTCCACGAGGCAAACATTGGTTAGCTAGCTTGAGGCAGAACCAGGTGCCCTCCACACAGAATTAAAAGGCGCCTGTTAATTCTGTGTGGAGAAGGGAAAGGACGCCTGCCCCTTGCAGCTTGTTGCTCCTGCCGCCTGGGCCCCTGGCCGTCCTGCCTGTCGCCCTCTGCCTTTGGTTCTGTGGTCTCTTTGTAGTCAGGGTTGATGTCTCCCACAGGCTTCGTCATCTGTGTTAACATTTACGGGGGTTTCTTTATGATCTTTGGGTACAGATTTGAAGAATTTCCTGGGTTCATCATTTTTATGTTATTTGTGCTATCAGTTTTGAGATACCTTTTCTGTTTCAAAATATTTCCCTATTGATCCATTCAGGCTTTTTTCTCTAGAACTCTTTCATGCAGATTTGCCTCATCTTTGACTAAAGCTACTCCCAATCTTACATCATTTGTGACTTTCTTTACTTAGTGATATTTTCATATTAATACTTGAGTGAAAGTGTTGTCCTTTTGTTTGACTGCCTCAAACCTCTTGTGTATTTTACGACCTTCACTTTAGTCTCAGTTATCCTTGTTTGAGTAATTTTTTTGTCTCCTTGGGGTAATATTCCATAGTCCGTTTTGATGGTACATCTCCATTTTAAGCTGCTGTCTTTAAATTCAGACAGATCTTCCCAAGGGATCCCTGAGGCTTTTCCTTTGCTGCCACTACGCAGTACCTGGACATGGAATGTTTCATCATAAACCTGATTACTTTCTTAGTTCTCTAGCATTTATACCCCCATTCAGGTTCCTCTGAATTGCTGGTTTTCTATCCAAACAAAATTTGCAGCCGTGCCTTCGTGCCCTTGAATGTCAGTGATACCTGGGACCTTCCTCTGAAAAGCTTAGCAGCAATTCTTGTTTATACTTTTTACTACTCTATACTCCTCATGTTAAAGCTGATGAAGTCCTGAAATAAAGAGATGTTCTGCTCATGTGGAAATAGGTTTCATGAATCAGAAAGGAGTTTAGCGTTTGTTGGCTGATGTGTGGCAGGGGCAGGGTGAGGCGCAAATGATACAGAAGAGACTAAGAACAGAAATTGTGTTGATGAGCTTCTCAGGAATGTAGCCTTAAAGAAAACAGTCTGATTTATGTCCAAAAGTCTACCCCAGGCCATGATTTGCCACATTTAAAATAGCAAAGAAATGTGTGTGTTTTTTAAAATATCTTCCAAATTGTTTGGTTTGTGACATCATTAGAAAAAGAATACAAGTTTCTAAGTTGACTGCTTGAAATAAGACAGATCTTTTGGATTTACATGCTCTTTTGTTTTTCTGAGTCAATATGATCAACTCTGTAGACACACCCAGTATTTATTGAGCGTATATGGTGTTCTTTAAACTCAGTACAGACTTCTGACACAGGATAATAATGTTAACCATTTCAAGGATTTTATAGTCACATTGGGGAGACAAGACTCCTGCATTAGAAGTAGGAAATGATGTAAGATAGGATATTGTTTGTTGTAAACTAACGTAATACAGATTGTTAGCCCTGTGAACTTAAAAGGAGAGGTAGTAATTAAAATGGGAAGGGGCTTCCCTGGTGGCCTCAGTGGTAAAGAATCCGCCTGCCAGTGCGGGAGACGCAGGTTTGACCCCTGGTCTGGGGAGATTCTGCGTGCCACGGGCAACTGACTCCTTCCTGCACCACGACTGTTGGACTTGTGCTGTGGAGCCTGGAAACCGCAGCAGCTGAGCCCACACACTGCAACGCCCCCATGCTCCAGAGCTCATGCTCTGCACCAAGAGAAGCCCCCACCGCGAGAGGCCCGTGCACTGCGCCTGGAGAGCAGCCCCCCTTGTCAGAGCTGGAGAAGGCCTGTGTGAAGTATCGAAGACGCAGCACGGCCGAAGATAGACGAATGATTTTTTTTTAATGATAAGAAGTTACTAGAGGATTTGCCTGTGTTCCTGCATTTAGTCTTCACAGCAGCTCAGAGAGAGCAGTGACCAACTAGGGCCCGCAGAGCTGACAAATAGTAGAGCTGAAATTTGGTACTGTTTCATTCTGACTGCAGAGTTCGTGTTCTCTGACAGTCAGTGGAGGAAGATGCTAAAGAGCATCTGAAAGCAGAGCAGTCAGAGGGGACCAGAGAGCCCGCAGGGGCAGGGGCAGCGTGAGCAGAGGCGTTCTGCGCGGGGACTGAGTGCGGGTCAGAGGGGACCAGAGAGCCCGCAGGAGCAGGCACAGCGTGAGCAGAGGCGTTCTGCGCGGGGACTGAGTGCGGGTCAGAGGGGACCAGAGAGCCCGCAGGAGCAGGCGCAGTGTGAGCAGAGGCATTCTGTGCGGGGACTGAGTGTGGGTCACCCACGGGGCTGAGAGCAGGGCAGGGGAGAGCCAGGCATGGGGACAGGGCACTGGAAACCGGCGAGGCCACAGCACAGGAGGCCCTGAGAGGACAGGGGACACCCATGCTCTAGGGCAGCCTGGCCCAGAGGCACTTCCTGCCAGGATGAAACATTCTGTGCCCGTGCTGTGCACGAATCTAGCTCCTAGGACACTTGGTCCTTGAGCTCTTGAAATGTGACTACTGCGACTAAGGAGCTGATTTGTAAACTTAATTATATATGACCACATGTGAGTAGTGATTACGTATGGATAGCATAGCTCTAGAGATAGGTAGCCGTTTACAGCTTCTGATCGGATATGGGGCACAGGCAAGTGCTGATTAAAGAATAGTAATTTCGGATGTTATTTGTAGGGAAAAGAAATGATAAGTATTCAAACTGCATCCTCACTTGGAGAATGATATAACTAATAAAAATGTGGTAAAACTGTTTTGTAACTTTGTTATCTCCTGGCTTTTTTAATAGGGGCTGCGATTTATCCAACTGAAAAATCCTTGGAGTCATTTACGTTGGAAGGGAAGATATAGTGAAAATGATGTAAAAAACTGGACCCCAGAGTTGCAAAAGTATTTAAACTTTGATCCTCGAACAGCTCAGAAAATAGACAATGGTAAATAACTTTTTAATTTAATAATATGTGCTTAACATGCTTTAACAGTGTAAAATGTACTCAACTGACAAGTCATTAAGGTTTTTTTAGACTAACAAAGACATCTAATTTTTAGGAATATTTTGGATTTCGTGGGATGATCTCTGCCAGTATTATGATGTAATTTACTTGAGTTGGAATCCAGGTCTTTTTAAAGAATCAACATGCATTCACAGGTAACTTTTTTGCACATTTCAAAATATGCTTCATAGTAGTGTCCCTTTTTTCATTTAAAATGAAATTATTTGGAAAGACTAGTATTCTTTCTTTTTATCATGCCCATAGAGGGCTTCCCTAGTAGCTGAGCTAGCAAAGAATCTGCCTGCCATGCAGGAGACCCTGGTTCATTTCCTGAGTTGGGAAGATCCGCTGGAGAAAGGATTGGCTACCCACTCCAGTGTTCTTGGACTTCCCTGGTGGCTCAGCTGGTAAAGAATCTGCCCGCAGTGTGGGAGACCTGGGTTCGATCTCTGGGTCAGGAAGATCCCCTGGAGGAGGGCATGGCAGCCCACTCCAGTATTCTTGCCTGGAGAATCCCCATGGACAGAGGAGCCTGGTGGTCTACAGTCCATGGGGTCACAGAGAATGACTGAGCGACTGAGCACACAGCATGCAGAGAACTATCATGTAATAGTCACTCTCTTTGTATGCTTCTTGATTATGCCAAAAGAAAACAAGAAAACCTTAAAACCTAATTGTATTTGAAGCAAAACTTTTAAAAATAGCATTTCAGCTTAGCTCTGTGAGAAGCGTAATTCCGACCTCCTTGCTGATGTTGTGATGTTGTCTCCTAGTACTTGGGACGCCAAGCAAGGACCCGTGAAGGACGCCTACAGCCTGGCCAACAACCCCCAGTACAAGCTGGAGGTGCAGTGTCCACAGGGGGGCGCCGCGGTCTGGGTTTTGCTTAGTAGGCACATAACAGACAAGGTACTGGTACCCTCCTCACATCCCATACAGACTTTCTTTCAAATACAACTAGACCAACGTGAGCAAGACACGCAACTTCATCACCAGCCTGTTTCCTGTATATAGGTGGCTTGAAAATAGTGTTTTCTTAGATAAATGTTTTCCTCAAAGGAAATTGATCATTTATAATTACACACTTCAAATCTCTTTCAGAAATCATGTATGAAGAGAGTGAGGGAGTCTGTGCTTTCTAGTGAGAGTTTTAGTGTTGATTATATATGCTTTAGATCTTAAGAATATTAACATAAAAATATGCTAAGGGGGTTTTGGAAATGTTGATGCATTAGGCCTGGTTTTGTAAAGGGTAACCATAATTTTAATGGTTTTTAGAGTCTTTTTGTAGTATATTGCTTCATATAGCATGCTCATCTACTGAAATTACAGTTTAATTGACATACTTTATAACACCAAATAGAAATGCTCTTAAGCTTAGAAATAATCTCCTTCTCCTCCCCTCCCCACCTACACACACACACACACACACACACACACACACACAGGAACATAGTGAGTCAATTTACCTAACCATATTGAATTATTTGTGCTTTTAGGATGATTTTGCAAATAATCGAGAATTTATCACAATGGTTGTATACAAGACTGATGGGAAAAAAGTTTATTACCCAGGTATGTTTAGTAAACAGACATTCAAACAAACATTAAAATTCTATTTGTGTGGTTAATTTGAAAAATGACAAATTTTATGTAGGTAATATACATAAATTAATGATTATGCTGATAAGACTAATAGAAACCCCTTAAACAGATGTGTGGCTATTTATGCTACTTGTGTGTGTTATTTTTTTTAATTTAGAGACCTCAGGAATTTGCAATTTCTGCACTCTAGCACATTGCCGTCAGAGCTTTATTTCTAAAATTTAAATCCTATCTTTTTCTCTGATCAGAAAATCTGTGGTTTTCTGTGGACTCATGGATAAAAAGTCCAGGCTCTTGAGTGAGATGTCTGAGGCTTCTTACACTCTGGCCTTCTCCTTAAGGCACCCTCGGCGCAGGTCTGGCTGCTCCTGAACACATCACGCCTGTGTTGCCCTCCTCTGTCTCAGTTCTTCCGCCAAGAGTGTCTTCTCCCTGGCCTCTGTCCGCATATTCCTTTTCCTCTCTTCTTTGTAATGAATGTGGTTAAGATCCAGTTTATGCCATTTCCTCTGTGATGACCTTCCTGCCAGACACAGTGAATCTTGCCCTAAGGCACTGACTTACTGTGTTGAGACCATTTTGCTTTCACATCAAAAGAAAATTTTTTATCATTTACTGCGTGGTAGGGACTATTGGTTTATATTCTAGTCTGGGAGACAAAAAGAGAAAAAAAACTTAATAATGACACCTATGTAGAAAGAAATAACATAGGGTGTTCGTGACTGCTTGGTCACTTTGGTTGGGTGGCCGTGGAAGGCCTTGTTGAAAAGGAGGAAGAGAAAGTCTGAATGACGAACAGGAGTCAGTCATGCAAACACAGAGGTAACAGCATTGCAGGCAGAGGGAACAGCCAGTGCAAGGACCCTAACATGGGCCAAACATGATGTTTCCTGGGAAGAGGAGGAAGACCAGGAGGCCTGGGCAGTGTGGTGTCAGCAGTGGTCAGATGGATGCAGGCTTAGATCACGTAAGGTTCCATCAGCCCAGCCCAGGAAAGGGTCGGAATTTTGCTCCAAGCATGATGGAAATCTTTGGAGGGTTTTAGGAAAATGACATTATCTGATGTGTGTGTGTGTGTTGTTTTTAAGAAAATTCTTTGTAGAATATATTGGAGGGGACAAAAATTGGAAGCAGAGAACCCAATTAGGTGCTTTTATTTCTGTGAGGAGCGGTGGTGGTTTGAACTTGTGGTGGTAAAGTGGAGATGAGGAGGGGATAGGTTTGGGTTTGGTTAGGATTGTCAGGACTTGCTGAGTTAGTCGGGGATGGCAGGAGTCCAGGACAACACCTGTATTTTTGGCTTGAGAAGCAGAAAGGTGTAACGTTGACTGCGATGCGGGAGCCGGGCAGGGGGCAGATCTGCTGTGGAGTGAAGCAGAAGTTAACTTTGGGTCTTGTTAAATTTGAGATCCCTGTTAGCTCTCCCATTGCTGTAACCTGTTGAGATTAGATTAGAGACAAGTGGACTTAGCGCCCCGGCAGCATCTTTGACCTTGACAGGGACAGAGTGGACACAGGTGGGCTGGGATCCCAGGGGAAAGGATCGGGTGTGCCTGAGGTGAGGCTCTCTGAAGAAGGCTGTGAGGAGGACCAGGCACGGATGGCTAAGCTGGGGTCAGAAGTGGTTTTGTCAAAAAAAAAAAAAAAAAAAGAAGTGGTTTTGTCGAGTTTCGTTTTGCTTGATCTTAGGAAAAGGTGGCCTTCTTCCCCCGCTGCACCGAGGCTTTCCTGAGGTTCTCTGGGATGGGCACGGCACACAGTCGGTCCAGTGATAAACATCAAGTTAAACAAGCCAGATTTTCCATGTTGATCATTATACATCCAGACACAAAGGTTGTGAGTTATGATCCTAACATTAACGTGTTACACGGCTTTTGAATTTCAAAGAACTTGTTACTCTTTGTGCTTGGATTTTTTAAAAAACAATTTCCTTTCTCTCTTACACAGAGCGACTTTGCCACTCCAGGGCGCTTTCTGGTTTAGTTTTATTTTGATCACGACACTCGGAAGTAAACTGGACTGTTCCCCATCCAACAGAAGAGTAAACTGAGACATAGGTCAGACTACTGCAGGTCACAGGCGCGCCAGTCCTCCCCCACGCTAGGTCACACCACCTCTAAGCACAGGAGACTTACTACATTTGAGGTGCTAAAATCTCTTCCACAGGTTACATTATCAGTATTCGGTGTTTCTAAATAATATCAGCAATATAGCATTGATCTTAAATGACTTAATCGATATGCATGAAATGACTTTATTGTATCAGCCTTGATTCATGAGCCTGTCACAGAATATCTCAGGCAGCAAAATACTGGAAATAAACCAGATCTGCACATCGTCTGAACACTAGATGGGGAAGCACACACACAGGGTGTCCACGTCACGTGATGGCGTGTGCTGTTGCACATGCAGATTTGAAAGGAGTAAACCTGTGTAGACCAACATGGATCTCAGAAACCTGAGTGAGAAATGAGGTGCAGAGCAAGACACAGGCTGCTGCTTTTTTTTAGATGCATGGTCACGTGTGTGTGTGTGTGTGTGTGTGTGTCTGTGTGTGTCTGTGTGTGTAAAAGTCGGCAGAGATGCCCATCAAATCCATCAGAGTGGAATGGAATAAGACTTAATGGTGGTGATTAAAGGAACTTTGTTTTACAAAGAAGCTAGTATGACAAAAAAAAGATAATTGAATCCTGAGTGCTAGAGAATATAGATAACGTATTTATATATTTCTTTGTGTCTTTTTAAAAAATTTCCTCAAAAGGAAAAAAGAAGTTAATGTTGATTTTAAAATCCTCTGCCAGGAGAGAAAAATAAGTCACAGGGCAAATAGGGATTATCATATACCTCGTTGAATGTATTCCAAAAAGATTGCTTTCTGTGTATTAGAAATTATTTAATTTTCAAGTTTTAAGTAGATTAAAGTTTTAAATTGAAATTGTAATTCTTTAATACCATTGTATTTTAAAGACAGAATTAAGGGAATGTCCATCCATTTAATTATTTTTCCTACCATCAACCATAAAACTTAAAAAGTACAGAGAATAAAGTCCCATCTTCTGTAAACCTACTTGTTTATTTGCAGCTGACCCACCTCCATACATTGATGGGATTCGAATTAACAGCCCTCACTATTTGACTAAGATAAAGCTAACCACTCCGGGGACCCACACCTTTACGCTAGTGGTTTCCCAGTATGAAAAACAGAACACAATTCATTACACAGTCCGGGTAAGTAAACCAACACGACAGAATGACGATAGAAAGTGCATAACGTCTCTGCTTGTGAGGTTATCTACAAAAAGGTTTATTTATAAAGCGATGTTCGGCAAAGCTAGTACAATATTGTGGAGTTTAAAAATAAAATTAAAAAAAAAAAAAGATTGATCTCTATATACTGCTGAGTGTGTATTTATCTGTATAACAGTTGTGTTAAATTATGATGATGATTCATGCAGAAAATAATGTTTTTGAACAGTAACGAAATGTTTTTATTTTGAATAACATTTTGAATGAATATTTTAGGCTTTAGAGTAGTGGTTTAGTCCCGAGGCAAATGTGGTGTATCGGACCAGTAAACTCACAGAGCAATAAAAACTCCTTTAGTCTTCATAATACTTTTATTGACTTAAGAAAACCTGGAACTTACTGAAAAGAAACTGACTGCCTATAAACATATTGCTCTCATGTAACTGGGAGGTCATTGTAATTGTGTTCTTCATAAATTTGTTTGCCTTAACTTAGTAAAGAAGCTCAGAGGAATAGATTTTTAGTGATGAAAGGGACACTGGGGAGCTGCTTTCTTAAGATGCAGAAGCCAAGGCCTCGGGGGTCGTGGTGTGTCCCAGGCCGCAGTTGGTGGCAGCGGAGCCAGGATAAGCACCCTGGCCGCCCACCTGCAGCCCTTTAGTCCTGCCTTGGTACAGGAGGCCCACAGAATCGGGGCTGTCAACTACCCCAGCTGATTTCTTAGTCTTCCGGAACATTCTAAAGTGTGTTTTTGTAAGTATACATTGTATCACTATGATATATTTTTTTTTTTTCACTCTAGGTATACTCAGCATGCAGCTTTACTTTTTCAAAGATTCCTTCTCCATACACTGTATCAAAACAGGTAAAAGAGATTTTTTTCTTTGGGTCACAGTCTCAAAGTCCCTTTTAGAAGTCCCTTTTAGAAGTCCCTTTTTTTTTCTTTCACATTTAAGTTTCTTACAAAGTAAAAACATTCGAGGATTAAGTATAGTCTCCAGTCCAGGTTGGAACACACAAACCTCAGTGGGCACTGAGTGATTCTGGGGAAAAAGTTGAATTCAGAGAAAGAAGATGCATGCAGGCCTTGGTCAGCAGGGAAGGCGGTGTGCATGAACCTTTTACACAGAATTTGAGATTGATTCTACAGGGTGGGCTGGACGTGGGCAAGAGGATTTGAGGGAGAATTCTTGGCAAGGAGGACTCAAAGACGGTGGGTAGAAACAGGGCTGAGACTGCAAAGTGGCCGGGCTGACTTGGAGAATTACACTGAAGAGATAGATGATGCAGCCACAGTGGAGAGCTGCCTTTTTTTCTTTTCAAAGGCGCAGAGGAATTTTATTGTCTTTAAAGCAGAATTCTAGAATGTGAAGTTTTGGTAATACAAAGGCTTTGTTTTATTAGATTAATGGAAAGTGGAGTGGTCAGAGTGCCGGAGGATGTGGAAATTTCCAAGAGACTCACAAAAATAACCCCATTTACCAATTCCATATAGAAAAGACTGGGCCGCTACTGATCGAGCTAAGAGGACCAAGGTTTGTGATAAGTTAACTTTCTTAATGATACCGTGTTAAAAATGAGCTTAGTGGAACAGAATAGGGTTTTGAAACATATTCGTACGGACACTTCGTCTGTGATTAAAGACAGTATTGCATAAAAGTGAGGAAGAGGTGCTGGAATAATTAATATCTATGTACAAGAAAGGTGAGCAGGCCTCTGACTCACATCCAATCTGAAATTCAGTTCCAGATAGCTTACTGATAACAGGAGGTAATAGCCTCAGGATAAGGAAAGACGTCTCAAGACAACAAGCACATGAAAAGATTTGTAAATATCCTATGTTAGTAGGAAAAAAGTCTGTAGGTTTTAAAAAATAACAAAAATTAAAACTTTTTAACAGGCACGTCATAAAAGAAACAATCCAAACAGCCAATAGACTGTAAGAGCAAAATTTAGAACAGCCAGTGTTCCTCAGTGGCTTTTAAAAGACTATAAAATAGTCATGCAGTAGAGTCCTACATACCAGTGAAGATAAAGAACAGCTCCCCACAACACGCTGGGTGGGTCTCAGGACCGAGGCTGAGCTGAGCGACAGAAGCCACACAGCACAGTATATACTGTGCTTCCACTTGCGTGAAGGCAAGAACAGGTGAAGCTGAACTGTCATTGAAGGGTGCACACTTAGGTAGTCACACTGTAGGTAGGGCAGGAGAGGGACCAGTAGACAGAAGCTGTGATCAAAGGGCCACACAGGGGCTCTCCTCACGGCGCTGAGGGTTTTGTCGATTGCCGGGGGGAGTAACTGGGCTTCTGTTCACTTTTGTGAAGCACATATGTTTCATGTGCACTGTCTTACATTTCTTGTGTATTGTGTTATATTTCACAGTTTTAAAAGGTTTAAAAAAGAGAATACAAATAAAAATAGTACCAGCTTCTAAATAACACTAGGCTTAATTTTGCCTGCCTGTAATTACAAACTGTTGTGAAAGAAACTAATAATCCTATAGATCAGATCAGATCAGTCGCTCAGTCGTGTCCGACTCTTTGCAACCCCATGAATCGCAGCACACCAGGCCTCCCTGTCCATCACCAACTCCCGGAGTTCACTGAGACTCAGGTCCATCGAGTCAGTGATGCCATCCAGCCATCTCATCCTCTGTCGTCCCCTTCTCCTCTTGCCCCCAATCCCTCCCAGCATCAGAGTCTTTTCCAGTGAGTCAACTCTTCACATGAGGTGGCCAAAGTACTGGAGTTTCATCTTCAGCATCATTCCCTCCAAAGAAATCCCAGGGCTGATCTCCTTCAGAATGGACTGGTTGGATCTCCTTGCAGTCCAAGGGACTCTCAAGAGTCTTCTCCAACACCACAGTTCAAAAGCATCAATTCTTCGGTGCTCAGCCTTCTTCACAGTCCAACTCTCACATCCATACATGACCGCAGGAAAAACCATAGCCTTGACTAGACAGACTTCTGTTGGCAAAGTAATGTCTCTGCTTTTGAATACGCTGTCTAGGTTGGTCATAACTTTCCTTCCAAGGAGTAAGCGTCTTTTAATTTCATGGCTGCAGTCACCATCTGCAGTGATTTTGGAGCCCAGAAAAATAAAGTCTGATACTGTTTCCACTGTTTCCCCATCTATTTGCCATGAAGTGATGGGACCAGATGCCGTGATCTTCGTTTTCTGAATGTTGGTTTTAAGCCAACTTTTTCACTCTCTACTTTCACTTTCATCAAGAGGCTCTTTAGTTCCTCTTCACTTTCTGCCATAAGGGTAGGACTAAGCTATTTTTCTGCAGTTGTTTTCAAAAATGTCACCAGTTTGATAGGCAAAACAAGGTACATAATTGCCCTTTTGTATTTCATTTCGAAGCTTGAATATGGAAAAATGTTTATTGACTGTGTATTTTTTCTTCATATATTTAATTCATATCTTTTGCCCATTTTTCTGTTGCACTTGTCATGTTTTTTTTAATTGTAAGCATGAATAAGGGTATGTATGTAGAATATTAACTCCTTCACATATTTGCAGGCATTTTTCCCAGATTTTTTTTCTCACATAACAAAAAAATTTTTTTCATTATAATCAAATCTGTTTCTTTTGGTTTATTTTGCTGTGGCCAGGAAGTCTTGCCCTAATATCAAAGTTTCACTGTATTTTCTTCTAGTTGTTTTCTTTTTTTAAATACATATGGATTGTGTTTTATATTTGGTGTGAAATACAGTGTAACAATTTTTATTCTAAGTTTTTGTCATCACCACCTGCGTAAATAATCCTTTCCCTACTGATTTGGAACGTCACGTCTACCATAGGCTAATTCTTCTGTAAATTTAGATTTTATTTCAGGGTTCTCTCCTTTTCCTTTTTTTTTTTTTTTGCCTAATACACTATTTTAACATTATTCTCTGAGAGCCTGTGATAAAAATACAGTCTCTTCTAAAGTAAATTTTGTAAAATGTCCATCTTTATGGCTTCAACTTAAAAAGATAAATGATGTTTTCTGTAATTAAGAGTAAAAATAGTATGCGTGTGCCTCAGAGTGCTGTTTCCTCCTACTGAAGCTTTAGAAACATGTACTTAACAGTCTATCTGCACTTTAGGTCGGAGAAGGCAATTGCACCCCACTCCAGTACTCTTGCCTGGAAAATCCCATGGACGGAGGAGCCTGGAAGGCTGCAGTCCACGGGGTCACTGAGGGTCAGACACGACTGAGCGACTTCACTTTGACTTTTCACTTTCATGCGTTGGAGAAGGAAATGGCACCCCACTCCAGTGTTCTTGCCTGGAGAATCCCAGGGACGGGGGAGCCTGGTGGGCTGCAGTCCATGGGGTCACACAGAGTCGGACACAACTGAAGCGACTTAGCAGCAGCAGCAGCAGCACTTTAGGTATAGTTATTTGGGGTGTATGTGTGAGACAACTTGGTAACAGCAGTGATTTACTCTCTTTTTTTACTGCTAGGCAGTACAGTGTTGGATTTGAAGTTGTAACAGTTTCTGTGGTGGGAGACCCTGGTCCCCATGGGTTCCAGAGGAAATCTAGTGGTGACTACAGGTAACGCTTGTCTTTTGATTGCTGTCTAATTCACACTCTGCTTTCTGGGGCATCATCACTTAAAAACCTTGTTCTCATTTTCCCTGAACATAGGTGTGGGTTTTGCTACCTGGAACTAGAAAATATACCTGCTGGGATCTACAATATCATTCCCAGTACTTTCTTGCCTAAACAAGAAGGACCCTTTTTCTTGGACTTTAATAGTATTATCCCCATCAAGACAACACAACTGCAGTGACAGAAACCTCAGCGATCGCTGGATCTTACACTCACCAACATCAGCTCTTCAACTGAGGACACGGATCTCGAGGACACTAACGCAACAGTCAGAACAGAACGGAATCTCTCCAAACGTTCCTGTGGAGTCTGGTGCTGAAGGCAGGGTGTGTGCTGAGAACTGTGTGTCATCAGAATTACCCTCTGTCACTCAGAAGTACTGTTTACCTGGTTTTGTGTGTATGCGGAGTGGGGTTGCACTTAGGGGCCATGCTATATAAAAGCATGTAGATGATTGTAAAGGTTAGATGCAGTCAAGCACTGAGATGGACGCCCTTGCCTGAGACCACATGAGGGATGCAGACTCATGGAGCAGAACAGCGGGCTGGGATGCTGCTCTGGAGTAGTTACGCTGTGTGTGTCTTTTGGCAGCACATGTTGTAAGGTAAACCTGCTTGTGTTGTTAAATCTCCTGTGTGTCCTGGGCAACAAATGACCAAATGAATTGTGTTACCATGAGATTTTAGTTCTGTGTTATTTATGACTTGAAGTGTTTACTGTTGCCCAGAGGTCATGAAAGGATAAAGCATTTAAGAAACACAGTTAACTTTATAGTGTGGAGATGCTCATGCTTAAGAGTGAAGGTTGCTGAGGCTGGACACCTGTCTCCCATTGACTCATTGAAGAGGACTGAGATATAGTCATCAGTGCCGTTTGATCAGGTTGAGGAAAGCAGTAGTCTGAGACACTGAAGACGTTACAATTCAGTTTGTATAGCCTTTCTGTAAATTGCTCCATATAGTTCAGTGTTCTTACGGTAAGAGCACTCTAAAAAAACATGATTAAGAATTTAATACATGGTGATTGGGTCGCAAGATACTGTTATGTGTAAATTCCCCGTTGTTTACATAAAAATCCATTAGAGTAGAATGATGCTCAGTCAAGATTTTAAAGATCTAAAAATAGTGGAATTTTTCATCTCTATTAAAACTTTTGTATTTCTATTACCTTTAATCCAAATAAAATGTTTATACTTATGGCAACTGCATAGTTTAACCTAGAGAAATTATTAAAGAACTTCATGTGGTATGTTCCATCTATGTTCCATGACTTGCATGAAAATTCACATTTTTACCAAAAAAAAAAGTGTGTTTTTCATTCAGGCTAGTGGCAAATTGTTGTATTACTGAGATTTCATTTTGGTAAATACTTCAGTGCTTTCACTTTTAACGTATTTTAGGTGGATTAATTTTCTGTGACTTTAAAGAAAAATCTAAAGCATAACAGGCATATTTATTATAGGCATGATTTGAGCCTTGTGTGTTAAAGATCTTATCATAGATGCAAACTGAGACCTAATCCCTGCCTTCAAAAACCCAATGAAGGAGACCTATTTAAACAATACTGTATTGTAATGCTGAAGTCTGTAGAGAGCTCTGAACAGAGCCCACGATGACAAACGTTGGTTGGACCGGTATAGAAAGAGAATAGAATCAGCTGGGGAGCTTTTCAAAGCCTAGTGCCCAGGGCTGCCCGCATCACTCACCAGCCCCTGCGGCTGAGACCGGGAGACACCCAGGCCTCCAGCCTAAGCACCTGTATTTATTTTGCGGCCACCATGTCTCCATACTGCTCAGCTTCAGTAGCAGCAGAAGTGGAATTCCAATTCACACCTGCTAATCAGGGTGTGCACTGTTAGGACCCAGGACCTTAACTGAAAATAAGAACAGGTGACCAGTGCATGCATGCTCCTGCTCATGGCAAGAGGACCGCCTCGAACAGAAGATTTGGGCAGTATCAGGATTCCTTATCTGAAGTCACAAAAAGACATTTTCTTAAGCCATTTTTATTACACTCAAGGTATTAAGACAAGTACAAAATAACCTTGTAATCAGGATACTGTATTAGTCATTAAAAAGAGAAAACAAGACAGTGTGAAGAGATTTACAAATGACACATATATATAAGCTGACAGACTTGAATGGGGTTTTTTTTTTCCTTTTAGAAATGCTGTTTTCTTAACAAAAAAAGGACAATTAAAATACAATGCTCTAAATACGGGCCATGAAAACAAGAAAAGCGGTCCTACAACACTTAATACTATTAGCATAACAGACACCATTGCTTCTATCAACAGCCTCTGCCACCGTGTGCCCACTCCCTTTCCTAGCTGTAAGGAACAGTTTCCTCTTAAGAAATACTAGTGCAGCATAACCCTTAAATAACTGTTTATTTTTAAAAGTTACAGCCTACAGAGAAACCAACACCTTGTCGATCTAGAACAACACTGGCCACCATTCCTCATGCACGGGTCTTAGAATAAGTACCCCTGGCTGGTGGGGTGAGGTTTGCGCGACAGGACTCCTCCCCCCGCAGCCACAGGCCCTCATCCACGACAGGCCCCTGCCCCTGTCCCCCCTATCCCCACGCGGCATTCACCCTTCCCACCCCAAAAAGTGCAGCTCATGGCAGCCTTCGACAAAGAAAAGGATTTTAACGGGCGTCCCAGGAAACACACTTTTTTTTTAAATCCTCTGAAAACCAGAGATGATGAAAATGAATTCTGTTCTTGGATTTTTTTTTTTTTTTAAAGCCTTCACTGGATCAGAAAGCATTGTTGCGAATATTTGAGTTTCATTTGCGTGCACTTGTTTTCCTTTAGATACCACCCCCACCCCACCCCCGGGATCTAAAGGAGAGAACAAGGCCATTTTCCCAAACAAGTGGGCCCTTGAGTCTGCTGGGGACTCAGCTCCCCGGGCCCTCGGCTGGCTCAGGGTCTTTTCTGGGAACAGGTTACTGCTTGCACGACACCGTGACAGGGACCGTTCCAACAAAGGCCGTGGATGCGGTCACAGCCCGCCCACAACAACTGACTCTGCACCGGAAAACACAGCAGCCCAGGAGCACTCACCCCACAGACAGACCTCCAGCCCTGAGCCCACTGAAGCGTCACTCGTGCGATTTAGAGGAAAGGGCTGGGATTTGGCATATATTTTGTGATTATTGGCACAATGTCCTCCGTCCGGTTCATGTATAAACACTGGCCCGCGCCGGGGCCAGGGCGCGTCAGCCGATCTGCACCACGTGTGTGTCTGTGAGGCCCGCACGCCCGGGGCCCCGCAGGGACAGCCGCCGCACCCCGTCCTCCAGGGCCTGGCCCGCGGGCTTCGGGGGGCTCCTGCCGCCGTCGCCGCTGCTGCTGCCCAGCCTCCGGTGGCTGCCCGCCTTGTCAACCGTCTTATTCTCTGCTCCCTCTGCTCTGTCCCCTGTGGAAACAGAAAGACCCGGCAGTGAGTCCTGGCAGTCCCAGGGGTCACCCGGGCCCCCCACAGCCAGCCAGCTGCACCTCCAGATGCCCAGGGGCACAGAAGCGCCTCTGCCACAGCAGCGCCTCCTGCTTTCCCTCCCTGAGAAGCTGTAGACGCCCCTGACCCTCGGAGATGAGACCCGTCCTATGCTAACAGCCAGGAAACAGAAGCCTCTCCAGCGGGGGTGCCTGTCCAGAGGACTGTTGTGATGAGAGAGACCGAATCACGTTGGGAGCCACACCGCAATGCGTTCAGAGAGGCCCTGATTGCAGCATCCAGCCTGGGGTCCCCGCCTCCCCCCAGCCCAGGGGCAGGGGGCTGCACTCACCTCGTTCCACCTCGCACTCGGGGGACGAGGCCCCGCTGCACTCGCTGCGGGGGCCCAACCCCGGGAACAGCACCCCGAACTCCGACAGGGACACAGGGCTGGGCAGGTCCAGGCTGGCGGGCCGCACGGCCGCGGGGAACTGCTCGGGCATCTCCGATGGGCTTGTGGGCCCTGAGCTGAAGCTGGACAGGGACTGGGTTTCTGAGTCATCCTCAGACACAAAGGCGCTGCAGTTGTCATCTTCGAAGGCCTCGGAGGCCACTGGGAGGGGAGAGAGAGGAGCTGTCACTCGGGTCTGACCGAGGGCCACCTGGTCCCTGACACACCCTCTGGGTGTCCCCGCTGCAGAGACGGGGCCAGGAAGCTGCAGGACCCGGCCACAGGCCGTGGCCGCCTCAGCTCGTGAGACCAGACTCCAGAGCAGCCTGAAGGGAGGAGGCTGGACCTACCAATGGCCAGGGTCCTTAACATCACTCTGCAGCCCCTGTCCCAGAAGTCACTGTCACCAGACACTGCCTGAGGTGGAATGGAAGGTGAATTCAGCCTCAGGTTGGGTTTTTCTCTCCACCCCAGGCCCCAAAACGGACCCCCACGGGCACAGGAGGACGGCAGGCCTGCGTGACGCATCCTGATGGAGCCAGCCAGGCCTCGGAGCTGCCTCCTCCCACGGAAGAAGCCACGGGAGCTCTGACGGACAGTCCTGCACGGGGTCTCTGCTGGGACCTCGGTCACCTTCTGAGTAGCTTCCCATCTCCTGAGACGTGCTCAGAGTCCACTGAGATCACCGTCTGCCACAAAGGAACATAGCTCCCTTGCGGTCCTCTGTAGCCTGTGCCTCACTTGGTTTGTGGGCCGTTCTAACCGAGGCCAGAGACACAGCTTCCAAGTCACCTCAGCTCTGAACAACATCCCAGTCCCGTTTCCTCCTCCCCTGGCCTTAAAGACAGCCTGAAGTGCCCCCTGCTGCTGCTGCTGCATAGTCACTTCAGTCGTTCCAACTCTGTGCGACCCCATAGACAGCAGCCCACCAGGCTCTCCTGCCCCTGGGATTCTCCAGGCAAGAACACTGGAGTGGGCTGCCATTTCCTTCTCCAATGCATGAAAGTGAAAAGTGAAAGTGAAGTCACTCAGTCGTGTCCAACCCTCAGTGACCCCGTGGACTGCAGCCTTCCAGGCTGCTCCGTCCATGGGATTTTCCAGGCAAGAGTACTGGAGTGGGGTGCCATTGCCTTCTCCGGAAGCGCCCCATGGAAGTACTATTAATGCTAGGCACACAGAATGGGCTCAGATCTGAGTTCACATCCCATCTTTGCTGCTTGCTGGGTACCCTTGGTTAAGTTACTGAACGTCTCTGAGCTTCATGTCCCTCTCCACACAGGGTTTACAAGATGATGTACACTAGAGGACTCATCCCTGCTGTTCAAATTACAGTTTCCTTTGACCTGGGCCCTCACACTTGAATGTTTGTTGCCTGAATTAAGGTGCTGGGCTGGATGAAGCACAAGCTGGAATCAAGATTGCCGGGAGAAATATCAATAACCTCAGGCAGATGACACCACCCTTATGGCAGAAAGTGAAGAACTAAAGAACCTCTTGATGAAAATGAAAGAAGAGAGTGAAAAAGTTGGCTTAAAGCTCAGCATTCAGAAAACTAAGATCATGGCATTCAGTCCCATCACTTCATGGCAAATAGATGCGGAAACAGTGGCTGACTTTCATTTTGGGGGGCTCCAAAATCACTGCAGATGGTGACCGCAGCCATGAAATTAAAAGATGCTTACTCCTTGGGAGGAAAGTTATGACCAACCTAGACAGCATATTCAAAAGCAGAGACGTTACTTTGCCAACAAAGGTCCGTTTAGTCAAGGCTATGGTTTTTTCTGTAGTTATGTATGGATGTGAGAATTGGACTATAAAGAAAGCTGAGCACCGAAGAATTGACGCTTTTGAACTGTGGTGTTGGAGAAGACTCCTGAGAGTCCTTTGGACTGCAAGGAGATCGAACCAGTCCATCCTAAAGGAAATCAGTCCTGAGTGGTCATTGGAAGGACTGATGCTGAAGCTGAAACTCCAATACTTTGGCCACCTGATGCAAAGAACTGACTCATTTGAAAAGACCCTGATGCTGGGAAAGATTGAAGGTGGGAAGAGAAGAGGTCGACAGAAGATGAGATGGTTGGATGGCATCACCGACTCAATGGACATGAGTTTGAGCAAGTGTTGGTGATGGACAGGGAAGCCAGGTGTGCTGCAGTCCATGGGGTCCGGAAGAGTCGGACACGACTGAGCAACTGAACTGAACTGAGGAAGGATTATGGGGGAAAAGCCAACAGCCAGTATTCCTCAGAAAAAGCAAAGAAGGGCATACAGACAGGCAGGGCTGGGGCAGTAGGGTGGGTCTCCGAATTGACGTGGAAGGAACTACAGCAGCCCTTTGTATCCACTTCCCAGGGGTGGCCCTGGGAATAGGTCCCCGCGCCCAGACACTACGTGTGGCATGACCCCCAGGGGCCAGCACGCCTTCATTCAGTCCTGACCACCCCTCTCTGTGGCAGACAGCGAGCACCGTCACGTGCCCCACTTTACAGGGGAAGGAACGGGAAGTCAGGCCTTGGCCCACGCTGTCTTGATCATGGCAGGACGGCCAGGACTCGAATCAGAGCTGCCTCCCAAGTCCCTGTGCCCAAAGGCGCTCCTTCCCTGCAAGGCTTCTCAGAGCCTCGGATGCCCTAGTAAGTGCTTGGAATCTCGGGGGTGAAAGCACGTCACTTCCCAAACTTATCTAAGCGCAGCACGCTGACTCAGGATGCTAGCTGCGCCCCGGTGAACAGGGCATCCCGCCCGAGCAGGGGACACGGGCCCCAGACTCACCAGAAACGGTGTCAGCTTCGGGCTTGCGCCCCGACAGGCCCTCGGCGGGCACAGCTCCGCCCTCGGCGCCGACGCCGCGCCCGCGGGGCCCCATGGCGCCGGAGCGCCTCCTCTCGTGGATCTCGTCCGAGATAGTCTCCAGGTTCCGCAGCGCCGTCTTGTACTCGCCCTTGGCCAGGGCCAGCTTGGCCTGCAGCTCGTCCACCGTCTTCTTCAGCTGCTGCTCGGGAGAAGCGGGGGGTGGAGGCGTGAGCAAGGCCGCGCCCCCGCCGGCCGGCCAGGCTCCCGGGTGACCCTCAGGATGCAGCCGGGGACCTGGTCCCCCTTCCGCAAGTCTCTATGCACCAGCGCTCAGCCTCCAGTCCTGTGACAACCCCGGCTCTACGCTCAGAAACGACCTGGGGGGCGCCCCCCACCAGAGGCAGCGGTGGGGGTCCGGCCGTCTGAGCCCCGAGCCGTGGACCTCACACTGCGCTGTGTCGGAAGCCCCCAGCGGGCGTGTGGAAAGCCGGAGGGCTGGGCCGGCCCGCAGAGCCTCGGTTCTGTCGGTCTGGGGCGGCCCCGGGAATCCGCCCCGCCAGCAAGCTCCCCGGTGCCGTGCGGAGGAGGACCACAGACCGAGGACGCTCAGGCCAGAGACGATGCAGAGGTTCTGCAGGCGGCAGAGAGCACCGCGCAAGCAGCCGAAGCCTCGGTCAAGTACGTGTCCCCCGAGCTGGCAGCCGTAGGGCTGTCCAAAGGCCACTACAGAAGGGGTCAGGGGGGTGGGGTGGGGGGGGCTCGGGGGGGTGGGGGGGGGGCTCTGGGGACAGACATCGCCTACCCACCGGCTTCAAAGCCAAAGGCCCCACGTACCTCAAGCTGCAGGTAGTACTTCGCCTTGAGTTCAAAGTAAGGCCTGTGGGAAGCAGACAGAAGGAAACCCGTGAGAGCCTGGTCAGCAGTGACCCCCATACGCTCCACGGGAGTGTCCGGGGCAGCGACTGAGCCGCCCTCCAGCATTTACTCGGCTCTAACCGGGCGTGAGAGGAGCGGGGAAGAGATCCAGCTCCCGGGCCTGACCCATAACAGATGCTCACCCAGGGCAGAGGCATCAGAAGGCGGAACCGCAGAGAAGAAACTGCCCCAACGAACACCAGCTCCCCCAAGCTCACTCAGGGAAGGGGAGAGCCACCGAGCCGCACTGGGCACAGCGGGGGCTCCGCGGGGACGGGGTTGGGTGGGGTGGGGAGCGCTCGGTCGGCCTCCAGGACTCCGCGTGGGACTAGAGGGAGCGGATCGAACGCAGACCGCCCAGGCCACAGGCCAGGGAGAGCGCAGGAGAGGCCAGCACGCCCCAGGCTCTGGGCCAGCCAGGGGCGGGCACACCCGCTCCTTTCAGGGGCTTGGGGGTCGGCAGGTGAGGAGGCGAACACTTTATTCTTGAGCTCCTCACCCACCGCGAAGCTTGAGGGGTCTGTCTGGGGCTGAGCAATCGAGGCCATTCCAGGTCTCTGCTTGGAGGCCCAGCAATTGTGAGGGACGCAGGGAGTCTTCCCCAAGGTCATTGTCAGATGATAATACACAGGCGTGGTGATGAGAAGAGGTGGAGAAAAGCTCCACTGAAACCAGTCTTCACAACATTGTAAATCAACTAACGATAGTTCAAATAAATACATACACACATACATACACACACATTAAAAATTATTCCTTTGGGCCCATCTGTGTATGCATGTAATTTGTGTGAGACGAGTTGTGTTTTCAATGTGTTTTGTGGCCTGCCTTTATTACATATAAAAGTTACGAACATATTCATAAATTAATGAAGACAGAACCCATGTCATCATGATTTTAACTGCTACAAACTAGTCCGATGTGTGGAAGTGTCACAGCTTATTTAACCAAAGAGCCTACTGTTGGACAAGGTTAACTGTTCTAGTCTTTAATACTGTAAGAAACTTTGGAAATACACATCCTGTCGCTGAAAAAAAAGAAAGGAAACCAGCCTTGCGCTGTTTCATCAGCTCTGGGTCTATGAAGGATGTGTACTATCTACAAAGCTCACCCCCACTGCGGACAGGTAACCTGAGGGGAAGGGTCGTGTCCACACCGTCAGCCACAGAGCCAAGGGCACACAGCCCTGAGTTCCCCAAAACGCAAGTGCAGCCCAGGGCCCAGGTAACGCTCTGCCCTTGAGATTCCTTCCTGTGTGCTCCCAGGGGGTCAGCCTGGAGGAGCCCCACCCGGGGGTGCAGAGAACACAGAAGGAGCCGGGGCAGGCGCTGCTGGGGCCACGGGAAAGGCTGAGACGGTGCGGAAGGAGAGCAGCCCAGCCCAGGGGCCCGCCCGCCCGGCTCACTTGGACTTGTTGATGGCCCGCTTGAGCTTCTTCTCCAGCTGCCGCATGCGGCCCATGGCCGCGTTGTAGCGCGCCGCCGTCTCCTTGTGCACCAACTCGCTCCTCGTCTTGGTCTGCTCCGCCTCCATGACCTGCGGACCACAGCAGAGGGGGCGGGGTCAGCGCGGCCACACCCAGAACGGCCCCCTGCTGCAGGATCACGTACTCCATTTGTTTAAAAAAGATGAGGAATCTGGGATTAACATATACATGCTACTGTATGTAAAGGACATCAACCACAAGGACCTCTGTATAGCAAACGGAACTCTACCCAATATCTTGTAATAACCTATAATAGAAAAGAATCTGAATATATATATACACACAGAAACATACATATACATGTATACCTATACAACTGAATCACTGTGCTGTATACCGGAAACTGACACATAAATCAACTGTACTTGAATTTTTTTTAATAAAGAAAAATGTAAAAATTAAATGAGGAAATTAGTGGGGAGACTAAGATTAAACAAACTTGTAAAGAGAAGAGGATCACCGTTCCCGATTCATCTATTCTGGAAAAGTCATTTCAGATAAGATTAAACAGCCCAGTCGGCTGAGGCAACGAGCAGGAAAAGGACAGAACGACATGAAGCATCCTCTGAGCCAGCGGGTGTCCACTTCCGTGGAGTGGCCACCGTGGGCTCCTCCTGTCCCACCGCAGGTCAGGAGCCAATGGGCAGGCAGGCAACACGAGAGGGGCTCGGTCATCAGGGGCTCCGGAGCCCTCCAGAGCCAGGTGTGTGCATCAGGACAGCAGGAGAACGAGGACCTCAGCCATCTGGCCCCTTCCCAAACGTTCCAGCTTAGCTGGTGGACGCAGGAGAATCCAGGATCCGGAAGGATTAAGCAGAAACAGATTCTGAGGCTCACACACATTTCTGTGGCCAGAAAACTCGTCAGCTAGAATGCTGGGGGGAACATTTTCAAAATGAATTCAAAAACCAACCCTCTATGGGGGCTCAAAGGCACGTTCCCAGAAGCAGGGACAGTGTCGGTTCTCTCCCCACTAACCTAGAAGCGCATCAGAACAAGGCTGGTTGGGAGGGGAGAGGACGCGGGAGAGAAAAAGCAGTTTGGACCACGGAAACAGCTGCCAACTTCCTTCCCACCTTCTACTTACAACTCACCCAAGTACAGAGTGAACTAGAAAGTCAGTAGCAAGGCGGGGATAGAGGGCCAGCTTTTTATTTTACCCAAAGAGCAGCCAGGAGGAGGCCAGAGGGCCCTCAGATCGCTGGTCCACCATCTCAGACCCCCGCAGGACGGTTTCAGGAGGACACCACCGAGGAGGCAGCCAGCGGTCCGTCACCCGCCTCGGGAAACAGCCAGTCAGCCCAGGGTAGTTTCCTTATGCGCTTAAAATTAGGTGTTTTTTAAGAATCGGGAGAAAGTCTGACATGAGCAGAAAACATCGAGCATCCTGTCTGTTGCCCCTCTCCAGATTATCTATGCCTTTCGTCGTCTTGGAGCTATTTCATGACCCTACAAGTTGTGGGAAACTGATAGTAATACAAATGATTCTTATCCCTAGAAATCAAGAGGAAGTGTGTGGAGATGCATTTACTTGTTGCTTGCCCTGTAAATACTGACCAATTCTGTATCTGCCTGTTAATTCACCTTGGCACTCTTGAACTTAAGCATGAGTGTTGTTGTTGTTTTTTTCTGAATTCTCCTTTCAAAGAGCTGTAACATCAGATTAGTTCCATCCTTAATTAATGCATTAAATAAAATATTTTATAAGAGAATACTTCATACGTATCAGAGTTAAAGCTTTACCTTCTTTTAAAATATATATATATATATGTATGTTTTTAACAATGGTTTTAATGCTTGAGATACTTTTAAAAACAGAATTAGAACAAAGTCAGAGAGGGAAATAGGGAACCAAGATAAGCTTGCTAAAATGACCTCTCAATCAAGATCAAGGGGCTTGGGAAACCCTTCCGCTTGGCTTCTCACATCAAAGACGTCACAGAGACATCAGATGCACGCAGAACCTCACCAGCTTGGTCACTTAAGAGAAACTGCAGTAACTCTTCAGTGTAAAGCTGTAAGGATTTACTGCTGTAACCTTTATGAACACATGAGACCCAAGCACATCAGACAGGTGAAGACACGCTGTGGTGACTGGTTCTACTACAAGAGGATTCGGTGCAGGGCTCACCTTTAAGGACCTGTCTGAAAGCATAATGATCTTTTTTGGGATAGTTTTTTGATATGGACTCTTTTTAAGTCTTTACTGAATCTGTGTGATACTGCTTCTGTTTTACGCTTTGGTTTCTGGCCGCGAGGCATGTGGGATCTTAGGTCCCCAACCAGGGATGGATCCTGCACCCGCTGCCCTGGAAGGTGAAGTCTTAAACACTAGACTGCCAGGGAAATCCCTGAAAGCATTTTAAAGAGAGACCTACAAAAGCTGTGATTTGAGGCTACAGTAAAGAGCATCCCCTGCAAGAAGCAGGGTTCCCACCAACTGCACACACAGGCCCTTGTTTTTCTTTGGTCCTTAGTCTACAAAAAAGCTTTCTAAAGTGAAACCCTCGGAAGAACCCAAGCACATGGCAACGTCGCCAACGCAGACTGAGGCGGCAGCAAGCACACTGCCCCCTGCCTCACCCGACCCACCGCACCCACCACCCGGACCCCACGGGCACACTGCCCCCTGCCTCACCCCCACCAGCCCCAACTCCCGGACCCCACGTGCACACTGCCCCCTGCCTCTCCCCCACCCGCCCCAACTCCCGGACCCCACGGGCACAAGCTCCTGCCTCACTCCCACCAGCCACACCTACCACCTGCCCCAACTCCCAGACCCCACGTGCACACAAGCTCCTGCCTCACCCCCACCAGCCACACCCACCACCCGCCCCAACTCCCGGACCCCACGGGCACAAGCTCCTGCCTCACCCCCACCAGCCGTACCTACCACCCCGCCCCAACTCCCAGACCCCACGGGCACAAGCTTCTGCTGCCAAAGGCGAGCCCCTCACTGTGCTTCCTGCCTCCAGGGGGAAAGTCACCACGCGGTGCACCTTGGTTACGTCTCCTCGGCAACTCAGCAGCCCCTGAAGCCTGGAATCGGGTGTGAACTGTGTGCCCAGGGATGAGAAAATGGCGGGCGGATGCTGGGAAGGTGGAGACCACGAAAGGAAGCGGAATGCAGAGGTCCCTGCAGGCCTTGAGGTGCCCAGACACACATGCAACCCAGACCCGAGGAGCCAGTGCAGTGCCCAGACCTCCACGAAGACCAGGCTCCTGGGCCTGGACTGCAGGCCCCGCACCCAGCTCTGCACCATACTCTTCAGTTTACGGCCAATGAATTCAGCTCAGAGCCAAGTACACTGAGGAAGCACATCCTGTGTGCCCAGAGCACGCGGGAGACCAAGCCCTGGACCAAGCCTCACGGTGCAGACACGCAGCAGCAGCACGCCCCTCAGGCGGCTGAGGTCCAGGCTGTTGGGGCTACCTTGGGTCACGGTGGGGGGCAGGGAGGGGGCGGCAGCAGAGGCTGCGCGGGGCAGGGGGGCTCAGTGCAGGGGGGGTGTGGTGCAGGGCGCCGGGGGGAGGGGCTCGGTGCAGGGCGCCGTGGAGCGGGGCGGGGCTCGGTACAGGGCGCAGTGGAGCAGGGGGTGGGGCTCAGTGCAGGGTGCTAAGGGCTCACTGCAGGGTGTCGGGGGGCTCAGTGCTGGGGGCTCGATGCAGGGTGCTGGGGGACTCGCTGTGGGGTGCTGGGGGTTTGGTGCAGCGTGCTGGGGGGACTTGGTGTGGGGTGCTGGGGGGGCTCAGTGCAGGGTACTGGGGGGCTCGGTGCAAGGTGCTAGTGGAAAGGCATGAGTGAGGAAGCCTTTAGGAGGGCTTGGCACAGCCAAGCATCCACTCTCCACAGGAAGCGTGCAGCTGCCCACCTCCTTCCCAGAGCTGACAGGCTCCCGGAGAAACCGCTGTTTTCTGGCTTCCTATGTCCCCTGAGAGGACTGCGTTACTGGGCTGACCCCTGGGTGCACCAACCTCTGTGGATTCTGACGACGAAGAAGTCAGCCTCCCTGGGGTTCCCCCAAACCCACAGACACGCACTCCTGCCCCCTACAGGTTGGTTCCAGATGCCCAACAACCGACCACCCGCCACTGCCCAGCAGGAGGGTTTGGGGCCCAAGTGGCTGGAAGAGCCGCAGCCCCGGGCCCGGCGGCCAGCGGGCAGTGAGCGGGATCTGGGTGGTAAGCCACGCAGCTGCCCCCAGTGCTTGGGAACCCGAGGAGCAGAGGCCTCCTCCAGGGCCTCCAGCAGGACATGGAGAATGGGCGCCAAGCAGGCCCCCTCCTGGGAGGACAGGGCAGCCCAGGCCCCCTGCCCACAGAGACACAGACACTGCTCACACAGACACTGCCAGCCGGGACACCAGCACGCACCGAATGGCTGTGTCAGCCGGGCTGGGGGCCCTGCCGGCAGGACGACCCGAACCGGGCTCCTTGCCTCACTGTCCACCTCGCCCAACCCTCTCCCAGCCACACACCCTCAAGCTGAGCATCCCAGAGCAAAGAGCAGGGCCCCCCGCTCCCAGGAAGGCAGCATCGTGGTCCCCTCAGCCCCTTGGCCTGTTCAGGCCGCCTTCTGATTCTTCTGTGGGCCTGGGCGCGTGGGCCCAAGGAGGTGGCATCTCAGGGCCTTAGGGGACAGGTGGTACCCGCCCACCAGCACACGAAAGCGGGCCTGACGGCTCACGTGCCTCCCAGGGTGCAGGGCACACCCCAGGCGTCTCCTCCCAGCAGCTGCTGCTTCCTCACAGTTCACGCCCCCCCCCCCGCCCCCCTACTCCACAATAAGCCACGTGCTCCTCCTCCTCTCTGGCCTCTCTGCACAGACATCAGGAGGGCCGACGGCTCCCTCCTGGAGGGTGGAAAGCTATCACCCTCCTCTCAGGGATACTGCTCAGCCAAACCAGGTGGAGCTGGGGGAGCAGGCGGCATCAGCTGCCTAAGGCCCGAGTGGGAGCAGCAAGGACCGCACACCCCCAGGGAGGCCCCTCAAGTGCACTGCAGAGCTCAGCTGACCCCAGCACTGGGCACAAGACTGCTCCTTGGTCCCCACCTGGGGCCCTGCACGTGGTTGAGCAATACAGAACCCGGGACTCCCACGGCGACCACAGCAGGGGCTGTCACTCGAAGTCTGGAGGAACAGAAGGGACACCCAGAGAACCCTGGGGAAGGGGGTGCAGAGACCACAGGTCCTTCCACCGTGCCTGGGGTGGGGGCCACCCTACCCAAAGCAGGGCCGCTTTCTCGAGATGGCCTGGACCCTTCTGAGCTCCATATCCTTCTATGGACGCTTCTGTGGCACTTTGTTCAGCAGCAGAAGTCCTTTCTCCTGAAGAAGCAGGCTTCCTGGAGGACCCAGAAGTCAGCTGAGACCGGGGACATACTCTAGACCTTTTGCTTTGTCTACCAGCAGTCAAGAAGCCCAGGTGTGCCAGGGCCCTGGGAGGGCAGCTCACAGCAGAGCCACCCGAGGGCGTTTCTGCCCCACCCGCCACGGCCACAGAGCGTGCCCCTCCAGGCTGGGGTTCTCAGGGACCTGGGGACACGGCCCCAGAGAGCTCTGCTGCGTGCTTTGTCTCTTGCTGATGCCACTCTCCAGCCCTCCTTCTCCCTCCTCAGGTCAAGGAGCAGCCTCCGAGCCCCATAAAACCGGAGAGGAAGCGAGGGAAGAGGGCCAGGAGCCCCCCAGGGTGGAAATCCTGGCCCGTGACCCAGGAAGTCTGCTCATCTGCAGAGGTCACCCCCACAACCAAGAAATCGTCGGCAGCCTCAGTGAGGGGACACGTCAAATGACCCTCCCAGGGCCCTCAGGGGCCCCACGTGGTGTCAGGAGGCCTAGGGCCATCTTGGACAGCTCCCCAGTTGAACACTGCACAACCCCAAGGAGCGCCATTCACAAAGACAGGTGTGAAAGGTATTCTCGGCCATGGAGTGTGGAGGTCCTGGGGACACCTCTTGGGGACTTGCCATCACCATCTACTACGGCCCTGGGACTTAACAAGTAGAAGGAGAAAAAGCAGAAATATGTTCTGTTATTTTTGTAAAGGACACATTAAGTGATCTCTGCGATGATTCCTATCTAGCTGATATGGATCTTGGTTGGGGTGGAAGGGAGGGTGGGAAGAAAAGGCAGCCCTTCCATGAAATTCTTGGAAGGAGGTTTTTTCCTCCATCCTTTATACTCTGTCAGGCTACTTGTAAATTTCCAAGATTCCCGAACTCCCCTGTGGGAGTTCCCCAGTGGACCCAGGAAAGCTGTCCCGGCCTGCATTTGGCTGTCCAGGCCTGTGTCCACCAGGAGACAGGAGGCTCCAGGCCACACAAGCCCAGGCGGGGGTCTGGGCTTTAGGGGGCAGCAGCGGTGGAGTCAACGTGGATTCGACACCAAGTCCCAGCCCTCTGTGAGTCAGGCGTTCTATTTAGGGACGCTCAAGGCCACCTTTAATCATCATGTCCTGCAGGACCTGAGCCCACATGGCAGGTGACACTGGAAAAAGTTATGTTCTAGCCCTGCAGGCGGCCTCTCGGGGATCCAGACCAGGCCCGCGGCCCCACCCCTACGCCACCCCACATCCAAGGCCTCAGCAAACCAGCGGAGGAGGGGGAGAAACACTGAACATCCCGCAGGACCCTCTGGAGCCTGGGCGAGTCAGGAAGAGCGGACAAGTCCAGCGACACCCATCACTGCTGATAGCCCTGTGGTCAGAGATCAGGTCCCGGAACTGCTGAATGATGCCCCATGATGACCTCAAACCCAGCAGGCACAGCCAGTGAAGCCCACAGCCTGCAGAGCCCGCTTCCCACAGGCACCCTGGTTCCCCAGACCACACCCAGTCCGGGCATCCCCAGGGTTCAGGCCTTAGCCGCCACGGCCCGCCTCTCACTGAGAGCACACATGCCCCAAGACCAGTCCGGCAGGTCATCCAGATCGTCCACCCGGAGCTCCAAACCCCGCCAGACCCCAGGGACTCAGAAGGAGGAGACCCTGGAGAAGGACCGGGGGTCCCCTGGGGAAGCCCACACTGGTCAGGACTGTCAAGGATGATCTGAACCAGAGGGACTTCAACTGACAAGGACGGGGCACTAAGGCTGACACTGGGGGGCTGCCACCGGGGACGACGGCTTAGTTCCAGGCCTGCGGAAACCCCCAGGAGATGACCACTTGTGGGCGAACAACATGCCTGTTTGCTCTGCTCCGGGAAACCCCAGGGACGCAGGAACCCGAGGTGGGGGCAAGCCCAGCCCCCTCCCCGCCGCACGCCCACCCTGCCCGCCCACACGCAGGTGCAACGCAGGCCCACATGCGTGCGCGCGCACAGGTGCGCCCCGCGGAGACTCGTACCCTCTGGGTGGCGTGGTTCAGCATCTCCTGCCAGGCTGAGTCGAACTGCCTCTTGTCGTCCTCCAGCAGCCGCTGCTCGGCCAGGGAGATGGTCTCCTTGGCGGCGCGGAGCACCTCGGTGGCCCGCTGGAAGTCCTGCGTGGCTCGCTGAGCCTCCAGCTGCGCCTGCGCAGGAGAGACCTCGTGAGACCGCGGACCAGACCGGTTATAACTCCCCTCCCCGGAAGGTGGGCGTCCCGAGGGTCTGCACGGGTGCAGACCTTCTCTGCCTGTGCAGCCCGGGCAACAGGCCAGGCACATGCAGACGCCGGATGGGGCACGTGGAGGTCTTCACAGCCTGGGACCCAACGGACCCAGATGCACCGGCCAGCTCTGATCCGAGTTAGAGGCAGCAGAGTGGCCCACGTGCGGCAGGTGTGCCCGACCACGGGCCTTCACAGAGATGCTCTCATTTGCCCAGGGGGCCGAGGGCAGTGTCCCCAGCCCCGCCCCCACCCAGACCCGTGGTTTGGGCGGTTTGGTTCACAGCACAGGAGAATCCGAAAAGCCCCGGAGAAAACAGTCCAGCAGCATCATTCTGGGTGGGAACCGTGGCTCCAGGAGGCCCAGGCTGACTCCCGAGCTCATGCAGCTGTGACCAGACTCCGGCTGCTCGGAATCCTGGCCCTGTGGGGTGACGCTGCAGAACAGGCTCCCACTCACATCGCACACACCCACACTGGCGACGGGGTGCAGGGAAGACCCTGATGGTCACAGCACCTTCCCTGCTCTCAAGGACCCTCAAGCGGGCGAATCAATAGAAACAGCGGCCAAGTTCTGGGCCTTTTGAAAATGTAACACGTCGTTAATCCAAAATGAGTGTGAACATCCCACCCTTTAAAGTCCTAACACAGACGGAGAAAAGCGATCTCCTTAACTAATATCCGTGCTGTCTACATGATGAAATGACAGTATTTTGTACCTACTGGGTTAAAATATTAAAACTAATTCCACCTGCTATTTAAAAAAATTTTTTTTTACTGGGACTAGAAAATTGAACATTACTTAGTTGATTGACAGTCTATTGCTTTTCAACAGTAGAAACATTCCCCTGGGAGGGGAGCATGTGGTTTGCACCAGAAATTTGCAACAAATCTTTGTCCCCACTCAGGGCAGGCTCAGCCTGGACTCCCGGCCAGAGTGCAGGCGAGCTGCCGCCCTGTGCTGGCCTGCCGCAGCCTCCCACCTGCCCACCCCTGCTAACAGGACCCCTTGGTCAGTTGCACAAGCTGGGCGTCAACCCCAGGGCGGTCCCTGGGACCCAGGAGTGGGGAGGAAAAGAACCAGGCCTCCCCCATCCCGAGTCAGCTTCCTGTGACCGAGAGCAAGTCTTTGGAAACCACGGGCCGTTTCCCAAAGGTGGTCAAGAAGAGCAAACTCAGACCTGGAGTCTAGCAGCCCCCGGGTAAGGGACAGATGTGTGGCCGACCCCTTGGGGCCATCACTGCACGCTTCAGGTCACACCCGGCCTGGGGGCGCGGACCCAGGACGGCTTCTTAAAGGGGGACGATCCGGAACTGAGGCTGGGAGTCGGGATGATTTGAAAATTCTGGGTTGGTTGGGGCCTAGAGGAAGCAGAGAGTGGGAACAGATCGTCTCCAGGAGGCGTGACAAAGACCCTAATCAGGATTTTAAAGGGGAATCAAGGACGGAAGCCTGGGGGATCTTCCCTGGGGGTTCAGTGACTGAGAAGCCACCTTGCAAGGCAGGGAACACGGGTTCTGTCCTTGGTGGGGTAGCTTAAGATCCCACATGCCACAGGAGAGCTAAGCCCGTGTGCTGCAAATACCAAGCCCGGATGCCACAGGGAAGACCCAGCACGGCCAAAATTAAAAAAAAAAAAAAAAAGAACGGGGGCCTTGAGCGAATGTCAGGCTAAGGCTTTAACCAGGGGACCTGCCTTCTGTGACCCACTCCTGCCGTGCGACCCCAGGCCCTCCTGGTGTGCCTCTAGGGGCTGGGGGCCGCCCCCTGGACCTGACAGATCCCCAAGAAGACAGCACGGTCCACTGCCAGCAGCAGACTCGCCGCTCCAGGGCCTGGGCTCCAGGCCCTCAGTGCCCTTGGGCTTCCCTGGTGGCTCAAGCTGGTAAAGAATCCGCCTGCAGTGTGGGAGACCTGGGTTCAATCCCTGGGTTGGGAAGACCCCCAGGAGAAAGGAAAGGCTACCCACTCCAGTATTCTGGCCTGGAGAATTCCATGAACTGGATAGTCCATGGGGTCGCAGAGAGTCGGACACGACTGAGCGACTTTCACTTTCACTTTAGTATTTCAATTCAGCAACATTTAAGGATAAACTCTCTTCTCCCAGGTTGTCCTGCTTGAATTATGAAACTTTTCTTTCTTCAAACAAACCGAAAAAAAAAAAAAAAAGATGATGCTCTCAGGGGGACCTTCTGAAATGTGGTTGCTGTGACCTGGGTCCAGCCCATCATCACCCACTGCCGTGTTATCTGCAGCTTCAAAATAAGAGAACCAGACTTACAAGGAAGGAAAAGAGGAAGCCCACCTGAATGGCCCTGCAGAAGAACAGGAGCTCTGTCAAGTCCCTGGGGAGCTTCCTCAAGGTTCCTTCCCTCCTGTGGTACCAGAAATGGGGTTTCCTTATCATTTGGTGGATCCTGCTACTATGATGGTTTGGTCGACATTTAATCCACAGGAGCCAAATGTATCCCCTTATTCATTCATTCACTGAAATGAGCTGGGCCTGTGTTCTTTTTTTTTTTGGGCCTGTGTTCTGTACCCACTGTCTGTTCTCTGCATCTTTCTTGGAAATAGAGCCCTCATGTCTCCAGGTGAGGCGATGTCCCAGCTAAGACCCTCCTTCCCAGCTGTCACTATGGTTAGTGCCCCTGTTACTTTTAGCTAATGAGATATAAAAGGACATGGAGTGAGACTTCCAGGATTGTCTTTCCATCTGTGACATGGATACAATGACCAGTGCTTCAACAGCCATTTTGGATCATGAGGCAAGTCTCTTAAGGATGAAGAAACAGAAAATTAGGCCCTGCCCTGACTTTTCACACAACAGAGAACATAAAGTTTCATGTTTAAGCCAGTGTCATTTGAGGGTTTTCTGTTAACATTCCACCAAAGTGAAAGTGTTAGTCGCTCAGCAATGTCCAGCTCTTTATGACCCCATGGACTGTAGCCCACCAGACTGCTCTCTCCGTGGGATCCTCCAGCCAAGAATACTGGAGTGGGTTGCCATGTCCTTCTCCAGGGGATCTTCCCAACCCAGGGATCAAATTCTGGTCTCCTTCGTTGCAGACGGATTCTTTACCATCTGAGCCACCACATGAGGGTGATATTCAGCCAAATCTAAACCTACATGATAACGTATCTTTCCCTCCACACAGCTGGGCTATCCTGAAAACTTGATAGACATGACTACAGCAGCCTGCACAGACCAGTTTAATCTCTCTCAACGTCTTTCTAGCTGCACATAGCCCCTGTTACAACTTTAAGCCCAGGGAAACAAACTTTGGGAGCTTCCTAAAGAATCCCAAAGTGCATGACCTCTTTGTAAGGCATTTTGCAAACATTTTCTAAAACCACATACACAAAGAAGAGCCAGGAAGGCACATACATGGGGAGGGGAGCAGGCACCAGCCCCCCAACCCCGGCAGGACACAGGCCATCAGCTGTCGATGAGGCACTGCCTGGACTCTAAGTTCTGGGGGCGAGGGGAGACAGAGCCCAAAGCAAAATAATGAGTTCCAGCTCAGCAGGGAAAACAGACACGTTCATTACGAATTCCCAGGCAGACAGTGGCAAGTGACAGGTGTAAAGCACATGCGACCATTGTTAAGAGAGTGAAATCAAAGGTTTCTTAGGGCAGGGTCCTTGATGGAGAGGGTGTGAGGCACCAGATTCGGCCGTGGAAATACGCAGGGCATCGGAGAGCTCACGCCCACATCAAACTGAGGAGGCTGCACTCAGACTGCTTGCCTGCATCCTAATAGGACACGTGACCTCAAAAATCAGAAGCCAATTGAGAGTCCAAAAGTGAGTCAGAAAGAGAAAGATAAATACCGTATTCTAATACATATATACGGAATCTAGAAGAATGGTACTAAAGAACTTATTTACGGGGCAGCAATGGAGAAACAGACATAGAGAACAGACTTACGGACATGGGGAGAGGGGAGAAGAGGGTGAGATGTATGGAACGGGTAACATGGAAACTTACATTACTATATGTAAAATAGATAGCCAACGGGAATTTGCTGTATATCCCGGGAAACTCAAACAGGGGCTCTGTATCAACCTAGAGGGGTGGGTGGGGAGGGAGACGGGAGGGAGTTTCAAAAGGGAGGGGATATATGTCTACCTGTGGCTGATTCATGTTGAGGTTTGACAGAAAACAGCAAAATTCTGTAAAGCAATTATCCTTCAAAAAAATTAATTAAAAAAAAAAGTAAAAGGTTAAAAAAAAGCAGCCTATCTGGTTTTCACCATCGTATGAAAGACAACACCTAGAAATCTTTGGCACAACCAACTGAGCTTTACCTTCAAACTCCAACAAAGGACTCCGGCCCTGATGTTAACACATTAGCTGAATAAGGACTTCCTCGTCCACACAGGGGCCGGAGCCAGTTAGCAAACCGGACCAGAGCGAGGCCCTCCCAACGCAGCTCTGAGGAGGCGATACCAGCAGAGCCGTCAAGAGGCAATACAGGAAAAGGGCGACAGGTCTTCACCACCTGTGAACACGTAATGGCTTTCACAGACACCGCTCCATGCAGACAGCATTAAAAGGCGGCCCGTGAACAGATCTGGTAAGGGACCAGCCATGAAATAAAAAGACGCTTACTCCCTGGAAGGAAAGCTATGACCAACCTAGTTCAGTTCAGTTCAGTTCAGTTCACTCAGTCGTGTCCGACTCTTTACGACCCCATGAATCGCAGCACGCCAGGCCTCCCTGTCCATCACCAACTCCCGGAGTTCACTTCGACTCATGTCCATCAAGTCAGTGATACCATCCAGCCATCTCATCCTCTGTCGTCCCCTTTTCCTCCTGCCCCCAATCCCTCCCAGCATCAGAGTCTTTTCCAATGAGTCAACTCTTCTTTCCAAATTTGCTGGCATATTCAGTGCAGCACTTTCACAGCATCATCTTTCAGGATTTGGAATAGCTCAACTGGAATTCCATCACCTCCACTAGCTTTGTTCATAGTGATGCTTTCTAAGGCCCACTTGACTTCACATTCCAGGATGTCTGGCTCTAGGTCAGTGATCACACCATTGTGATTATCTTGGTCGTGAAGATCTTTTTTTTTTACAGTTCTTCTGTGTATTCTTGCCACCTCTTCTTAATATCTTCTGCTTCTGTTAGGTCCATACCATTTCTGTCCTTTATCGAGCCCATCTTTGCATGAAATGTTCCCTTGGTATTTCTAATTTTCTTGAAGAGATCTCTAGTCTTTCCCATTCTGTAGATGGTCAACACTGAAATCAGACTGATTATATTCTTTGCAGCCAAAGATGGAGAAGCTCTATACAGACAGCAAAAACAAGACTGTGAGCTGACTGTGGCTCTGATCATGAGCTCCTTATTGCCAAATTCAGACTTAAATTGAAGAAAGTAGGGAAAACCACTAGACCATTCAGGTATGACCTAAGTCAAATCCCTTATGATTACACAGTAGAAGTGAGAAATAGATTTAAGGGACTAGATCTGATAGATAGAGTGCCTGATGAACTATGGACTGAGGTTCATGACATTGTACAGGAGACAGGGATCAAGACCATCCCCATGGAAAAGAAATGCAAAAAAGCAAAATGGCTGTCTGGGGAGGCCTTACAAATAGCTGTGAAAAGAAGAGAAGGGAAAAGCAAAGGAGAAAAGGAAAGATATAAGCATCTGAATGCAGAGTTCCAAAGAAAAGCAAGAAGAGATAAGAAAGTTTTCCTCAGTGATCAGTGTCAAGAAATAGAGGAAAAAATGACCAACCTAGACAGCATATTCAAAAGCAGAGACATTACTTTGCCAACAAAGGTCCGTCTAGTCAAGGCTATGGTTTTTCCAGTAGTCATGTATGGATGTGAGAGTTGGACTATTAAGAAAGCTGAGTGCCAAAGAATTGGTGCTTTTGAACTGTGGTGTTAGAGAAGACTCTTGAGAGTCCCTTGGACTGCAAGGAGATCCAACCAGTCTATCCTAAAGGAAATCAGTCCTGAATATTCTTTGGAAGGACTGATGCTGAAGTGAAACTCCAACACTTTGGCCACCTAATGGGAAGAACTGACTCATTTGAAAAGACCCTGATGCTGGGAAAGATTGAGGGCAGGAGGAGAAGGGGACAACAGAGGATGAGATGGTTGGATGGCATCACCAAATAAATGGACATGAATTTGGGTAAACTCCAGGAATTGGTGATGGACAGGGAGGCCTGGCGTGCTGCAGTCCATGGGGTCGCAAAGAGTCGGACACAACTGAGCGACTGAACTGAATTGAACTGAAGGGGGCCTTCATTAGACACTGGCCCCACCAGCTTGGAAACTGTGGATTCCCGCAGTCTTGGAAACAAGGCCGGAGGAGCCCCTGCTGAGGCCACAGTCGCTGCCTGGACTCCGCCCCACACCAGCCAACAGCTGGGCACCAGATGTTCGTGCTGGGTGAAACAGAGGCGAAGCTGGTGCACAGGCCATCCAGCTTGACCCTTCATTAAAAAAAAAAAAAAAAACAGGGCCCAAGGAAGCACGACCACGTGTTAAATGTCTCCTTGGGAGCCGGCCAGGAGACCAGAGCCCCCCGACCCTGGGCGGGGCTGTTTCCGTTCTACCATGAGGTGTCTGCTCCCTGGGCAGTGTTACCAACAGCACGATCGTGGGCAATCGGACAGTCTATCCATGAATCACACACAGTCAGAGGGGCCGCCAGGACCAAGGACCACACGGGAGCCCCCACCCGGGATGCCCACCAGCCAGTCAGCTGCAGAAACTAGAAAATGACTAGGGGTCGGGTCACTTGGCCGCCCAACACCCGTGCTCCCACTCGGGGCGGCTCCAGATCACAGAGAGCGCCCGCAAGACGAGACTGGCCCAGTACCTGACTGCCAAAAAACGCTCAGTGTGGGTTCAGATAACTGTGAGGAAGATCACAGCAGCTACTGTTGGAGCATCCACTCTGAGTCAGACGGTATACAGTGAGATGTTCTGGGACAGGCCGCACTAGGGTCTCAGAATTACCCTGGGAGCGAGTCCAAGTGGCATCCTACCTTGTGAAGGAGACCAGCTCAGAAAGGTTAAAGAAACTGCCCAGGGCCCCACAGAGAGCAAGGGTGGGTCGAGACTCAAGCCCTGACCCAGGGCCTTCGTGCAAAACTTCTAAAGAAAAAAAAAAGCCACCTGCTGGGCTACACACTGCTGAGCAAGCACTGCTCCAGCGAGGCCCCTCTTGCTGCTTCTCCTAATCCCGGCGCCACACTGGACTGCTGAATAGACGGGGATGGGTAGGGGGGGGTCACAGGGAGAAAAGATGCTAGCCCCCAAAGACAGCGCATTTCCCTTCCACAAAGTGGGGGTGTGGAGGTGCAGGACCCCCGTGTAAGAGCTCAGCTCCTTCCCAGTCAGGAACCAGGGGAGCCGAAGGTGGGGTCTACAGAGGCTGAGGCTACACGCTCTTGAGCGGGACCTCTCCTGCACCCCAACACTGCTCCCTCCCCTCGGACCCCACTCCCAGGGGAACAGCGGGCCATCACCATTTCACACCCACTCCCCTCAAAGGCCTCCAGATGGCTTTCCCTATCCCCTTCTGAGAGCTGGTAGCACTTGAAACCCAAAGGGATGCTCCAGGTTTACTGAAGGAACGAGTGGGCTCCATCTGCATACACCTCCCAGCAGGCGAAGGCAACAGTCACGGATCCACAAAAGGCTTCTGAAGACTCTGGCGTGAAATGGACACAGGGTTCCCACAGCCTCCCAGAGAGGTCTGGAACGTCCCTGACCCGGGCGGGCAGCACTGGCCCTTTGCTGGCCGTGGGGCCCCCGGGAGACACTGCAGGGAGACCTGGCTTCTGCAGCCCGAGAGCTCCAGGTGGGACGGCTCCCGCTCCACGGGGCTCAGGACAAGGGCCAGGTGCCCACTGCACCAGGCACCTGGTTGGGGGAAGCCCCCGTCTTTGCTTTTTTTTGATTTTTTAAGATACAATTTTGTCCTTGCCTCTTTAAAAAAAAAAAAAAATTATTCATTTGGCTGCACCTGGCTTTAGTGGTGGCAAACAGGGTCAAGTTCCCGGACCAGGGACTGAACCCAGGCCCCTGCACTGGGAGCACGGCAGAGTCCTAAGCCACTGGAGCACCACACTGGGAGCACAGCAGAGTCCTAAGCCAGTGGAGCACCACACTGGGAGCACGGCAGAGTCCTAAGCCACTGGAGCACCACACTGGGAGCACGGCAGAGTCCTAAGCCACTGGAGCACCACACTGGGAGCACGGCAGAGTCCTAAGCCACTGGGGCACCAGGAACGTCCTTGGCCTTGCCTCCTCACGGGGACTGCTGCACGTGCTGCTGGGAGAATTCAGCCCCCAGCTAGAGGCTCGTGGAGAAAACCCCAGAGGCTTCTCTAAGCCACCCGAGGAAGAGGAGAGGCCCTCAGAGAGGGAGGGACATCCAGGGGGAAGATCAAAGTGGGCAGGAGGCAGGGCAGCTGCTCTTGGTTTCACTCAAGCCCCAGTCCGTTCTGAGTCATCCTAGGGATGGGCAGTCGCCAGAGCCTGAGACGTTTGGTTCCAGAAACTTCCCCCTTCCACGCCCTTCCAGACATATCTGAGGTTAACAGAAGAGTGGACAGAAACAGGCAGCGGCCGCTTTGACCCTGAGGATGCTCTGGACGCAAACACTGTCATCAGAAGCATCTTCTAGAGAGAATTCCATGCAGCCCTTTCAGTTGCTTGACATTTTCATATCCAGTGTTCCTAACTTTTTTCACGTGTATTTAGTCAAAATCATTTTCACTTGGATCAGTTCTTTTCAGTTTCACATCAACCTGAACCATCAAGCAGTTTCATCGACAAACTTTACTCATTACAGCCTATGCCATGGAGTTCTCCGTTATTTCTGTCAAACAATTTTCCTGGACCAATTTTTTTTACAGATCTAAGAACTGGTTGAACATATGGGACATCAATTTTTAATCAGTCCCAAATGTTAGCATGTACAGTTTGAGCCATAATCAGTTAACATTAAACTGTATAATATAAAACATATTAAACAATATTATTACAAATTAAAGATCTGTGGTGTGTATTTCTCACTACAGAAATATGAGAAAGCCTTGAGCAGTCTTAAGAGACATCATTCAGGGCCTGCAGCTGGTTAAGTGGAAGGCTGCAAAGCTTGTCAATAAATGGCAAAGAAGCCACAAGGGATGAGGAAAAAAATCAAGGTCAAATAGTTTTATGTCAGGAACCATTTAACAGGAGGCTTCCTGTGTGCTGTTTTGGATCTGTCAGGAATTCTCTGTTCCTTATTAATTCCTGAATATTCAGGAATTGAGAGGAGAGGCAAGCCTCTCCCACGACTGAGGAATCCAGGCATTTCCTTTGTTAGTTTTCTATACAGTGGTAAGTACCCTCTTCCTTTTTATGAACCACATGGTAAACATGGTTATTTACAACTCTCTCTTTCTTGTGGATGACCTCATGTTTTCTTGATAACTTGTAAGTTTTGATTTTATCTCTGCTGAAAACAGCTATCTTGTAAGACAGTATAAATACCTACACAATGCTAAATAAAACACCTTTGCTCCATCAGAGCTCTGGTCCCCGTGTCTTGCTTTCTCACTCTCTCTCCCTCTCTTTTTCAGGCTGATCCCCTGGAGCACAGAGGCCCTCTGAGTTCACTTTCCTGCCCAGGCTTCTAAGACCCTCTCGAGAAGGCACTCTGTGCCTTCACCCCATTGAGAGGGCACCTGAGGCCTCTGTGAACAGAGCAAGCCTCGTGCCAGGGGCTTTATTGGCTTTCTGTGTAAACCAAGGAATATCAGCCTTTCTCTCCTTTACTTTCTTATCATCGACTCCAGACCACCAGGTTCCAGTCCATTAAAGGACCTCAACAGTTTTATTCTATCCTGAGGTTAAAGATGAGCTGTTTAAAAACAAAAATTCAAAAGCTATTATCTGCTTCAAGGTAACACAGAAGTGAGAGCTAAGGGGTGGGTGGCGGGGAGGTAAAGGTGAAATAAGATTGGCCAATGGATTAGTTTTTACAGAAGCTGGAGGAACGATATATGTGGTCCCACTGCTGCTGCTAAGTCACTTCAGTCATGTCCGACTCTGTGTGACCCCACAGACAGCAGCCCACCAGGCTCCCCCGTCCCTGGGATTCTCCAGGCAAGAACACTGGAGTGGGCTGCCATTTCCTTCTCCAATGCATGATAGTGAAATGTGAAAGTGAAGTCGCTCAGTTTTGTCCGACCCTCAGCGACCCCATGGACTGCAGCCCACCAGGCTCCTCCATCCATGCGATTCTCCAGGCAAGAGTACTGGAGTGGGGTGCCATTGCCTTCTCCGGTGGTCCCACTACTCAATATATATGTGAAATTTCCTATAATAAAAAGTAAGTAAAACTATTCTCATTGGCAATTACCTACTTACTCTTCTCTAGAACTGCAGTGTCAGGAGCCACCGGTCACAGGTGGCTACTTACATTTAATTACAATGAAATAAATATTCAGTTTTCCCGGTTGCGTCAGCCACACTGAGGAGACCCAGACTGAGGAGTGCTCATGAGTCACACGTGGCTGGTGTCCCACACTGGTCAGCGCAGACTCGTAACATTTCCAGCATCACAGGAAGTTCCACTGCCCAGGCTGACCTAGACACGGGCCCACCAGGAATGAAGGCTGGCGGAAGGTGTCAGCTACCATGCACCAGCTCTGGCCTGTGTTCATCAAAACAGCATCTTTGCGCTCATCACCACTAATTATTAGAGAAATGCAGATCAAACCTGCAAGGAGGCAGCACCTCACAGGGGTCAGAATGGCCGTCGTTAAAACGTCCACATACGTGCTGGAGAGGGTGTGGAGGAAGGGGAGCCCTCATACACTGTTGGGAAGCATGTAGATTGGGGCAGCCACTAGGAGAAGAGTGTGCATGCTCAGTCACTCAGTCATGTCTGACTCTTTGTGACCCTATGGACATGGGAATTTTCAGTCAGGTATACTGGAATAGGTTGTCATTTCCTCCTCCAATTGGAGGTCCCTTAAAAAAACCTTAAAAATAGAGCTGACATAGGATCCAGCAATTCCATTCCTGGGAATATATCCAGAAATGAAAGTTGCTCAGTCATGTCTGACTCTTTGTGACCCCATAGACCATACAGTTCATGGAATTCTCCAGGCCAGAGTGGGTAGCCCTTCCCTTCTCCAGGGGATCTTCCCAACCCAGGGATCAAACCCAGACCTCCCGCATTGCAGGCAGATTCTTTACCGGCTGAGCCATCAGGGAAGCCCGGGCATCTATCCAGAGAAAACCCTAAGTCCCAAAGATACAGGCTCCCCTATGGTCACTCAGCACCATACACAACCTAATCGCTGTTCAGGAAGCAACCTAAGTGTCCGTGGACAGAGAAAAATAAAGAAGATGCGGTACATACGCACAGTGGAGTATTACTCGGCCATTAGAAAGAATGAAATAATGCCACTTGCAGCGACGTGGATGGACCCGTGATACACTTATCTGTGGAATCTAAAATATGATACAAATGAACCTACTTACAAAACAGAAAGACTCGAAGACTGAAGGGGAAGGGGTGGGGGGGGGAGTGGAGTGCAAATCTGGGATTAGCGGATGCAAACTATTAATATTACATGTATCAACAGCACAAGTGAACCAGGTGCTAACGTATAGCACAGGGAACTATATTCCAGACCCTGTAATAAACCATAATAGAAAAGAATACGAGAAAGGATGGATACATCATTTCGCTGCACAGCAGAAGTTAACAAGGGGCTTCCCAGGTGGCACAGTGGTAGAGAATCCAGCTGCCAACACAGGAGACCCAAGAGATGCAGGTTCGATCCTTGGGTCAGGAAGATCCCATGGAGAAGGAAATGACCACCCACTCCAGAATTCTTGTCTGGAAAATTCCATGGACAGAGGAACCTGGCAGGCTGCAGTCCGTGGGGTCACAAAGAGTCAGTCATGACTGAGCACGCACACACACAGAGAAATTAACACACACTGTAAACCAGCTATATAAAAATATTTAAAGCAGCATTTTCATCCTTGCTTTGTATTATAAACAATCACACAGTTAAAAACCTGAAATAAGGGAACCCTGGGATACACCGTGTTGAGACCCTGGGTGTGGGGAAGCCCCAGCCACCCAGTAGGGTGCTATGACCCAGTTTCTGGCAGGACGATGCCCGCCTCCCCTGGTCATCCACAGCTCCGGACTGACCAGGGCTGGGTCTGACTCCGTTTCAGCGGGGAGCTTCGGGGAAGTTCACCGAGGACGGAGCCCAGCGCCTTCTTTCTTGGGCCACGTGTGGGTCTGCTCCTGACCCCTGGGACCAGCACACACATCCACACCTGCCCCACTCAGGGGCCACTTGCCCTGGGCCACCAGTGGGCACCACCTGCCTCCCTACAGGAGGTCCCCAGTCCAGCCAAGAGGTGCCAGCAGGAGGGGGCGCGGGGCTCTTAGGCCAAGTCAGCAGGTCAAGCAAGTCAGCTGCAGCATCTGAGACCTTCACGCCCCACTCCTCCGTGTGATCACGGCAGATTCACACAGCCTGCCAGCCACACGGGCCCCCAGAGCAAAGCCTCGCTGCTGCTACACGGACCAACAGACGCAGAGCCTCTCCCACCCCCACCCCCGTCAGGAGGGTGCCCCCCCACATACCCCCCACCCCCGTCAGGAGGGTGCCCCCCCACATACCCCCTACCCAGGGCTTCCTCTGCCTCCCACGCTCCAAGCTGGTCAGGCTCCAAGCTGGCAAGAGTCGACCCAGGGCAGGCCCAGGGTAGGAGACAGTGCCTGAGGCCAAGGCCCCGTGGCCCACCAGCACAGCGTCACACCCAGACCCCCGGCCCAGGGCGCTCAAACCAGCAAGTCTTTGGGTTCAACAAGACAGAAACAACGGAGACCAAGCATTTTCATTTTACAGAAGAGAAATCCAGCACCTAAGAGTGCCGAAGAACTGATGCTTCAGAACTGTGGTGCTGGAGAAGACTCTCGAGAGTGCCCTGGACTGCAAGGAGATCCAACCAGTCCATCCTAAAGGAGACCAGTCCTGGGTGTTCACTGGAAGGACTGATGTTGAAGCTGAAACTCCAATATTGTGGCCACCTGATGCAAAGAGCTGACTCACTGGAAAAGACCCTGATGCTGGGAAAGATTGAGGTCAGGAGGAGAAGGGGATGACAGAGGATGAGATGGTTGGATGGCATCACTGACTCAATGGACATGAGTTTGAGTGAACTCCAGGAGCTGGTGATGGACAGGGAGGCCTGGCGTGCTGCGGTCCATGGGGTCGCAGAGTCAAATGCAACTGAACTGAACTGAAAACGTGAACTGGCCTGCTCAAAGGCACAAGTCACGTGCCGCCTCTAACTCCTGCAAACCTGTGCTAACTCAGGGAGCCTCTCTGCTGTGGAGGGGTTCCCAGGCTCGGCAGGGCTGTACCATCCTCCCACTGATTTCCATCTCTGCCTCCCCCATAACACCCGTCAGCCCCAGAACACAAGAAGCACAGCACCTCCAAGCCTCAAGGTCAGGGAAGCTTCCAGGGGAAACACAGCACAGACCCAGACACGACAGGGGGCCTGGTCACACTGAGGATGTTGGGGGGTTGCTGGTGAGTGTGGCCCCCCGCTCTGCAATGACAGCCCTTCGAGCTCATGAATACGCTGCTGGCTTCCCAGGGGGAGGAGAGTACATGGGAGCTGGGAGGATCCTGGATAAAGCACGGGGTGCCAGGGTGGGATCCACACTCCCTCAGCTCAGCCACAGCCAGTCACATCCCTGCCACTGCAGAGGCCCTGGCAAAGCGCCACCCCTGCCCGCACCCCCTACCCTCTCCTTCCTCCCTGGTGGGGGCCAACCGGCCCTCTGGGGGCACACAGTCCTCCTCCACCTGTGAGCAGAGATGCCAACCTTTCCAGGGCCCGCTCTCCAGAAGGTGGTCCCACCGGGACCACATGCACAAACAGGGCCCCTTGCGGCTCTCCAAGCCAAGGGACCCCAGCTCTTCATAGACCAGGGCGCCAACAAAAGAAACCTTCCTGCCCTGCACAGAAGTGGCGCTGACCGCCCGCACAGTGGTCAGTGAGGCAGCGTCCTGCACCCAAAGAGTGGGGAGCAGCAGGTGTCAACAGTGACCACGGACTCAGGCCTTCGATCTCGAACAGGTCACTGGACTTCTCAGACTGGAACACGAAAGCCGCTGCTAACTCCCAGGGAGCCTGGTTCCAAGAACTGAAGACACGTAATTACAGCAGGAATTTTTGAGGCCAGGGTCCAGAATGCAGTTTTCTGGCTTAACCATAGACAAATGGCCCATCAGCGGGTGAGCTTACCACTGAGCTATTGTGCTTTTGCTATCATCTCTACTGTCTACACTGGCAAATTTTCCATAATAAAAAGCTTATAAAATTGCTTATTGACGCACTTATTAACAGCCGTTGCTTCGTTATTTATCGATCACACAGTTCTCTCCTTACACTCAGAGTATGTCACTGGGTTGAGTAACAGCATCACATGAGGGAAAAGGGGGGCCCACACCATTTATCAAGTGAAAAATATAACCGCCATTTCCAGTCAAATGTTTTAAACCAATCATGAGAAAAGACATTGTTCAAACAGCCAGGGAAATCTGAAAAAGAACTGGGTATGAGATGGTACACAAAGAACTTTTATCCATTTTGTTAGATGTAAAAATGTGATACATTTAAGGTTTCTTATCTGTTAGAGATAAACACTTAACTATTTATGGGTAAAGTGATACAGTATCTGTGAAGAGCTTTAAAATAAAAACTGGGGAGTCTGAGGAACACCGTGATTTCAAGATATTAACCATTGCTGATGCTGGTGAGAGGTACCTGGGGTCACTGATAACTTTACTTTTGTGTACACTTCAAGCATTCCATAATAGAAAGGGGTAAAGTATTTTTTGAAGGCTTTGGTCCATCAGTTACCATTTTTGCTATTTACCTGCCAAGTAATTTTTTTCCAGTAATCATGTATCCAGGAGATCAGCCCTGGGATTTCTTTGGAAGGAATGATGCTAAAGCTGAAACTCCAGTACTTTGGCCACCTCATGCGAAGAGTTGACTCATTGGAAAAGACTCTGATGCTGGGAGGGATTGGGGGCAGGAGGAGAAGGGGAAGACAGAGGATGAGATGGCTGGATGGCATCACTGACTCAATGGACGTGAGTCTCAGTGAACTCCGGGAGTTGGTGTTGGACAGCGAGGCCTGGCGTGCTGCGATTCATGGGGTCGCAAAGAGTCGGACACGACTGAGTGACTGATCTGATCTGAGTCATGTATGGATATGAGAGTTGGACTATAAAGAAAGCTGAGCACTGAAGAATTGATGCTTTTGAACTGTGGTGCTGGAGAAGATCCTTGAGAGTCAGTCCCTTGGACTGCAAGGAGGTCCAACCAGTCCATCCTAAAGGAGATCAGTCCTGAAAATTCATTGGAAGGACTGATGCTGAAGCTGAAACTCCAATACTTTGGCCACCTGATGCAAAGAACCAACTCATTTGAAAAGACCCTGATGCTGGGAAAGATTGAAGGCAGGAGGAGAAGTGGACGACAGAGGATGAGATGGTTGGATGGCATCACCGACTCAATGGACATGAGTTTGAGTAAACTCTGGGAACTGGTGATGGATAGGGAGGCCTGGCGTGCTGCAGTCCATGGGGTCGCAAAGAGTCAGACATGACAGCGACTGAACTGAACCTGCCAAGTAATTATAAAACTCCAGAAAATGCTGCTCACTATTAATAAAAAACTTGGGAAACCAAATGTATTTTGTCAAGGGTGGTCCTCATGAAAGACAAAATTTAAATAAATAAAAATTAGAAAAATAAAACACCTGTAGGACTGCCAATGAGGGGAAGTAAAGGGCCAATTAAGAGATATACAACACTGAGGAGCTCCAGATCCCTCAACCCCACCCCTGCCCCTGTGTAATCTTGAAATACAATGTATTAAAACTGTGGAGAGTCCTACACTAGCCCTGGACATCCTGTGAGTGGCCAAACCACTGCAGCTGTGCAGAATTTCTCATCTCCAATCTTGATCTCCTCTGCTGTGATTGCAAACCTCAGCTCTCTGTCCCCGGCACAGGCGGGGGAAGGAAAACACCCACGCACAATGACAAAGCACATTATCAGCACAAAGTGCTTCCAAGCAGGGCAGTAATCAAGCCTGCCCCGCCCTGCACCTCACTCCTGTTGCCAGGAGGATAAAAGGAACCAGGGCAAGAGTGATTATCAAACCTCTGCTGAACCAGGATTCACTTACAGAATCCAGCCTACAGCCCTGTTGCTAAGTATTGCTATATCCATTTGACACCCAAAGAAACAGAGGCTAAGGAATTGATCCAAGGTCACACAGCTAGAAAGGAGACTGCAGCAACCTAAATGTTCATCAAGCGATGAACGGATAAAGAAAATGCACTGTAGATACGCAATGGAATATTAGACTTGCCTGGTGGCTCAGATGGTAAAGCGTCTGTCTACAGTGCGGGAGACCCGGGTTTGATCCCTGGGTTGGGAAGATCCCCTGGAGAAGGAAATGGCAATCCACTCCAGTACTGTTGCCTGGAAAATCTCATGGACAGAGAAGCCTGGTAGGCTACAGGAATGGAATGTTACTCAACCATAAAAAAGAATGAAATAATGTCATTCACAGCAATATGTATGGACCAAGAGACTATGATACTAAGTGAAGTAAGTCAGAGAGAGAAATAAGACATAATATCACTTACACGTGGAATCTAAAAAATTATACGAATGGACTTATTTACAAAGCAGAAAGACACACACAGACACAGAAGACAAATTTATGGTTACCAAAGGGGGTTACACCCTTTGGTAAATTTATGGTTACACCTCCAGCTCTGTACCAAGGACCAAATGGGCTCCAAAGACGTTTCCAGCATCTATACAATGAAAAGAAATGTCTCCTGCCTCCGAGATAAGAAATACTCAGAAGCTGTTAAGAGGAGTGTCTGTGGACGGCCCCTTCTCTGCCAGGCTGGGATCCACAGCTGGGGAGGGGGAGGAAGGGATAGATTAAGAGTTTGGGATTAACAGATAAAGACTACACATGTAACAAATAAACAAGGACCTACTGTAGAGCACAGGGAACTATATTCAATCCCTTCTAATAATAAGGGAAAAGAATCTCAAAAAGAATATATACATACACACACATACACACACACATATATGCATAACTGAACCTCTGTGCTATACACCTGAAAGGAACATGATATTGAAAATCAGCTACACAGGTCCCAGGACTGCAGGGTCCCAGAGAGGAAAAGCAACATAAGCCATGTACTGCTACACCTCTCCTGCAGGGGGCTCACAAGACCCTGATGAGAAACCACAGAAGCTGCCAGCGGCCCTCAGCTGGACAAACGGCCTGCACGGGTCCGTCCGCACACCCAGGTCTCTGGCCAAGACATTCTCTCCATTGAGCGTCCAAAGCTGGACGAGTCCTGGCCAACCGCTGCACCTCCAGCTCTGTAGCAAGGACCAAATGGGCTCCAGAGACGTTTGCAGCATCTACACGATGAAAAGAAACTGGTTCAAGAACATGCCTCCTGCTTCCGAGATAAGAAATACTCAAAAGCTGTTGAGGGGAGTATGTGTGGATGGGCCCTTCTCTGCCAGGCTGGGCTCCACAGAGGGGCTCATCACCTGGGCAGCTTCCTGACACTGGTCGGGACTGCCTCCAGCAGTCCGTGTCTCCCTCACACAGCTGCCTGGGTCCACTCCCAAGGGGCAGGGGACACACCCAGTCCAGACAAAGTGACTTCCCTTAACTCACTGGGCAACGAGGGACGGATGGTTGGGAAGCCTTCTCAAAGCTTTCTACCCTTGACCTAAAAGCCTGGAAGACACCCACAAAGGGGCCCTGAAGGAAGGTGAGGAGGAGAGGGAACAGCAGGATGCCTCAATCCCTGGACCAGCAACACACGCTGGGCGGCCAGACACCCGGGCAGCTCTGCAGGCTGAGGGCCCGCGGAGCTGGTGCTGCAGCGTTCAGTAAGCTCACAGGGAGCCGCGGGATCTCTCAGAGCATCGCCCAGCAATCCGGGAGCCTCAGTGATGGAGACACCATTACTGAACGCTTCATTCCCCAAGCCCAGCCAACCTACACTGCAGATGCCTAAGAAATGTCTGTTTATTACTCAGCCACAGAAAGGAACAAAATTGCGTCATTTGTAAGTGATATGGATGAACCTAGAGTCTGTCACCCAAGGGAAGGAAGTCAGAAAGAGAAAAATACTAGGTATGAACGCGTGTATATGGAATCTAGAAAAATGGTGCTAATAAACCTGCTTGCAGGGCAGGAAGAGAGACGCAGACAGAACACACTTACGGACACAGCAGGGGAAGGAGTTCAGTTCAGTCGCGCAATCGTGTCTGACTCTTTGCGACCCCATGGACTGCAGCACGCCAGGCCTCCCTGTCCATCACCAACTCCCGGAGTTCACCCAAACTCATGTCCATCAGTCAGTGATGCCATCCAACCATCTCATCCTTTGTCGCCCCCTTCTCCTCCCACCTTCAATCTTTCCCAGCATCAGGGTCTTTTCAAATGAGTCAGCTGTTCGCATCAGGTAGCCAAAATATTGGAGTTTCAGCTTCAACATCAGTCCTTCCAATGAACACCCCAGAACTGATTTCCTTTAGAATGGACTGGTTGGATCTCCCTGCAGTCCAAGGGACTCTCAAGAGTCTTCTCCAACACCACAGTTCAAAAGCATCAATTCTTCGGTGCTGTTTTCTTTATGATCCAACTCTCACATCCATACACAATTACTGGAAAAACCATAGCCTTGACTAGACGGACCTTTGTTGGCAAAGTAATGTCTCTGCTTTTTAATAAGCTGTCTAGGTTGGTCATAACTTTTGTTCCAAGGAGCAAGCATCTTTTTATTTCATGGCTGCAGTCACCATCGGCAGTGATTTTGGAGCCCCAAAAAATGAAGTCTGTCACCGTTTTCCCATCTATTTGCCATGAAGTGAAGGGGAAGGAGAGGGTGGGACAAACTGGGAGAGCAGCAGGTATACACGACCTAGACAGGTGGCCCGTGGGAGGCTGCTGTCTAGCACAGGCAGCTCAGCTCGGTGCTGGGTGATGACCTGGGGAGGGGGATGGGATGTGGATAACACAGCTGACTGTTGCACAGCAGAAACACAACACTGCAAAGCAGCCATCCCCCATACTGAAAAAAAGTAATGCCTGTTTAATTCAGGTACAAATGATGAGCCACAAATGACTTCCCGGTGGTCGGCCATCCTAACGCATCTTGTGATTTTCTTCTGTGGCTCCCACAATTAAATCAACGTCCCTCTGGGCACACGTATCCTCAGAAGTGTCCGTTCACATGATGTGAAAACTCACCTGAATAAGGACCTCACTGCACACACTAAATCACGAGGCAGGAACGCCATTCTCTCAAGATCTAAATAGTTCCCCTTCCACTGGGCCTCACCTCCTCCAAGCTGAATAATACATAATGCAGGTCCCAGTGGGTCTTCGGGAAATTCCTTCCTGGGTGACATTTTACCCCCTCTGAATTCACGGGACCAAATTTCTATACTTCTAATTACAGCATTTTGCCATGTTATAAGATAGTATAGGTGGAAAAAAAAAAAAAAAACTGGCAATTTCCCAAATATACTGCCAGCACATCTTGAATGATTTTATCCTTCACTTGGCCTTCTTGACCAGCCAGCCAACTCCGTGAAGCCAAGGATGCTTTCTGTACGTCCGTGAGTCCCTGCCACCGGGACAGTGACGTGCAAACAGGTTCCCAGCCCTTCGTCAGTCGGGGGCCTTGGCTGCCCCCTTCCCGCTTTCTCCAGGCCTCGGCCTGCCCCGGGTGGTATGGCACCAGAGCCTGCTGGGGACACTTAAGCACAGCCAAAGGAGCAACTGATTCACTCAAAGTCATCCCCTCCCCACCAAGCCCTCTTCCGCCTCTGGGTCGGTGTGACTTGGCTCAGTTTTAATTACCAGCTCAAGATGAACCCAAAAAGGACTCGAGGTCAGGGGGACACAGACGAAAATGAAAGTAAATAAGGAAGGAAGTGAAAGTAAAAACACACACACCCCTCCTACCTGGCTCAGTATGTGGGAGAGCCAGCTGCCCCTGGCCAGAGGAGGCCATCGCCAGACCTGGCTCAGTATGCGAGAAAGCCAGCTGCCCTGGCCAGAGGAGGCCATCACCAGAACAGGACCCAGGAGGACACACGCCCAGAGCCCACGCCGCTTCGAGCACCTAGAGAGCTCCGGGGCAGACAGGAGCAGCTTTGGGACAGGGCGCGGCAGGGCCCCCAGCTTAGGAAGGTCAGCTGGGCACCGTCTGGCTTTCCACCAGGAATTGCCAGGCGAGGCCAGTCTCAGGGACTCAGGGCCTCTCCCAGCCCTAGGGGAACAAATCACAGCCAGTGGAAAGGAGAGAGCAAAAGACACACAGCAGGAGAATCCAAGGTCTCGGCTGAGACCGCTGTACCTGAAGCCGCTGCGTAACTGCAGCAGCCCCAGGACCCCCTTCCCGCAGTACCCATCTACCCTCGACGGAACCCCAGGCACCGCAGAGACCTGCAAAGGGCAGGGAGGCAAGATGCAATCTGAGTCCTTAGGAGCTCATGTTCGGGGGCAGGCAGGTTTCTCAGCCCTGTCAGGTTAGGAACCGCCGACGCAGAGCTCAGGCTGCCTGGGTCAAACCCTGGCCAGGTGACTTGCTAGCCGAGGGACCCTGAGTATTTGAATGCCCTGTGCCTCGGTTGCCTCATCTGCAAAACGTGGACAACAGAAACCACCTCGTGGGGTTGCTCTGAGAGGCAAGTGAGTTAAAACACGTGAAGAAAAAAAAAAAACACCACCACCATCACCACCGTGTAAAATACAGAACAGGTGGACGTGAGCAGGACAGAAGTATCAGCTTTTTATACCAGCAAGTAGGTCTCATGCTGCAGTATTAGCTTATCGTGTGGGTTGTTATTAACCCACGGGACAGGGCTGACCCTCAAGGGGAGCTGATGATTACACCTTGAAATGCTGTTTATGATGTACACACCCACACGCATATGTGTGTTCTCAGAGAATGACATCCACAGCTTTCAGCAAATTCTCAAAGCAAAGTGAAGGACACCTCAGTGCACGAGGGAGCCTGCAGGAAGTCTCCAGAAGGTGCACTGACCGGTGCCTTCATTTTATCAGGCCATCAGGCAAAGGGTGAAAGCTTCCGGCAGAACTGTCTACAATGATGGAAGTGCCCTCTGTCTGCAACATCCCCAAATAGCCACCGTCAGCAACCTGTGTTGAGTGAGCCTCTGACGTGTGGCTGGTGAAACTGAAGGACTGACCTTTGAGTTACGTTTCATTTTATGATTTATACTTAAGAGGCTCCTGGCCACTGTTCTGAACCTCGCAGAGCTAGTCAGTCTGGCAGGAAAACATCCCAGACAAAGAGAACAGGGTGTGCACGGATGCAAAACCCCTTGATGGACCCCGAGGTTGTGAGCAAAGCAACTTGATGCAGCTGGCAGCTAAGATTTGTGGCCGGGGCAGGGGGTGGGCACACTCGGGCTCAGCATGCACAGGAGCAGACGTGGAGGGTGAGAGGGGCTAGGAAAAGCCTTGCATGCTCTGGTCAGATCTGGGCTTCTCACCAGGGACGGAAGAAGCGCTGTGTCAGGCAGCTTTCTCTGGAGAAACAGAACCAATGGGCCGTGTAGACACCACTGGTCCTTGACTCATGCCAGTTCAACTTATAATTACCCACTTCACCAAGGGGAAAACATGACACCCAGTCAGTAGATACTTACTCTGAAGGTGGGCCTTTCTCGGGGCAAGAGATGTGAAGCACGACCCTCTCTTTAATCTTACGCAGGGCAGACATGGCCCTGAGATCACAAGGGTGAACCACCCACACTCTGACAACCATCTGTGCCCAACACTCCATTTGGTTTTTCCGTTCCAGTACGGTGTTCCATAAATTCCGTGAGACAGTCAATCCTTTATGATAAACTAGGCCTTGAAGACTCTTGAGAGTCCCTTGGACTGCAATGAGAGCTAACCAGTCCATCCTAAAGGAAATCAGTCCTGAATATTCATTGGAAGGACTGATGCTGAAGCTGAAGCTCCAATACTTTGGCCACCTGATGCGAAGAGCTGACTCATTTGAAAAGACCCTGATGCTGGGAACGATTCAAGGCAGGAGGCAAAGGGGATGACAGAGGATGAGATGGTTGGATGGCATCACCGACTCAATGGACATGAGTCTGAGTAAACTCTGGGAGTTGGTGATGGATAGGGAGGCCTGGCGTGCTGCATGCAGTCCATGGGGTCGTAAAGAGTCAGACACGACTGAGCGACTGAACTGACTGCCTGACTAAGGCCTTGTGTTAGAGGGTCCTGCCACCTGCAGACTAATGCACATGCTCTGGGCATACGTGGGGGGCTGGGCTGAGCGGGGATGTGCGGGAGGCAGGGCATGTTAAGCGCACTTGCAACTGAGGATTTTTTCAACTGATGACGGACTTATGAGGATGTCAGCCCACTGTAAACTGAGGAAGATTTGTGCATAGAAAGAGATCTATTTTAAGGAACTGGCTCACATGATGATGGAGGTTAGAGGTTCAAAATCTGCAAGCTGGACCAACAGGCTGGGGACCCAGAAAAGGGCTGATATTGCAGGTCAAGTCCACAGGCCTCTGCTGCACAAATCCCCCTTGTTCATGGGGAGGGGGTCTTCTGCTCTAGTCTGGGCCTTCAGCTGATTGGCTGAGTCCGACCACACCATGGACGACAATCTGCTTACTGAAATTCCATGGGTTTAAGTGTGAATCTCATCCAGTAAATCCCCTCACAGAAAAATTCAGAATAATGTCTGACCATGTATCTGGGCACTGCAGTCCAGCCAAGTTGACACATACAAGTAACCGTCACATCCACTATAGTTTTTGAGCAAGATTATCAGCAGAACTGTCTCTGTCAAGAGTCAGTTGGGAGGTTAGAGGGACAATTGGAGAAGAGGGCACAGGGAGGCGGGAATATCAAATGAAAGGCAGTTTCAAGGATCCAGGCAAGACACGAGGGCTTCCACCAAAGAAGTGACGGTGACTAACGAGTCATTTTAATTTGTATGTACTCAAAGGAAGTATGAATGGGTTCTGTGACTTGACAAAACCACACACACACACACCCCTTTATGAGAAGTTAGCATTTCCTCCCAGGACTCCAGCATAAAACAACGGGAAGGAGGGTTTCCGCAGAGCAGAAAGGGACGGAAGTGATGGAGCAGAGAGATGCAGGGCGTGCGGCATTTCCCGCCTCAGAGCAGTCCTGCGGGCTCTGGGTCACCTTCACCCACTTCAACTCTTTCCAACCCAGAGCCTCTCTAGGAGATAAATAAACCACAGCACAGATGTGGCAGAGTTGGTTAGCTGCCTCCCAAGACCCACGCTTCCCTCCGCCCTTAGAAACACGCTGCTAGCTAAAACCCTCCAAGCCATGCCTTTTTGCAGTCCCCACGGCTGTGCCCAGGCTCAGTGGGAAAACACCTCTTGGCCTTCTCTGTTCAAAGGGAACCTCTGCCCAGCTGGCTTGAGCCTGAGATCAAGAGACTTAAGTTCAAAGAGTGAGCGGACCTGCAACGAAAGAGAAGCAGTGTGGTTCTCTGGGACTTTCAGGCAGACTCTTACGTTAGAAGGGGCATCCCTCCCTTCCCCTTCCTCTCCTTCCGTCTGAAACACAGAATGTGACGGCTGGAGCTATCTGGACCACGAAGGGACTTTTGAGGACAGGACTCATGTGCTAGGATTGAGCAATAAAGATGAGGCTGGATGTCAAATGACCCTGGACTCACAGCATCAGTTGAGATTGCCTCATTCAGGTCTTTTTTCAGGTGAAAAAAAAAAAGGATTCTTGTGTGTTTCGGCCACTGTTTTTACATCCTTGGTTACTTGCAGCAAAATGCGGTTTCCGTTTGATAGAGCATGAGACCATTATTTTGTGCATAAGGCAATATAAATTTCAGAATTGTAGGCTGTAGAGGTTAATCTATGTATTTTCTTACAGGCTTGGGGTGGAGATGGGGCCAGACTGAAGAGGAACCTACATAAACTTAATTTCCTTCCAACAACCACCGTCAAGAGCGCCCACTACACACGCCTGTAGCTGCCCTGCTTGAGAGCCCAGGCCAGTATGAAAACACCCCCCCGCCGTCTCTGTATCAAGAGAACTGGCTTCAGCTTGAGATCAAGAGACCTAAATTCAAAGAAATGAGAGAACCTTAGAAGATACACCATGATTTTTGGAAATAAGAAAGGCCTGGTGCCATCTCGGCAGTATGGTGCTTTGACAAGAGGCTGAGGAAGACACATGAGACTGGTAACACATCGACGAACACGTGGTATTTTTGCTGTTTACTTCCATTTAGACCGTTAATACATCTCTGAAGTGAGGCTTCCCAAGCCAGCCGATCACCACCTTGAAAGTGAAAGTGTTAGTCGCTCAGTCGTGTCTGACTCTTTGCGACCCCGTGGACTGTAGCCCGCCAGCTCCGCTGGCCATGGGATTCTCCAGGCGAAAAGTCTGGAGTGGGTTGCCATTCCCTTCTCCAGGGGATCTTCCCGACCCAAGGATCAAACCTGGGTCTCCTGCATTGCAGGCGGATTCTTTACCAGATGAGTCCCCCAGGAAGCCCCAGATCACTTCTTTAGTTGAAACAAAGAAGCACTCTTTCCTCTTTGAGAATGCACGCTCCCAAGGGCCTAAGAAAGTTCTAAATGGAAACATGAATAAACATGCTAATGAATAAAAGATTAAACTAACAAATAAAGGCACTCAAAAGACAGGGAAGGGGAGAGAGCCGGAGGGAGGCTGGCCACGGGCAGTGGCTGGAGAAGTCGGAGGAAGAACAGCTGGGAGCCCACCTTCTGCAAGGTCCCTCAAAGAGACCCAGCGGGTGTGGTCCCCCACGAACCCCCCTGAAAGGCAGCCATCAAGCCAGGGAGGGTCGGGAGGGGACAGAGGGGCTTCCCTGGAGGGTCCAGGGGCTAACACTCCACACACTCAGTGCCTGGGGGACGAGTCCGGTCCCCGGTCGGGGAACTAAGACTCTGCATGCCTCGCGGTACAACTGTAAAACAAGAATTCAATATGAAAAAGTAAATATTAATACATTTTAAAGAAATTTTTAAAGGACAGAAAAAAAAAATCTCAGACTCAGGCAGCTAATCTGAGAAACCCCATTTCCTCCTAGAAGCACCAAAGGCTGGGCATGTTTTAGTTATTTGGAATCCTAACACGTGAGCCTGCCGGGTGGCAAGGCTGTGAGCGCTGTGACTGCAGGGGCCCTGAGAACAGAGGCTGACTCTGAAACTACTACTCTCTCCATCTGGCCGATGACTCAGACCACAACTCCCCTCCTCGGCAGGGCTGCCAGATTTAGCAAATAAAAACACCGAACTTCCAGGTCCACTTGAATTTCAGGTAAACAATCTGTTTCAGTGAAATGTGTCCCAAGTATTGCATCGGACAGAAAGATGCTTAAAAAAACAAACAAGGATTAGGAACTCAAACTGAACCAGGTGTCCAGTGTCCTTTCTGCTGACCCTACCCATTTAGGGCTTAAACTTCACCAGGACCTTCCACCACACATAAAAGGAAACTCGCCTGTGGCCCAGACTCCTCACTATCTCTTTCTCGCTGTGATGGGGGTGGTTCCGTCACACACGTTTCAAGAAGCTCCCACTGTGTGATGAGCCCCGAGCTGGGACTCAGCCGTACCACCAGGCCCAAAGCAGAGCACCCCGAGCCATGGGGGTGTTTCTAAGCAGAAGGACCTGTACATCCAAAGACCGTAAACCTCGAAACCTTATCAGTCATCTACTTCTCAGTGTGAATAAGCTCACCAGAATCTTAGATGGGAAGTCTTCCTAGAAGGGAAGCGTGGACATGAGGTCTTACTGGGAGTGGGGGAAAGGGGAGAGGAAAGGAACACAGTAGGGCAGGCAGGGGGCGTCCCCAGGTGAGGAAAGGTAAGTCAAAATGCTCTAGAGGAACGCTACCATTGGCTGGGGACCAAATTCTGTTGCCTGGCAACATAAAAGGCCTACTCACGTTGACAAAACTGGGAGCAAGAATACTCTGCTATCCATCAACTGAGAAACCAGTCACCCTGCTGCTCCCTCCGAGGGAAGGCCCATGATTTACAGGAGGGGGCAGAGAAGACAGAAGAGAAAAAGAGAAACGTTCAAGGAGGCTTGTGGTTTCAGATTTGGCGCAGAATTCCACCCCCGCTGGTCTGCGGTGACAAACCACAGCTGTCAGCTTTGAGCAGCACTTACGGGAAGGGGGCAGGCCTCAGTGAAAGGCCACTAAAGAAAAAGGGACAGTCCCCGGGAAGTCCCCCCGACCCACCAGGCGTTGGGGGACAGCATTCTGGGATCACAGCTTGCCACTAGCCCCGATCCTGGCTTCCCGCCGCCCTGCCCGGCAGGAAAGAGTCAAATGCAGGTAGAGATGGTTCTCGAACCACAGGAGAGAAAACCTCAGATCAGCCCCCGCCCACACAGCCATCAGCCAGGGGAAGACATCCGTCCGTCCATCCGACCAAAGCAAGGGCAGGTCAGCAGGAAGGGCGGCAACTCCAAGGGGAGTGGAGGGGGTGGACCCTTCCCAAGGGAGCCTGGAGACCCACTGTCCATCAGGAGTCTTCACCCTGGGTCAGGGGGGCCGTCCCTCCTCCCCCCGCCCCCCAAACCCCATCCCGACAGGAGACTCGAGGCTTCCCAAACACAGCTGCTCCTTCCCCAGAATCAGCCACCAGGACTGCAAGGCAGGACCTGGTCCCGCGGGCCCGGGAAGGTCAACGGCACACCCCCTGCCTGCTGTAAATCCCCAGCCCCGTCACCCAGCTCTCAGCCCGGGCGCCCGGGGGACGCAGTTCCCAGGACCCGACCCACAGCCACCCCATGGGAATGTGGCCAAGGACGTCAGTGACCCAGACCTCCTCACCCAGGCCCCCAGGGAGCACTGCCCACCCCGGGCAGACACGGGCTCAGCAGAAACACAAGCAACGAGGAGCCAGGGAGGCAGGACGGAAGGACACTGGGGTCCCGGCAGGGAGGGAGTTTCAAAGGGCAACGGTTGGCAAAGGCCCCACAGTTACCCCAGGGTGGCAAGGCAGCCCTTCGAGTCGATCACTTCTCTTACCTGCTCCCCCTGGGATGTGCCAGGCTGTGCTCACGCCTGCCAACCATCCCTAAATGCTGTCGAAGCGTCAGCAGTGGCCTGCCGCCAGGAGGAGGGAGACTAGGGTTCAAATCTCAGCTCCTCTCCACGGGGCCTGTGGTCCGGACACTCTCCTTACCTCCCAGAGCCTCAGTCCCTGTCCCCCCGCTGCCTGGCAAACCTGTGTGGCTGCGATGGGTTCATGCCCATAAGGGACCCACCCCTGGAGGCCTGGGAGCCCCATAGATCCTAATGAAGGGGGGCTACGGGAGCCCCTGATTCACCCAACTTCTCTAAGCCTCAGTCTCCTCCTCTGCAAAATATGTTTTTTAAACATGCTACCTGGAGCTTGCACAGCTCTTGAGAAAGGGCCTGGGGTACAAAGAGCATTGCAACTCACCTTCCCCTCCTCCCGCCGTCCTAGACCTCTGACCACACACCGTCCTCCAGGTAAGTGTCCCCTCCATGCTGCTGACGCCCAGCCCCCACCATCCAGCCATCTCATCCTCTGTCGTCCCCTTCTCCTCCTGCCTTCAATCTTTCCCAGCATCAGGGTCTCTTCCAATGAGTCAGTTCTTCAAATCAGGTGGCCAAAGTATTAGGAGTTTCAGCTTCAGCATCAGTCCTTCCGATGGATATTCAGGACTGGTTTCCTTCAGGATGGACTGGTTGGCTCTCTTCACTGTCCAAGGGACTCTCAAGAGTCTTCTCCAACACCACAGTTCAAAAGCATCAATTCTTTGGCACTCAGCTTTCTTTATAGTCCAACTCTCACATCCATACATGACCACTGAGAAAACCATAGTCTTGACTAGATGGACCTTTGTTGACAAAGTAATGTCTCTGCTTTTTAATATGCTGTCTAGGTTGGAACTTTCCTTCCAAGGAGTAAGCATCTTTTAATTTCATGGCTACAGTCACCATCTGCAGTGATTTTGGGGCCCCAAAAAATAAAGTCAGCCACTGTTTCCACTGTTTCCCCATCTATTTGCCATGAAGTGATGGGACCAGTTGCCATGATCTTCGTTTTCTGAATGTTGGTTGAGCTTGAAGCCAGCTTTTTCACTCTCCTCTTTCACCTTCATCAAGAGGCTTTTGAGTTCTTGTTCACTTTCTACCATAAGGGTGGTGTCATCTGCATATCTGAGGTTATCGATATTTCTCCCAGCAATCTTGATTCCAGCTTGTGCTTCTTCCAGCCCAGTGTTTCTCATGATGTACTCTGCATATAAGTTAAATAAGCAGGGTGACAATATACAGCCTTGACGTGCTCCTTTTCCTATTTGAACCAGTCTGTTGTTCCATGTCCAGTTCTAACTGTTGCTTCCTGACCTGCATACAGGTTTCTCAAGAGGTAATTCTCCACCTAGGGAAGGTCTTCTGCAAACAAAGCCAATGTCCAGATTTCCCAATAAAGAAGACTACAGTGGGATTAACGTGGGAATTCAGGGTACTTGCCAGCTTCCTCTCATTGAAAACGTGATTTCCCTGCCGTTCAAGGTCCCCAGCGCTCACCCATCCCTTTGGGCTTGGAGGGCTTTCCATCAGGAACAGGTAAGGTAGCTGCCCTCTTCTTGTCCTCTGCCAGATTTTATCTTCACAAGCAACTGAGCTCTTACCTGCCCTGCCTGGCATCACCCTTCTATCTGCATCTTCCACATCCCCTGCCAACCAGCAGAGGACTGTTTTCTCTTCTACCCATAGGGCATTTTTGAGGGTGGCGGTGGTGTTTTTGTTTTGTTTTTTAATGTAGCAGATTCACCTTAGAAAGATATTATTTGATAGAAAAATACATCTGGGGCAATAACTTACATTCTTTTTCTTTCATCCAATGCTTTACATGAACTAACTTATAATCATCATGCTAAACTGCAAAAATGGCCGTAATCCTCTGCAGGTGCTTTGCAGATGGAGTTTATCTTTTCCCCACCTCTTGCATTTGGACTGGCCGTGTGACTTACTCTGACTAACAGTACATTAACAGATGTGATGCAAGCAGAAGCCTGAAAAGGGGTTGCCCTTTCTGCTCCTGGGGTCTCAAAGAGTCGGACCCGACTGAGCAACTTTCACTCACATTCACTCCCTTTCTGTTCCTAGAACCCCAGCACCATATGAAGAAGCCTACACTAGCCTGTGGGATGAGGTGCCTGTAGGCCAGCCACCCAATACCTCAGCTGACAACCAGCCAACTCTGTGACAGATAAAGCCATCCCAGGGGCCTCCCTGATGGTCCAGCAGTTCAGCATCTGACTTGCAATGCAAGGGACACTGGTTCAACCCCGGTCCAGGAAGATCCCACATGCTACAGAGCAAGTAAGCCTGTGTGCCGCAGCTACTGAGCCTGCGTTCTAGAGCCCAGGAGCCCTCGAGTCCGTCCTCCACAACAAGAGAAGCTGCAGCAGTGAGGAGCTCTTACACTGCAAAGAAGAGCAGCCACCACTGGCCACAACTAGAGAAAGCCCGCCTGCAGCAAACCCTAGCACAGCCGAAAAATAAATCTTTTACAGAGCAACCAACCCCCGGCCAACCCATCAGCTGACTGTATACTCATGAGATCAGCCAAAAGCTGAGATCAGAAAACTGCCCAGCAAAACTATCAGCTAAATAAACGTATAAAGCCACTGAGTTTGGTTGTTTCACAGCAAAAGCTAACAGATACACAACTCCATTTTTCTTTTTTCTTTTGACCACGCTGTACAGCATGCAGGGTCTTAGTTCCACGACCGGGAGCGAACCCAAGCCACCTCCATTGGCAGCTGGGAGTCTTAACCAGTGGACCACCAGCGAAGGCCCTACAGCTCCATTTTAGAGATGAAGACATTGAGGCATGAACAGTAAGCAGCCTGCCCAGGTCCCACAGCTCTTACGTGGTATGCTGGGATTCAAAGCCAGGCAGTCTGGCTCGGAGGCCAAGCTTTGCCAGCTGTCCTACAGTTAAGTCAGCTAAGCTTCAAACATTTCCCCTCCCACTACCTCCCCAAAGGAGGTTAAAGGACTGGATGTGGGCCCCGTAAGTATAAAACGGGCAACTGTCAGCACTGAATAACCCTCACTGTTTTGCATTTGTGCTGCACTTCAGAGTTGCAAAGTCTCCTGACATACTCGAACCATTTTAAAAATAATAAAGGTGGCCTGAAGACCTGCAATCACAGGACTGGATCTGACTCATGGTAGGAAAATGAGCTGAATGACTAAGTGTGGTCTACACACGCAGTGGAAATATTAATCAGCCTCAAAAAAGGGATGCAATTCCAACACAGCCTTCATGGATAAACCTTGAAGACATGGTGCTTAAGTGAAAAAAAGCCAGTCACAAAAGGACAAACTCTTTACAAGTCTACTTTCATGGGGTACTTGGAGGAGTCAAGATCACAGAGAAAGCAGAATGGTGGTTGTCAAAGGCTGGGGAAAGGGCGCAGTGGGGAGTTATTACTTACAAAGTACGGGGCTACAATTTGGGAAAATGATAAAGTTCTAAAGATGGACGGTGTTGAGGGCTGCCCAACAGTAAGAATGTACTTAATGTTACTGAATTGTACACTTGAAAAGTTAAAATGGTAAAACCTATGCTAAATGCAGTTTACTGTAATTTTTCAAGAAGGAAAAATATAACAAGGGTTGGGACTGGCAGGAACGATATGATAGGCTTGGGGCCACTGTTGGGCTATTTAGATCCCAAGGAGCAGAGGAAGCAAGAAACTGTCGTTCGGGCTGAGTCACAGGGCTCCACCCCCTCGTCAGAACGTCCCGGCCACACACAGAAGGCTAGACGGGCTGGCAGATATGTCAAAGCCACCTTAAAGACAAGCTCTGGCTCACAGACAAAAACCCTCAAATAAATCAAAGTCTGTTTCCTGCCTCCGCTCAACCCAGGGGAAAAAAAAAAGTGTCCTGCCTCGTCTTAGCAGAACCCAGATTAGGTTCTCAAGATCACAGGACTGGATCTGACTCATGGTAGGAAAATGACTTGACATCAGGAACAATAAAGTCAGTGCAAATTACTGATGAGCAGACACAATTTCTAACAGCCCAACAACCACAGATCTCTGTAAACTCTTTTTGGAAAACCAAGCTGTATAAGTCTTTCCCTTTATAAATCTCCGTTGTTCCCCTGAGACTATGGATGGATGGATACGAGCATTCCGGACATCATAAAACCATACCACAGTATTATCTCATTATTTTCAAGAAAAATTGTGTGTGTGTGTGCTAGTCACTCAGTCGTGTCTGACTCTGAGACCCCATGGTCACCAGGGTCCTCTGTCCATGGGATTCTCCAGGCAAGAAAAAGGACATATATAAATATTAACAGAATGTATAGGGACTTATTTTTTTCTGAACTTTCTAAAATTTTTTTTTAAATGAAGCCTAAGGTCACATGGGGGCTCCCCTGGTGGCTCAGTGGTAAAGAACCCACCTGCCAATGCAGGAGATGCAGGTTTGATCACTGGGTCAGGAAGATCCCCTGGAGTAAGAAATCGCAACCCACTCCAGTACTCTTGCCTGGGAAATCCCATGGACAGAGGAGCCTGGTGGGCTACAGTCCATGGGTTTACAAAAGAGTCGGACACAACTTCGTGACTAAACAACAATAACAAGGTCATAAACGGATTCCGTCATCAAATATTATCTTATCTAAGTCATAAGAGGGGCTTCGCTGGTGGCTCAGCTGGTAAAGAATCTGCCTGCAATGCAGGAGACCCCGGTTTGATTCTTGGGTCGGGAAGATCCACTGGAGAAGGGATAGGCTACCTACTCCAGTATTCTTGGGCTTCCCTGGTGGCTCAGATGGTATAGAATCTGCTTGTAATGTGTGAGACCTAGGTTCGATCCCTGGGTTGGGAAGACCCCCTGGAGAAGGGAACGGCTACCCACTCCAGTATTCTTGCCTGGAGAATTCCATGGACTGTATATAGTCCATGGGGTCGCAAAGAGTCGGACACGACTGAGCAACTTTCACTTCACTAAGGCCGAAGGACACCTCCTAACTCTCATGGTCTGTGACCATCACTGTTTCACTGTATTCAGATCACTGTTGCCACAGTGATGAGGATGCTGAGGCTCTGAAGGTGCCTTATAATACACTCTTGGAGGAGATGCTCTGAAGGCATCTCTGACACCATCGCTGCTACACACAGTCAGAGGGGCTTGTAAACATATACAGGAAGGGGCGGAGGTAAGAGCAGAGGGAGAGAACAGGGAGCCCCACTTCGCAGCAGCTGGAGGCAGGCCCGCCCCCTTTGCCACCAGGAAGGTCTGAGGACACAGACACACAGACAGACCCGGCCACTGGGCCAAGCCCAGCTGGCCCACCGTCCACAGAGATGAAACAAGGCACATCCGCGCCCAGCCCTGGCCTTCGAGGGCCCTGTCAGTTCCTCGGCTGGAGACCAACAAGGTCCCCGGAGGCTGAGGCGCAGGGGTCACTTTGAGCCTTCTCTGCCCTTCTTCCTGCCCACTTGTAAGGAGGAAGGAATTTGCGGGGGGTGGTTTGCAGGCATAAAGCCGGGCAGGATTCCCTCGACATTCATCTTGGGCTCTGCCAGCTGATAGAGAGAGCTTAGCCCCAGGGTCTGTACCGGATCATGAGGCCTGATGACTCCGTGGCTTGCCCACGGGACTCAGTCATTGCGTGACCAAGGCTTTCCCTGGCCAAGAGATGAGAGGGAAACGCAAAGCCACGATTCATGACTGGCCGGCAGGAGTGCCCGCCCAACCCAGCTCCCCACTATCTTCTTCCATCTAAGAGGACTGGGGTGCAGAGAAAAGGGAGTGGTGTGAAACCTATTCCAGGTGTGTTGAAGCCAACTGGGGACTCACCCACCAAATCCGATTTGAATCAACCCAACCCAGATGGAGCCGGATTTGCCAGTCTGCTCACCTAGCCACATGGCAGCAGAGAAGCTGTGAGAAATGCAATAATCAAAAGGGAAAGCTCGGCATGCCGAGGGAGGGCTGGGAGGAACATCTGATCAACCTCTCATTCACTTACTGGTTCATTTGCTCATTTCCTCAAGACTTGAACACCTTCTGTATGCCGCATTGCAGACATGGAAATGACCCAAGCAGGCCAAATTCTCTAAGTCTGGAAATTTCTCTAAGACCAAATTCTCTACGTCTGGTAGTGGGATTTCACTACCATAAATAAGTAGACGATAAGAGGTCACAGGGTGAGAACAGCTATGGAGAAAAGGCCTATCAAGGAACGGGGTTTGGGGTGATGGAGATGGTGGGCTGGCAGTTATCATTCCAATGTGAGCCCAGAAAGGCCTCGTTCATAGAAAAGAAAGTGAAGTCGCTCAGTCATGTCCGACTCTTAGCAACCCCGTGGACTGTAGCCTACCAGGCTCCTCCGTCCATGGATTCTCCAGGCAAGAGTACTGGAGTGGGTTGCCATTTCCTTCTCCAGGGGATCTTCCCAACCCAGAGATCGAACCTGGGTCTCCCGCATTGCTAGCAGATTCTTTACCCTCTGAGCCACCATAAAGTGTCATCTGAACAGAAACCTGAAGGAGATGGGATGGACCAGGCAAATCCTGCAGTTAAGACCACACACCAAGGGATCCACAAGTTCAAAGACTCTGAGACAGGATGAGGTCTGGAATCAGCTCAGCCAGAGGAGGTCACCACACGTCAGCCAGGGCTGCTGGCAACCCGAAGGGCCCACTCCAGAGGCCCCTGAACACAGAGGTCCCTTCAGCAGTTCCGCTCCAAAATCTCAGTGCTGGGGACACAGTGGGGAAACTCCCAGTGGGGATGCCACTGCCAAGGGTCCAAGGGGACACCTTCACAGGCCCCTGCAAAGTCCCCCAACAGCACAGGGACCTCTGTGGCCTCAAAAGGCCCAAGGATTCAAGTGACGGAGCCTTTTCAGAAGAGGGGATTTCGTGCCTTCCTCAGGACTGACCCAATGTTTACAGTATCAGAAACATCTCCTTCAATCTAAACAGAACCCTTCATACTATGAGGTCAAGACCACTACCATCCTGGGATATGGGGGGGTGAGACCCATCCCCCAATAGGGGGCACGCTGAAGGCTGTGACACAGGGCACCCTGGAGGGGGGATGCCTCAGGGTGGGGGGCTTCTGGGGACTGGTGAGCACCTTCTGGAGAAGAACTTCTTCTCCCTGGAAAGCTGCGGGCCTGGGTGGAGCACAGAGGGAGGAGAGCGGAGTGGCTGAGACACAGGCTTCTCGCAGGCCAAGGCACCCAGGCCCCATGACATCACACAGCCCAGGGCAGCAGGCCAGGGAAGGGCGGGTTTCAGGCCGCTCTGTCCAGGAGCCAAGGCAGCGTCTGCATCAGGTTCCAAGCAGAAAGCTCAGCTCAAGGTTCGGAGCTGCAAAACCCAAGCCTGCAGCGAGGATCTGGGCAGAACCACCAAACATCAAAGGGATCCCCGATGAGACATCTGAGGGGTACCCGGAGAAGGGCCAGGGAGAGGAATGCCCATGTCCTGGCCCCAGATCCTCCATAGCTCCAGTCTTATTGCATCCCTGGGGCTCCCCTTCCCAAGGGCTCCCCTTTGCCTGCTGCCTCCCCACCTCCCAACAACACACGGTGCACATGCAGAGGGGGCTCGCAGGGGAACCCACCCTCACCGAGGATCGGCTTACAGGCAGAGACTCGGGGAGGCAGCATCTTCCATCACCAAACACACAGCAGGGACAGGACCTCACTATGGACCAACTCCTGAGCCCTGGGGGTGAGCCAGCCAGCTCTGCTGTGTGTTGGGAACTCTCTTCCCTCCTGTTCCTGGAGCCTCAACCTGACCCCGGGAGGTCCTCACACCGCTGATGATCCACGGAAGATGCCCTCTGAAGCCAGCAGCCCCAGCGGCCTCCCCCCTTTCTGGTCTCAGGTCCTCTGTCGCCTGTCTGTGCTCTCGGGACAAAAAAACCAATGTTTCAAGAGAAGGAAATGGTCAGTTCCTCCCAAACCTGGAAGGAGAATTCGAGAGGAGTGTTCTTCCTGGGGCTGACAGGCAGTCACTAGGAAAGCAGAGAACAAGCCAGGTGGTCTAATCACAGCCTCCCGTCCACGTGAGCTGGCCTGGCCTCTTGGGAAGTGGACCAGGTACCAACTCCAGCAGCGAGGCATTGCCCAGTGACCCTGTTCAGTCGTGTCTGACTCTTTGCGATCCCATGGACTGTAGCCTACCAGGCTCCTCCATCCATGGGATTTTCCAGGCAAGAGTACTGCAGTGGGTTGCCATTTCCTTCTCCAGAGAATCTTCTCAACCCAGGGATAGAACCCAGGTCTCCCACATTGTAGGCAGACACTTTACCATCTGAGCCACCAGGGACGTAATAATATATTGTTGAAAGCTCAGTCACATCCGACTCTTTGATACTGGAGTGGGTAGCCTATCCCTTCTCCAGGGGATCTTCCTAAGCCAGGAATCGAACCAGGGTCTCCTGCATTGCAGGCAGATTCTTTACCAACTCAGCTATCGGGGAAACCACCGGTGGGGACATCCAAACGCCAGCACCCACATGGCCTTAACAGCACTGAGAGCGGGAATGAAGGCAGGCTGTGGGGTGCGAAAACAAGGCACCAACTCCAAACACGCCTCCTGATAAAGTCACGGCTCTCCTGCACCCCGACCTTCAGCAGGGGGGCCTGGAGATCAGAGGTGCCCATGGCGCCAGGCAGGGCAATGGGCAGACCAGGCGCTTACCTGCCTCGCCACCCTCCGAGCCTCCCAGTAGGGCTTCGAGTCCTCCACGGCCTTGCCGATCTTCTTCACCAGTTCATCCAGCTTCACCGTTGCTTCCACAAGGACAGAGCGGAACTTCTGACGGATATCCTGCAGACAGGAAATTGAGGACAGTTCAGGCTTAAGGAGCCTGTGGAAATCCACCTGACTTCCCCAGAAGCCTCCGGAAGGGCCTCCACTCGACCGGGAAGCCTGTGCATACAAGCCCGTGTCAACAACAACGGCCCCCGAGAGAATCTGGTGTGATACTGCAAGCGTCCCAGCACCTGTGCCAGCTGGCATGGCAGCCCCCGGCTGTACGTGGCTACTGAGCACTTGACCCTGGCTAGTGAGACAGACAGAAGGAGCTTTTCACTTGGTTCATTTTATTTAGATATGCTTAATCAATGAGGCCATGACTACAGCATCAGAGAGAGTAGGTTAGACCACAAAGCTCCGTCCAGGGGAAGATGCCTAACCTGGTCACCCCGGCAGCCTCAGTCCATGATGATGGCAGCACTCGTCACACGCCCACGATGTCCCCAGTCCTGTGACACGGACAACACTAAACAGTGTGTGCCAATTTCCGACAGGCCAGATCCTGTGCTCTGCCTTGGGCTTGGTCCCTGCCTTCAGGACGCCTCTAGTCCGGGGGGGTGAGACGGGGATAAACACAGCCCATCCCCAGAGAGTGTGTGAGGATGAGACCGGCACAGCTGGCGTGGGACCCAGGACCCAGAGCCTCAGCAGGCCAGGTAAGGGGGGTGGGAGACTCACCCTTAGAGGGGGACTCGTGGGGAGCTCCCAGGGGTACCATCCGCACGGAGGCCTGAAGCACGGATGGGAGGAGGGAGACACTGAGTCCAGAGCACCAGCAGAGCCATGCCCACAGCGGAGGGGAGGATTGGGCTGGCGTTTTCCAGAGACTGCAGGAAGCTGGACATCCAGAATGTGGGGAATGGCTAGAGATAAGGGCGGCCACGCCCTCCAGAGATGCCACGAGCCATGCGGGCCTGGACAGGCGTCGGGGAGAGGGGAATCGGGGGTAGGCGGCACCAGGCTTCACTGCACTGTCAAAGTCAGGAAACCAGGTCCACAGATGACCCAAGGAGGAGAAGAATCACAAAGACAGTCTGGTTCCAGCTCTAGGAAGACACTGGAAGGGTTGGTTGGGGCTTCAGAGACCCAGGCCCCTCCACCCCTCCTCCCCCAGGGAGCTGGCCTGGCACGGCCACAGCCTGGGGAGTCTGCGTGCATCAGAGGGGCGATGTGGGCCCTGGGGGAGGAGGAACAGCACATGCTCACCAGCCGCAGGGGGGCCCCAGGAGCAGCCGGCCACCCCACTGGTACACACGTGGTTGTCGCTGGCTGCAAAGGGGCTGCCTCACTATCTGAAAACTGCTTCTAAGCAGAAGATTATATGGACCTCACGGGTCACTGGGAGAGCTCACAGAGGGGTCAGGAAGGCCCTGATCACGCCTAACTCGCTCTCCCCCCATCATTTCGCGCTTGGGCTTTCTAGGTGGGTTTGAAACATACGAACATGGCCTTTGTCTTACACAGAGCATCTCAGCCCCTGGGCGCCCCCATCCTATACCCATGGTCCCTCCCTCCAGTCATGCGTCCTCATCATCAGAAGCTGCTCCGCCTTCCCTCTTCTCTGGCCAGGTCTGCAGTCACGTGCTTCAGCTACAGCTGCTGAGGACAGAACAAGCTAGACTTGTCCTCCAGAGGACACGCCGCGCACGCGCGTGCGGGCCGCCCGGGGACAAGCAAAGCCCTGCTGAGCTGCTGTCGGGCTTGACTTGCAGTCCGTGGGAGGCAACGTGTTGGCTGCAGCTCCAGTCTTTCAGCAGAGACAAGGAACTAAACCGGGTTAAACCTCTATCTACAAGCTCCGATTGAGTCAATTCTTTACGCATCGTTTTTACTACCTATAAAATGGTTCTTTTCCATCTCCTAAGAGCTAACACCTAGATCGGGCAACACAGGGCCCCCATTCCTACCTGGCAACCAGGGGCTAGAAGTAGAGGAGAAGACACCCCTTAGAGAAAGTCCTTTCCAGCCCCGTGCCCTGTGCCTGAGCCACGCCCAGCCTGATTCACCCACTGACCTCCCCTCCCAGCCCTCGGAGACTTCTGATTGCCCAGAGCTGCTACTGGCACCAGTGACTGTAACAGCTGGGTGCCTAACAGCTAGCTCCTGGTCACACAGTAGGTACTCAATAAATGCACACAATGTTTTTTTCCCCCCTGGCATAAAAAGAGACCCATGATTCTACAAGGGGGTGGCTCTGAGGGGCAGCTGACCCAAGGGAGGAAAACCTGCTTTGCAAACACACCCACACACACAACTGCATCTCCAGGCCACAGGCGGGAAAACCGGAGCCCAGATCGTCAGCATGTGACCGGGGGCGGGTCACACTATCTCTCTCCATCCTCTCTGGGAACTGAGAATTGGGCCCCAAACCAGGAGCCCACGGACCCACAGGCCTCGTGCCCTTGGCTGTGTGCTATATACTAAATGGAAATTTTACATAATTAATCCATTTCAGGAAAACTCATATAATTTTATTCTAATTTAGATTCCAAATTCCTCGTAAAGAAACAAAAAAAAAATTTTTTTAATCAAATGATCAGGCAACACTGGGCCCCCATTCCTACCTGGCAACCACTGGTTAAAAGTGGAGAAGACACCCCTTAGAGACGGTCCTTTCCAGTCCCCAGGCCCTGTGACTGAGCCACGCCCAGCCCGCTTCACCCACTGACCTCCCCTTCCCAGCCCTCAGAGACTTCAGATTTGCCCAGAGCTACTCCAGACACCAGCGACTATAATATAAGCCACCTACCTGCGTGAAAGGGCATGCAGGGAGCAGATGGCCAGTCTCCCATGGGGCAGACACAGATGCTTTTATCCATCCGTGTATGCAGTCACTAACAACCTTACCAGCTAAGGTGCTTCGGTTGCTCTTTGTTTTTAGTTGAAGGACAGTTGACTTTCAGGGCTGTGCTAGCTTCAGGTATACAGCACAGAGATCGAGTTGTACCCACCTATCTCTTCTTCCCAGATCCTTCTCCATTCTAGATTACTACAAGATATTGAGTACAGTTCCCCGTGAGTGCCATGGGTGTGATCCACATTGTCCAAAGAGGGAAACTGAGGCACAGCGTGACCAGGGAGCCTGCCCAAGCTCACAAAGCTGGGACGTGGTAGAGCTAAGACTTCACTTTAGACTTCCTCAAGTGATAAATAAATAAGCACCATGTAGTGTGATGGGTACTACAGACCTCGGTCTACATGCTGCAGCAGACACACACCCAGGACGGCCACACCCAGAGAGAGTCATCCCAGCCAGGACTTGCAGAGAGGGGGATTTCACCAGAGAGAGAAGAGGGCATCGCAGCTGAAGGACCAGCAGAGCCAAGGGCAGCAGATGGGAGGGCTGGCAGGAGGAAGGCCACGGGAGCGGCTCCCAGGCTCTGACCTCGAGCCCACGTGCATCGGGAGACAGGGTAGGTTTCTTGAGTAAGCCTCCGTTTACCCGCCAAGCGCCTGCTGTCAGTAACGCCTGAACACCACTCTGCCTCTTCCCTGGGGGTCCCATGGTTAAGAATCCGCACTTACATAGCAGGGAGGGCAGTGTATGATCCCTGGTCGGGTAACTAAGATCCCACAGGCTGTAAGACCAATAAATAAATAAATGGATACGGACAGAAAAGAGGTTTTCTTTTTAAAAAGAAAAGTAAACCTCGGGACTGTGAACAGAACTTTCCAGGCCGCAACAATGCACATGCTGAAGGCTGATTGCAACTTGGTCCTGCCGGGAGGAAGGGGGGCGGGGCAGAGGAGGAAGGAGACTGGAGCCTCCTCTTCCATAGCAGCATGGTGGGGTAAGAACTGAAACGAAATGTCCAGAAGCAGCCACACAAAGCCTGCTGTTTAGAGTGACGGAAATAAATACCTAAATCATCAGCTAAAATGCGTTACACGGATCAATTAAATTGCCTCTAAGAGAGAGAAAGATGGGGCTGGGGTGGGAGGATCGGATACTAGTTGGGAGGGGTTGTTTTGTCTTGTTTTTTGCCCTTTTTAAAATTTGTAGGAAATTACCACAGTGTTTTTGTAAGCAGAAGCATCCGCAGATCAAATCTGGGTTGGGGTCCCCACGTGAATCTGGCAGGCAGATTCAGGGACCACCAGCCTGGTCGAACGTGTGACCATCGAAGGCTGCTGAGTCCAAGAGATATCATTTGACATTAGCGTCTCCCTCCATCAAAGAGGCTGTGCTGCCAGGGATGATGACGCAGGGTTGGCTGGCAGCCAAACAACAACTATTCATCCAAGATGTGTTAAGCACTCAACACAAAGCCAGCCTTCTCCCTGATAAGAGAGCGGACCTAGTTCTTCCACCATTCCACAGAGGGGCACGGCTGTCCGAGTAACAATTCACCATAAAATCCTGAGGTGCGGGAGCCCACAAAACCAACATCTTCCCTGCCTACCCAGCGTAACAGCCCTGACTTTACCGGACCTCACCCTGGTCTCAGAACCGATCGCGTGCCTGGGCATCAGTACAGGATACTCCTACCTTCAGTCATCATTAAGGGAGGGCACAGGACCCATCAGAACCAGTAAGATTTCATTCTGGGACTTTTCTGAAACTGTTAAGAGGAAATTTTTTGTACTGAGATGGCTGAGAAGATGGACTAAAAGCTGGAGCAGACAGCAGCCCTCTGGGCACCATGAGGGGAGAGTCCCCAGAGGCAGGGAGGGAAGGAGTCCTAGTAGCAACGCTTTACAGTCTAACCCTAAACTCCACTTCCCCCGAGCCAAAATGGTTCACACACAGACGCACACAATCGTCACCCCTGCTTCATGTTTTAAGCTAGTTGGAACTGGATTTCTGTCCTTTGCAACTGAACTAAGTCTCTTAAAAAAAAATACTGAAAACTACTGTATGCCTTAAGGTAGTCATGCTGATATACTCAGGGAGGGGAAAGTCAATCACAGTCTATAAAGTGGCACAGTTCTGTAACTAAATACAGGTGATTGCTGGAGGGCTTCTGTAAAGCCATACGTACAAAGAGCTTCTGGGGAACTTAATTCAACCTATTCTGTACAAAGAATTTCTCTCTCTTTTTTTTTTTTTCCAATTCATCTTAAAGCCAGCTGGCCATAACTGAACTTGTACTTTTTGCCTTATTTCCTAGTTCGAGAAAGGACTCCACCATGGCTCTCTGTCATCTACAATTACAAGCAATGTGTCTCCCAAGATCAGAGTTGGGGCTGCTTCCTGGCGTGTCCAGGGAGGACAGCCAACTGTTTCCCTGTGCTTAGTGACCCACGGATAACCTCAGAAGACATCTCGGGAGAAGGAGCAGACCTTTCACTGGTCGAGAAAAATAAGCCACACGCCAGCCAGGGCTGTTTACCAGCGGATTCTTTTTTAGATCAGCATCCGAAGGAGTTCTAAGCCATCCCTTGGCTTGGATGAGACCTCAGAGCTTGCAGTCCGAAAACTGTGTCACATCCATTAGGTGACTCAGACTGAGGGCAGTTTATCCAAGCGGAGAACTGGAGGTGGCACAGGCTCCTGTGTGAACGTGTCGGTGTGTTGGAAACACGGCCCTGGACCAGACAAGAAACCCCGCCACACGAAGCCTGCACCAGGGTGCCCGGGGAGCGGTGGGCAGGCTGGTCACACTGGGGACAAGCCCTTTTTTCTGGCCAACCCAGCCACCTAAGCCTCAATGATCTTGCCTGGAAGATGAGAAGGGCAGCCTCTCCCCTTCACAAAGGCCTCCCCAGAACCTAGCGAGGTGAGGAAAGGACATCAGGTTTTAAAAATAACTGTCCTACAAACTAAAGTCACCGAACTTCAAAAGGTCCCGAGTCATGCCACTTATAAACACACTGCTCCCTGCTTGTGGAAAGATTTCACAGGCATGCTCTGAGCCTCACAAAGACCCTGCAGGGCAGCGTGGCCAGGCTCAGCAAGAAGATCCCCAGTCCCCAGATAAGAGACCTCGGCCCCAGGGAGAAGGGCTGGCCTGGCCCGGGGTCTCGCACGGGGAGTGTCAGTCTACAGAGCATCAACAGATCCCACCTGGCTTTCCCTCACCCATGGTTCTCAAAGTTTGGTCCAGGGAACACGGAGGTAGGGGTCGGGGGTTCCTGGAGACCTTTTCTGGGACTCTGCACGGTCAAAATCATTTTCATAATCAAATTCAATTTAATTTGCCTCTTCCACTTTCGTTCTCTTGTGACTGTTGAATGGAGTTTTCCAGAGACTACCTGATATGTGCCATCACGAGAACGAATGAAGGCAGGAGCAGAAAGGAGAATCCAGCTCTCCTATTAAGCCCGATAGGAAAGAGACTTGCAAAAGCCACAAAATGACGGCTTTCTTTTCACAATTTTTTTGGGGGGTTAAGTTATTTTGATAAGATATACATGTAATAGGGTTAAGTTATTAAGATATGCATGTAATAGGCTTATTACTGTCACTTTTAATGAATGAATACAGTTTTAAAAATAAAAATTCATTTAAAAATGAATACAGTTTTTAAAAATGGGTAATAGATGCTACCCATAAAAACAGAATCTCTCTGAAATGCTCAGTGATCACAGGAGCATGAAAGGAACCTGGGGCCCAAAAGCACCAGGTCAGCTGGTGGCCCCAAATCACACCCGCCCCACCCACGCCCTGGGCCGCCCCGCAGAGACCCCGCTGGAGGGGAACACGGGTGTGTGTTCAGTAACAGCAAAGCAGCTATTCGTTCTCGGGCCCTCCTTCACCCCTTCTGATTTTCCCAAGGAGAAAGCCTGCATTGGGAGCCACTCTGATTCTTCACATTTGCTCATCTCCCTTCTAAGAGAGGAGGAGTTGGTCAGGCTCAGAGCCTTCCCTGGAGAAGGGAATCTGCTAAGAATTTGATAAGCAAACTGATACAGTCACTGGAAACAAGAGAGCGCTGCTCTCAAAGTCAGCAAGCAGGGCTTATCCACGTGATTCTTCGCTAAAAACCTTGCTTTAAACAAAATTATTTCCCTCTGATGGCTTTTCACTTACAGTCATTAAGTCTCACTTTCAAACAAAGGACAAATGTGAATCCACGTGGGAAAAAAAAATACAGAACAAGAATAAAGCAGAAATTATGACAGAAGCAGAAGAACAAGAGATTTGGGATGTAAAGTCTCTGTAGCAGGAACATTCCAGAATTCCAAGGTGCAAGGCACCATCAGACACGCTCTGACTTCCCAACCAGTTCTAAGGTAACCGGCATGTTTTTAATGCTTCCCCCCCACCCATCCAATCTATTCTTTAAGAGCACTTGTGGCAGCTGCTAAAACACAAAGAACCCACTTTCCCGGGGCTTCGGTGAGAAGGATCAAGCACCCCCCAGGCTGTCTGCTGAGCTTTCTGCAACACCGGAGATGCTCTGAGTTTGCACAGGGCTTGGCAGAGGCCACCGGCCACACGTGGCTAAATGAAAACTTGATGTGTGCTTAGTGCGGCTGACTGGATACCGTATTAAACTGTCATTTTTAAAGTAGAACTCGAGTCTCCCCACAGGGCTGGTGACTGCCATCCTGGGCGGCACAGGTCCGGCTCCTGAACCCAGATTCCACTCTGTGCTCTGCCTGCAGGGATCCAGCCACGCTTCTGGGTCCCCCTGCTACCTGCCCTCCTTGCCTCTCCTGACCCAGGGAGTAGCCATCACTAGCCCTGGGGGATGGACGGGCAGCCGGGAGGATCTGATTTCAGCTCTGGCAATTTTGCAGCAGAGGCAGAAGTGGAAAGACTGTGCCTGGGGCAGAGCCAGGGTCTAGGGTGCCAAGGCAAGAGGCCCCCAGAGCTGGGAGGGGGGCAGAGAAGGGCTGCAAGGGCAGGAGCCCCCAGGGAGCCAGGGCCAGCCCCACAGGGACCACAGCACCCCCGCCCAGCACCGCACAGGCCCAATCACCCAACAGCAATTTTCACCCAACCAGGGAGCCTGGGAAGACAGGGGCAAAGGGATGGGAACATACATGGAAAAAAAAGAAAGAAAGAAAATGGGGAGATAGCACCAGGGCCTCCCAGTTGGGAAGCAGCAGAATCGCGGCTAGGGACTGGTGCCCAGCTCTATGCCTCTGCCCACCTTTCTGCCCCACCTTGAACTCCAACTTCTTGGGGCATCTCCCAAACCCAGCTTCTTTAGGGACTGTGCCCCGCACATAAGGAGGATCCTGCTGCCGTGCTTCTGACATACAATCCTCTCCCGAGGGCCAGAATGGAAGAAGCCAGAGGAGGGCAAGATGAGGACACAGAGGTGCCCACGGACAGGGAAGAGCAAGCAAATGAGAGGAGAGCAGGCGGAGGGTGCAGGAGACAACCTGGGATCCTGACCCTGACTCTGAAATCACCCAGCCAGATCCCTTACCAACCCAGCCAAGGCTGCTCTGTGGGGGAGGCCCGCAGCCCGGCGAGTCACCGCGCTGGGCCCACAGGTGCTGGGACGCTCGGAGCGCCTGCTCAAGGCTCTGCAACGCCTTCCCTTCCCGGGGGTCCCCCTCCCTTCCGCCTTTCAGAAACCCCATCTTTTACTTAAGCTGCTTGAGTGGTTTGGGGTACAATAGAGGGGATTCTAGCCCCAGCTCCAGGCCCAGGGCAGGCCCCAAGCAGCCGAGCAGCCAACAAGGCCAGCCCTGCTTCCTCTTTCCACACCAGCACACCAGCTGTCCGGGTTCTGCACCAGCAAGAACTTCCTCCCACCGAGAGAGGAGAAGAGGAAAGAAGCAGTGCTGGTCAGCATGGTTTCCTGTACAAGCTGGCCTCCTCCAAGGTGTTCAAGCATCTGAAAGCTTTTTTTAGGCCTAAGCAGAACCAAGTTCCTCCCAGGCACAAAGGCTGTGCTCTAGAACTCTGATTTAACTAGAGGAAGTTTCCAAACAAGCAGATGAGGACCTCTCCCGTTCCCAGAACACACAGCCGGCACAGCTACCTGCCCTGGGACACACTGCTGATGCTGCTAAGTCACTTCAGTCGTGTCCGACTCTGTGTGACCCCATAGATGGCAGCCCACCAGGCTCCCCTGTCCCTGGGATTCTCCAGGCAAAAACACTGGAGTGGGTTGCCATTTCCTTTTCCAATGCATGAAAGTGAAAAGTGAAAGTGAAGTCACTCAGTCGTGTCCGACTCTCAGCGACCCCATGGACTGCAGCCCACCAGGCTCCTCTGTCCATGGGATTTTCCAGGCAAGAGTACTGGAGTGGGGTGCCATTGCCTTCTCCCCAGGGACACGCAGCCTTGGCCAAAATCAAGATGCCACTGCCATTTGCAGGCTGAGTTAAGAGAGTTGGTGGGTCTGGGAACGCAGAAAAGGCTCTTTTTTAAATATTTTTAAAATAGTTCAGACTTGGGGAAAATGAGGGTAAGATGCAGACATGATGGCCTTTAGCCTGAGACATTTCAGTGTGTACTTCTTAAAAATGAGGACGTTCTCTTACATAACCAAAGTAAGATGATCACAATCAGAAACTTAAAACTGATACAATGCCACTAATCTGATCTGTGATTTTGTTCAAATTGTGCTGTCCCACCAACATCTTTTACAGTGAAAGTGTTAGTTGCTCAGCTGTGTCCAACTCTTTGCAACCCCAAGGACTCTAGCCCACCAGGCTCCTCTGTCCATGGAATTCCCCAGGCAAGAATACTGGAGTGGGTTGTTGCTATTCAGTTGCTCAGTCATGTCTGACTCTTTGTGACCCCATGGACTGCTGCATGACAGGCTTCCCTGTCCATCACCAACTCCCGGAGCTTGCTCAAACTCATCTCCATTGAGTCGGTGATGCCATTCAACTGTCTCATCCTCTGTCCTCCCCTTCTCCTCCTGCCTTCAATCTTTCCCAGCATCAGGGTCTTTTCTAAGGAGTCAGTTCTCATCAGGAGGCCAAAGTATTGGAGCTTCAGCATCAGTCATTCCAACGAACATTCAGGGATGATTTCCTTTAGGACTGACTGGTTTGATTTCCTTGCTGTCCAAGGGACTCTCAAGAGTCTTCTCCAACACCACAGTTCAAAACCATCAGTTCTTCGGTGCTCAGCCTTCTTTATGGTCCAACTCTCACATCAGAGAAGTAGATATTTTTCCGGAATTCTCTTGCTTTTTCTATGAGCCAATGGATGTTGGCAATTTGATCTCTGGCTCCTCGGCCTTTTCTAAGTCCAGCTTGAACATCTGGAAGTTCTCAGTTCACGTACTGTTGCAGCCTAGCTTGGAGAATTTTGAGCATTACTTTGCTAGAGTGTAAAATGAGTGCAATTGTGTGGTAGTTTGAACTTTCTTTGGCATTGCCTTTCTTTGGGATTGGAATGAAAACTGACCTTTTCCAGTCCTGTGACCACTGCTGAGTTTTCCCAATTTGCTGGCATACTGAGTGCAGCACTTTCACAGCATCATCTTTTAGGATTTGAAATAGCTCAGTTGAAATTCCATCACCTCCACTAGCTTTGTTCATAGTGATGCTTCCTAAGGCCCACTTGACCTCACGTTCCAGGATGTCTGGCTCTAGGTGAGTGGTCACACCATTGTGATTGAATGGGTCATTAAGATCTTTTTTGTACAGTTCGTCTGTGTATTCTGCCACCTCTTCTAATATCTTCTGCTTCTGTTAGGTCTGTACTGTTTCTGTACTTTATCAAGCCCATCTTTGCATAAAATGTCCCCTTGGTATCTCTAATTTTCTTGAAGAGATCTCTATTCTTTCCCACTCTACCCACTGGAGTGGGTAGCCATTCCCTTCTCCAGGGGAATCTTCCCGACCCAGAGATCGAACCTGGGTCTCCTACGTTGCAGGAAGACTCTTCATCATCTGAGCCAACATCTTTTACAGCAAAGGAAGAAAAGGTATTTTTTCCTGGTCCAGGATCCAGTCCAGCGCTCACACAGGATCTAGTTGTCAAACTCTCTCTAGTTTCTCGAATCTGGAAGTGTTCTTCAGTTTTTCATGGCCTTGATAGTTTTCAATAATATGAACCAGTTATTTTATAGAATCTCACTTTGGGAAAGACTCACTTTCAAATCATCATTTTTTTGTCAACGTTACATAGGCAGGAGCCACCAGAATGGAATCTAACCAATAAAAATATGTATGCTTAGGACTTTGCTGGCAATGCAGTGGATAAGAATCTGCCCACCAATAAATGGGACACGGGTTCAATCCCTGGCCGGGGAAGAGCCCAAAGCCACCAGGCAACTAAGCCCAAGGGCCACAACCACTGAGACCACCAGCTGCGGCTGCGGAAGCCGGTGGCCCTGGAGCCCGCGCTCCCCAACCAGAGAAGCCGCCGCCGAGAAGCCTGCACACCGCAGAGGAGGGGCGTCGCCGCGCCCGGCAACTGGAGCAAGCCCGCACGCAGCAAGGGGGCCCAGCCCAGCCAGAACTAAATCGTCCACTTTTAAACTGTTAAACATATTTTAAAAATTGTAAACTGTTAAAATATACATATATATATACTTAAATAGCATAAGGTCCAAAGCACCACAAAGGAGAAAACCCTTTAATCTTCAGGGACAAGGGTCAGTGGTTTGAGGCCCTAGAAGAGGGACAGAAGTTACATAACCACACACACACTCTCTCTCTTTCACATACACACACACTCTCACATACATACACACACACTCTCTCTCTCACAAATACACACACACATACACACACTCACACACACACATACACTCTCTCTCTCACATACACACACACTCTAACATACACACTCTCACACACTCACACTTACACATACACACACTGACACACACACACACACTCTCTCTTTCACATACACACACACTCTCACATACATACACACACACTCTCTCTCACAAATACACACACACATACACACTCACACACACATATACACTCTCTCATATACACACACACTCTCACAAACATACACACTCTCACACACTCACACTTACACACACTGACACACACATACACACTCTCTCACATACATACATACACACTCACACATTTACACACACACTGACACACACACAAATATACAGACACACACACAAATACACACACTGACACTCTCTCACAAACATACATACACACACTCTCTCTCTCTCACATACACACTCACACACTTACACACACACAAAGCAGAGAAGGCTGACAGGACTTGCTGCCGTTTCATTCAGGGCCAAACACGTGTTTTTAAACCCACAGGATTCTTTATGTGAGAGGAGGCAGAATTGCTGAAATGGTGGCATTTTACAAGAGTTCAACCACAAGTGAACTATTTTCCATGTCTACGCTGAGAGGCCTAACATATTTCCTCAACCTGAAGACCCACTTTTTCCCCCACGCTTGCAAATACCAGATCTCAGATGGATCGTAAAGTTAATGCACACGTTTATCAGGAGTGACGCGTCAGCCAGGCATCAAGTGGTCCTGCGTCACAAGGTCTGTTTCAGAATGAACACGAGTGTGGGCACCAGGGCGGTGCGGCGAGTTCAGAGCCGGCCTCGGGCGCTCCGGGGACCAGGCAGCACAGCCTCCCTGGAAAGCACGCAGCCCCCGCCCAGCACTGCAGGCAAGACGCTGCCCACTCCTCCTGGAGGACCTTTCTCCTGACACAGCTCACAGAAGGAAGAGAGGGCGGAGGACGCAAAGGATCCAAAGTTAAAATCCACCGCCGCTGCTGTGAGAGACGTGGGAAGGACCCACAAGAGAGGGCTGAAAACGTCAGAAGAGGCTGCTTCTAGCAGAACTGGAAGCGGGAAGGAGCGAGGCAAAGGACTTTCATTTTCTCAAGGGCTCTTCTTCGACTGTGCACAAGTATGGCTTCAGCACAGATTCACCAGCGTTTTTTATTTCCCCGTGATCAAGACTGAGGACGACTCAGCCCATTCAGCATGTTGCTAGATTCAAACCAAAGTCTCTGTCCTGCCAGTAAACTGGTACAGCCACTGTGGAAAAGAGCATGAAAGTTCCTCAGTCAACTAAAAACAGCTGCCACCTGATCCAGCAGTCCTGCTCCTGGGCATGTATCTGGAGGAAACGAAAGCCATCGTTCAAAAAGATGCACGTACTCCTGTGATCACAGCAACACTATGACCTGGAAACAACATGAAAGCCCTTCAAAGGGGAATGGATAAAAAAGACGCGTGAGCATGCGTTAATGTGGGGGGTTTCCCAGGCGGCTCAGTGGCAAAGAATCTGCCTGTTTGATCCCTAGTTTGGGAAGATCCCCTGGAGAAGGAAATGGCAATGGAAGGAAATGGATTTCTCTTGTCTGGGAAATCCCACGGACAGAGGAGCCTGTCGGGCTATAGTGCCTGAGGTCACAAAAGAGATTGATACAACTTGGTGACTAAACAACAATATATATGTGTGTATGTATGTGTATGCGTGTGTACGTATGTGTGTGTATGTGTGTGTATGCGTGTGTATGTGTGTATGCGTGTGTATGTGTGTATGCATGTGTGTGTGCGTGTGTATGTGTGTGTATGCGTGTGTATGTATGTGTATGTGTGTGTATATGTGTGTGCTTGTCTATATTAATACACACAGTGGAATACTACTCAGCCATAAAAAAGAATGAAATAATGCCATCTGCAGCAACATGGGTGAACCTAGAGATGATCATACTAAGCGAGGTAAGCCAGACAAAGACAGGTACCGTGTGATGTCATTTCCAAGTGTGATCTAAAATACAACACAGGGGCTTCCCTGGTGGTCCAGCGGGTAGGACTGCTCTCCCACTGCAGGGGGAGGGGTTCGATCCCTGGCTGGGGAACTAAGATTCCACATGCCGCACAGTGTGGCCCCAAAAATAAAAGAATAAAAAGGACTTCCCCGGTGGTCCAGTGGCTAAGATTCCACGCTCCCAACGCAGGGGGCCAGGGTTGGATCCCCGGTTAGGGACCTAGATCCCACATGCAGTAAAGATCCCACATGGCACAATGAAGACACGGCCCAGCCGAGTAAAATAAACACACAAAATACGACAGGAAGGAGCTTACCTACACAGAGAAACAGACTCAAAGGCACGGAGAACAGAGGCATGGGTGCCGAGGGGCAGGTGGGGCAGAGACGGGATGGAGTTTGGGATTAGCAGGTGCAAACTCATATAATGGATAAACAACATCATTAAATAACATCATTATATAAGATGTTCATCATCTTATATAATGGATGAACAACCAGGTCCTGCTGCGCAGGGAACCGTATTCAATATCCTGCGATAAACTATAATGGAAAAGAATATGAAAAAGAATGCATATATACGTATAACTGAACCACTTTGCCATGTGGCAGAAATTAACACCACACTGTCAATCAACTATATTTCAATAAAACAAATCATGTTTTAAAGTCTCAGTCATTCACTATCAGGGATGGCAAAGCTTTTGCCCGTCATCTAACTCAGAGGCTGCCACTGCACAGAGCGGGTAACTGAAGCCTCCCCCTTGCCAAGGATGTATATCTGGCGAGTGTCAGGGCAGAGACTGAACACCTGGTCCCCAAGTCCTAGATCAGTGTTCCTCCACCTCACCAGCCTCGGTGGGGACCTCAGAGGATGCACCTTCCAAAACCCACAAACACACATCTTAAAACTACTTCAGCGCCTGGACTCCAGCCTCAGACTCCTGGATCGAAATCCTGGGTCCTCATCCCACTGGCCGGGTGGCCCAGGAAAACTGGCTTGGTCTCTCAGCTCCTCTGTGTCCCAGCACCATCCTCAAGAGCTGCTGTGAGAACTAACCTATATAAAACCACTTAGGACAATGCTTGGAATGCAATCAGCTTTCGATAAACAGTAGTGATTTTTATGGAGGTGTTGTCATTCAATAAACAGCAACGGTTAGACAGGAAAGGACCACAGTTGGTTGAACACTTTACATGGTAGGTACAGGGCCAGGCACTTTATGATCATCACCTTATTTAATCCTTAACAGCTCTGCAAGATAGGTATTGCCCTTCCTCCTTCCAAGAGAAGGAAATGAAAAACCTGGAAAAGCTAAAAACCTTGCCAAGACTGCATAGCTTACAAAGAGGCAGGGGGAGGATTCAAATCTAGATTTCCTGAAGGGCCACATCCACGCTTTTCTTGTATCAGCTCTAAAACAAGTTTTCCTATGCTTTTTCCATCCCAAGTTTCATAGCATTCAAGTACGATTTGCTTAAACAAGTTCCAACCTGGAGGGGGGGGCGGGGAGGCGGCGGCGGTTGTTGGATCCAATTTCTAGCAAACGCCTACACCACCAGGATCCTATGTCTGCAGCGGGAACGCTAGCAAAATCCAGGGCAGGGGAAGAACGCAGCATGTCCAAAGCTGCCCAAGGGGTTTAAGAACCTTCCCCCTGGATTTATAAAGTGTCTGTCTAGCTATTGTACTCCGGGGCCCTGGGAGCCACTCATTTTTTATAATAGGCGTCGAAGCCGCGGCATAATATTCTCTCAGACAGAATTTTAAAGAAGTGGGGCAAAGCAGCAAAGAATCCCTTATGGCAGAAGCCATAGCGCTGCCCGAAATGGCTTGCTGTTGCTTTAACTGCCGCTGGCTGGTTTAAGGGTCACTGAGAGGAATAATCAAAGTCCTTCCTCTGCTGGCTGGTTAACCATTAAAGCAACTCAGCAAGGCCCCGTGAACCGCGGCTGTTCCTGAAGCCGATGGACTTCTGCCGGCTTCGGTCTCAGTGCTACCACCCAGAGCGTGGACGTTCTGAAGGGGCTCAAATGCCTTGGCACTGACCCCGTCCAGAGATGGAGTGTAGGCCCGTCCTCCTGAATCTGCTGGGCTCCTGGCTGCCTGGAGCAACAGATCACCGCGAAAGTGCCGCTGTGGGACCCGGAAGGCTCTGGTGTTTCCACCTGGTCATCCTGAGACACCCACTGCGGGTAGCCAGACACCGCGAGGAAGTCGGAGCGCCTGGGACCGCCAGGCTGGGGCAGTCGGATGGAAACACGGACCAGCTGAGCCTGCAGCCAAGACCCAGAATCTACGGCCAGACACCATGGCGGGGGAGGCGGGGGGTGGGGGGGGGCGCGCTCCTCAGACAACCAGTCCAGCCAGGCCTTCGGATGAGCGCACCCAACTGACATCCTGGCTACAAGTGCATGAGACTCCTCCAGCGAGGACCACCCCACAGAGCTCACTCCAAATTCCCGATCCACAAATCATGGGCAAGAGAAAGCATTTGATTTGGGGTAAAGAAGTTTGGGGGTAATTTGTTAGGTACAAACAGGAGCTAGGACCATGAGGAAGGATATTTCTTCTTCAAAAAAAGCTAAAAACCAGAGAGAAAATGTCAGATCTGCCGGTTTCAAATTTATCAGAATGAAGTTGAAGCCTTTTGTGTGCTAGCAACAAAAGGGTCAGGTGGGCAAAGACACCCGAACTCCGTTCATCACGTTGCGCGTGACTCTGACCCCACACGATAGGCGTTTACATTAAGCGGATTTGGCTGCGGTGAGAAGACTCAGCAGCAGACGTTCCTGTGATTGTCTTCCTGACGGCGATTCCTACCTGTCAGAGCTAACGCTAATGTCTCTTGGATAATCCAGCAAAACACAGCATAGGAAAAAAGTCAGGCCAGAAGAGATCAAAATTGTTTTCTGTCTTCCTTTAAGGAAATGAAAGAGGCTGATTCTCTGAGCTCTCTAAGAGCACCTTTGCAAATCTGCAAATGACCATGAGACTCTTGGTTAAGATGTGTTGCATAAAAGGGATACAGCCTCTGCTTTAGAAGCATCTATGTGGTGATAGGCAGATTAAGTAACTTTCAGAGATGGAGGGCTGGGTGAAGGTATCTGGGATGCCTGCCAAATGATGAGGTTCAAGAGATGTTTAATTCATCCAGCCAACACACACACACAAATACACTGCTATGTGAAAAGTCTCTACAATAAATGCTCAGAAGGAAAAACAATAGTTCAATATTAAAAGGCTGCAGCCCACAGGGACCACAGCTCTCCGCCAACAGGGGGATCTGAAGATTCTCTCAACTGTGGGGACAACGGTTCCGCCAACCCTCGGAGCCTGTCTTCTTTTGAGGTGATGACACCCTAGACATCTTGCAGCCAGAGGGAAGGTACCCGGATAACGCTGGGGACACAGTCGGGTCCCGGTACTGCAACAGCAGGCGCCCAGGTTCCCACGATGGTGCCAGGAAAGTTTACATACTATCTGTAGAATTGTTTAAAAGGAAGACAGCTGATTTGTTTTCAGGCAGCAGACTCCATCTCAACATCGACAGCTATTTCTATATTCTAGCCAACAGCCTGCACTAATATCATTTTCCCTAAGTGACATTATAGTGACTGACACTGTCCAAGGGCTGTATGTACCCGCAAGTCTTTATCCATGTAGAAAGGATGCTGCTACTCAAATCCATATACTAAGTTTGACTATGTAAACATTCTTAATATCTGGAATGTTTCCCACTGTTCTATCTTGGGGATTGTTTTGTATTGTTACAAATGAGGGTGTCTTGGCTGCAAACAGCCCTACAAGGCCTTTAAGGCTCTTTTCAACCCTCCATGTATTACCACGTGAGAGTTTAACAATACAATAATTCACCAAGCAAACCCACCAACATCAGGATTTATCCACAGTTAGGGCAGGCACTACCAATCTAGAAATTTTTTCCTACCAGCCCTCATCGTTCCTGAAATTCCTTCCATGAAAATTCATTTCTTTGATTCATAAAGATTTCTTTTTATAATAGTGCTACATTCTCCACCCTCATGCCCTGCCTATGAAAATGGTCATCGCAAATAATGCAGAAAACATTGAGAAATGAAAAAAATAAAACCCCCAGCATTCTTAGCAGCAACCGTTAATAACATGTGAGGCTACGTGCTTCTGAAACTGTGATACTGCATACCCCAACCCCACCATCAAGCAACATGAATCAACATTTTTGCAGAATACAATAAACCAGAAAAGTGAAAAGCCACTGGGATGCCACAGCAATGTCAAACGGCTAAAAAGAAAAACTTCTAAAACTTTACTCTCGATTTCTGTGGGTAGTTCACCTTAAGTGGTAACAAGCAGAGCAGAGTCTGGGGACCATGCTATGATGCTCTCCGTTCTAGACCTTTTTTTACTCTTATATGTACATGTTCTTTTACTGTATGTATATATGCTTTTACATAAACTCTAGCATAGTTTTATACAAGCATTTTTCCCACTAGCTTTTTTCCCACCGAATAGATGATGGCCACGTGTCCATATCCACACATCATCCTATTCCAGTGTGAAACACTCTTAAAACTTGAGCATCTCCAAGCAGGGCAGAGTCCTACACCTCCATGAGCTCAGACCTTTGGGACTGAGGAGCTTGGGGGAGGAAGAGGTCACAGGCCGTGCTTTACCAACGCCGCCTCTGTGCCCGGGATCAAGGCTGCCCAGGCACGGCCCAGGGGCTGATGCAGTTTCAGAGCAGGCGCGAGGGAAAAGGGCCCTGCCTGTTCTGCAGGACAGTGTGTGTGGCAGGAGCCACGGTGAATCCACAGAGCGTCTGGCTCTAACCACGACTCCAGCCATTCATTCCCCAATTCATTGTGAGCAGGCACTGCGGGAGATACTGGGGTACAAAGATGGGGAGACCAAGCCCTTCCTTCCAGGGGCTGAGTCCAGGGCACAGGGAGCCAGACCAGCACAGAAATGACTAGAAGACAGCCCGAGAGAGACGCAAGAGACTGGTAGTGCTGCTTAGACAGACTCCTGGTGCCAAGCCTCCAGAGATCCTGAGTCAGCAGGTCTGGGTGGGGCCCAGGACCGGGCAATTCTAACTTGGTTCTGCGGTGCAAGGACCACGCCTTGATGGCATTTCTCGAGGGCAGGGGTTCCCCCCCAGGCAACTCCATCCCCTTTCCCCAGGACACTTCCAAGGCCAGAGATGTGCCTGGTGTCACAACTGGGCGGGGGGCACAGGAAGTGGTCTCATTCAGTGGGTGGATGCTGCTAAACCTCCTACAATGGACAAGACAGCCTCCCACGACAAAGAATGTCAACAGTGTCACTAACACGGCTGGGCAATCCCCTGAAAGCAAGATACTCAAGGCCTTGGTTTTATCAGCAGAGGGAGGATCGGCTCGATCACACAAAGTCCTGCGGAGGATTCAGGCATGCAAAGTGCTTAGAACAGGGTCTGGCACACGGGAGGCACTGTTTTTGCCATTATTACTATTATTAGCTCTCGTTACTACTGAAGAGCAGCTAGGAGACAAGGACAATCTAGGATGGACACAAGTCCTTCCTGCAAGGACCCCGCCACGCTACAGCCCTCACATGCCCTCTCCCAGTAACAGAGGCAACGATATTTACTGACGGCTTACTACGCAACATCAGTGGGATGAGGAAACTGAGGTTCAGAGACATTGAGTAACTTGCCCCAGGCCACACAGCCATCAAGGGGCAGTCCATCAACATTCATCCGCTCGAACATCAGCTGAGCAGCCACTATGCACCAGGCAAACCTCAGGAGGAGACACAGCCTAACACAGCACAGCTCAGGCGAAGAAACAGGTGATCTCCCAAGCCCAAGGTCTGCAGCTCCAGACCCCTCAGAGTCCACCCTGCTGTAATCCTGGCCCTACGAGCCCTCTCTCTGGCCTCTTGCCCAGAGCCTGTCTCTGACAAAGGGACCTCATAGCAAGGGCCCTGGGAGGAGGGTGGAGCATCCCGCTGGAACCTTCCCTGCATCCATCCTGAAGACCCAGTGGGTCCCCACACCCCAGGCCAGCCCCGCATGCGGGAAGCCGCGCCCTCCCCAGGGCTGGGCAGCGAGCAAAGCCCTCCTGCCCCCAGTGTCTCCTCCAGCCCCCAGGCCCCCCAGAACCCCCAGGCCACTCAAGACTCCAACTCACGGACCAGGTGACTCAGGCTCCAAAGCGGCAAGTGCCCCCAAAAGTCAGCGGAGCTCAGGTTCCAGCCACGTCACCTGAAGCCAAGATGTCCCTCCACACATCCCTTTCCCGTGACTTTGGGGTTTCTTTTCCCCCCCTGACTATAGAAGAGTACAAATTCAAAGCAAATAATTCAGAAAACACAGAAAAAATATAAAGAGAATACATCTCACTCATCTCTCCAGCAGATATAATAGCTGGCATGTAAGTCTTCCCAGATATGTTTATGCACGTAAATGTAGCTTTTAGAATAGCCTCATGATTCTAAATCACGAGCCCGTGCTCCTGGAACCTGCTTTTTCCCATTCAGATGCATTTCTCGGTTAGTAACAAGCTGGTCAACACGTGAAGCCCGGATTCTCTCAACCAGCCCCTGGGCTCGGTATTCATCTGTTTCAGCAACCCCCTACTGACAGTCAGGCGGAGTCACAATTTTCCAACATTTTTAAACAAGGCTGCGGTGAACCCCGCTGGACCTGGATCTGTGCCCAGTCACCCCCTTAGGACAAATTCTTCCAAGTGCAATTGCTGGGTCAAAAGTCACGGACATTCCAGCAGCAACAAGGGGACTGTCACCCAAGCAGGCAGCCCTGAGTCCTACTGGTCTGATGGCCAAACTTCGGGTCAGAGCTGGGTGCCCCAGAGGCCCAGAAAAGACGTCACACCCAGCCGGTGACCGAAAGGTCTTCCCCCACTGGCTCCCCTCCCCGCCACGCTGTCCAGGCTGCGGGGCGTCTGCATGGCCACTCTCCGCCCTCCCCTGCCAGCGGCTGGCCCTCCCAAAAACCTGAGTCCCTAGGCCTTGATGCCAAAGCCCCCATTACATCAGAGCGCCCCCAGCTCCCAAGACCCTGCCCAGGTCCCCAACTCTGTGGCCAAGGCCCCCGGCACAGGGAGGACCCAGCACAAGCCAGAGCCAGAGCCACAGGAGGGCCTCGGGACGGGCTACACGACGCCTCCAGGGCACTGCGCCCTGCAACCGGATCCCTCCAGGGGGGATCAGGGGGGATCCGGATCACACAGAGTCAGCCTCACTGTGCAACATACAGACACACACACACCACACACACAGCATACACACACACAGTCATACAACACTCACACACACCACACACACAAACACCACACACACACCACACACACACACAAACACCACACACACACATCACACACACCACACACACCAAACACACACACCACACACATACACCACACACACCAAACACACACACCACACACATACACACACACAGTCATACAACACTCACACACACATACCACATACAGTCATGCAACACACATACACCACACACACACCACACACACAGACGCACACACCAAACACACACACCACACACAGACACACACAGTCATGTAACACACACACACACCACAGACACACAGTCATGCAACACACACACACCACACACACACTAATCAAACACACTCACACAACACACACACACATAGGAGAAAGTGCGGGGTACAAAGAGATTCCAGCCTCACTCATGCAACACACACACACACACCCCCACACACCCACAACACACACATACACCCATGCAACACACACCACACACCAACAGTCATGCAACACACACACACACACCTTACTGAAAGTACAAAAAGATTCCAGCCTCACTCATGCAATACACACACACACACACCACACACACATCTTAAAGGAGAAAGTGCTAAGATGTGACAACACTGTCCTCTGAGAAAATAATTTCTCTTCCCCTGACTCGTGCTAGTAATTCATTAGGAAGAGTCCAGGATGCGCCCAATTCACCGGTTCTTCTCCTCCCCAACCCCAAGTTTCCAAGCTCGGGACAGTTTTTTAAAGAGAAGCTGTTTGCTAGTTTTTGGCAAAGGAGAAGTTGATGCTGGGTGCAGGCCTTCTGTGAGTCTGAGGAACACAGATGTCCAGAATTCGGATGATTTTTCAAACCGCCTCCACCCAGGCACAGAGGGAAAGTGCACGGCCATTTACAATGAAGCGCCTCTGCCCCCGCTGGGAAGGGCAGGCTGAAAAGTCAGTGTGAGACGGCTTTCTGAGCCAGAAACATGTGCGTGGGCAACTGGGCCTGGAGGGCCCTTCCTGCTCCTCATCAGTGACCATTTCACCCCGAGACGAGCCCACCTTCAGAGCAGCAGGGGGTAAGGAAACACTACACACGGCGGTAAAAAAACTAAGGAACTGGGCGTGGAATGTTACAGATCCTGATGACAGTGACTTAGAAATTCTCTGCGCTGCCTCTCGTTTCAAACCTTTGAGAACAGATGCGGGTACACGGCGTCCAAGTGCATCAGCACGTCTCCCTGCCCACTGCACCCCGGGGCAAGGCTGCCACAGGCAGAAGGACTGCTTATCTTTCTCCAACCGGCTCGCCCCACCCCCAGGGCACCGGTGCTCAGCCCAGGAGGCCCCCCTCCTTAGCACCGACTGTTCCCTCTGGAGGGTCCTTGCCCGCCCCAGGCCCGCCCCCTTCAGACAGGCTTTCAGGAAAGCACACAGTGGGTGCTCAAGAAACACTCCATGAGTTAATGATTAAAGCTGATTAACCAATGCGCCTGTGGGAAAATACATGTGTTTTCTTAACTTGAAACATCAGGCTCATATTCAAGAGCCTCTCTGATAAAAGTCTGGGCTTCCCTGGTGGCTCAGAGGGTAAACCATCTGCCTGCAATGCAGGAGACCTGGGTTCAATCCTTGGGTCGGGAAAATCCCCTGGAGAAAGGATAGGCTACCCACTCCAATATTCTTGGGCTTCCCTGGTGGCTCAGCTGGTAAAGAATCTGCCCACAATGCGGGAGACCTGGGTTTGATCCCTGGGTTGGGAAGATCCCCTGGAGAAAGAAATGGCAACCCACTCCAGTATTCTTGCTTGGAAAATCCTATGGATGGAGGAGCCTGGAGGGCTGCAGTCCATAGGGTTGCAAAGAGTTGGACACACCTGAGCGACTTCACTTTACTTCAATGTTTCTGCAGTTTCAAACTCCTCTTCTGTGAAACGTGCTCTTTAAACAGGGAAGTGTGTCCTTAGCAGTGGTCATGTATGGGTGTGAGAGGTGGACCATAAAGAAAGCTGGGTGAAGTGAGTGAGTGAAGTTGCTCAGTCATGTCCGACTCTTTGGACCCCGTGGACCATAGCCCAGCAGGCTCCTCCATCCATGGGATTCTCCAGGCAAGAATACTGGAGTGGGTTGCCATTTCCTTCTCCAGGGGATCTTCCCCACCCAGGGATCGAACTCATATCTCCTGCATTGCAGGCAGATGCTTTAACCTCTGAGCCACCAGGGAAGCAGAATTGATGCTTTTGAGCTGTGGTGTTGGAGAAGACTCTTGAGAGTCCCTTGGACTGCAAGGAGATCCAACCAGTCCATCCTAAAGGAGATCAGTCCTGGGTGTTCATTGGAAGGACTGATGTTGAAGCTGAAACTCCAGTACTTCGGCCACCTGATGCAAAGAACGAACTCATCTGAAAAGACCCTGATGCCAGGAAAGATTGAGGGCAGGAGGAGAAGGGGACGACAGAGGATGAGATGGCTGGATGGCATCACCGACTCAATGGACAAGAGTAAACTTTGGGTAAACTCCGGGAGTTAGTGATGGACAGGGAGGCCTGGCGTGCTGCAGTTCATGGGGTCGCAGAGAGTCAGACACGACTGAGCGACTGAACTAAACTTTCTACTTATAGTTAATACAAAACACTGGCTATATTCCCCCTATTATACAAACATCCTTGAGGCTGCCTTACCTCCAATACTCTGTCCTGATAACCACTAGCTTGTTCTCTACACCCATGAGTCTGCTTCACTTGTCATATTCCCCAGTTGGTTGTATTTTTCAGACTCCACATACAAGCAGAATCACACAGTATTTGTCTCTGTCTGACTTCTTTCACCTTCGCATAATGCCCTCCAAGTCCATCTGGGTTGCTGCAAATTTCATTTTTCACGGCTGAGTAACATTCCATTATGGATATACGTACCAAAAATTTTTTGGCTGCACCACGTGCAGGATCTTAGTTCCCCAACCAAGGATCAAATGCAGTGCAAACCTGGATTCTTAACTACTGGGCCACCAGGGAAGTCCTGTACCACATCTTTACCCATTCACCCATCAGTGAACACACAGGGTTGCTTCCATATCGTGGATGTTGTAAACGGTGCATGAGCACTGGGGTCACCCATTCACCTGAATCACTCCAAGTCACAAGGGGTGCTGGGCCCTGCAGACCATAATCACAAAGCAAAGGAAAGGAGAGGCGGACAGCAGAAGCCCCGCCCCAGAGGCTCTCAAATATCACAGTCAGTTGTCATCATCTGTGAATCTGTCTACTCACTAATTCCAGAAAATACGGTGCTGCTCTACAGCCACGCGCGGGCCTGCACAGAGCGCAAGGTGCTCCAGGCGCCCGCGGGGCTGTTCTCGGGGAGGAGGGACAGACCCCCCCTGCCCCGCCCCAGCTCTTGTGCTGCAAACAGGCATCCTTGACACAGTCCATTTAGTGCCACACTTTCTGCATTTTTGTGCTTTACGTTGCTGATTTTGCTGCTTAAAATGGACCCCAAGCCTAGTGCTAAAGGGCTGGCTAGTGTCCTAAGCCCAGGAAAGCTGTGATGAGCCTAACGGAGAAAACACGAGTTGAATAACCTTTGAGCAGGCTGAGTCATGGAGCTGATGGCCAAGCTCAACATGAATGAACCAAAAATACACATTATAGAAGGTGTCTTTCGGAGAAGGCGATGGCACCCCACTCCAGTACTCTTGCCTGGAAAATCCCATGGACAGAGGAGCCTCGTGGGCTGCAGTCCATGGGGTCGCTAAGAGTCGGACACGACTGAGCAACTTCACTTTGACTTTTCACTTTCATTCAGTGGAGAAGGAAATGGCAACCCACTCCAGTATTCTTGCCTAGAGAATCCCAGGGACGTGGGAGCCTGGTGGGCTGCCTTCTATGGGATCACACAGGGTTGGACACGACTGAAGAGACTTAGCAGTAGCAAGGTGTCTTTAGGGACTTCTGTGCTGGTCAAGTAGTTAAGACTTTGCCTTTCCTGGATTGCAGGGGTGCAGGTTCCATCCCCGGTTGGGGAACAAAGATTCCACAGGCCAGAAACTCAAAACAGAGAACAGAAACACTATTTTAACAAATTCAATAATGACTTTAAAAATGGTCCACATTAAAAAAAATCTTAAAAAAAAAAAATCTTTACAATAAAATCACATGCATATTAAAAAGCAGAGACAAAAAGGTCTTACTTTGCCAAAAGGTTTTACTTTGCCAAAACAGGTCCGTCTAGTCAAGGCTGAGTTTTTCCAGTAGTCATGTATGGATGTGAGCGTTGGAGTACAAAGAAAGCTGAGCGCAGAAGAATTGATGCTTTGGAACTGTGGTGTTGGAGAAGACTCTTGAGGGTCCCTTGGACTGCAAGGAGATCCAACCAGTCCATCCTAAAGGAGATCAGTCCTGAATATTCATTGGAAAGACTGATGCTGAAGCTAAAACTTCAACACGTTGGCCACCTGATGTGAAGAACTGACTCATTGGAAAAGACCCTGATGCTGGGAAAGACTGAAGGCAGGAAGAGACGGGGAAACAGAGGATGAGATGGTTGGATGGCATCACCGACTCAATGGGCATGAGTTTGAGCAAACTCCGGGAGTTGGTGATGGACAGGGAGGCCTGGTGTGCTGCATGCAGTCCATGGGGTCACAAAGAGTCGGACACAACTGAGCGACTGAACTGAATGTGTCTTTAAACAGAAACACAAAGTTACATACTGATCAGTGGACGTGGGGGACCAGTGGCTCACGGGAGCCTAATGAGGTTGAACTTACTGAAAGCCTTTGGTCACAACATTTCCCTTGGGAGCCACGGCTTCCCGAAAGCTTAGTGGAAACTTCTGAGAACAAGGAGGACCATCCGTGTGCTCAGATGGCTGCTCCCTGGCCCACGCCCATCGGTGCCCGCCCTCCCCTGGCACCCCCACTGCTCCCTCCATCTGCCGCTCCGCACACAGGCTCCCTTGTTCCACTCAGTGTTTTCCGGAGGTTCCTCTGTCAGGTCGCTCCTCTACTGGACTCGCAATCTGTAATCACTAGCCGCCCCTCCACACCCCAGCCTCAACTGAGACATCAACTCCCTGAGGCAGGGCCTCTGTCTTGAACCCCTATCTGCTTGGATCAGCAGAGGCTGCAAGCCCGACAACAAGGTGGGTGCCCAGTGCCCGCCCGAAGGGACATAGCCCGCCAGACAACGGCCATCAGCTTCCCGGTGGGCTCTGCGAGTGTGAGCAGTGCTCAGAGAGCCTGCACAGAGGCCAAAACCCAACAAATTAGACCCGGGCTGCCCTCCTAAACCTGGTTGGTCTGAAGTGAGACATGCTCTAGTATAAAAGATGCACAAGACTTCCAAGACCGGGTACAAAAATATGCAAAACATCTCACTCTTGATTTTCCTGTTTTGATTCCACACTGAAATTATTCTATCTCAAAAATTCTGGGTTAAAGGAAATTGGATGGAAATTAGCTTCAGCTGTTTCTTGTTCCTTTTCAACATGGCTGCTAAGGAAGTTTTCATGACGTCCAGAGTTTGCCCTATACTTGCCTGAGTCCACCCTGGTTTTTGGAGAAGGAAATGCAACCCACCCCAGGATCCTTTGCCTGGAAAATTCCATGGACAGAGGAGCCTGGCAGGCTGCAGTTCATAGGGTCGCAGAGAGTCCGACACGACCGAGCGACTAAGCACACACACCCTGGTTATAATAAGGCCACGGAAAGGGCAGCCGGTGACACAGGTCAGCCTGACCCCCTCTCCCGGCGGCTGCCAAGTGCCCTCCTGAGCCAGGCAGGAAACACCTGTCAGAGTTTCCCGAGACACACAAAGACCTGAGTGTGTCCAGAAAGGGGCTTCGGAAATCGGGGCTGAAGAGAGTTGAGATGAAACAACTGTGCCTCAGAAGGGGAACGCAACCCGGACAGGGGCCGGAATGGAGTAGCCCTATAAATATGTGCTGGATGCTAAATCGTGCGTGCGTGCTAAATCGCTTCAGTTGTGTCTGACTCTTTGTGACCCCATGGACGGAAGCCCGCCAGACTCCTCTGTGCATGGGATTCTCCAGGCAAGAATACCAGAGTGGGTTGCCATGCCCTCCTCCAGGGGATCTTCCCAATCCAAGGACTGAACGCACATCTCTTACATCTCCTGCATTGGCAGGCGGGTTCTTTACCACTAGGACCACCTGAGAGGCCCTGAATAAATCAGTATTTTGCCAAAAAAAAAAAAAAAAAAAAAAAAAAACCAAAATATTTCTAACTTGTCTGCTGGTATTTGGGATCGCAGAGCATGAGTAATGGAAGGGGATCTGAAAAATGACTAGGCTCTGCCGTGTGGCTGACCTGTGAGGACACTGACCTCTGTGTCCTCCCCTGGAGAACCAGTGGTCCCTGCCTCCCACCCTACCTGCCAGGCCCAGGCCACCTGGCAGAACTGTCTACAATGATGGGAGTTTTCTCCGATCTGTCCAATACCAGGCCTACTGCACCCCTGAAAGGTGGCTACTATGACTGAGGAAGTGAACTTTTTATTTAATTGTTATTAATTTAAATTCAAATAGCCACACATGGCTAGAGGTGGCCATCATGAACAGCACAGCTCCGGGCTGCTGTGACAAGGTGGAAGGTGGTAAAGCCTGTAAAACCCTCGGGGGACTCGCCTGGTGGCCCAGGGGCTGAGACTCAGCGCTCCCAATGCAGGGGGCCCAGGTTCGACCCCTGGTCAGACCCCACACACCTCCACTAAGAGCTCGCACGTCACAACTACAGATCCTGCATGCTGTAACCAAGACTCACAGCAGCCAGAGAGAGAGAGAGACATTAAAAATTTTTTAAAAAACTAAAAAAAAAAAAAAATTAAAAAAAAATTTTTGGAAACGTCAAACCCTGATAGGAATGAAATGGGTCATGCTGCTAAATGAATTCCAAACGTGAGATTCTAAGAGATTTCAACTGCCCAGCAAACAGTCCTGATTCATTATACGTGCAAAAAATTTCCACACACAGAAGGTACTTCACTTGGGGGAGAAGACGGCTCACAGATGAATCAGAACACAGGAAAAGTCCTTCAGAAGCAGCTCGGCAAACTAGCTTTGCCTCTCGGGCCACCTCTGGCCTCGACATGCAGGGACAAAGCAGGGTTACCAGGCTGGTGGATCACATTCCTGAGACCTCCCACCCCCTCACCCGGAGGGACCAGCGGCGCCCGCCCCTTCTGCTGACCTACAGACGCAGGTCCTCCCACAGCTCCCAGACACAAGCGGGGGTTGTCAAACCTGCTGGGAAGTGGTGGGAAAACCACTGCTGAAAAGGCATGGGGGCTAAGTGGGAGCCACGAAGCGTCAATCTGTTCACTCAGGTGGGAAGATGCCCATGAACTTCAAATCGAGGTCTCAGCTCTCCAGATTTTTCCAGGCAGGAAAGCACTTCCGAGACTAAACAGCTTTTCTGTATCATTAAGATCATTAATATTCTATACCCAAGCAGACAATAAAGAAAAAAAGCAGGAGAGTGGAAGGGCGGGGACAGGGAGGCGGCGAATGGTTGGGGCCCAAAAGTCAAAAAAGATCTAAGTACTTTTAAGGAAACACATGATTATTTCCAAGTAGCAATGTAAGGAGTCGCTGTAAAATATTTAAGAGATTTTGTGAGCTCATTTGTTCTTATCCATTAAAGGGCACAGCTAATTTCCCCCCTCAATCCTTCTAACTTTTCAACAGACACGTTAACTTCAGGGCTTAAGAGTGTCTAAAGCCCTTGGTTTGGGCCCCTCCGAGTTTGCAGGATGAAAACCACGTGAAATTGGATCCACATGTGTTCCACCCACAAGCTGGCCTCAGTGGTGTAATTTATTCTGTCAGGCAGCTTGCTATTGCTCAACTTCAAGGAGGGAACGCCAGCAACCACTCTGCAGCTATTAAAACAGAATGAACCAGCCTGGGGTCAGCAGGACAGAAGCCACCTTCACTTCAGGACCCAGCTTTCTGTACCTCAAGTTCAGTCTCCCGTCTGTTGATATCATCCGTGGATTGATTGAGCTTCTCCAGTTCTCCCTGATGAAGAAAAGGGACAGAAAAAAAGACTTCAGGGATGCATGTCTTTGGTTTCCACTGTGACTCAGCTCCAAAATCTGCAAAATTACTCTGGCCAGTTTGTAGGAAGAGGAACCAGTCCATATTAATTGTCAAGGAAAACAGTTGGGCCTTGGCTGGAAGAACAAATGAATGTCAGCATTTCTGAAACCTTTTTCTTGATAGTGGCCTTTTTGAAAATGACTTAAGGTCCCAGGAATTTGTCTTTTCTTAGAAGGTCAATTATTTATTGCAGGTTTGTGCCTTCAGGTAAACCCACCTGTTACAAATGGTTTAGAGGCTAAATCAAAATAATGCTTTCTGCTTTAGAGCAGGAATTCTGCAGAAAAGATAATAAAAGAAAACAAAGCCAAGCCTAAAGTATAAACTCAATGAAATGATGCGAACCAAGGGTGGAATTCTGGCATTAACTCAACCCAAAGTTGAGCATTTTTCTGTAGAGAGCATTTTCTTTTCAAACCGCCAATTATTCAAACTACCTAGCTGTTTACAAAACAACTAAAACTAGCTTTAATCCTGATCCTTTAAATATTTACAAGCTAACATTTTGTAAAAAGCGCCCAGCATGAAGTTAACTCATTTTACTCTGCAAACAAAGGATCCTGTTAACAGAATTCCCCAAGAAAACAAAATTTAGTAGCCCAAACTGATTTTAATAGAATTCCTAATATGGAGCTTTTTCCACCTAATTTTTATCTTGCTCACCTGCCACGACAATTCAGTTAAACATAACAGCTGAGTTAAATGAGCTTTTTAACAGATCTGCACACTGAAAAACCAATTAGGTCTCCAGAAATCGCAGTTCGTGCTGAAAAGCAGGGTTTTGTTACAAGTGACTTATGGAAGAGCAGAAAAATGGGTCTTGGCAAAGGGGTGTGCTGTGATTTTTTGCTTAGAGGGTGAAGAGGTTAAGCTGTCACTTTGAGATCTCGGCTAGGAAACCGCTTTTTAATCATCTCCCGGAGAAATGGAGGCGCAGGAAGCAGGCCAACCCTCTCGCCTTCTCGCGCGTCAGCTTTGCGCACCAGTTGGCCCTGATTTCTGTTCACACTCGACCTCACAAGGAGGAAAAGCTGGGTTTTAAACCATTTGAGGCCAGCCGGAGGGCTGCGCCGGGGTGACAGTAAACCCTTCGGTTTGCTAACAATGAATCGGGGGTGGGGGGGGGGGGGATGGCTCCGCACGGTCCCCTCTGCCAGGTGAGGGCTCCCACCCCCGGGCACGGCGGCCGCCCCAGGTGTAGGGGGGTGGCCGGCGCCCAGCGCCCCGGGGGCGCGCGCTACGCCGCCGGCCGGGCTCCCGGAGTCCGGAGGTTGCGCAGAGCCCGCGGCGCGCCGAGCCGGATCGGGTACCCCGAACCGGGCCAGGCGCCCCCGCCCCCTTTCCTCTTTGTTGCACGTCCGCCCCAAGCGCAGGGCACGCTGCGGGCGACCCCCGCGTCGCACCGGGAGTCCCGGCGATGGAGTCGGGCCGCGTCCGCGCGGGCACCGCAGCCTCCCCAGGAACCGGGCGAAACCCGGCGCTCGGAGCTTCTCTCCCCCGCAGCCCCGGGCCTCCCCGGGCCGCCCCACTGCGCGCAGGCACCCGGAGCTCCGAGGCGGGCTGAGCGCGGAGGCCGGGGCCCCCGCGCGCCCCCCGCGCCTCCTACCTGGATCCGGGGGTCCACCTCCTCCTCGTCCGCCAGCCCGGGCTCCATCCCGGCTTCCTCCTCCTCCTCCTCCTCCGAGTCCCGGGCGGGCGGCGGGCGCTCCGCCGGCCCCTCCGGGCGGTTCCGCCTCGGCGCCGCGTCCATGCCGGGGGCGGCGAGGGACGCGCGGGGCTGGCGGCCGCAGGTCGCGCCGGAGCCTCCTGGTCACCGCCGGGCGGGGGAGCTGGGCGCCGCTCGCGGCCGCGGGTCCCCGGGCTCCGGAGGAAGTGGGCGCGGTCGCCCCCTCTCCGCCGCGGCCGTCAGCGCCGCCCGCTCCGCCCCCGGCCCGCCCCGCGCAGCCCCGGCTCGGCCCGGCAGCCCGGGGAACCGCGCTCCGTCACAAAACCTCCCCACCAGCAAGCCCGTAGGTGGTGAAATGGGGGAGCCCTCACCCCAGTTTTAACTTAGCAGCCGGAAGAGATCGCCAGCTCCCCAAGGTCGGCCGCCGGGTGTCCGGGTGCTTTTCCGCCTCCCGCCTCTGCCAAGGCGAAGTGACTCCGTGGAGGGAAATTGTTAATCGCTCAGTGGTGTCCGACTCTTTGCGACCCCATGGGTTTAGCCCCCAGGCCCCTCTGTCCATGGAGATTCTCCAGGCAAGAACACTGGAGTGGGTTGCCTTGCCCTCCTCCAGGGGATCTTCCTGACCCAGTGATGGAACCCGGGTGTCCTGCATTGCAGGCGGATTCTTTACTGTCTGAGCCACCAGGGAAGCACGGTAGAAGGAAAGTTTGGGGTGTTTCCACCATCTGAAGTCCCCTTTAGAAGCTTGTCCTCCGTGACCTTGGACCAGTTGCAAGACTCAAACCCCTGTGAACATGCCAAGCACTTCTGTTCCCTTGGGTGAAGCTATCCTCCTGAAGGTTTCCCCAGAAAAGGGAAGGGAAACGTGCGCTCACATAGACACAAAACCACCCAGAGGGGAGCCGGCTCCAGCTCCATGGGTGGATCCCTTGTCCAAAGGCTGTGCCCCGACTGAGCAGAGCTCCACACCCAAGAAGCTCTGCTTTCAGAGTTATGGGATGGCCCCACCTGAACAGCTGGGAAGCATGGAAAATCCACTGATCAGGGTTGTGGGCGGTTGCACGCGTGCGTGCAGCCTTCTCCAGGAGGTGTGAGTGTTAACCTCTGTTAATGGACACACTGCATCCAAGGGGTCACTGACAGGAGGTTTCCTGTGGGCGCCAGAACTTGCCCGGCAAACTCAAAACAAGCTAAAGAATAAAGGTCATGTCTGTGCTTTTATGAAATGTCAGGGCCACTGTGATGTCAGGGGAGCAGAAGGTCAGATGACCTTAGCAAAGCAGGCAAGGACATTGCCACTGGCCATTGCTAATGTCTCTATCACTACAAAAATGGAGAGTGTACGCTCTTTCTACGCAAAGGCTTGTGGCCCATGGGCTCTGTTGAGTTTGGAGGGCAGACTTACTCGAGAAAGGAGCTTCTTTCTGAGAGCTTGTCATTAAAGCCAGCCTTGGGAAACCTGTTTAGGGTTGGTATTATCAGAAGCTAAGTTGGGGGTTTACCCCTTGGGCAAGGTTCTGCCCTACACACTCTGGCACCGTGGTCCTCCCCATCAAAGGAGTCTCACTGTCTCCTGGAGGTAACACAGGTGTATGTCGTGGGTTTGTTTCTGGACAGGCCACACCTGTTCATTGTTCTTTAAATCAAGAGAGAGTCAGCAATTCTTCGTGAGATGTTCTCAAATGCCTTGCTAACGACATAGTTGCTTTTCATTTCCCAGTGATGGATGAAGGCAGGGTCAAGATGGCCATTAAGAGTCACTGTGGGACACAAGAGCCACCAGTGTCTCCTCGTTGGCTTGGAACTGAGCCTGTACCTGAACAGACTGACCCCAGCTGTGAACAAACTGAGATGGAGGTTAAAAACAAGAAAAGTGAGGTCAGCCCTGATTCTGAACGCTTCCTAGGGGTGAAACCTCATCATCACCATTGGAACAGCAGCCTCCAGAATACAATTCTGTTTGAGTTTAGATTTAAGAGCAATAGGTGGTTCAATGCCTCTATGGGACACAGGGAAACGGCTTCTGAACATCAGTGTAGACTTTTGTTGCTTTATTTTTAGAAGACCTGGGCCAGCTATAGCAAGGATCCCAATAAGTGTTCTGAAGTTTAAAAAAAGGAAAATAAAGCACAGCACTATTATGTATGTCTATGGACACATACATATGCAAATCCATGCATAGAAAGAGAGCTGCAAGGCAGACTCTGTACCCAGCCAAGAGTGGCTAGCCCTGGGAAGGAGGGTAGGGAAGGGCCCAAGACTGGCTAGGGTCGGGGGTTGGAGACGTCAGAGGGAACTCTCCATTTCTCGATAATACTTTCATTTTGATCATGAGGATATATTCATGATTATCTGTGTGATTCTAAGATAAATTTAAGATAACGCATATTGTATTCGTTTTCTGTCGCTGTGTAACAAAGTACCACAGATTAGTGGCTTAGAACAGGGCTTGTTTGTTAACTCAGTTTTATGACGGGGAAGCAGGGCATCCCTTGCAGGTTCAGTGGGAAAGAATCCACCTGACAAAGCAGGAGACACAGGTTCGATCCCTGGGTCAGGAAGATCCCCTAGAGGAGGAAATGGCAACCTGACTCCAGTATTCTTGCCTGGAGAACCCCGTGGACAGCGTTGCCTAGTGGCTTACGGTCCATGGAGTCACAAAAAGTTGGACACGACTTAGCGACCGGACAACAACTGTAGGCCCGACGTTCAGGCACAGCGTGACTAGCTTCTCTGCTCAGGGTCTCCCAGACCGAACCAGGGTGTCAGCCAGGCTCCAGACCATTCTGACGCTCTAAGGAAAAAGCCCCTCCAAGCTCATTCAGGCTGTTGGCTGGATTCGGCTCCCTGCGGTTGTAGGACTGAGACACCCATTTCCTTATTGTCAGCCAAGGGCCATCCCCGGCTGCTGGAGGCCGCCCACGGTCCTTGCGATGTGACCCCAGCATCTTCAAAGCCAGCAGCAGAGGACCTCCCTAGTGCTCAGGCCATCTCCCATTTCAGTCTCCCTTTCCGGGAGAGCCCAGTCCCTTCTAAGGATTCGTGTGGGTAGGTCAGGTCCACACAGGATAAAGTCAGCTGTGCCATCCTCACAGCATAATCATGGAGGTGGCTGTCCCATCATAGTCACAAGCTCTCAGCGTTTTACAGGAATATGTACAAGAATGGAGCAAAGATACATTGCTGCCGACCTCACGTATTAAGGAGGCAAGCCTTATAAGGGGCTTGGAACCCAAATAAATGCTTAATGTTCATTTAGGCTGCCATATTTGATCTGGGTGAATGACTCTAAAGGATGGGCTGGAGGTCCCTGGACGTCTCTGAGAAATTTCAGGATACACATGCCATCAAAACTTGCAGAGAAATACAAAGACAAGACTTGCCTTCCTCACTCTCATTCTGAGTATTCACTGGGGTTTCCTAAAAGTTACATGACACATGGTGTCGCAATAGATGGAATGCAGAAGATGTGAGAATCCAGCTATCGTCTATTAAGCCACACATTAAAGAGATGTGCAAAAATGGAAAACAATGCCCTTGTCACTATTTTGTTTTCCTTTGCAAACTTTTATTTGTCATTTTCAAATCTAGAGTTATCTTAAAATTATCGTAAAATTATTATATTTGCATTAACATGTAATAAGTGTGTTGTTATTTTTAGATGAATGCATGAAAGTTTTTTAAGTGCTTTTCATTTCGACACAGCAGCAACCACCTGTAGACGTAACCACATAAACAACAGCTCTTTGAGGTCTTCAATCACTTTAAAAAAATATAAGGAAGTACTGGCAATAAAAATTTGAGAAACATTGTGTGAGAGGAAACGTACCTTCTGGTTGGAGCTATGCTTTTTTATTTCTATTTAAGTGTCCCACTGCCTCCTTCACTCAAAAGACTTGTCACCACCCCCAAGACCTAGAATTTGGCCATTGGTGGAGTATTTGGGGCACAGTACATTTCTGCCCATTTCAAGAGCCTTTAAATACAATTTAACAATTGAAATGATGTAATCAGTAGATAAGGTGCTGCTCATAAGGGCTTAGCTCCTGGAATCTACATTGTTTCAGTTCCTCTGAAGAATCCATTGCCCAATTATAGTATCGCCCCCTTTGGAGAAAACAGACTTTTAGTGCTGCGTGTGTGACGTTGGTTTCCAAGGACACAGCTGTGCCTTGCCGGACTTGGAGGGGTCGGAGTGGTGGGGAGGACGCCTGCACCGCACTGTTGCAGGAAGGAAGACCCCAGAGTGGGCTCTGGTCTGACACTGGGACATGAATTGTCCGAGGAGACACGTGTTCTGACAAAGCAGGAGACTCTGTTGGGAAGGGGCACCTGGGTGGAGAGCAGGCGGAGAAGGGCCCCAGGGGGCTGCCCTGCCTCGCAGCTCACAGTCTGGGGTCTCACGGCGATGTGCTTAGTGTCCAGGCTGTCTCTGGCCAGCCCTGACTCAGGGTCCTTCCTGAGGCAAGACGGATGGAGTGAAGCTGGAGTTCAGCCCAGAGGGACTCCAGGATCCTGGGAGGCTGGCAGGACATATGCACTGCCATCGCCTCTCTCTTTTTGACCTTTCCCAAGAAGTGGCAGCCCACTCCAGTGCTCTTGCCTGGAAAATTCCGTGGATGGAGGAGCCTCATAGGCTACAGTCCACAGGGTCGCTAAGAGTCAGACATGACTGAGCAACTTCACTTTCTTTTCTTTCTTTAAATTCTTTCGTTGGTGATTGCTTGTTAGTTGCGTGTTCCTTACCGGGATCTCCTGTTTAAGCTGACTCAGGCACGTGGCTGCTACCAGGCCTGCCGGGGTGAGTGGTTTCAGTCAGTGGTTCCCCTAACAGTACCAGAGCTGTGATTTGGGGCAGCTCGATCATATCACGCATGGTATGGGCAAATGTGTGGATGGCTGACAACGGAACAGAACCCCAGGGACTCCTTCCCTTGGAGAGGTACTGCCCGCTGTCCTCTGAAGAAAACTGCACAGCCTAAAAGTCGCAGGTCACGTTTTCTTCAGGGAGCTCACTGAGGACTGTGGGCGGAGAGGCAGCCTCTCGGATAGCTCTGAAGAAACTGCTGCAAAGCGGTAAGGATGCAGCCAGGACATTAAAAAGTTTGTGCTGGGGGTAGGGGTGGGGTGGCCGATGTGGTCAAACATCAAAAGATGACTGCTAAGCGCAAAAGGGGAGCTCTCAAGGTAAGACTTTAGTGATTAGATGCGAGAGTCTGGGTTCATTGAAATTATTCCTTAGATAAGCGTCTTCACTACCTGGGGCCAGCAGCCCAGGTTTTTCCACCTGAATCCCCTCGGGGCTGCCTGGGGGGCGGCTGCATGGCTGATGGCTGCAACATTCTTTGTCCACTGGAACAGCAGGCCACATTCTTTGGCCTGAGTTCAGTTTACTTTCACTATCTCCTTGCAGTTTGGTTAAACTGGGGGGAAGTAGGCTGTGTGTTTGTTCCCTGTCCTCCACTTCCTCAAGCTGAAAGCCATCCTGGGTGACGATCGCAGCCCCCAGGTCGTCCCATTTGCCCCAAGGACAGTGGGCTGACCTTTAGAAAGAAGAGGGGAAAGGGTAGCTGGCTGGATGAGCCTGGGTTTACAGATTCCTCCAGACGGGTCCTTACTTGTCAGAATCTGATTTTTTTCATGGCATTAATATCAACCTCTCCTTTTATATAACCCCACCTCCTCACTGGGGTCGCATGTTTACCCTCCCAGCCTCTTCCTCCCTGAATGATAAAGGAAGCAGGTGTCCAGCAGAAAGAGACTGTCTCCCCATCTCATCTCCCACTGGAGTGAGTGCGTGGGGATGTTTCTATTTCTGTAGGTGTGGAGAGGAACTCCAGCTTATGTAATAAACACTCAAGGAAAATCTTGCCGTGTTCAAGGGGCCTCACTCTCCTGTCTTCGGGGGAAGGGAGGGTCTCCAACTGTGTTTAAGTGTTGTCAGCCTGTTTTGGGAAAAGAGAAAGTGACCTTTTCCCCAAAACTCTTGAACAATCTGGGAGCGGAGGCCTGAGAGGAAGCAATGTGGTCTGCTGACCTCAGGGAGCTTGGGTGGACTTCAGGGCAGAAAGAGCGATGGTGTTGGCTGTCCATGCCACTGAAGGAGCAGCCTTCCCCTCCTGCCTGCTGCATGTCCCACTGTGGGAACACAGAGGTCACCCATCTCCTGCCTGCAAAGGCCAGGGTGGTTTTATGGAGAAGACGACGCTTGGCCTTGAATGACAAAAAGAATTTTCACAAACAAGAGAGGAAGTGAAGTGAAAGTCGCTCAGTTGTGTCCAACTCTGTGCGACCCCGTGGACTCTGTATAGTCCATGGGGTTCTCCAGACCAGAATACTGGAGTGGGTAGCCTTGCCCTCCTCCAGGGCATCTTCCCAACCCAGGGATTGAACCCAGGTCTCCCGCATTGCGGGCGGATTCTTTACCAGCTGAGCCACCAGGGAAGCCCAACAAGAGAGGAGGATTTGTCAAAGAAAGGGCTTTCCAGATAGGGAATAACGTGGGGAAATTATGGAGGGGCTGGACCAGTCAGGAACAGCAGGGAGAGAGACCGTGTAGACCTGGGACCCAGGGGAGATGTAGGGGTGGCTGGAGCAAGAAATAAGCCTAAAGCAGAGTCTGGGGCAAGTCATCAAAAGCCGTGGGTTCCAGGCTCAACCTCTGGACTCTAGACCATGGACAACGAGAGGCCGTTCGTTCATTTGTGGATTTATTCATCCAACAAATATTTCCTGAGAAATTAATAGGCCAGAGGTCAGGGTATCACTATGAACAAAAGATGCAACCTCCCCGCTGTCATGAGGATATAACAGACAAGGATACAACAGGTAGGTCAGGGTGACCAGGACCAAGGGTCCAAGCAGAGGATGGATGGGGGAAGAGAAATGGGGGTGCTATTGTGGCTCTAAGGCTCTCTCAGGAGGGCATTTGAAGCCCAGACTCCAAAGAAGTGAGAGTACAAATCCTGCATCCCCTTGGAGAAAGCACTCCAGCACCTGAGGATGTGCAAGGGTCCCAGGAACTTGAGGAGAGAAAGCAAGATAGTTTGGCGTGGGATGAGAATGCCGCCCTTTTCTCAGTGAAACGGTGAGCAAGGTCATCCGCTGTGAATAAGGAGGCCATGGGAGGCGCAGGCCCAGCGCAGGCCCAGCCCTGGAGGCGGGGGAGAGATGCGGGAGTGGCTGTCGGTGGAGCAGGGAGGTGGGTGCAGGGGGAGTGTGTTCTAGAAGCCAGGCTGCACAGGCCCCTCCTGTGGCTGGAGACTCTGGAGACCAGTCAGCAAGGATGAGTGGTTTTGCCCAGCCAGCTTCAGCCTCTGGGTGCAGGAGGAAGTTTGTAAGAACGAGGGATTTCACCGGGGTTAGGATCACGCTGGGTTCCCACAGGGGTGGAGGGGAGGGGGGAGGGGTTGCAGGCAATGGCAGGTGTAAGGATTTGATCGTGGCTCGTGGGATCTATGGAGAAGGGAATGGCAACCCACTCCAGTAATCTTGCCTGGAGAATTCCATGCACAGAGGAGCCCGGCGGGCTACAGTCTGTAGGGTCGCAAAGAGTCAGGCATGGGATCTAAGCTGGATCAAATGGGAAGGGCTTGCATTAAGGTGGGGTGAAGGAGCGGCTGCTGAAATAGTTCAAGGGAGCATGGAAACTGATTCGAGACTGTGCAGAATCCGATGACTTATAAGAGCTAGAGGAGGGAGGCGGGTGGGCAGGGGAGGAGTCAAATGTGGTTCCAGGGACCTCCCTGGCAGTCCAGAGGTTAAGACTCTGTGCTTCCTCTGCCGGGGGCGCAGGTGCCATCCCTGGCCGAGAACTAAGATCTTGCACGTCTCGCAGTGTGGCCAAAAGGGGAAAAAAAGGTGATTTCTAGTTTGAGTGACTGGATGACACCATTAATTAGGACCTGTCCTATGGGATTTTGGGCTGAGAAGGTAAGAAATTATGGTTTTTTTATTAGAACATACTGATTTTTAAAGGGAAGACCCGGGCAGTTTGACTATCTGTTGTATTTGGAAATAGGGATCCGAGTTACCCAAGCGTTGAACCAAACTCCCTGGAAGGCTTCGATACCCTTCCCTGCCACAGCAGGTGGGCATAGCTCACCTGGTCCTCGAGGAGCACGCTGGTCTGACCCCTGACCTGGGGGCCTCCGGGAAACAGAGGGGCAGTGACGTTGGTTTTGGTGGGGCTCTTGGAGAGTTACAGTAACAAGAATCATATCCGAACGGGGTTCAGATCCCAGCTGGACCCTTTGTGAGCTGACTTTGGACAAGCTGTCTGTTCTCTCTGAACCTGAGTGTCCTCGCCTGTGTGCTAACGGCACCGCTCAGAGACGTGGACGTTAAATAAAACATTTACAGAATTACTGGCACACGACAAAGCTTCACTTCATGGTGCGTTCTGTGTTTTCTCTTTCTCCACCCCATGGCTTAAACCTGAGGGAACCAGGTATGTTATGGAAGGGATCTTTTAAAAGTGTTTAAAAGTGAAATTTGCTGAAAGTGGTCAGCAATACGAATTCAATACATTTTTGAGCACCTCTGACGTGTATGCCGAAGAGTTGATGCTTTTGAACTGTGGTGTTGGAGAAGACTCTTGAGAAAACCCTGGACTTAAGGAGATCCAACCAGCCCATCCTAAAGGAAATCAGTCCTGAGTGTTCATTGGAAGGACTGATGTTGCAGCTGAAACTCCAGTACTTTGGCCACCTGATGCGAAAAGCTGACTCATTGGAAAAGACCCTGATGCTGGGAAAGATTGAAGGCGGGAGGAGAAGGGGACGACAGAGGATGAGATGGCTGAATGGCATCACCACCTCGATGGACATGAGTTTGGGTAAACTCCAGGGGTTGTCAATGGATAGGGAGGCTTGGCATGCTGCAGTCCATGGGGTCACAAAGAGTCAGACATGACTGAATGACTGAACTGACATGTATGCACGATTCCAGGTCCCCGTGTGAGCACCCCAAACATGCAAATGATAAAGTCATAGGGTCTTTCTACTTGGCAAGACACCCACCACTAGACTTGGGCCCCAAGGAAGCAGCCGCAGATTTCCTTACTGTGAAATTAAGGCTCTTTCTGCCAAATGTTACGTCATTTAAATGAAGATTCCCTGCAACACAGATCTTTTTAAAAATTATATGTGTCTGCTTGTTAGCCCCTTTAAAATGGAACGTGCTCTTCCAGACTAAACAACAGGTTGTATCCGCACTCATCCTGGTGGCAGCGGCAGGAGAAGCTGACATCAGCATCTTCTCCTGGTCCACGTGCCATCCTGCATCCTTACCTGTCAGAGGTGGCAAGCTGGGAGCTCCAGGCTGGATCAGACCACCAGCATGTGTGGTCAACTGGCACAGAGCTCTGTAGATTGGAGTTTAAATCCAGCAATTTAAAGCAGGCAATACAACAAGGAAATTTGCATTCTCTGTTTCGCAAGAGTCTAGAGATGTGAGGAGTGGCCGGCCGCTTGGAAAGTATATGTTAGCTTCAGAGCCCGGCAGGCCAGCCCCCTCATTCTCACAGGCCACACCCCAGCCTAAGGTGGTGCTGAAAGGTGAGGAAGAGACGCAGGTGCCCTCTGCCTTCCCCCCACCCTCCCTTCTCTTCCTACCAACTTCAAAGGACCGTGGCACAGGGCAAGAGGGAAGAGAGCTTCAAAGCAGACCTCAAATCCTTCAGCAATGCTTTCCACCCCCTAGATGACTGGTTCTTAGAACTCAAGGAGCCGCAGAAACCTGTTCTTTGAAGAGGATCAGGGTCTCCAGATCACAAAGCATCTGTTTAACTCTGTGACTCAGTGACATCAGTATTTTGCCAAACTGTCTTGCACTGTGGCTGCTCCCCTCCAATGAGAACCTTTATTTGTGTCCTAAATGGAATTAAGCTCAAGTCTCTTGACCCAGATAAATTGAAGGCTAGAGTACTTAGAGGACCCAGGAAAGAAACTTCCATTGTTTATCTCTGGTAGTAAAGGGTCTGCAGATATTTTAAATGGTGCTAGAATCATGGAGACAGGAAAAAAGTGTTCCATTCAAAAGACAAAGGTTCCCCTATGTGCACTGGAGATGCAGACACAGAACAGACTTATGGACAGGGTTGGGGAGAGGAAGGAGAGGGCGAGATGAATGGACAGAGCAGCATGGAAGCATACACACTATCGTATATGAGACGCACAGACGACAGAAATTGGCTGTATGACTCAGGGGACTCAACCTGGGGCTCTGTAAGAACTTAGAGGGGTAGGAAAGGGTGGGAGGCAGGAGAGAGGTTCAAGAGGGAGGGGACATATGTACACCTATGGCTAATTCGTGTTGGCGTATGGCAGAAATCAAACCAATATTGTAAAGTAATTGTCCTTCAATTAAAAATAAATAAATCAAAAAAGAAAAAAGAAAGAAAGTGGTTCCATACACTGCAAATCAGTGAGCATAACAGACTGCAGACACACTTCTAGGGTGGATTTTAAGGGGAAAGGGCGTTTCTGTGTCACAGAAGAAAAATGATTGATCACCGTGGCCTGGCTTGAGTTAGCCAAGAACAAATCACGTCAGCCTTGCCCTCCCTTCCTTATTCCACTGGTTTATTAGGTCAGCCAAGGAAGGAAACACGCAAGACAGGAGAGCTTCATTGTTCCAAGACAATTGGTATAGGAAAGGGCCACTTAAATTAACCCACTTATAAAGGAAAGCAAAATTCTACATTAAATAATGAAAAGGGGGGTTTTATTGGGGCTTTACTCGGCAAAATAAGCTTAAAATTATGAAAATAAGTTTTTTTTTCTTTTCTTTGAAACATTGTTGACAATTATTACTGAGCATGGGTCATGCGACAGCCTCCGGCAATGAAGACACATCAGTGAACAAATTAGACAAAAATCCCTGCCTTCACTGTGGCTGAGAGTCTAAGGGAAGACAAGGGGGAAAGAATTAAATACAAAAGTAAACAAAATACTTCCAGTAAGTGATAATGATGAGCTGTTATGATGAACAACAACAACAGAAATGGGATAATCAAGAGGCGTGATGGTGGGGGCAGCCTCAGGCAGGAACTGGAGAAGGCTCCCTGTGAATGTGGTGTGTGAGCTGAAATGTGAGGAAGAGAAGTGAGGCAGTCACACTCTGCAGGAAAGAGTGGTCAAGACGGATCCTCAGGAAAGAGTGGTCAAGACGGCACAGACCCTCAGAAGGGCTGGGACCACCCTCAGTATAGCCAGGGGGTGAACAGGGAGGATGCGGTGTCGAAATGAACACGGTGACACATCAGATGACGTGGGGCTTGGAGAGCCATGGGCAAGAGCGTGGATTTTATTATCCATGTGATATGAGAAGCCATTGGATGGACTGAAGCTGAGGAAGAGCAAGATCCATTATATGTTCAAAAGATGACCGTAGCTGCTCTGTGGAAATGGGCTGGCCATGAAGGCAATAGTGGGGGCAGGAACATGAATTAGGAAGCTGTCACAAGTGCTCAGGCAAGGGATGTGCCCCTAGGCTCAGTGGCAGCGGGGAGATGGAGTGAGTTGACTGAGCGTATTTTGAAGACAAATCCAACAACACTTACTCTTTCGTTAGATGTGGGAATGGGCAGAGGGGCAGAGGCACTAAGAAAGACTGTCGAGATTTTGACTTGAAAAGTGGCTGAAGGTGGTGTCATTTGCTGAGTGGGGCAGAGAAGACTTGAGGAAAAGATTTGCAATTCAGAGGTGTGTTTTTGTAGCCTAAATGTCCATAAACAGATGAATGGATAAAGAAGAGGTGGTACATTTATACAGTGGAATATTACTCGGTCTCAAAAAAGATGAAATAATGCTATTCACAGCAACGTGGATGGACCTAGAGATTAGCATCCATAGTGAAGTCAGACAGAGAACGGTAATATGATATCACGTATATGTGGAATCTAAACTACGACACAAATGAACTCATCTACAAAACAGAAATAGGCTCACAGACACAGGGAACAGACCTGTGTTTCCCAAGGATGGGGAGGGACGGATGGAGCGGGAGTTTGGGATTAGCAGATGCAAACTGTTACATGTAGAGTGAATGAGCAAGGCCCTCCTGTGCAGCACATCAAGCAAAATTCAGTTCCCATAAAGGAAAAGGATACGGAAAAGAATGTACGCGTGTATAACTGAATCCCTTTGCTGTACTTTAGAAACGGACACAATGTTGTAACCATACTTCAACAGAGTACATTTTTTAACTGAAGCGTGCTTTTGGACGTCTAAGTTCGGGAGGCCATTGAATACACAAGTGGAGGTGTCAAGTAGACAGGAGGATACGCATCTGAAGGCCAAGTCCACATTTATGAGTTCGAGAGTCAACAGCATCTGGGTAATATTTAAAGCCAGGGGACTGGGTGGGATCACTTAGGATGTGGAAAACATGGACGGGGAGAGGGCCAGGACAAAGCTGGGGGCTCCCCAACGCTTGGAGGCAGGGCCTTGGAGAAGAGTTTTGCCACCGGCTCATTAGAATAGCCTGGGGGGCTGCATTCCATTGGGTCTCAAAGAGTTGGACACGACTGAGCGCCTTCACTTTCACTTTTCACTTTCATGCACTGGAGAAGGAAATGGCAACCCACTCCAGTGTTCTTCCCTGGAGACTCCCAGGGATGGGGGAGCCTGGTGGGCTGCAGTCCATGGGGTCGTGAAGAGTCAGACATGACTGATCGACTTCACTTTCACGTTTCACTTTCACACATTGGAAAAGGAAATGGCAACCCGCTCCAGTGTTCTTGCCTGGAGAATCCCAGGGACGGGGGAGCCTGGTGGGCTGCCGTCTATGGGGTCGCACAGAGTCGGACACGACTGAAGCGACTTAGCAGCAGCAGCATTAGAATAGCAACACCCACCACCACGAAAATGATCAACTATTGAAGAATTTTTTTCTGATGTATTTTTTCTGATAAACCTTTAATATCATACAATATGAAATTCTTCAAATAAGATTTGACATTTATAGCACAGTCATAATCTGTATCACTTTGGACTTCCCTGGTGGTCCAGTGATTAAGAATCTGCCTGCCGATGGAGAGGACACAGTTTTAACCCCTGGGCCGGGAAGATCTCAGCCTCTAGGTGTGGGCAACCACGTCAGTGCACCTCAACTACTGAGCCTGAACTCTGGAGCCTGCGAGCTGCAACGGCTGAAGCCGGGCACCCGGAGCCCATTCTCCAAAGCGAAGAGAAACCCCTTCTTGCCACAACACACAGCCACGAAGGCACAGTGCAGCCAAAAGTAAATAAACTTTAAAAAATAAACAGTATAACGTCAGCAAAAGTATTTGAGGAGTTTGTTGATTTTTCCCTGGGTGCCTCTTACCCTTTTGACAGTAGTATCTTCTCACTCAAAGCGTCTTTATGGGCCCCATCCTCCTGATCTAACACTGCCATTTCCTCATTTGTCAATGACTTTGCCAATGATGAGGGCAGTTTACCAAAATGGCTTTCCTGATCTTGAAATCTTGTTTCTTTTGCAAGACGGACGTTCCACATTGCCGTCCAGGCTGATGTTATTTCCCTTGTATGTGCACTGTGTTCTTGTAGCCTGACTGCTCTAGAGAGGGTACTGGATAAAGATTGCAACCCAGCAGACGGGCACAGGGGCTTGGTTTTTCAGGAAGGGATGTGCGTGGGTGAGGTCAGTTTCCAGTGATTAATCCTGTGGCACGATGCCATTGTCTATAGCACACTCTACCAGCTCTTCACCAAATCCATTCTCCCTGTCTTTAAGCTCTTACTTGAACAGCATCTTCCTGCTGCCTGCTTGGCTGGACCTGGCGTTGCCAAGTGAGCGGCAGTGATAGCCGTTTTCAGGCCTGACCCACACGAACTTCCCGCGTGTGCTTGTCTATGCGCTGTGCTCCTCTGGGCTGAATGCCTATGACAGCGAAGCCCTGGAGAACGGTACCCGGGTCCCAAGGGCTGCCCAGATGAGAGTCCCAGCCTGAGTGCCCTTCGTGGCTACCTAAGCTACAGATGGAATTCCATTGCCTTCAGCTATTGAATGTTTGGGTCTGTTTATTACCGTGACTTCATTTATCCCAGATAACACACTGCTCCACTTCCCTTCGGGATGGGATACAACATACCCAGTAATGAGGAGCCCTTTACAGGTTTCAGTGAGACACTTAGGAGGTGTCATATGACTTCCTACACATCTGCTGAGAAGGGCATTTGCTAGCCCAGGACACAGAAGTCGTGACTGACTTAACCAAGCCCAACAGCTAATGAATCACTGTCCAGCCACACACGCTGTTTTGGGCTGGACTCTCAGCTCTGCCCCTTCCAACGTTTGCAGTGACTCAGCTGAGTATAGAGAAGACGTGCTTCTCAAACACGCAGGGTCCACAATGCCGGAGGAGCTTCATGCAGATCCTGGAATTGGATTTCCATCGTACTGGCGTGCTATAGAGAAAGTTTGACAAAGACTCTGACCGAATGGGCAATGGTGGGCATTCGCTACAGCCTTCAAGGAAAGTGGGCTATAGAGAACAGCTGGGGCTAAATACAGGTCCTGAACTTAGTCTAACATACTCTAGAACAAGATGGAGAAACACGGCTTAAGATAGAACATTCAAAAAATAATTTGGATGTTTAGGCTGCATTACAGAAGATATTATGTCTAGAATGAAGACCCCAGAGGGAGTCTCCTTCCTGGAGTTTGCAGTCAAGGGCCAGCCTGGACATGACGTTTGTTCAGGGTGAAATGACCAGGGTATAGATTTTTGTTTTAGAAAAACAATTTTCTGTTGGTTAGCTTGTTTTTTCTTTTTTTGGCCATGTGACATGTGGTATCTTAGTTCCCTAACCAGGGCTTGAACCCACACCCCCTGCATTAGAAGCAAGGTGTCTTAACCACGAGGCTTCCCAGGTGGCTCGGTGGTAAAGAATCTGCCTGCAATGTAGAAGCCACAGGAGACATGGGTGTGATTCCTGAGTCGGAAACATCCCCTGGAGGAGGGCATGGCGACCAACTCCAGTGTTCTTGCCTGGAGAATCCCATGGACAGAGGGGCCTGGTGGGCTACAGTCCATAGGGTGGCAGAGAATCGGACTTGACTGAGCTCACACTTAACCATGGACCAGGGAAGTTCCTGCTGGGTAAGTTTAATCTAATTGTCAGTTGAGCTGTCATAATAGGAAGTGAGCTCCCTGTCTTTGGAATGTTTAAATAACTTAGCCAGATGAAATTATTGATGTTCAGTCATTTTTTACCTATAAAGACAGCAAATTCATATGGCTTAACCTAACCCTTGGTGGAGATGGTGGAGGGTGAGTCAAACAACTGAACAAGTGACAGAAATGCTACTCAGATTGGCTTAAGAAAGGAAGAGAGGGGTGACCATGGAATAGCAGGGTTCACGTAACTGAAAAATCCAAGGTACCTAAGGAGACAAAAGAAACAGAAAATTATGACACTGATGAAAGAAATCAAAGATGACATAAACAGATGGAGAGACATTCCGTGTTCCTGGATAGGAAGAATCAATATTGTGAAAATGCCTATACTACCAAATACAATCTACAGATTCAATGCAATCCCTATCAAATTACCAATGGCATTTTTCACAGAACTAGAACAAAAAAATTTCACAATTCATGTGGAAACACAAAAGACCCCGAATAGCCAAAGCAGTCTTGAGAAAGAAGAATGGAGCTTGAGGAATCAACGTTCCTGACTTCAGACTATCCTACAAAACTACAGTCATCAAGACAGTATGGAACTGGCACAAAAACAGAAATATAGACCAATGGAACAAGATAGAAAACCCAGAGATAAACCCGTGCACCCATGGGTACCTTAGTTTTGACAAAGGAGGCAAGAATATACAATGAGGCAAAGACAGCCCCTTCAATAAGTGGTGCTGGGAAACTGGACAGCTACGTGTGAAAGAATGAAATTAGAACACTGCCTAATGCCATACACAAAGATAAACTCAGAATGGATTAAAGACCTATATGTAAGACCAGAAACTATAAAACTCTTAGAGGAAAACATAGGCAGGGCACTCTATGACATAAATCACAGCAAGATCTTCTCTGACCTGCCTCCTAGAGTAATGCAAATAAAAACAAAAATAAACAAGTGGGACCTAGTTAAACTTAAAAGCTTTTACACAGCGAAGAAGACTACAAACAAGGTGAAAAGACAACCCTCAGAACAGGAGAAAATAAAAACAAAGGAAGCAACTGACAAAAAATTAATTTCCAAAATATACAAGCAGCTCATGCAACTAAACACCAGAAAAGCAAAGAACCCAATCAAGAAGTGGGAAGGGGGCCCGAAGAGACATTTCTGCAAAGACACACAGGCAGCTAACAGGCAGGTGGGAAGATGCTCCACATCGCTCATTATTAGAGAAATGCAAATCAAAACTACAACGAGATACCATCTCACACCAGTCAGAATGTGCATCATCGAAAAGTCTGCAAACAATAAACGCTGGAGAGGGTGTGGAGGAAAGGGGACGCTCCTTTCAAAGGGAAGACTGCTGGAGGGAACGTGAACTGGTCTCGCCGCTGTGGGAGACGGCGTGGAGATTCCTCAAAACGCTGAGGATGAAACCACCAAAGGACCCAGCAATCCCACTCCTAGGCATAAGCCCTGAGGAAGCCAGAACTGAAAAGGTGAAAAAGACACACGTGCCCCAGTGTTCCTTGCAGCACTGTTTACAACAGCTACAACATGGAAGCAACCTCGATGTGCGTCGACAGGTGACAGGCTGAAGAAGCTGTGGCACATATATACGATGGAATATTACTCAGCCATAGAAAGCAACGCTTTTGAGTCAGTTCTAATGAGGTGGATGAACCTAGAGCCTGTTATACAGAATGAAGTAAGTCAGAAAGAGAAAGATAAATATCCTATACTGAGGCATACATATATGGAATCCAGAAAAATGGCACTGATGGATTTATTTTCTGGGCAGCAGTGGAGAAGCAGACATAGAGAACAGACCTATGGACGCAGCGGGAGGAGAGGAGAGGGTGAGATGTCTGGAGAGAGTAACAGGGACGCTTCCGTTACCATATGTAAATAGACAGCCAACAGGAATTCGCTGTATGACTCAGGGAACTCAAATGGGGGCTCTGTGACCATCTAGAAGGTGGGGTGGGAGGGAGATGGGAGGGAGGCTCAAAAGGGAGGGGACATGGGTGTACCTGTGGCTGATGCTTATTGATGAAAGCCACAAAACTCTGTAAAGCAATTATCCCCCAGTTAAAAAAATTAAAAAAAAATAAAAGTTTGGGGGGAAAAGTAAGCTAGAAAAAGAAAAAAAAAGTTTTTCTTTATAAGAAAATAACATAGAATAAAAAAAAAAATCCAAGGAAATTCTAGCATCAAGTACGGCTCAGCCTAGGCGTCTCCCTCACCGTGTCCACCTCCTGTCTGTGCCCGCCCCTTGTCGACCTTGTTTCCAAACACGCCAGCCCCTGGTGTGGACAGCTGGGCCCCAGCAGCTCCAGGCTTGGGCCAAACCAGCCTGACGACTCTCAGCCACAATTCCTGCACCGACTCTCATTGAACTGACCTGGGCCATCCCTGAATCCATCACTGAAGCTGAGGGGTGGGGATGGGAAGAGAAATGAGCAGCTGGCCTGGCCTTCACTGCAAGTTGATCCTGGAGTCCAGACAGGGTGGGATGAGAAGAGTGGGACTTGCCACACAGCCTGAGCCAAGGAAGGGCAGCTTCACAGGACAAACATTGACAAAGCGTGAGGAGCTATAGGTCGAGCTGAGTGATGGAAAGGACCAGCCCCATGAAGGTCCAGGGGAGGTGTGTTCCGGGTAAAGAGACCAGCTGGAGCTGGTTGGAGGGATGAGCCGGTGGATGTGAAGGACAGAAAGAAGGCCAGTGTATCCATGATCTCTGGCTAAGACAGAGCATCAGAATTTAATGGCTGAAGGGGATAACCATTTCCTCCTCACTGTCTGTGAAATGTCCAGTCCCAGCAGGCAGCTCCGAGTGGTCCCAGCTGACCGTAGTCCTGTGGAGGCTGGGATCTCCTGGGGGGCTCACTCACACAGCTGGGGGCCCCCCGGGATGACAGCCCAGAGCAACGTTCTCCTGCACGTGGCCTCCCCATGTGACTTTTGTTTTTTCACAGCTTGGTGGCTGGACTCCAAGAGAGGAGGCAGAAGTTGCCAAATGTCTTAAATCTTCAGTTCGAGAAGTAAGTCCTGGAACATCCCTCCCACCACATTCCACTGACCCAAGTCATCGTGGGGCCAGTATATCCAGGGGGTGTGACATTGGAGTCCAGAGACCAAAGGAGCCCAAGGAACTGGTGGCAGGCGTCTCGGGAGGCTTCCTACCCCAGCCAGCCTGTCTGGTCACAGCGAGGCGCAGAGCGTGCGGCGGGGTTGGAAAGGCGGAGAGAGGCTAGACAGGGGTCAGCAAACTGTGACCCACAAGCCAGATCCAACCCATAGCCTGTTCTGTAGATGAGGTTTTCTTGGAACGAGCCACATTTATATTCCTGCGGCTGCGATCGTGATCCAACAGCAGAGCTGAGAGCCCGTAACACAGACCATGTGGTTCATAAAGCCCCAGGCAGGTACTACCCGCCCCTGCCCCTTTACAGGAAAGTTTACTGACTGACCCCTGGGTAAGTCAGGAGGTGCCTTATACATCATGATGAGAGATTTGGGTTTTCTTCTAAGTCATGGGAAGCCACTGGGGGATTTTAAACCAGCGATTCAGATGACCTGGCCTCCATTTTTAAAAGGCCTGTTCTGGGAATGGATCGCAGGAGGATACACGTGAACGTGGAGAGCCAGTTGCAGGCTATGGGGTCATCCAGACGAGAGAGGACAGAGTGAAAAATCAAGAGGAGGTGGATCTGGCACAAGTGTGGGGAAGAGGAGGCCCACAGGACTGGCTGAGCCGTTGGCTTCAGAGATGAGGGGAAAGAGGACTCAAACACGACTTCCAAGTTTGGGCTTAAACAGCTGGGCCAGTGGTCCCATTAACGACAAAGAGAAAAGGCCCCAGGAGGAACAGGTTGGATGAAAAAGAGCTGTTAAGAGTTCTGTTTTGCACATACTAAGTTTGCAATGTTTGTGATACATCTAAGAGGCAAAGTCTTGTAGCAGTTAAACGCTTGAGCCTGCAGCTCGGAGTCTAAGTTTAAGAATAACTGGAAAATAGATACTGTTAAAAGCCAGAAGCTGGAGAGAAATATGTCCTGGGAGATGGTAAGGAGAGACCCCTAGGCTGGGCAAGACCAGAGGTCTTGAGGCAGGGAAATCAATGGAGCGATTAAGACAGAGTATCTGGGAAGGCAGGTGGGAGCTGGGAGGTGACGGGAAGGGGAGGTCCACTGGCCTAAATGCCCCTGGTTGGTGGAGAGACAGGTAGACAGAGACAGGACCACCAAATCTGGTGATGGGAGGTCTGTCTGAAACCGGGACCAGAGCAGTTTCAGTAAGTAGGTCGTGGGCACCGGCTGGACAGGATTCACGGAAACGTGGATGTGGGCTGGTGGAGACAGCAAATACACAGAAGCCGCTCTTGACAAGTTTTGCTGACTAATGACTCAAAACCACACATGTCGGCTGTAGGCTCACAGCCAGTGCCTTTCACTGCTGCGGAGCTTTGACTCCACAAAGCACCTACTGTGGGCCGGCTTATTGCTTGTCTGTGACCCTTATGAGGCATTCTTTTCCTGATGGTTTGTTGGGAAGTTGGACAGGAGACATCAGAAACCCACGCATGGAGATTTAAGAAAAAGGAAAGCTTGCGACCACAAAGAGATGAGCGTAGATTTTCAAATGGGTTTCTCCCCGCCGTCAGAAGGCTGCAAACCCAGAAGGCCAGCACTTTCATTTCTGCTGGGTGGACACACAGCTCTTCCGTCTTTACTTTTCCAAGGAAGCTCCATGCAAACTTCTGAAACGTGCTGCCAAATATAAACGTGCCACCCAAAGGATAAGCAGATTTCTAGAACTGGGACGCAAATGTATCTTGCAGAAGGAGACAAAAGATCCTTTTTGTTTCGATTCTTTTTTTTTCTGGGAAACATTTAGTTTCTTATGAGGAACATCCAGGACAAAACACTCAGACACTCACACACACAGAACCTATTGTTATTTTTAAAACTACTTAATCACAGACTGTAGAGGAGATCATTTTGTATCTAATTAATTCTGTTCCCCAGGTCTTCCAAGAGATGATGTGGCCCCAAAGTCTGAGCTATGAACCATTTGCCATCCTATTTTATAGAGGTGCAGACCAACGCTTTAGGCTGCCTGTCTTCCTGTGTCACAGAAAATGTGCATTTACAGTCATACACATTCCACGCTTCCATCTTCCTCCATGACCTGATTTAGAATCCCAGGTCTGCTCTTTAGAAAGTCGTGTAACCTAAGTGGGCACACAACCTCCATGAGTCATGGTGACCTCATTTGTCAACTGGTGATAACAGATCTACCTTGCTGTATTAAATCAGATTAATTAGATCAGATCAGATCAGATCAGATCAGTCGTGTCCGACTCTTTGAGACCCCATGAATCGCAGCATGCCAGGCCTCCCTGTCCAACACCAACTCCTGGAGTTCACTCAGACTCACGTCCATCGAGTCAGTGATGCCATCCAGCCATCTCATCCTCTGTCGTCCCCTTCTCCTCCTGCCCCGAATCCCTCCTACCATCAGAGTCTTTTCCAATGAGTCAACTCTTCGCATGAGGTGGCCAAAGTACTGGAGTTTCAGTTTTAGCATCATTCCTTCCAAAGAAATCCCAGGGCTGATCTCCTTTATGATGGACTGGTTGGATCTCCTTGCAGTCCAAGGGACTCTCAAGAGTCTTCTCCAACACCACAGTTCAAAAGCATCCATTCTTCAGCGCTCAGCCTTCTTCACAGTCCAACTCTCACATCCATACATGACCACAGGAAAAACCACAGCCTTGACTAGACAGACCTTTGTTGGCAAAGTAATGTCTCTGCTTTTGAATATGCTATCTAGGTTGGTCATAACTTTCCTTCCAAGGAGTAAGCGTCTTTTAATTTCATGGCTGCAATCACCATCTGCAGTGATTTTGGAGCCCAGAAAAATAAAGTCTCACACTGTTTCCACTGTTTCCCCATCTATTTCCCATGAAGTGATGGGACCGGATGCCATGATCTTCGTTTTCTGAATGTTGAGCTTTAAGCCAACTTTTTCACTCTCCACTTTCACTTTCATCAAGAGGCTTTTTAGTTCTTCTTCTCTTTCTGCCATAAGGGTGGTGTCATCTGCATATCTGAGGTTATTGATATTTCTCCCAGCAATCTTGATTCCAGCTTGTGTTTCTTCCAGTCCAGCATTTCTCATGATGTACTCTGCATAGAAGTTAAATAAACAGGGTGACAATATACAGCCTTGACGTACTCCTTTTCCTATTTGGAACAAGTCTGTTGTTCCATGTCCAGTTCTAACTGTTGCTTCCTGACCTGCATACACATTTCTCAAGAGGCAGGTCAGGTGGTCTGGTATTCCCATCTCTTTCAGAATTTCCCACAGTTTATTGTGATGCACACAATCAAAGGCTTTGGCATAGTCAATAAAGCAGAAATAGATGTTTTTCTGGAACTCTCTTGCTTTTTCCATGATCCAGCAGATGTTGGCAATTTGATCTCTGGTTCCTCTGCTTTTTCTAAAACCAGCTTGAACATCAGGAAGTTCACGGTTCACATACTGCTGAAGCCTGGCTTGGAGAATTTTGAGCATTACTTTACTAGCGTGTGAGATGAGTGCAATTGTGTGGTAGTTTGAGCATTCTTTGGCATTGCCTTTCTTTGGGATTGGAATGAAAACTGACCTTTTCCAGTCCTGTGGCCACTGCTGAGTTTTCCAAATTTGCTGGCATATTGAGTGTAGCACTTTCACAGCATCATCTTTCAGGATTTGGAATAGCTCAACTGGAATTCCATCACCTCCACTAGCTTTGTTTGTAGTGATGCTTTGTAAGGCCCACTTAACTTCACATTCCAGGATGTCTGGCTCTAGGTCAGGCTAATATAAATAAAAGTGTTGGTCATTCAGTCGTGTCCGACTCTTTGCAACCTCATGGACTGTAGCCTGCCAGGTTCCTCTGTCCTTGGGTTTCCCAGGCCAGAATACTGGAGTGGGTTGCAGTTCCCTTCTTCAGGGGATCTTCCCAACCCAACGATCAAATCCGGGTCTCCTACATCGCAGGCAGCTTCTTCACCATCTGAGCCACCAGGGAAACAGTCTGTTTGCATTCTGAACACAATGAATAGCAGCTATCATGAAGGATTAGTATCTGTGAGGACACCCAACCCTTACTGAGAAGGCCAAGCTGTGCCATGACTAGTAAGGACCCCAGATCTCCTGCGTTATCCTAGCCTATGGTCATTTGTCTGCATGAGAATGGCCTTGTGCTTTGGGAAGCCTGTGATTAGTGAAGCGAAGTGAAGTGAAGTCGCTCAGTCGTGTCCGACTCCTAGCGACCCCATGGACTATAGCCCACCAGGCTCCTCCGTCCATGGGATTTTCCAGGCAAGAGTACTGGAGTGGGTTGCCATTTCCTCCTCCAGGGGATCTTCCCCACCCAGGGATTGAACCCAGGTCTCCCGCAGTGTAGGCAGACGCTTTACCATCTCAGCCACCAGGGAAGTCCTGTGATTAGCAGTGTAGTTTTAAGCCAGCATCTTGCTCTCGGAGGTCACCTGTTGCCATAAGTGTCTCCCGTAAGTGGCCCCCAAGGGCTCCTTGCCAAGTGCCCCGAGCTCTCCTCTTCCCAGACCCGAAGTTCCAGGCAGCCCCCGGCCTTGCTTCCGTTGCCCGGATGAACAGGACCTTCTCCCTCGTTTTCTCTAGGTCTGAAGACGTCACCATGGGGACTGCTGGGTGGTGGAAATAAGGGAAGCCCTAGTTCGGGCCAGTTTGCAGCTTGGCTTTAAGGGTTCCCAAAGCCACAGCTTGCTCAGGAAGGAAGGTTGTGTCCCCAAACCACGTGGAACTCTGGGTCAGCCTCTTAAAGATGGATGAAGGCTGACAACCGGGCTAGGGAGGACCCTCGCTTGGGCCTGACTGTGGCTGTGAAATGCATCTGTCCTGAGAACAGACAGGAGTTGGAAGGCCAGGCCCTCCGGGGGAAAGGCGCTTGCCTTGGCCCTGACCTGACCGCATGTGAGCCAGTCACCTTCCCGCTTTCCAGACTCTTGACACAAAGGAGCAGCTGCAGAAGTTACACCAGGTCCTGGGACACTTCCATCTAAACAGCCAGGCTTTGTTATTTGAGCGGGTGAGGATCCAGGGCTTTTCCGCTGCCGATCACCTCCCCTCCACCCGTCTGGGGTCTCAGGAGGAGGGGCACACTCTGCACACGCAGGGAACCTAAGCCCCCGCCTCAGGGTGTTTTGCAGCCTTGGTGGTCCACTTCACCCTTACAGCGGCAGGCAGCCTGAGGTACAGGCGGCTGTGAACACTCCCAGGGCAACCCTCAACCCCGGGGGAACGGAAAGTCCGGGACAAAAGGCCTCGGTCTCTGGTTCTTCAGGGGAGCAATTCTGGGAGACATTCTACAGCATCCCTTGGAGGATCCCCAGCAAGAACGGGCCCCCACGGCTCACAAGGAGAGCCAGTGATGCACACAGCCTCTGCTGGCCTTTCCTCCCGCTCCTCTCCCATCCCCTCACTCCTGGCCCCAGGTCCCTGCCCCAGAAGGCTCCTTGCACCCAAGATCCAGGTCTGGTTCCGAGGCTTTGTTTCAGGGAGAACCTAAACTAAAACATGCATCAGTGAGCAATGGGAGTTTGTTTTCCTTGAACAGTCAGAAACAAAGTTGCTCCTTGGCTGAAGGAGACCACAGAGGGAGCCCGCCCTTTGGCAAGCGGAGAATCCCAGAGGCTGCACCAGCGTGGGCTCAGCTGGGCCTGCCGCTAACACAGGGAGGCCTTCGGGCTGACTGTCGACATAGGCTAGGGTCTGTGGACGGCAAGGGGAAAGAGTCTGGCCCATCCTGGGCTGGGGGGACACATTTTTCCACCCTGGTTCTAGTGCAGAAGGTGCGAAGGGAAAGGCTGTGGGCTGAGATAGAAACGAGTGTTCAAGCGGACCGTGGAGGCCTGGGAGGCCTGAATGGAGATCCCAGGGTCGGAAAGCAAGTGGGCAGGGTGGACGCGTGAAGTGGAGGTGGTCTGGTTACCTGCAGGGACCAGGGCTGCAGGCCAGGATGAGAGGGTCTATCCCCCCATCTGCTGAGGGCCCGGCCTTGAAACAAAAAGCCAGTCAGCCCTCGCGGCTCTGACACAAGACTGTCCCTGGCCTCCAGGCTGTTTGTACGGCAGGAAGTGAGGAGAAGGGGACAGGGATAAAAAAACAGTCCAGCAGGGCCCAAGAGAGACACCTGCAGCCCAAGGGCACAGTTTCCAACCCCAGATAGGAAGAGCAGAACAAAAGGTGACTATTAGCAAAGGGGATTTCCGAGAACCGTCAACAACAACCCAGAAAACAAATAATCACCTGCCTTCCTTCCGGCTGACTCTATGAGGTCGCTTTATTCTTCAGCTCTTGGAGTCGACAGAGAAAACATAGTTCTAGTGTTACTGGGAAAAGAAATATTTTTTCAGGTACTCCAGCAGCAGATTAATTTTTATTTTTACAAGAAAGCTGGGTAGTCAGCTACAAGTACAATTGTTAAAGTAGGGACAGTGAATGTTGTAGAATTACTCAGATTCTCCTGCAATGAAACAGCAGATCAGAACCCATCAATGAATGTAGGATGTAAGAATTTTGACAGTACTTTAAATGATTGAATTTTCCAATACTGTACAACCTCTATCCCACACCCAGTCAAACCAAACCGAAAAAGTCCACCTGAGACCTTCTCAACCGGTTGGTCTTTGAGATGCTGTCATTTCTAGACAAATAGTTTGAGTTCCATAATGACAATAATCAGATTTATTACTGTAGATCATCACAGTTGTTCTCTTGCGAGGACAGAATGCAGTTTGCTGGTGAAGGATTAACCTTTAATCTTAACTAAAATCCTTGCTTCATAATTTCTAGTCTCAAAATGCCTCCACTTAATGTTAATTTTAAATGCAGCAGTGTGTGCTGACGGTAGGGATTTAAACTGCCACGACTTGAATAGGAAACTCACTGCGTACGTTAAACAATTCTTCAGGACTATGTGAAAAGAAGAGAAGTGAAAAGTAAAGGAGAAAAGGAAAGATATAAGCATCTGAATGCAGAGTTCCAAAGAATAGCAAGAAGAGATAAGAAAGCCTTCCTCAGCAATCACTGCAAAGAAATAGAGGAAAACAACAGAATGGGAAAGACTAGAGATCTCTTCAAGAAAATTAGAGATACCAAGGGAACATTTCATGCAAAGATGGGCTCGATAAAGGACAGAAATGGTATGGACCTAACAGAAGCAGAAGATATTAAGAAGAGGTGGCAAGAATACACAGAAGAACTGTACAAAAAAGATCTTCACGACCCAGATAATCACGATGGTGTGATCGCTGACCTAGAGCCAGACATCCTGGAATGTGAAGTCAAGTGAGCCCTGGAAAGCATCACTACGAACAAAGCTAGTGGAGGTGATGGAATTCCAGTTGAGCTATTCCAAATCCTGAAAGATGATGCTGTGAAAGTGCTACACTCAATATGCCAGCAAATTTGGAAAACTCAGCAGTGGCCACAGGACTGGAAAAGGTCAGTTTTCATTCCAATCCCAAAGAAAGGCAATGCCAAAGAATGCTCAAACTACCGCACAATTGCACTCATCTCACACGCTAGGAAAGTAATGCTCAAAATTCTCCAAGCCAGGCTTCAGCAATATGTGAACCATGAACTTCCTGATGTTCAAGCTGGTTTTAGAAAAGGCAGAGGAACCAGAGATCAAATTGCCAACATCTGCTGGATCATGGAAAAAGCAAGAGAGTTCCAGAAAAACATCTATTTCTGCTTTATTGACTATGCCAAAGCCTTTGACTGTGTGCATCACAATAAACTGTGGGAAATTCTGAAAGAGATGGGAATACCAGACCACCTGACCTGCCTCTTGAGAAATGTGTATGCAGGTCAGGAAGCAACAGTTAGAACTGGACATGGAACAACAGACTTGTTCCAAATAGGAAAAGGAGTACGTCAAGGCTGTATATTGTCACCCTGCTTATTTAACTTATACGCAGAGTACATCATGAGAAACACTGGGCTGGAAGAAGCACAAGCTGGAATCAAGATTGCTGGGAGAAATATCAATAACCTCAGATATGCAGATGACACCACCCTTATGGCAGAAAGTGAAGAGGAACTAAAAAAGTGGAAGTGAAAATGGAGAGTGAAAAAGCTGGCTTAAAGCTCAACATTCAGAAAACGAAAATCATGGCATCTGGTCCCATTACTTCATGGGAAATAGATGGGGAAACAGTGGAAACAGTGTCAGACTTTATTTTTCTGGGCTCCAAAATCACTGCAGATGGTGACTTCAGCCATGAAATTAAAAGACGCTTACTCCTTGGAAGGAAAGTTATGACCAACCTAGATAGCATATTCAAAAGCAGAGACATTACTTTGCCAACAAAGGTCCGTCTAGTCAAGGCTATGGTTTTTCCTGTGGTCATGTATGGATGTTGGACTGTGAAGAAGACTGAGCACCAAAGAATTGATGGTTTTGAACTGTGGTGTTGGAGAAGACTCTTGAGAGTCCCTTGGACTGCAAGGAGATCCAACCAGTCCATTCTAAAGGAGATCAGCCCTGGGATTTCTTTGGAGGGAATGATGCTGAAGCTGAAACTCCAGTACTTTGGCCACCTCACGTGAAGAATTGACTCATTGGAAAAGACTCTGATGCTGGGAGGGATTGGGGGCAGGAAGAGAAGGGGACGACAGAGGATGAGATGGCTGGACAGTATCACTGACTCAATAGACATGAGTCTGAGTGAACTCCGGGAGTTGGTGATGGACAGGGAGGCCTGGCATGCTGCGATTCATGGGGTCGCAAAGAGTCGGACACGACTGAGTGACTGAACTGAACTGATGTGAAAAATTAACTTTTTTAGACTCTACTTTTTAATATAATTTTATTTATTAATGTTTGGCCACTCTGGGTCTTCCTTGCTGCTCGGGGTCTTCTCTATTTATGGCGAGCAGGGGCTCCTCTTGAGTTGCATTGTGCAGGCTTCTCACTGCGGTGGGGCCTCTCATTGAGGAGCACAGGCCTACGGCATGCAGGCTCCATTAGCTGGGGCTCGTGGGCCCAGGAGTCGCGGCTCCTGGGCTCCAGAGCACAGGCTCAGAAGTTGTGGCAAAGGGCTTAGTTGCTCCGCAGTAAGTGGGATCTTCCCAGACCAGGGGTTGAACCTGTGTCTCCTGCATTGGCAGGTGGATTCTTTATCACTGAGCCACCAGGGAAGCCCTGAAAAATTAAATTTTAAAAAAGTGAGGATCACACAGAGATGAGTGTGGTTTTACACAATCCAATATATACCTTTCTTTGTTTGTTTAGTTGGCAGTGGGCGTCTGCATGAAAACCATTCTCTCTTCGAACAATTTGAAGTCTCTAGAGTATCGACAAGATGCCTCTAGGCCTGTGCTGTCCAAGGCCGTAGCCACCTGTGGCCTTCCAACACTTGAGAATGAAGCTGGTCAAATTTGAAACATGCCATTAGACTGGTAACAGACTTTGAAGGCTTCCTATGAAAGAAAGAAAGTAAAATATCGCAATAGTTTTTATACTGATGATACACTGAAACGATCATACTTTGGACATACTGGGTTAAAGGAAACATATTGTTAAAGTTAATGCAATCTGTTTCTGCTTCCATTTTTAATGTGTCTGCTAGAAAATGCAGAAGCCCAAATGCACGGCTCCCCCTTCGGTGCTATTGCTGACCTGCTTGTCCTGAAGCGAAGTTCCTGTGCAAAACAGGTGCTGTTTTCCCCTCGAGGGTGTGTTGGGGGCCAAGGTTTATTTTCAGGGGCTGCTGGATGTCCCTTGCGAGTGAGGGTGCTATAGCTCTTTCATCAGGGAGCTCGTCTACCCCACAGCAGCTAGAGGTTGTTTCTACAGTTCCCAGGGCTTTTCTCCCTCCCCCCCACCCCCCTCACCCTGCACCCAACCCTTTTTCCTTTTCTTTCTCCCTCAAAAAGCATGATTGTGTAACTGACTTATCATACATTTTCACAACTATGCAGCCACCACCACACTCCAGTTTCAGGACAGTCCCGGCACCCTGAGGCTTTTCCTCACGCTGTTTTGTACTCAATCCCTGTTCCCAGCAGCCTCTAGGAAACCACTGATTTGCTTTCCAAAGCCATAGTATCTCCTCTTTGCAGAAATTTCATGTAAATGGGATCAAACAATGGGTGGTCTTTTGTGTCTGGCTCCTTTCTCTTAGTGTATTGCTTTCCAGGTTTATCCATGTTTGCAGGGCTGCTGTGGCCAGCTCCAGCGTTTTAGCCTAGAGGAGAGAGAAAGGGGTGGAAGGAAATTTGGGGGCATTCCTCAATGAATTTGTACGAGCTTAGAAAAGTTGCTGAGGGAAATAAAACCACGTCAAGAATTTCATGTCACGCTGGGATGTGATAAGTTACTGATGGTCTGTCTTTCCTCCTGTTTTAAAAATAAAATGGACTGCACTGGAAAACAATATTCATTTTTCCATTTTACCTTCCTGTTCTTGCCCCTAAAGTGACACAATTCGTACATAATTGTAGTCATAGGATAGATAAAATTGTGATATCCTACAGTTCTTCTCCCTTACTGAGTGCTTTTTAAAATAATGATGATAAATTTGCTCTCCAGTATCCATGCTCTCTCACCTGGAAACTGAGCAGATGTAACTGCTTTTTATGGAATTTAACAGCGTGACAGTCACTCATTTGTTCAAAGAAGTATGAGTTTTACGACGCCACTTATATTGGAATCTAGCCATATGAATAGAACATCCCACGGTCCTAAGACTTTACACTGCAAGTCATGCTGTTTGTCTGATTAACAGACAAGAACAGAGAAGAAGAAACACTCCAGGGACTCAGTTTTCCTTGCTAATAAGCAGGTACCAAAATAAAGAATATATTCTGACACAGCCACCCCGCTCCTCTCCCCCTCCCCTGACCCACCCACCCCCTGGCTTAAAATCACTGACAAGTGTTAACCATAATAATGGCTCTGAAGTGTGTGGGTGGCTGGGATTGTTGATAAACACACTCATAAAGGCCAAATCACACATAAGTTGCTGAAGCAATATTGGGGTGAAAATCACAGGCTATGGCAAGAAGGGGAGGGCAGGGAGCCGCTGAAAGATGCAGGGTGGAGTTAAACCTCTTTCAGTAACATTTTAAAATCAAATAAAGGAGAGGCTCATCTGTTTACTGTCTCTTTTGCCCGTGATGGCACATCTCCCCCACCATCCCCACTGAAGCAACGCCGGGCGGGGGCTGGTGGCGTTCAAAGGCAGCTCTCTCTCCCACACACGGGCCTTTCCCCAGGCACCCGTGTGGCCTGTCTGTGGGCGGCTTCCGCCACCACAGCTCTCTGGGCTCACACGTGAGACCCCCAGCCAGCCCTCAGAGACAAGGGAGAGTTGCTGGTGGATGAGCCCACCACCCCCTCACCCTGGCAGGACAGCTGGCCATGTTCTGCATGACCTCTCAGAGGCCCCCGGCCCCCCCACCCCGCTGCCCTCGGAGGCAGCCTGCTGGTTAACCTTTGTAGCTGTGCCCCCTCCCCTCCACCGCATCCTGCTTCCCCTACTGTGAGGCCTGGAATCACTTCCCAAATGCAACCTGCCACAAATCCTTGGGTTCTGCTTTTGGGGACATCAACTAAGATGGCTACCACATTTTTAGATGAATGTAGACTTTGAAGGGATTCTGTGACTACTTCTTTTTCAGCTGAATTTTTCAGTGTAAGGTATAGTTCGGGCCGAGGCAGAAAAAGGAAAGACGACCTCAACAGAAGTAGGTTCAGAAGTATTCAGGCAAGAAGGGGCGACAGTCAGCCTAACAACCAGGCTGAGCACGGAGAGGGATCAGGGAGGCTCCATATTTATTGGGAGGTTTGTGGAAGTGATAAGGGAAACGTTAATCAGGCGGGATGTTTTGGGTATTCTTTAGTTGAGATGGCATTTGTAGTTGGGCAGGAGGTGATAAGTCTTCTGGGCAGGTGTAGGGGGTGGAAGGTTTCTGGACAGGGGGTGATAAGTCCCAGACAGATGCAACCGGCCTGGAGCATCAGGGCAGGACCTAAAGTTCTGTTTTTTTTTTTTTTTAATTTGGGGCCCAGACAGGTTAGAACGAAGGCCCGTGAACTCTATGTCCAGACCCACGAAGTCCGCACCCAGGACGAGCTCCTGCAGCAGAGGGAGGCTCTGCTCAAACTCATCGGCGCCTATGTCCATGGCCACGCAGCAGCTCGGCGGAGGGCGCCCAGTGAGTGCGGCCACGCGTCGCCTCGCAGTTCTAAAGTTCTGTTTTGTTTTCTCTGAAGTTAGATGATTCAGCAAGGGCCTTTGAAACTGTTGTTTTCTCTTCTAGGCCCCAGAAGACTCCTTCATTCAGGTCATTCTTAGGAAGACCTGAAGAATGGAAACCAAAGCAATGAGAGTCATAACAAACAGCAGCTCTATTCTGGAGTGGTGTCACCTGAGGTTACCATGTTCCTACATCCAAATTCACTCTGCTCACCACACGACAGGCCAAGAAACCCGAGAGACAAGGTGTTGAGACAAGGAATATGACTTTATGCGGAAAGCTGGCAGACTGAGAAGATGGCAGACTAATGTCTCAAAATAACCTCTTGTCAGGGTCTGGATGCCAGATTCTTTTATAGAACTGAGGGGGAGGAGGTGAGGGGGTAAAGTAAAAGGCCATCAATCTTGCAGCTATCCCCTGGACTGGCCTCAGGATGAGATACGTTAATTTCTTCCTTCCTGTAGTCATCCAGCATATTAAAAAGCAGACACATTACTTTGCCAACAAAGGTCCATCTAGTCAAAGCTATGGTTTTTCCAGCAGTCATGTATGGATGTGAGAGTTGGACTATAAAGAAAACTGAGCACCGAAGAATTGATGCTTTTGAACTGTGGTGTTGGAAAAGACTCTTGAGGGTACCCTGGACTGCAAGGAGATCCAATCAGTCAATACTAAAGGAAATCAACCCTGAATATTCATTGGAAGGACTGATGCTGAAGCTGAAATTCCAATACTTTGACCACTTGATGCAAAGAGCTGACTCATTTGAAGAGACCCTGATGTTGGGAAAGATTGAAGGCAGGCAGAGAAGGTGAGGACAGAGGATGGGATGGTTGGATGGCATCACTGACTCAATGGCCATGAGTTTAAGCAAGCTCCGAGAGCTGGTGATGGACAGGGAAGCCTTGGCATGCTTCGGTCCATGGGGTCGCAACGAGTCGGACATGCCTGAGCAACTGAACTGAACTGAACTGAACTGTAGCCATCCACAGGTGGAGGGAGTCATGGTGTCTCCCTGAACAAACAACTTTGGCTTAACCTTCAGGCACAGGGGCAGAGGTCCCTGCGGCAGGCCATCATGTAAGATTATAATAACAAAAGCAATGAAAAGCAAAGGTTAAAGTCAAAGAAACACATCCAGCCTGGAGTAAAAATGGGCTCTTCCCTGTAATAATGTCTCCCTGATTCTACAGTAAACACTCTGTGTTCTGGGACCAGGGGGCTGGACACTGCCCAAAGCTTCACATGCATTAACTGATTTCTTTCTTAAAACAGCCCCCTGAAGTGAGGATTACTACTGTACTCATTTACCAAGGAGAAAATTGGGAGGTGAAAGTTTATTTGGCCACAGTCACAAGGTTCAAAAAAGCAGCAGCCGGATTCCAGCCCAGGCAGCCTGGTTTCAGATCCTCAGAGCATAGCCTTTGACACAGGCCTGAGCCTGGGAGAGACATTTGATAAGCGCTCACTTGACTGAGGAATTACTGCATGTGGAGAAAGGAAAGAAGATGGTCTATGTAATATCTTCAAATGTTTGATCATGAACCCTTTGGCAGTCTGTGAAGTCTATAGAGTCTTTCCCAAAACAATACACACACACACACTCACACATATAAATATTTGGCCATGTATGTATGTGTGTATATATATGTGTGTGTGTGTGTGTGTGTGTGTATATATATATATATTTGGCCGTGTTGTGAGACATGTGGGATTCTAGTTCCCCAACCAGGGGTCAAACCTGCTTCCCCTGCGGTGGAAGAGTGAAGTCTTAACCACTGGGCCACCAAGAGAGTCCCCAAATCAATATTTTCAAGGGCATAAAAGAAAACACAAAAGATTACAGAGGAAACCAATTGTATTAAAATGCATCTATTGAAATACTACCAACAATTGTGACAGAGCAATATATACATCCATCCTATAGGGGTGATTACATACTGCAATGGGCTCCATAAATGTCTCAAATCTGCATGTGATGGGAATGGACTGAGCTGCCCAAGGGGCTTGATGCCTTTAGGAAAGGCTTCAGAATGGCTTGCCCAGAATCTGAATTACAAGACCTCTTCCCTCCGAGTCACCCTCCAACCTTCATGAGCTTCCTAAAATACAGGTTTGGTTGTATTTCTCACCCATCTTAAACCTTTCAATGCTGGCCTTCCACTGTCTCCAGAATAAAGTCTAGGATGCCCAGGATGACGTTCAAGGTTTGCGTCACCTGAGCCCAGTGATTTACCTTACCAACCTCTGGCCAGTGTCTCCTGTGTTCCTTACACTCCAGCTGCAGTAAGTTCCCTGCTTCCTGGGCCTAGACTGAGGGAGAGCCCCATGGCAGAATCCTTTCCCTTCAGATGAAACTTCTCTTCAAAGTCTTCACCCATGGCCCCCCTCCCAGGTAAAATTAATCACTCCTCTGACTGCACATAACTCTTTCCACAGGCCTCTACCATAGCCTAAGTAACAGATGATGTTACAGTTACTGTGGGCATATGTTCGGGATTGCTACATGAATAATACCTTCTTAATCTCGGACAGGACCCAGCAGAACCTCCGGCCCAGGATGAGAGTTCAGTTATCGTTGGTTAAAACCGATCTAAGGGTGGGATGTGAGCAGCTGATTTGTTACAAATTTAAGATAACCATGTGGACCGTCTCAGTATTTCCCAGCAAACAATTATGGATCGTTAAAATCACTGCAGATGGTGATTGCAGCCATGAAATTAAAAGACACTTACTCCTCGGAAGGAAAGTTATGACCAACCTAGACAGCATATTAAAAAGCAGAGACATTACTTTGCCAACAGAAGTCCGTCTAGTCAAAGCTATGGTTTTTCCAGTGGTCATGTATGGATGTGAGAGTTGGACTGTGAAGAAAGCTGAGAGCCAAAGAATTGATGCTTTTGAACTGTGGTGTTGGAGAAGACTTTTGAGAGTCCCTTGGATTGCAAGGAGATCCAACCAGTCCATCCTAAGGGAGATCAGTCCTACCCAGGACTTCATTGGAAGGACTGATGCTGAAGCTGAAACCCCAATACTTTGGCCACCTCATGCGAAGAGGTGACTCATTGGAAAAAAACCCTGATGCTTGGAGGGATTAGGGGCAGGAGGAGAAGGGGACGACAGAGGATGAGATGGCCGGATGGCATCACCGACTCAATGGATGTGAGTCTGAGTGAACCCCGGGAGTTGGTGATGGACAGGGAGGCCTGGCCGGAGAAGGCAATGGCACCCCACTCCAGTACTCTTGCCTGGCAAATCCCATGGAAAGAGGAGCCTGGTAGGCTGCAGTCCATGGGGTCGCTAGGAGTCAGACGCGACTTCACTTTCACTTTTCACTTTCATGCATTGGAGAAGGAAATGGCACCCCACTCCAGTGTTCTTGCCTGGAGAATCCCAGGGACGGGGGAGCATGGTGGGCTGCTGTCTATGGGGTCGCACAGAGTCGGACACGACTGAAGTGACTTAGCAGCAGCAGCAGGGAGGCCTGGCGTGCTGCGATTCATGGGGTTGCAAAGAGTCAGACACGACTGAGTAACTGAACTGAACTGAACTGAACTGAGACATCTAGGAACGAAGCTTCAAGTGATCCACCTAAATCATGAGACTTCCTTGAAAACGGGTTATCTTCAAATTCCATGTCTGGCTATCTCTTGCATAATATATTAACATTTGTTATCAAAATAATGTCACTGGTTTTGTTCAAATGTTTAAGTAAAATGGACATTTTCTTGAAAAAATCTGTCCTCTTACTCCTGTGTCTTCTGCTGCTGCTCATAATCCTGTGGGTGCAGGTACCCAGGCTGAGACGCAGGGATCTAGGGCTCCTCCTCTAGACCCAGAGACGAGGGCACCATTTGGCTGACTTTTACCTGAAGTCCCAGGAGAGCCCTCCGCCCCCCCACCTCCAGGCAGCTGGCTGCTAAACATGCCGCATCTGGCAGGACTCTGCCTCCCAGCAAGTTCAGATAATTATCCCCAAACCTGTCCATTTTCTCATCCTCCTCCAAGGTCTTCCGGGGGTGACTCACTCTGTGACATGAAGCAGCTGGCTGGGTTTTTCCACGATGTCCCTTTGTGTTTGCTGCTCTTGTTTTCATGATTCTTTGGTGGCTCTTGAGGCTTTATGACCCCTGACACCTGACTTCCTCCTTGTCCTCATGCTTTTCTTTGACTGAGGTGGGCCTGAGCACGTGCCCAAGTCCTTCCTTTAATCTCAGTTTGATCTGCTTTCTTATGTTTTAACTACAGTGGAGTGGAAAGAGCGTGGGTTTTTGAGCCGAGCAAAGCTGGTTGCCGCCCTGGCTCTGCTGTTAACTGGCTGTGTATCAGTGTGCAAACGATGTCACCGCTCCTGGCCACAATACACTCATCAGGGCACATGGGAACGATCACATCCATTCTCCAGAATGTTGTGAGGAATAAAGGTTAGGTCTGTAGATGTACGTACCTTATTCAGTATCTGGCACAGAGTAAATGAGAAACGTGATTCTCATTTCTTTCCTTCTACTGGAGAGAGAGTCTAGCTCTGTGGTCTGAAACTCTGGTTGGTGTTGGTGAAGAGCCCAGTGAAGAGCCAGAGGCAGTGACATCTGCAGGTGGCCACGCCCTGGGGGTAGGGGGTAGGGTACCCTGCCTTAGTATCTCCAGCTCCTACCCAGGGGGCTTATAGCTATGATTCAACAAATATCTGTAGACTGAATAAATGGGTAAAGAGACAAGAGACTACTTTCTTCCAGAATGATAAAGGACTGGAGATGAATAAGTTATGTCAAAGCAATCAGATATTAATGATGTGTACCATGTGACAAACACATTTCCAAAAACCTGTCTGCTCCCTGCATCTCTGACCCTGCCTGCCAGCAGCTCAGCAGCAACCACGCTGGGGGAGCGGGCGGAGGTGGCCGAGGCCTGGGAGGGTCAGGCAGCGTAAGCCCAGAGCGGGTGGGCCGAGTGGAGCATGAGGATGCAGGGGTCAGCGGTCAGGGCAAGCGGGGTCAGCGAGAACAGCCCGGAGAGGCGTTGCGCTGTGATTACTATTGTTTCGGCATAAATACATGTTGTTGTGTTTTAGCTCTGACAGGTAATTGCTGTGTTTCTGGGCCACGGTGACAGGCTCTGACCGCGGAGGTGTCTGTGACGAGTGAGCTCAGATGACTGAGCTCGGCGTGGCATTACCGCGGTCTGAAAGGCTGGTGACCCTGTCCCCCCAGCCTGGGTCCTGCCTCGTGACCGCCCCAGCCCCTCCCTCTCCACACCTCAGCCACGGGGCTCTCTCCCCCTACCGAATGTGGTCTTGTTGACCTCCCACCTCTGACCGCCCACAGTCCTGTCCCGGTGAGAGTCCAAAGCCCGCCCTCGGCACTCAGCACCCAGCCCCTGCCCGCCCGCAAGACTGGCACGCACAGACAAGCCAAGCCCACGCCCTCCTCGCGGCCTCTGTGGCTCCCGGTCCCTTCCTCCCAGGGCTGACCCTTCCTGCACACTCGGATGGTTCGTTTCCCACGGCGTCTGTCCCCGACTCTGAGCGAGCAAGCTCCCTCCCTCCCTCCCTGAGCCTCCGCACTCTTATTTTCTCCATATCCCTATGATCACCTTATCTGTTTGTTTCTGGTCTGCTTTCGTTCATTTTCCCTTCCCTTGATGACATGCAGGTCTCAAGGATTTACATCTGTTTGCTTCATTGCTCTGTCTCCGGCCAAAGGGCCCCTCCGAGGTGCTCAGTCACCATTTGGTTTGGTGAATAATAGATAAAACCTGTCCCACGGAGAACAGACAAGCTCGTGCGGCAGAATCTCTGCCAACCCCTTGCCACCGTCCCTGCAGGGTGGAGATAGCCATGTGTGACTCTGCACAGCGCAGGGCTCCCAGGAGCTCTTTAGGGGCCCCTGACACCACAGGGTAACCCAGGAAGCTGCTGACGACCGCCCTGCCATGGAGCCCTCCTACCAGGCCAGGAGAGTGACCGCTTGGAAACTGTCACCACAGCTGACGTGAACACCGAGGTGGAGTCCCGCACTAGGCAGCCGCCTAGGTCAAGAGTGATGGTGTTGTTCCGGAAGAGTTCACTAACAACGAAAATGGACTCTGGGTATCTCAATAAAATGGGAGCTTCCTGGAACGATGTCAGAGGCTTGCAGTTCCAGAAAGAGAAATGGAACTGGCACAATTAAGCCAGGGAAGCAAGGAAGTGCAAGGCAGAGCAGATGAACCTCGGAGGACATGAAGGCCGGCCACGGACGCCACCGGGGCAGGAAACCCACCCCGCTTCCCAAGGATGTTAGGCGGGCCCCTGCCCTCTCTCGTCCGCTCCCTTCAGGGTTGGGAAAGGGCAACCTTATCTGAAAGGGTGTCTGTGGATTAACAAAGCAGCACGCATGCCCTGCCAGGTCTGCCTGCTGAGAAACAGGCGATGCTCACACCCACCTCTGAAGGACCTGGTCAAACCTGGGCTTTGTCATGACCACAGGGGCACAGTGGTCCCAGCGAGTCCAGGACAGGCTTGTTCTGGCAGCCAAGCAGGTGTCAGAGAGCCCCACGCCTTCCAGGAGCAGCGGGTCAGGACCTGAGTGAAGCCTGCAGGACGAGAGTCAGCACGGAGGGATGAGGCATGTGCTTGCGTGGAGGTGGCGCCTCCCCCAGGCAGCCCCCCGTGAACACACCTGGGATGGGATGCTCTCTGACATCACGAGTCTCTCCTCTCCGAAGTGCTGACGAACGGGCTCATGGGGGGATGTCCTAATTTTGAATCAACCTCTACGGGTGTGAGGCATCGAGCAGATTGTGAGAGCTAGTTGTTTCATTTTCAGAAATTTTCAAGCCAGTTAAGATCGTGCTGCTAGCTTAAAATTAGCACCATTCTTTGCTAGAAGCAAAATTAGCTTAAAATGAACTGTGCTTAAAATTAGTCCAGGTTGGAGTATTTACACCACAAGAATTGACAAAGGCTGCAAATCAGGCCTTTTAAAAATCTTTCCCAGAGCTGGGTTATTAAACCAGCAAATTATTGCTTATATTCCTGAAATAACTCTGCCTGGTCTTACTTTATTTTTATCATAACTGGATTTTATTTTTAATCATAAATGAGATTTGTCCGTAGTTTTATTCTGTTTTTTGCTTTGGGGATACATTCTTTGTCAGCTTTATTTCTTAAAGTTTTCCATATTTTTCTAAGGCCAGTTTTTATCTCTGATTTTCAATCATCTAGGGAATATTTTTAAATGCAGGGGCCCAGGGCATGCACCTGATTAATTAAATCAGAATATCTGGGGGTGGGACTCAAATGTCAGTATTTTTTAAAAAAAACTCTTCACATAATTCCATTATTCAGCCAAAGTTGAGAACCACTCCCTCAGCCCAAGTTTCTTGATCACTAATATACATGCATCACCTTTCTAATGGATTTAACTCCTGTTAAAACACAGAATTTAATTTAGCAGCGAGGATGGGGGCCAATAAACTCCCAGTGATGCTGATGCTGCTGGCCCATGGATCACACTTTGAGTAGCAAGGACTTGAATAACATTGTAATTATCTATATCTTCAATTATTTATTTATTTATTTATTTTTGGCTGTGTACAGCCAAAAATAAATAAAAATTTTAAAGGCTCTAGAGAGTGAGTTCAGTATTTGCAGCATACAGGCTATTGCCCCGTGGCATGTGCAATCTTTCCAGACCAGGGATTGCACCTGTGTCCCCTGCATAAGCAGGTAGATTCTTAAGCACTGGACCGATAGGGAAACTCAGTCGTGTCTGACTCTTTGTGACCCATTGGACTGTAGCCCACCAGGCTCCTCCCTCCGTGGGATTTTTCAGGCATGAATACTGGGGTGGTTGCCATTTCTTTCTCCAGGGTATCTTCCTGACCCAGGACGGAACCTGGGTTTCCTGTATTGCAGGCAGATTCTTTACCATCTGAGCCATCAGGGAAGCCCCTCTGTATTTTAAAGATTAAGTGAAACTCAGTTACACAGCCATTTCATTCTGATGGGGCCTTTTCCACATCAAATCTTGTTACTTTTCCATTCTATAAATGTTTTATTTAAAATTTGTTCCTACATCAATTTTGGTATTTAACATTTTGTGAGGAGTCTTTTTTCTAGGTTTTCAAATTGACTACCATAGAGTGACATTTAACGGTCTCTTTCATTATTTTAAACTTTCCTGTATCTGAAATTACAGCAATTCAAAAATCAATAGTTTAAAAAATATTACTCCAATCAACCAAACATCTGTGACTGACTAATCCTTGAGCTCCAGTAGTTTTTTTCTTTTTTTTAATATTTACTTCTTTGGCTGCACGGGGGTCTCAGCTGCAGCACTTGACCGCTTAGCTGAGGCGTGTGGCATATAGTTGCATGACCAGGGATTGAACCTGCATCGCGAGCACAGAGCCGCAGCCACTGGGCCACCAGAGAAGTCACCATTTTTCTGGTTTTGAGTTGAGCTTTTGACTCCAGAAGAGTCTGTTGAGATATACTACCAAAGATGTAATCTCAGAAACAGTTTCAGAGCTGCGTTCTGCTTCAGCTCAGTTCAGTTCAGTTGCTCAGTTGTGTCCAACTCTGTGACCCCATGGACTGCATGCAGCACACTAGGCTTCCCTGTCCATCACCAACTCCCGGAGTTTACTCAAACTCATGTCCATTGAGTCGCTGATGCCATCCAACCATCTCATCCTCTGTCGTCCCCTTGTCTTGCCTTCAATTTTTCCCAGCACCAGGGTCTTTTCAAATGAGTCAGTTCTTCCCATCAGGTGGCCAAAGTATTGGAGTTTCAGCTTCAGCATCAGTCCTTCCAATGAATATTCAGGACTGATTTCCTTTAGGATTGACTGGTTGGATCTCCTTGCAGTCCAAGGGACTCTCAAGAGTCTTCTCCAACTCCACAGTTCAAAACCATCAATTCTTCCAGTGCTCAGCTTTCTTTATGGTCCAACTCTCACATTCATATATGACTACTGGAAAAACCATAGCCTTGACCAGATGGACCTTTGTTGGCAAAGTAATGTCTCTGCTTTTTAATATGCTGTCTAGGTTGGTCATAACTTTCCTTCCAAGGAGCAAGCCTTTTAATATCAAGGTTTCAGTCCGCATCTGCAGTGATTTTGGAGCCCAAGAAAATAAAGTCTGTCACTGTTTCCCCATCTATTTGCCATGAAGTGATGGGACTGGATGCCATGATCTTAGTTTTTTGAATATTGAGCCTTAAGCCAACCTTTTCACTTTCCTCTTTCACTTTCATCAAGAGGCTCTTTAGTTCCTCTTTGCTTTCTGCCATAAGGTTGGTGGCATCTGCATATCTGAGGTTATTGATATTTCTCCCAGAAAACTTGATTCGAGCTTATGCTTATCCAGCCCAGCATTTCACATGATGTACTCTGCATATAAGTTAAGTAAGCATGGTGACAATATAGAGCCTTGATGTACTCCTTTCCCAATTTGGAACCAGTCTATTGTTCCATGTCCAGTTCTAACTGTTGCTTCCTGACCTGCATACACATTTCTCAAGAGGCAGGTCAGGTGGTCTGGTATTCCCATCTCTTGAAGAATTTTCTACAGTTTCTTGTGGTCCACACAGTCAAAGGCTTTGGCATGGTCAATAAAGCAGAAGTAGATATTTTTCCGGAACTCTCTTGCTTTTTCAATGATCCAACAGATGTTGGCAATTTGATCTCTGGTTCCTCTGCCTTTTCTAAATACACCTTGAATGTCTGGAAGTTCATAGTTCACGTACTGTTGAAGCCTGTCTTGGAGAATTTTGAGCATTACTTTGCTAGCGTGTGAGATGAGTGCAGTTGTGCGGTAGTTTGAGCATTCTTTGGCATTGCCTTTCTTTGGGATTGGAATGAAAACTGACCTTTTCCAGTCCTGTGGCCACTGCTGAGTTTTCTCAATTTGCTGGCATATTGAGTGCAGCACTTTCACAGCATCACCTTTTAGGATTAGGAATAGCTCAGCTGGAATTCCATCACCTCCAGTAGCTGTGTTCGTAGTGATGCTTCCTAAGGCCCACTTGACTTTGCACTCCAGAATGTCTGGCTCTAGGTGAGTGATCACACCATCCTGGCTATCTGGGTCATTAAGATCTTTTTTGTACAGTTCTTTGGTGTGTTCTTGCCACCTCTTCTTAATATCTTCTGCTTCTATTAGGTCTGTACCGAATTATGCTTACTACTATGTAATTAAATCACTTTATATGGGGAAACTGAGGCACAGAGGGGCATATGACTTACACTTCCTACTGAAGTTCAGTTACGGATAGAAGATACATCACCTCCAGTCCTTAGTGTAACTTCCACAGTTCAATAACTTATTAATATTGCCAAATGTGAATAATATATAGGGAACCTAAGGCCTTTTATATTCAGACCCCTTTTGTGATGTTCCATGATCCCACAGAGGAAGCGCTGTTATTAAGAAAACCAATTATGGAAACTTGTGTACCATTTGTGAAAAAGTATAATGGTACTTCCCTGGTGGCTCAGAAGTAAAGAATCCTCCTGCCAATGCAGAGACATGGGTTCAATCCCTGGGTCGGGAAGAGCCCACTCCAGTTTTCTTGCCTGGGAAATTCCATGGACAGAGGAGCCTGGTGGGTTACAGTCTATGGGGCGTTAAAAGTGTCAGACACGACTTAGCTAGGAAAGACCAACAACAGTGGGCCTTCAGTGCATTAGCTGGGGTCAGGATGGGGCGGGGGAGACAGTTTAGTCCATGACGGGAGCCAGATGGATATCTGCAGTTCTGAGAGCAAACAGAGACTTGGCTCAGGAATATGCTGAGTCACCCCCTCCCCCATCATTTTATCCCACTGCTAAATTTATTTTGTCCTTCAGTTCAGTTATGCCTCAAACATTAATCAGGTCTCAGCTGTGCCCAGAACTGTGCAGCTACTGGACACAGGGTGCTGCCATCATGGAGAGGTCACAGCGCTGCTGGGCCAGCACCCCCATGGCCAGGTCCTGGCTGGAGGCTCTGGTGACAGAGACCTGCTTCCTGGAGAAGGTGACTCTGACTCACCCTGAAATATGCGATAGAATCATTCCATCAAGGAGGAGGGGGCTCATTTAAACAGTAAGCCTCCAAAGCATCCCTATTTGCCTAGACCCACCTGGGAGGGGAGCTTAGGGTTTGCCTTAAAAGTTTCTGCTCAATGTGGGCCACGGATCAGGAGCATCGGATCACCTGGGAGCTTCTTAGCTAGAAGGGGATCCCAGAGCCCATCTCAGACTCACCGAATCAAACTCCGTAGCTTAACAAGATCTCTAGGGGATTCGTGTGAGCATTAAAATCCAGAAAACACTGATCAAATACAGTGCTGCTGTTCACAACTGGAGAAACCAAGACCCAGAGAGAGGAAGTGATCCTTTCACGATGACACAGCAATTAGAACCAAAAAAGCCCGAGATCTAAGCCCCCAATGCCCAACTTGCAAATATCTTTCTTCCATAGATTAGCATATCTGAGATGTTCATATCACACAAGGAGGCTGATATTTTTACACAACTAGCCCTGGAGGCCTCACCAAGGGCTCTCACCTATCAGGTGAGCACTCGGGACCCTGACAATTTTCCTCTGTTGACAGTGCTCTGGCCACTGTTTGGGGTGGTTTGACTACTTTCAGGCAGCCTTCCACCACGTTTGTATGTTCCTGGGCGTTCACTGGTCTCCCTGCTCTTGTTGACACAGTCGCTGCTGCCGCAGAGAAGGGATTAAATGCATCCTGGAGCCTGCGGTCCCAGGACAGCCTCTGGCTGAGGTGTGCTCCCATCTTCCATGTGTTTCTCTCATTTCCTTGGTTCATTCCTTCACATGGCGGACACTGCTAATTGTCTGGGTCCTGGAATCTCAATCCTTGAATTTGGTTGAAGGTGTTTTGAGACTCGTGGTACCTCTATACACCTCACAGAAGCAAAGGCAAATACTTCTTGAAGAAAGGACTCTTCAATTTACGCCTAAAATAATTCAATGAGGCAAACGAACAAGGCAGTTTTATTGATACCTTTGGGAACTGGAAACTCCATCATGTAATGTAGTCTTCCCAGAACTAAGTGGAACTTCCAACAACAACAAAACGCAGTTACCAAAACACGTACCTATCAATACATACATACATACTAACTTCAACGGAAGCTTCACAGCAAGAGTCATACAACCGAAGAAGGAAATAGAGAATTCAAACCTGGAAGACACGTTTGAAGAAATGACCCAGAATGTCATTCCAAGAGGCAACAAGATGGAAAATACAGAAGAGAAGAGACATAGACAAAATATCTTTAAAGCCTGAGCGCACGTTTCACCGGAGGCCTGAAAGGACTGAGACAGGTGAAGGTCTGACGGGGTGGCCTTTACGGCACTGCCGGATCCAAGGTGTGCTGAAAAACAAGGACAGTCTCCGCGCCCGCGCTGACAGGCAGGTGCCTTCTCCTTGGAATCTGAGAGGCAGATCAGAGGGCTGAGGCCCCCTCCAGCCTCATCCTCGGCTACAGCGTTTCCCCTCTGGGTGTCTTTTTATTTCTCTTTCATCTATTTCCAGTAGGTCCTTATCCTATGTGTGAAATTTTTTTTTTAAATCCAGTGTTTATTTTGGATTTTACACACAGACATAGTTCCTAGGCAAAAAAAATAATATATATATAGTTCAGTGAATATGAAGTGCCTTCCTTTTTTCTGGCATTGCTGATGCTAGAGACATCTAGGACAGAAACCAAATTCTTTGTGGAGGCTGAGCGGCAGGCCCGCCCCCGGCAATCGTGTGGTTTGTACACCCCATGAAAACACCTGCTAAGATGATGGAGGGGCTAGAGAGCAGCCACAGCTCTGCTCGCCAAGCTGTGCACCCTGGCAAGATGCTTTATCAGTCAGAGGGCGCCTTCCACACAGAAACGCTACACCACGCTACACTCCGGCTGCATCTGCCCTAAGCAGGACTTCTATTTATTTTGCACAAAAGTGCTCATTCCTTAATGGGGTTCCACCAAACCATCCACTGGAGAAGTGTCTAAATGAAAGAAAAATTCCTTCTCAGTTACCTCAAAGGCCTGCCAAAGCTAGGTAGCCCTGTGTGTGTGTGTGTGTAAGGGCATGGCTTGTAGGCTAACTCATTGCCCAGTTTCACGTGGTCTGAGGGCCCTGTGTTGCAGGACTGTGATGCTGAAACCAGGCCGGCCCTGGCAAACTGGCAGGGCCGGCCACCCCACTCTGGGGAATTTCCTCTAGCTGGGCACCTTCGGACTGTCACTTCATGGTGGAGTGAAGTTCCTGGCACTTCCCTGTCTCATCCCCACTCTGGGGAATTTCCTCTAGCTGGGCACCTTCGGACTGTCACTTCATGGTGGAGTGAAGTTCCTGGCACTTCCCCTGTCTCATCCCCTGTGGGCACCTCCGGACTGTCACTTCATGGTGGAGTGAAGTTCCTGGCACTTCCCCTGTCTCATCCCCTCTGGTTTCCTTGCCTCGGGGTGAGCCTGGGTTTAAAGGGCACAGACATCACAGAGGGAAGAAGCCCGATCCTGCAAAGTGTGCCTCTGCTGGGGACGTTCTGGCGTCAGCGCCTCAGACCTCCTGATTGACTTAGAAGCTCGCTCCTTTTCTCCCCATCCCTCTGTCCCAAAGGTGCATTTCCTCTTTGCACAACTCTTCTTTCTTCCTACCTCTGTCCTGCACGCCCTCAGAGCACTACTTCTCTGCTCTTTCGATGGCTGAATAAAAAAGGCTCCCTTCCTAACCTGACCCCCAGGCACACCTCTGAGTTCCTGGTTGCTTTATTTAGTTGCCTTCCTCCCCTCCTGGACTAAAAAAGGTTTATTTGTTGCAAAATATTTAGAGTACAGACAAGTAGTAACATTTTATGGGACTGAATTTCTTACCAGTAATTTTTCTATGAATATTTTTACACAGTTCAGAACAGACTGCATAGTTTTATATTTGGATTTTCTTTTTTTAACTTAACAACATGAACACTCTATTTAAATCCTAAAAACATTTTCCTATGACAGTCATATCAGCAAGATAGCAGGCCAGGAAGTTATAGACCCTGCTTCCCCCACAGAGACACCTAATTAACCACAATGTTTATAGACCAGAACCCCTCCATGAGAACTCAAGAGCCCAACTGAGAAGCTGTAACACCCATACCCTGTAAAACCAAGAAGGGATCCCAGCAAAAGGGGATGCTACAGTTATGCTGTTGTTCAGTTGCTCAGTTGTTTCTGACTCTTTGCAACCCCATGGATGGCAGCACACCAGGCTTCCCTGTCCTTCACTATCTCCCTGAGCTTGCTCAAACTCATGTCCATTGAGTTGGGGAGGCCAGCCAACCATCTCATCCTCTATCATCCCCTTCTCCTCCTGCCTTCAATCTTTCCCAGCATCAGGATCTTTGGCAATGAATCAGCTCTTCACATCAGGTGGCCAAAGTATTGGAGTCTCAGCTTCAGCATCAGTCCTTTCAATGAATATTCAGGGTTGATTTCCTTTAGGATTGACTGGTTGGATCTCCTTGCAGTCCAAGGGACTCTCAAGAGTCTTCCCCAACACCACAGTTCAAAAGCATCAATTCTTCAGCCCTCAGTCTTCTTTATGGTCCAACTCTCAAATCCATACATGACTACTAGAAAAACTATAGCTTTGATATGCACCTTTGTCAGCAAAGTAATGTCTCTGCTTTTTAATATGCTGTCTAGGTTTGTCATAGTTTTTCTTCCAAGGAGCAAGCTGTAGACCATCCTTCTCTCACAGAGACACCTAATTAACCACAATATATAGATCAGAACACCTCCATGAGAACTGTAGCACCCAACTGAGAAGCTGAAACACCCAATCCACTGTAAAACCAAGAAGGGATCCCAGCAAAAGGGGATGCTACAATTACATTGTTGTTAGTCACTCGGTCATGTCCAACTCTTTGCGACCCCATGGACTGCAGCACACCAGGCTTCCCTGTCGTTCACTATCTCCTGAAGCTTGCTCAAACTTGTGTCCGTTGTAATTCCTATAACTCAGCAGCAACAAAATCAAACTACTCAATTAAAAATGAGAAAAAGACTGGAAGAGTCATTTTTCCAAAAGTGATGTATAAATAGTCAAGTATTGGAAAAATATTCAACTTCACTAATCATCAGAGAAGTATAAATCAAATCACAATGAGATATCACATCACACTCATTAGGATGGCTACTATCGAAAATACACAAAAGACAAGTGTCGCCAAGGAGGTGGAGAAATTGGAATCCTTGTTCCAAATGATGGGATTGTAAAACGGTTTGACTACTGAGTTCCAGATCAACATGGCAGAGTAGGAAGATCATGGACTCACCTCCTCCCGTGGACACAGCAAAACTACAGCTATACATAGAACAAGTATCTCTGAGACTGACCCAAAGGCGAACTGAACAGATTTCCTATGACTAAGGTCATAAAGAAAAGGCCACACAGAGACGGAAAGTGGGGCAGAGATGCAATCCTGTACCTGGCGGAACTTTCTCTGGGGATACAAGTGCTGGAAAACACCATTTTTTTTTTTTTGTAGTATTGGAAAACACTATCACCCAGCTGGCCTGGTGCTGGCAGGCACTGTATCTATCACTCTCCATCAACCTAGCTAAAACCATGCACCCCACTTCAGTGATCCCCCAAGAACCTGTCCCATCCCACCCCACCTGGCAGGTGGCCCTGGCTGAAATCAAGCCCCTCCAAAGTGGCTTCTGCTGTGGGGACCAGCCCCGCACACCAGCACCCCCATAATCAGTTGTGGCCCACGACAATAGGAGGACACACGCAGGTGTCCACTCAGGGATCACCTCTGGAGCACCCGGCTCCAGTGACAGGGGGAGGAGTGTGCCACTGAGCTCCTCAGGGCTTTCCACATAAAGCCACTCTTTCACGGCCAGGAGGTACAGCTGACAGCTAGCTGATCCATGGAAACAAACACAGAAAGTCAGGCAAAATGAGACGAAAAATACCTGCCAAACAACTTACCAGATAAAGGAGCTCAAAGTAATAAGCATGCTCACCAAACTGGGAGAGGAAAGGATGAACTCAGTGAGAACGTCAGCAAAGAGGCAAAACTATTAAAAAGTAGTCAGAAATGAAGACTAACAACTGAAATGAGAAACACACCAGAGGAATCAATTGCAGTTTAGAGGATACAGAAGAATGAGTCATCAGTCTGGAAGACAGAATAGTGGGAATCATCCAATTGGAAAAGAAAAAAGACTTTTAAAAAATGATAGTTTAGAGTCGTGTGAGGAGGTTGTGGCGTCTGCTGCTTCCAGGCGATTTGAGCCAGGATGATCGAGGTTGTTTGCAACGACCGTCTGGGAAAGAAGGTGCGCGTTAAGTGCAATACGGATGACACCATCGGGGACCTTAAGAAGCTGATCGCAGCCCAAACTGGCACCCATTGGAACAAGATCGTATTGAAGAAGTGGTACACGATTTTTAAGGACCATGTGTCTCTGGGGGACTATGAAATCCACGATGGGATGAACCTGGAGCTTTATTACCAATAGAGCAGAATTCCTTCTTCCTGCCCTTCCCTCTCCTCCCACCCTCACTCCCCACACTAATATGGATGCTTGTTTTTGGAAACTCATGTTAATAAAAACTTAGAGGCTGAATTAAAAAAAAAAAAATGATAGTTTAAGGGATCTCTGGGAAAACATCAAGCATACTAATGTTCACATTATAGGGATCCCAGAAGGAGAAGAGAGAGACAGAAAGGGACAAAAGACCTATTTGAAGAAATAATGGCTGAAGATGTCTTTAAACTGGGGAAGGAAACACATCCAAGTCCAGGAATCTCAGAATCCCAAATGAAAAGAACCAAAAGGCCCACATAAAAACATATTATAATTGAAAAGTCAAAAGTTAAAGATAAAGAGAGAATCTTAAAAGCAGTAAGAGAAAAACAACTAGTTACATACAAGGGAGCACCCAAAAGACTATCAGCTAATTTTTCAGTAGAGACTTTATAGGTCAGAAAGGACTGGAATGATAAATTCGAAGTGTTGAAAGGAAAAACCTACAATCAAGAGTACTCTACCTACCAAAGTTATGATTCAGATTTAAAAGAGAGATTTAGAGTTCCACCTGACCTGCCTCTTGAGGAAGCAACAGTTAGAACTGGACATGGAACAACAGACTGGTTCCAAATAGGAAAAGGGGTACGTCAAGGCTGTATATTGTCACTCTGCTTATTTAACTTATATGCAGAGTACATTATGAGAAACGCTGGGCTGGAGGAAGCACAGGCTGGAATCAAGATTGTCGGGAGAAATATCAATAACCTCAGATATGCAGATGACACCACCCTTGTGGCAGAAAGTGAAGAAGAACTAAAGAGCCTCTTGAGGAAGGTGAAAGAGGAGAGAGAAAAAGTTGGCTTAAAGCTCAACATTCAGAAAACGAAGATCATGGCATCTGGTCCCATCACTTCATGGCAAATAGATGGGGAAACAGTGGAAACAGTGGCTGACTTTATTTTTCTGGGCTCCAAAATCACTGCAGATGGTGACCGCAGCCATGAAATTAAAAGACGCTTACTCCTTGGAAGGAAAGTTGTGACCAACCTAGATAGCATATTAAAAAGCATACACATTACTTTGCCAACAAAGGTCCATCTAGTCAAGGCTATGGTTTTTCCAGTGGTCATGTATGGATGTAAGAGTTGGACTATAAAGAAAGCCCAGTGCCAAAGAATTGATGCTTTTGAACTGTGGTGTTGGAGAAGACTCTTGAGAGTCCCTTGGACAGCAAGGAGATCCAACCAGCCCATCCTAAGGGAAATCAGTCCTGAATATTCATTGGAAGGACAGATGCTGAAGCTGAAACTCCAATACTTTGGCCACCTGATGCGAAGAGCTGACTCATTTGAAAAGACCCTGATGCTGGGAAAGATTGAGGGCAGGAGGAGAAGGGGATGACAGAGGATTAGATGGCTGGATGGCATCACTGACTCAATGGACATGGGTTTGGGTGAACTCCGGGAGTTGGTGATGGACAGGGAGGCCTGGCGTGCTGTGGTTCATGGGGTTGCAAAGAGTCGGACAGGACTGAGCGACTGAACTGAACCGAACTGAGATGAGCAAAAGCTAAAGGAGTTCATCACAACTAAACTGGTCTTATAAAAAAATGTCAAAGGGACATCTTTAAACAGAAAAGAAAGGTCAAAACTAGAAACAAAGTTATAAAAGAAAAAAACTCATCACAAAGGAGGGCATAACAAAGTGATAAAAGGATCACTCCAACAGGAGGCTATAACACTGGGAAATACCTATGCACCCAGCACAGGAGCAGCTGAGTACAAATATTAACAGGCATAAAGGGAGGAATAGACAGCAGCACAATAACAGTAGAGAATCTTAACACTCTACTTATATCAAAGGACAGACCACCCAGATGGAGTATCAATAAGGAAACATTGGCCTTCAATGGCATATTGTATCAGATGAATTGGACAAATATCTATAGAACATTCCACCAGAAAACAATAAAACACATGTTCTTTTCAAGTACACAGGGAATATTCTCCAGGACAGGTCACATGATAGGCTACAAAACAAGTTCTGATGAATTTAAGATTGAAATCACGTCAAGAATCTTTTGTGACCACAATGTTGCTGCTGCTGCTAAGTCGCTTCAGTCGTGTCCGACTCTGTGCGACCCCATAGATGACTCTCCCATCGTCATCAGGCTCCCCCGTCCCTGGGATTCTCCAGGCAAGAACACTGGAGTGGGTTGCCATTTCCTTCTCCAATGCATGAAGGTGAAAAGTGAAAGTGAAGTCGCTCAGTCGTGCCCGACTCTTAGCGACTCCATGGACTGCAGCCTACCAGGCTCCTCCGTCCATGGGATTTTCCAGGCAAGAGTACTGGAGTGGGGTGCCATTGCCTTCTCCAATGTTATGAGGCTAGAAATCAACTACAAGGAAAAAAACTGTAACACCGCCACCCCCCCCCACCCCGTACATGTAGGCTAAACAACATACTTCTGAACAACCAATGGGTCAACAAAAATCAAAAGGAAATAAAAAAAATGCCTTGAGACTCATAAAAATGGAAACACAATGTTCCAAAATTTATGGGGCACAGAAAAAGCAGTTCCAAGAGGGAGGTGGGTTTATAGTGATACAGATCACCAACAGGAAACAAGCAAATTTTCAAATAAACGATCTAACCTTACACCTAAAAGAAGTAGAAAAAAAAGAATAAACAAAGCCTGAAGTTAACAAACAGAAGGAAATAATAAAGATCAGAATGGAAATAAATGAAATAGAGACTAAAAAGAAAATAAAAGATCACCAGATAAACAAAATTGATAAACCCTTTATCTAGACTTTTCAAGGAAAAAGAGAAAGTGCTCTAATAAATAAAATCCACAATGAAAAGGGAATTATAACTGACACCAAGAAATATGAAGGATTATTAGACAGTTAATACAAACAATTATACCCCAATGAGTTGGAAAATCTAGAAGAAATGGATAAATTCTTAGAAACATGCACTCTTCCAAGACTGAATCAGGAAGAATGAGAAAATCTGAACAGAGTGACCTCCAGTAATGAAACTGAATCAGTAAGTAAAAAATTCCAAAAAAACAAAGGCCAAAGGACAAGATGGCTTTACACGTGAATTCTACCAAACTTGTAAAGAAGAATTAACACCTATTCTTTTCAAACTACAGTTGACCCTTGAACAATGCAGGTTCAACTGCATGGGTCCACTTATACGAAGGTATTTTTCAGTAGTACATACTACAGTACTATATGGACTGTGGTTGATTGAATCCACAAACGTGAAGAGCCTGGATATGGAGGGCTGATTCTAAGTTATATGTGAATTAATCTGCACATTTTCCAAGGGTCAACTGTATTTAAAAAAAAACTGAAGATGAAGGAATGCTTCCAAATTCATTCTATGAGGGCAACATCACCCTGATACCAAAGGTAAATACTACCAAAAAAATTACAATCCAAAATTCCTGATGAACATATAGGCAAAAATCCTCAATAAAATATTAATCAATCAAGTTCAACAGTACAGTAAAATAATTATACACTATCAATAAGTAGGATTTATTCCAAAGATGCAAGAATGGTTCAATAGTCACAAATCAATCATTGTGATAACCATATTAACAAAAAAGGATAAAACCCACACTGTAGGTGGATTCTTTACCGTCTGAGCCACCAGAGAAGCCCATAAAACCCACATGATCGTCTCACTAGAGGCAGAGAAAGCATTTGACAAAATTCAACACCCATTTACGATAAAAATTCTCAACAAAGTGGGTATAGAGAGACCATACCTCAGCATAAAAAAGGCCATATATACAAATCTATAGCCAATATCATACTCAACAGTGAAAAGCTAAGATCTTTTTTTCTAAGATCATGAACAAGACAAGAATACCAATTCTTTCCACTTTTATTCAACATAGCATTGGAAGACTTAACAAAGGCAATCAGACCACCAAAAAAAAAAAGAGAGAGAGAAGAGGCATCCAAATTGGAAAAGAAAAAATACAACTGCCATTATACAGATGACATGATACTATATACGGAAAATCCCAAAGACTCCACACACAAAAAAACTATTAGAACTAATAAATGAATGCAGTAAAGCTGTGAGACATAAAACCAATATACAGTAATCTGTTGCATTTCTATATACTCATAATGAACTGTCAGAAAGAGAAATTAAAAAATCAGTCCCATTTACAATTGCATCAAAAAATAAAACACTAGGCCTTCCTAATGGTCCAGTAGTTAAGAATCTGCCTGCCAATGCAGGGGACATGGCTTTGATCCCTCCTCCAGGAAGATCCCACATGCCAAGGAGCAACTCAGGCTGTGTGCCACAACTCCTGAGCCTGTGCTCAGGAGCTCAGCACCTAGAGCTCACAGCAGGAGAAGCCACAGCAATTAATTACTCAGCACCTAGAGCTCACAGCAGGAGAAGCCACTGCAATTACTCAGCACCTAGAGCTCACAGCAGGAGAAGCCCCAGCAATTACTCAACACCTAGAGTTCACAGCAGGAGAAGCCACAGCAATTACTCAGCACCTAGAGTTCACAGCAGGAGAAGCCACTGCAATTACTCAGCACCTAGAGCTCACAGCAGGAGAAGCCCCAGCAATTACTCAGCACCTAGAGCTCACAGCAGGAGAAGCCACAGCAATTACTCTACACCTACAGCTCACAGCCAGAGAACCCGCTGCAGTGAGGAGCCCACACACCGCAACTCGGGGGTAGCCCTCGCTCACTGCAACTAGAGAAAGCCCACACACAGCAACAAAGCCCTAGTGCAGTATAAATAAATAAATCTTTTTTAAAAAGAATAAAATACCTAGGAATGAATTTAAAAGTAAGGTAAAGGGCCAATACTTGGAAAACTATAGGACATTGATGAAGGAAATTGAAGACGACACAAATAAGTGGAAAGATACACTGTATTCATGGACTGGAAGAGTTAGTACTGTTAAAACGTCCAAACTACCTAAACCAATCTACAGACTCAATGCAACCCCTATAAATACACCAATGGCCTTTTTCACAGAAGTGGGACAAATCATCTTAAAATATGCACGGAGCTGTGAAAGACCCCAAATAGTCAAAGCAATCATAAGGAAGAACAACACTGAGCGTATCATACTCCCTGATTTCAAACTATACCACAAAGCTCTAATAATCAAAGTTACAGCACTGGCACAGAAACACATAGATCTATGGAACAGAGCAGACAGCTCAGAACTAAACCCACATGGACGTGATCAGTTAATTTACAACACAGGAAGGAGGGGAAGAAATGGTCTCTTCAATAAATGGTGCTGAAAAATTAGACAGCTACATGCAAAAAATTTTTAAAAAAGGAAAATAAAAAAGAAACTGTACTACTATCGTACACCATATACAAAAATAAACTCAAAATGGATTAAAGACTTAAATGTAAGACTTGAAGCCATAGGACATATAGCCTGTATGTCCTTGACACTGGTTTTAGCAATATTATTTTGGATTTGTCTCCTCAGGCAAGGGAAACAAAAACAAAGATAAACAAATGGGACTACATCAAACTAAGAAGCTTTTGCACAACAAAGGAAACCATCAACAAATTAAAAAGGCAACCAACTGAATGGGAGAAGATATTTGTAAACAATGTGTCCAATAAAGCTTTAATGGCTAAACCATAAACAGAACTCACACAACTCAACTTTGAGAAAAACAATACTTAACAAATGGGCAGAGAACCTGAATAGACATTTTTCCAAAGAAGATATACAGATAGTCAATAGACATATGAATAGACATCACTAATCATCAAGGAAATGCAAGTCAAAACCACAAGGAGATACCACCTCACACCTGTCAGAAAGTTAGTATCTATTATATTGTTATCAAAAAGACAACAAAGTATTGGCAAGATTGCAGAGAAAACAGAACCTCTAGGCACTGTGGGTGGGAACATAAATTAGTGCAGCCACTATGGAAAATCGTATGGAGATTCCTCAAAAAATTAAAATTAGAACTATCATATGATCCAGCAATTCTACTTCTGGGTACTTATTTGAAAAAAAATGAAAACACTAATTCAAAGAGATATATGCACTTCTGCATTCACTGCAGCACTATTTACAACAGCCAAGACACGGAAACCACCTGTGTCCATCCATACACGAACAAACAGAGGGCGATGCATGCAGTTGGCCCTTGAGAACCATGAGGATGAACTGCGTGGGTCCACTTACACAATTTTTCAATAAATAACTATTACGGTACAGTATACAGTTGGTGGAGTCTGTAGACTTACCTGTAGGTTGAACTGTGGATATAGAGGGCCAAATCAAAGTTATATACAGATTTTTAAAATTTACTTTTGGCTGTGCTGGGTCTTTGCTGCAGGAGCACATCTCTCGTTCCATGAGCGTGGGCTCCTCTCTAGCTGCGGGGTGCGGGACTCTCATTCTGGAGGCTTCTCTTCTCGTGGGCACAGGCTCTAGGCACGCAGGCTTTGGTGGTTGCGGCCGCAGGCTCCAGAGCACAGGACGGTTGTGGAGCACGGGCTTAGTTGCTCCTCGGCATGTGGCATCTTCCCGGTCGTTGCAGGAACTAAACCCGTGTTCCCTGCATTTCAAGGTGGATTCTTAACCACTGGACCACCATGGATTTACAACCACACAGAGGGTTGGTGCCTATAACTCCTGGGGTTATTCAAGGGTTAACTGTATACACAAGGGTATATTACCATTAAAAAAAAAAAAAGGAAAACTTGCCATTTGTGACAATATGGATTCACTTAGTATTATTATAAGTGAAGTAAGTCATACAGAGAAAGACAAACACTGTATGGTTTCACTTATATGTGTAATCTAAAAACAAAAGAAATAAACATGTACAACAAAACGGAAACTCTTAGATACGAGAACAAACTGCTGGCGGCCAGAGGAGAGCAGGCGGGGAGCTGGGCAAAAGAAGTGAAGGGGATTAAGAGGTACAGACTGCTACTTGTAAGATAAATGACCTAGGGGGCTGTAATGTATGTAACAGCATAGGGGGCATAGTCCATTGTAGTAACTTTTTATGGTGGCGGATGGTTACTAGGGGGCTTCCCAGGAGGTGCTAGCAGTGGGGAAAAAAACCTGTCTGCCAATGCAAGAGATGTTAGTGATGCAGGTTTGACCCCTGGGTTGGGAAGATTCTTGGAGGAGGGCATGGCAACCCAGTCCAGTACTCTTGCCTGGAGCATCCCATGGACAGAGGAGCCTGGCGGGCTACAGTCCACAGGTCTCACAGAGTCGGACACAACTGAAGCGATGGCACGCATGCATAGTGACTAGATTTATCATGGTGATCAGTTTGTATTGCATATAAATGTCAAATCACTGTGCTGCCCACCTGAAACTAACAAGATGCTGTACGTCAACTATACTTCAGTAAAAAGGGGAGACAGTACAACTGCTGTGGAAAATAGCACTGAGGTTCCTCAGAAACTTAAAAATAGAACTACCGTATGATCCAGCCATTCTACTTCTGAATTTATAGCCAAAGAATTAAAAGCAGGGTCTCACAGAAACATTTGTACACCATGTTCACAACAGCATTACTCACAACAACCAAAGGCAGAGCAACCCAAATACCTGTTGAGTGATGAACAAAGTACGGTCTATACATAAGACGGAATTCTAATTTTATTTCCTTCCTTAAGTGGGAAGGAAGTTCTGTCGCATGCTACAACATGGATGAAGCTTGAGGGCATTACGCTAAGTGAGATAAGGCAGGCACAAAGAGATAAAACTTGTATGGTTCCACTCATCTGAGGTATCTAAAGTATTCAAATTCATAGAAACAGAGAGCAGGATACAAGGCTGGGGAAAGGGCAATGATATTTAATGGGTAGAGAGTTTCGGTTTTGCAAGATGAAGCTCTATTTCACAACAATGTGAGTATGGGTAACACTATTGAACTGTACACTTAAAAATGGTTAACATAGTACATTTGGGGTTTTTTTCTTTACCAGTTAAAAAATAGCTGGTAAACTGGGGTGATGCCCCTTAACTGGCTTAACCATTCTTCTACTAGTCATTCAGATCAGAAGTCAGCAAACTGTTTCTTAAAGGACCAGATAGTAGATATTTTAGGCTTTGTTGGCGATAGACTCTGCTGTTACCGCAGGAAAGAAGACGCAAACAATATGTCCTTGGGGGCGGCTGTGCTTCGGCACAACGGCATCTGCAAAAGCAAGAGGAAGTATATATATTATATAAATAATATATATAGACTTTTTCCACAAAGACATTCATTAGCAGCATTTTTATAATATTAGAGATTATAAATTTTAGAAACAGTCTACACCCAGGCTGCAGTCTATGAAGTCACAAAGAGTCGGACATGACTTAGTGACTGAACCAGAATAACAATAGATAAATGAACAAAGTGTGGTATATACATAAAATGGAATTTTATTTTATTTCCTTAAGTAGGAAGGAAGTTCTGTCACATGCTACAACATGGATGAAGCTTGAGGACATTATACTAAGTGAAATAAGCCTACATATAATAGCCTGTATATTATATATACCATATATACAGTAATACTATGTATATATAGTAACTTTTATTAGGAAAGTATATGTATTATATGTATATTCTATACTTTCTCTTCTCAGGAAGAATTCTACAAATGAAGTTAATGGAATAAGATTACAGCTATTTCTAAGGTCCTTGATGCACTCTCTTGGATACGGCTTGAAGCCGCTTTCTGATCCTGATTCAGCAACACCTTTGGACTCTGCCGAGGCAGTACCTTGAATGGAGCTCTCCTAAGTTCTAAGGCTGCGCCACGAGGTTCAGCTCCCCCGCCTTGTCTCTGCCCCTCCAGGTCTGCCAGGCCCTTCACCCTCGGCCAGCATGCCATCTGCCTCCTGCTCAACCCGTCCACCGACCCATGTGCTACCTTTTCCTTCCCAGCCCACGAGTCAGTCAGTCCTCACGTGCAGAATACACACAGGCACTTCCTCCAGCTCCTCCTGGAAACCCGTCTAAATGACGGCAAAAGGACCCTGTACCGCACAAGACCACACAGAGACGACAAAACGTGGCGGGGCTTGAACACTGAAGGATGAGTAGCCGCTGACTCGTAGATGACACGCTGAATCTGAGGCCCAGGGTGAGGAAAGGCAAGGAGCAACTCGGCCTGCGCTGAGGACTCCCACAGGCTCTGTGGCCTGTACTTGGTGGCACCAGCTGTTTCCAGAACTGTGGGTGCAGACGGGACTGAAAACAGAAGGACTGGGTGATAGTCACTAGAGAGTGTCTCTAACCCCAACCCTTCCCCATGTTCACACAGCCAGACCACTGCACGGCCCCAAGCCCCCAACAAGACTAAACGGCTGAAAACACAAGTCTCTGGATAAAGGCACAGCAGCAGCTGTGGGGACGGGGCACCGGCCTGAAGACAGCACGATGCTAGAGATTCTCACAGGGGACTGAGGGCTGAGATCCGCCCCACTCCTCACTGGCTTGGCTCCCAGACCACGGGTAGCTAGGACGGTATCTTCTAGGCACATACTGGAAGATACTTTCTGGAGAGACCTAAAGATACAAAAACGTGGGTTACATAAGGCAACAGGTGGCTTGCCATACAGAGAAGCCCACATCGTCAACTCCCCCTGATGCTCAAAGTTCTCAGCAGGTTTTTAGCTCCCTGTTTTAAAATACGAATGGAAAACCAAGGATCACCACAAATCTGAGGAAAGCCTCTAAAGGTAGAGACCAAAACAGGAAAGGAAAAAAAAAAGTAAATGGAGGGTGATGACTGGGCCTCTGAACATCCAGATAGGTTAGATATTATTTCTGAGTGTGTCTGTGAGGGTGTTTCTGGATGAGGCCAACGTTTGAATCAGTAGGCTGAGTCGAGCAGATTGCCCTCCCCGTGTGGGCAGGCCTCACCCAATCTGCTGAGGGCCTGCGCAGAATGAAAGCCTGAGTAAGAAAGAATTCTTTGCCTGTCTGTATCTGGGTCATTGGTCTTCTCCCGCTTTCAGACTCAGACTTGAACTTAAACATCAACAGTCTTGCTTCTCAGGCTGTCAGACGCAGACTGAAATTATCCTGTCTGCTCCCCGAGGCCCCCAGCTTGAAAACTGTAGATCCTGGACTTCCCAGCCTCCATAACTGTGTAAGCCAACTCCTTACAGTAAACCAACCTCTCTCTCTCAACTCCTTATAGTAAACCAACCTCTCTCTCTCATTTATTTTTAAATTGCCCATCTCTTTGCTTTGTCGTGAATTCCTCTATTCCCCTCCTGTTTTTCCGTCTTCAATGGCAGACACTTATTTGTTTTGCTAACAGTTTATATTATCCTTAATAAACCCCCCAAATCCATCCATTTGTCTGTCTGTTAAATGTCTTCACTTGTTTGAGAAGACAAAGAACATCTGTGTGGATAAAATCAAATAACAAAATTATAATAAAACACTGATCAAATAAATATTATATATTTATATAATTATAAATATATATATTATTATACATACAATATATATTATATATATTGGTTTGCTTTCTCCAGAGAATCCAGACTAATACAGAGCCTATACAGGGAGATGAAAAACCTCACCTCTAAGGAGAAAAATTAGAATCAAAACTTATTTTTTCCCAATGAAAAATTAAATATTGAAGAATATGATTTTGTCAAATAGGGTTGAGAAAACAATAACCACAGAAAACTAACCAGTCTGATCACATGGACCACAGCCTTGTCTAACTCAATGAAACTATGAGTCATGCTGTGTGGGGCCACCTAAGATAGACGGGTCTTGGTGGAGAGGTCTGACAGAATGTGGTTCACTGGAGAAGGGAATGGCAAACCACTTCAGTATTCTTGCCTTGAGAATTCCATGAACAATATAAAAAGTATTGCATTTTGGAGAGACACAAATTGTTGCAATATCTAACATTTTTGACCAACACTGATTTTTACTCCTTTGGGAGACAATACTGCCCCTGTGCAGAGTGTATGACTTAGATCAGAGAGGACATTACTTCTGTGAAATAAGACTCAGTTGCTATTTTTAAAATGGACATTGAAAGAATAAAAAAGGGTTCTTGGAAATTAAAATTATAAAAGCAGGAATTTAAAAACTCAATGAAAGGATTGTCAGCAAGATCTCCCAGAAAGCAAAATGCTGAGAAAGAGGACGGCAGAGGAGGAGAGGACAGGTTGCAAAATGATGGCATCAGTTCAGGAAGCTCGACGTTTTCCTAATGAAAGTTCCAGAAAGAGAGAAAACACAGGTGGGGTACATGTGTGTTTGTTTTAGAAGTGAGGAATAATTAAATGAATAATTCAAGTAAATTTCCCCAAGGGACTGAAGAATATGCATTTCCAAACTCAAAGCAGCCAGGGAGAGCTGAGACCAGCAAATGAAAACTCCCTCTCCAAGACTCCAGAGCACTGGGAGCAAAAGACTGTCCTGAGAGAGACATCCAATCTCTTACTCCTGGGAGGTGTCTTCTAGCTCCTGGTCAATAAGAATCTCAAAGGCTGAAAAGGTTTTTCTAGCAGATTTGTCACAAGGATTTAAGCTCATTTAACCCAAGAGGTTTTTGAATGGAGTTCTGAGGACTAGATCACTTTTTCCCTTACTGTAGAAGCAATATATGCTCATTACAGAAAACAGGGACATTTCAGAAGAGTATAAAGAAGAAAAAGCATCAGCTATAATTGAAAAAAAAAAAATCTGAACATTTCTTTACCAGCATGGAATTTTCTTTCTCAAGCTCTATTCCTTTCATAGGAAGAAGGAGCCTCAATTTATTTATGATTATTTCTAATTAGAGTTGACTATATATTTTTGGTTTCCAAACATTCATTTTTAATCAAAGGAAAACTGCTTCACAATGTTGTGTTGGCCTCTGCCACACAGCAGCGTGAGTCAGCCATAGGTGTACATGTGTCCCCTCCCTCTTGAACCCCCTCCCCCTCCCACCCCTTCCCACCCCTCTAGGTTGTTACAGAGCCCCGGTTTGAGTTCCCTGAGTCACACAGCAAGTCCCCATTGGCTATCTGTTTTACAGGTGGTGTGTGTGCGCGTCCACGTCACTCTCTCCATTCATCCCTCCCACCCTCCCCCCTGACCCATGTCCATAAGTTCTGTCTTGCCTCTCCATTGTTGCCCTGTAAATAGGTTCATCAGGTCCATCTTCCTAGATTCCATACACATGCGTTTTTATAGGATATTAGTTTTTTTCTTTCTGACTTACTTCACTCTGTATAATAGGCTCTAGGTTCATCCACCTCATTAGAACTGACTCAAATGTGTTCCTTTTTATGGCTGAGTAATATTCCATTTGGAGAAGGCAATGGCACCTCACTCCAGTACTCTTGCCTGGAAAATCCCATGGACGGAGGAGCCTGGTAGGCTGTAGTCCATAGGGTTGCTAAGAGTCAGACACGACTGAGTGACTCCATTTTTACTTTTCACTTTCATGCATTGGAGAAGGAAATGGCAACCCACTCCACTGTTCTTGCCTGGAGAATCCCAGAGACAGGGGAGCCTGGTGGGCTGCCCTCTATGGGGTCACACAGAGTCGGACACGACTGAAGCGACTTAGCAGCAGCAGCAGCAGTAATATTCCATTGTGTATACACTACAGCTTCTTTATCCAGTCATCTGTCGGTGGACATCTAGGTTGCTTCCATGTCCTAGCTATTGTAAATAGTGCTGCAATGAACATTGGGGTACACACACCTTTTTTGGTTTTGGTTTCCTCAGGGTATATACCAAGTAGTGGGATTGCTGGGTCGTATGGTAGTTCTGCTGCTGTTGCTGCTAAGTCGCTTCAGTCGTGTCTGACTCTATGCGACCCCATAGATGGCAGCCCACCAGGCTCCCCTGCCCCTGGGATTCTCCAGGCAAGAACACTGGAGCGGGGTGCCATTTCCTTCTCCAATGCAGGAAAGTGAAAAGAGAAAGGGAAGTTCTACTCTCAGTCTTTTCAGGAATCTCCATACCATCTTCCATAGTGGCTATATCAACTTATATTCCAACCAACAGTCCAAGAGGGTTCCCTTTTCTCCACACCCTCTTCAGCATTTATTATTTGTGCTTCTTTTTGGCCATTCTGACCAGTGTGAGGTGATATCTCTTTGTAGTTTTGATTTGCATTTCTCTAAAAAGCGTCTTGATGAAAGTGAAAGTGGAGAGTGAAAAATTTGGCTTAAAGCTCAACATTCAGAAAATGAAGAACATGGCATCTGGTCCCATCACTTCATGGGAAATAGATGGGGCAACAGTGGAAACAGTGTCAGACTTTATCTTTTTGGGCTCCAAAATCACTGCAGATGGTGACTGCAGCCATGAAATTAAAGGACGCTTACTTCTGGGAAGAAAAGTTATGACCAACTTAGATGGCATATCGAAAAGCGGAGACATTACTTTGCCAACAAAGGTCCGTCTAGTCAAGGCTATGGTTTTTCCAGTGGTCATGTATGGATGTGAGAGTTGGACTGTAAGCTGAGTGCCAAAGAATTGATGCTTTTGAGCTGTGGTGTTGGAGAAGACTCTTGAGAGTCCCTTGGACTGCAAGGAGATCCAACCAGTCCATCATAAAGGAGATCAGCCCTGGGTGTTTTTTGGAAGGAATGATGCTAAAGCTGAAACTCCAATACTTTGGCCACCTCATGTGAAGAGTTGACTCGTTGGAAAAGACTGTGATGCTGGGAGGGATTAGGGGCAGGAGGAAAAGGGGACAACAGAGGATGAGATGGCTGGATGGCATCACTGACTCGATGGACGTGAGTCTGAGTGAACTCCAGGAGATGGTGATGGACAGGGAGGCCTGGCGTGCTGCGATTCATGGGGTTGCCAAGAGTCGGACACGACTGAGTGACTGAACTGTACTGAACTGAAATGAGCCATGGTGAGCATCTTCTCATGTGTTTATTAGCCATTTGTATGTCTTCTTTGGAGAAAAGTCTGTTTAGGTCTTTTTGCCCACTTTCTGTTGGACTGTTTTTCTGGTATTCAGTTTTATGAGCTGTTTGCATATTTTAGAAATTAATCCTTCGTCGGTTGTTTCATTCATTATTCATTTTCTCCCACTCTGAGGGTTGTCTTTTCACCTTGTTTGTAGTTTCCTAGGCTGCGCAAAAGCTAATTAGGTCCCACTTGTTTATTTTTCTTTTTATTTCCATTACTTTGGGAGGTGAGTCACAGAGAATCTTGCTGTGATTCAATAGTTGACTGTATTTTTAACAGTTATAATTCCTCTGGGAATTGTCTAGTTTTGATGGTCTTGATATTTTTCTCGATGTGCTTGGTAAGATATCCCAGAGGAGCTGTGTGCCACGTTCTTATCTCTACAGCCATACCAGACTGCAGCAGACGATGCTTCTGCTGTGAACGTGTAGAAATGCTCTAAGTGATGCCAGTTGCTGCACTCGGGTTTCCGGTAGTCTTTCTTCCTGTTCCTCTTTCCTCTGGTGTTGTAGGGGTTTGGGTTCCTCTCTGTTGCTCTGGCTTAGTGAAGACATGACCGGGGCTGCCCCTCAGCACATGACCGCACTCTCCTCCCTTCCAACCCTGTGCTTCAGCCACAGGGACCCCACGGGGCTCTCTGTCCAGCTAGCACCTACTGAACACCATCCAATGAAATGTCACACGCAGGAGGGGGGCAGACAGCAAAAATGAAGGGAAAGAAAAAAAACACAGCTGATTTTATTTTTGCTTTCGGTAGTGGAGCCTATTTAAGTTTCTGTTAAATATTTGTTCCTCAACAGCAAACTTGGTCCTGGAGCGTTTTTCTCTCTTGGTGGACATAATTTATTTCATGATTTCCCCTCCCTTAATGGACGATTGTGAAATACGGAGCCGAAGGCTGTCAAAGTTTAACTGAATGACGCGGGAGGCAAACGAGGGCCCACACCGCGGTTCCCTCTCCTGCTTTAAACCCAATCACGAAAGCAAGTCCACAGAACCAGCTGCGAATGAGGAAGAGGCCCTGCAGACCACTTCAGAGTCCATTGCCTAAAAACGTTGTCATAAGCAGGCAACGGAGAATGAACGCTGGATAGAAGCACCCTTGCTTTCTCATCCCCACAGTGAGGCAAAAATTGATCTTATGAGCTAAAGTTGACCTAGAAAACGTATTTGTAAGATTTGCCCTTCCTCTTCAAAGACAACAAAAATGGACACACTTCAAATGCAATTAGGATCTGGGCGAGGAAGGCCAGTGGGACTATCTGGCTTCTATCGCCACCTGGTGGTGGTTCACTCAAATCCCAGGCCCTTTCAAAGAGTGTGGATTAAGTCATTTTCTTAGGCGATAAAAACTAACAGAAATAACGAGAACTTACCTGTAACTCTACAGTAAACAAAGCACTCATTTAGTCCTGGTAGCAGTCCCATGCTGCAAGTAGCAGGATCTCAGTCCTAGAAACATGAAGGCCAAGGCTTGAAGAAGCAGGCTACTTGAATGGGGCATCCTGGACTTAAACCCAGATGTTCATATTCTAAATAGAGTTAATACAATTAGAATTGTTGCATGCAGTAGACATAAAAACTCAAAAGAAATTAATAGTACCATATAGTATTGCCTATGGTATGTTGTTGTTCAGTCGCTCAGTTGTATCCAACCCTGCAACCTCTGCAGCACGCCAGGCTTCCCTGTCCTTCACCATCTCCTGAAGTTTCCTCAGTTCAGTTCAGTTCAGTCACTCAGTCCTGTCTGACTCTTTGTGACCCCATGAACCGCAGCACACCAGGCCTCCCTGTTCACCACCAACTCCTGGAGTTTGCCCAAACTCATGTCCATTGGTCGGTGATGCCAATGGCAATGCCAATCTCATCCACTGTCATCCACTTCTCCTCCTGCCCTCAATCTTGCCCAGCATCAGGGTTTTTTCAAATGAGTCAGTTCTTTGCATCAGGTGGCCAACGTATTGGAGTTGCAGCTTCAGCATCAGTCCTTCCAATGAACACTCAGCACTGATTTCCCTTAGGATGGACTGGTTAGATCTCCTTGCAGTCCAAGGGACTCTCAAGAGTCTTCTCCAACACCACAGTTCAAAAGCATCAATTCTTCGGCGCTCAGCTTTCTTTATAGTCCACTCTCACATCCATACATGACCACTGGAAAAACCATAGCCTTGACTAGACGGACCTTTGTTGACAAAGTAATGTCTCTGCTTTTTAATATGCTATCTGCTGCTGCTGCTGCAGTCGCTTCAGTCATGTCCGACTCTGTGTGACCCCATAGACGGCAGCCCACCAGGCTTCCCCGTCCCTAGGATTCTCCAGGCAAGAACACTGGAGTGGGTTGCCATTTCCTTCTCCAATGCATGAAAGTGAAAAGTGAAAGTGAAGTTGCTCAGGTGTGTCTGACTCTAGCGACCCCATGGACTGCAGCCTACGAGACTCCTCCGTCCATGGGATTTTCTAGGCAAAAGTACTAGAGTGGGGTGCCATTGCCTTCTCTGAATATGCTATCTAGGTTGGTCATAACTTTCCTTCCAAGGAGTAAGTGTCTTTTAATTTCATGGCTGCAGTCACCATCTGCAGTGATTTTGGAGCCCCTCAAAAATAAAGTCAGCCACTGTTTCCACATCTATTTGCCACGAAGTGATGGGACTGGATGCCATGATCTTAGTTTTCTGAATACTGAGCTTCAAGCCAACTTTTTCACTCTCTTATTTCACTTTCATCAAGAGGCTCTTTAGTTCTTCTTCACTTTCTGCCATAAGGGTGGTGTCACCTGCATATCTGAGGTTATTGATATTTCTCCCAGCAATCTTGATTCCAGCTTGTGCTTTATCCAGCCCAGCATTTCTCATGATGTACTCTGCATATAAGTTAAATAAGCAGAGTGACAATATACAGCCTTGACGTACTCCTTTTCCTATTTGGAACCAGTCTGTTGTTCCACGTCCAGTTTTGCTGACTCACGTCCACCGAGTCAGTGATGCCATCCAGCCGTCCCGTCATCTGTCGTCCCCTTCTCCTTCTGCCTTCAATCTTTCCCAGCATCAGGGCCTTTTCTAATGAGTTGACTCTTCGCATCAGGTGGCCAAAGTATTGGAGCTTAAGCTTCAGCATCAGTCCTTCCAATGAATATTCAGGACTGATCTCCTTTAGGGTGGACTGGTTTGATCTCCCTGTTGTCCAAGGGACTCTCACTGTCTTCTCCAGCATCACAATTTGAAAGCATCACTCATTCGGCTCTCAGCCTTTATGGTCCAACTCTCACATCCATACATGACTACTGGAAAAGCCATAGCTTTGACTAGGCGGACCTTTGTCAGAAATGTGATGTCTCTGCTTTTTAATATGTATCTAGGTTGATCATAGCTTTTCTTTCAAGAAGCAAGCAACTTTTAATTTCGTGGCTGCAGTCACCATCTGCAGTGATTTTGGAGTCCAAGAAAATAAGGTGTGTCACTATTTCCATTGTTTCCCCATCTATTTGCCATGAAGTGATGGGACCAGATGCCATCATCATAGTTTTTGGAATGTTGAGTTTTAAGCCAGGTTTTTCACTCTCCTCTTTCACTTTCAAGAGGCTCTTTAGTTCCTTTTCGCTTCCTGCCAGAAGGGTAGTATCATCTGAATATCTGAGGTTATTGATATTTCTCCCGGCAATCTTGATTCCAGCTTGTGCTTCATCCAGTCTGGCATTTTCCATAATGTACTCCGCATAGAAGTTAAATAAGCAGGGTGACAATATACAGCCTTGACGGACTCCTTTCCCAATTTGGAACCAGTCTGTTGTTCCCTATCCGGTTCTAATGTTGTTTCTTGACCTGCATACAGGTTTCTCAGGAGGCAGGTCAGGGGGTCTGGCATTCCCATGTCTGAGAATTTTCTGCAGTTTGTTGTGATCCACACAGTCAAAGGCTTTAGCATAGTCAATGAAGCAGAAGTCGATGCTTTTCTGGAATTCTCTTCCTTTCTCTATGATCCAACTGATGTTGGCAATTTGTTCTCTGGTTTCTCTGCCTTTTCTAAATCCAGCCTGTCTGGGAGTTCTGTACTGTTGAAGCCTAGCTTGGAGAATTTTGAGCATTACTATGCTAGCATGTGAAATAAGTGCAATTGTGCGGTAGTGTGAACATTCTCTACCATTGACTTTCTTTGGGATAGGAATGAAAACTGACCTTTTCCAGTCCTGTGGCCACTGCTGAGTTTTCCAAATTTGCTGGCATATGAGTGCAGCACTTTCACAGCATCATCTTTTAGGATTTGAAATAGCTGGAATTCTGTCAACTCCACTAGCTTTGTTCGTAGTGATGCTTCCTAAGGCCCACTTGACTTCACACTCCAGGATGCCTGGCTCTAGGTGAGTGATCACAGAATCATGGTTATCTGGGTCATGAAGATTTTTTTTGTATAGTTCTTCCTGTGTTCTTCTACCTCTTCTTAATATCTTCTGTTTCCTTTAGGTCCATACCATTTCTGTCCTTTATTGTTTCCATCTTTGCATGAAATGTTCCCTTGATATCTCTAATTTTTTTTGAAGAGATCTCTAGTCTCATCCATTCTATTGTTTTCCTCTATTTCTTTGCATTGATCACTTAGGAAGCCTTTCTTATCTCTCCTTGCTATTCTTTGGAACTCTGCATTCAGATGGGTACGTTTCCTTTTCTCCTTTGCCTTTTGCTTCTCTTTTCATCTATTTGTAAGACCTTCTCAGATAACTATTTTGCCTTCCTGCATTTATCTGGGGGATGGTTTTGATCACTGTCTCATTTACAGTGTCACACACCTCTGTCCATAGTTCTTTAGGCACTCTATCAGATCTAATCCCTTGAATCTATTTGTCTCTTCCACTGGATAATCACAAGGGATTTGATTTAGGTCATACCTGAATGGTCTGGTGGTTTTCCCTACTTTCTTCAATTTAAGTCTGAATTTGGCAATAAAGAGTTCATGATCTGAGCCACAGTCAGCTCCCAGTCTTGTTTTGCTGACTGTATATACACTGTATGTGGTATACAGTGTATGTATGTACAAAGTATAATGGGCTGCCCAGGTAGGACTAGTGGTAAAGAACCCACCGGGCAACACAGGAGACATCAAAGACGTGGGTGTGATCCTTGGTTTGGGAAGACCCCTGGAGGAGATGGCAACCCTCTCAAGTATTCTTGCCTGGAGAATCCCATGGACATGAGAGGCTGGTGAGCCATGGTCCATAGGATTGCAAGGAGTCACACACACTGAAGCAACTTAGCACACACATGTAGTATAATAAATATCCTATACTATACATAGCATACACCTTACTCTAGAGGGAGATAGTACTTGTGCTATTTTCTATAGCACTATAAACTAGTATTCACTACCTTTCTGGGACTATTTCCTGCCTGTGAAGACAAGACAATATTGGTTGACTCTTGGCAGTCTATGATTTAGCAAATGCTGTTACAGAGTTTCGCTACTAAACCAACTGTGGCCTTTTTTCCTGGGTCCTCCGGGCACCCAACCTGCAGAAGACCCTGCTTCTCTGTCTGTCTGGGGTGCAGTAATGGAGGGGTCCCAGGGAGAAGGGACATAGGAACTGAGGCAAGAGAACTGAGGCCAGCTTTTATCCTCTCTTACCCCAGTCTACCGGCCCAAACCATGACACTCATTCCCAGTTAACGGCTCCTCATTCAGTTAACTGTATCTTACAACCCATGTATAGTAAGGTGGGGTCACTGAGGTTACCTGGCTCAGTGTCAGAGATGCATGTGTCCTCAGGCCAGCTTTAAATATCCCCAGTGCACAATGTGCAGCCTTTCCCTTACGGGGCAGGAGTCTGGGGCCATCAGTGCTCCTGAGGATGGAGACAGCTTCAAGCTGTGCTTGGAGGAAACCGTGTACCTTGCTCACAGGCCGACCACCGGCAGAGGGGCCTGTTCTTAGAGCCAGGTCCTTGTCAGCCTGCTCAGTGTGCTTCAGGTCCACTCCTGGCTCCAGGGCGCGTGGTGGGCTGGGTCAGCAACCTCCAGCAGGTCTCAAGACAGTTACCCAGGACTTACAAGGAAGGAATCCAAGGCTCTGACAGAGTAAGGCCACAATGACTTCCGATGACAAAAGCCCACCCTTACCCGACCACCACTGCTCTCCAGTTCCTACTTCAAATATGCTGCCTTTATCCAGCTCAGCCATTAAAAGCCAACTGACACTGGTTGGAAGCAGTGGAGGAAAAGGGTTAAAGGGGCTCTGAGGAGGGGGCATTGAGCGGCATGCCAGGGCTGAAGCAGGGTGTGGGACAAAGAGGGAAGAGCCTGGACTGGGGAGGGGGAGCCTGGGGCTGGTGGAGGCACTCCACTAACCAGCTGCTCTGGGGCTGGGGCTGCCCCTTGCTTAACGAGGCCTGTGAGCGCTCTCCCCTTGGTTTCTTCACAGGTTGATTTCAAAGGACAACTCTGTACTAAGCCCTCCTCAGTTTTGCTCTCAGCTGGGCTAGCCACCTTCCAGCCTTCAAAAGAAGGGGAGAGAACACACAGAGCCACACACCAGGTACAGTCAGCAGTCCCTCTTGCTTCCTGCCCGTCAAGACCCCTCCAGTCAGGGAGAGACGGCAGACGGCCGACCCCCGGCGAGCACGCTGTCTGAGCCCACCGTGTGTCCCTCTCCTCTCCAGGAGCTCACTGCACAGAATACTTATGACTGTGTCCAGCCCCTCCCCAAGGGGGACACCCCGTCTCAGAGGTGACTGGGGTTTTAGGGCCTTGGCTGGCTGTGTGGGCAGCCCAGACAATACACTAGAGACATGTTCTCATCAAGAGCTTTCTGCAAAAATGGAAACATAAAGGTTTCCAGGATCAACTCCTGTTGGCAGGCCAAAAGAACTCTGATTATACAAAGTAAAAGTTGTCACACAGGAAACAGGTTATGGAGGGTCCCACAGGCCACCTCAGCACTGGGCATGGCGGTCCTGACCTCCTAGCAGCCCCCGCCCCATGTCCCAGAGGGGTGTGGGGACAGGTGATGTGTGAAGGGTCTCAAGAATGAGGCAGAGGGGCATGGGGTGTTCTTGAGACGCAGCAGAAATGGAATTTGTAGACATTGGTCTTGAGGTGGCACACAAATGAACCAAAGCAGAGGAAAATGGGAAAATATGAGACAGTGGAAAAAGAGAGCACTTCTTCAAGCTAAAAATACATTTGGAGGTGTTACGTTGGTCTATCTGGCCTCCTTTTCTACGGGATTGTCTGACACACTGCTTGGTGGCACACTCAGACTTGCAGGAACGATGAATGACATGGATCTCCTCAAGTGCTCAGGGCCCTTATGCATTTCTACGTGGAATCTTACTACATTACACCATAAAACTTTCCTTTTCAGGCACTGCTATTATATTTGTATTTTTATTTGTATACACATTCTTTTAAAAAAGTTAAAATACAAAAATACACAAAATAAAGAGTGACTTTAAATTTTGCTCGTCAAGGACAGGCATAGAGGTCAACCCAGTGAAAGGTCAGGATTCATGGCCCAGGTCAGGGGTAACAGGAATTGGGTTCTTCTGAGACTTTCGGAACTTGCTCTGAAGGAAAACCCTCGGCACACACAGTCCTTCTTTTTTATTCACCGTCTCACGAAACACATACTCATTCACCTCTTCTTCGTAACCTGTGTCCAGAAAGAGCCGTGCCAGGAATTCTGGAAGACAAGCAGATCAGCAGTGCTCGCAGTCTGGATGCCACTGTACCCTGAGCAAGAGTCAGTGCAGCGGGGGGCTGAGAGCACCTCAATGCGAGGGGTAAGAAGGCTCTGCTCTGGGGACTGACACACTCCTACTTCTCCGTCAACAGAAACTCCCAATCATCACCAAGACATTCACCAACCTGTCACTGTCACACGCTCCTCGACCCATCGGGACTCCCTACCAGCAGCACAGGCCCAGACCCTGCACTCACAGTGTACGTGCACATATACAACGTGTGTGTTCATGCAGTGGGTGTGTGTGCTCAGTGTGTGCGTGCTCAGTGTGTGTGAGCTCACTGTGTGTGTGTTCACTCGTACAGTGCGTTCATACAACGTATGTCCATACAGTGTGTGTGCTCACTCATACAGCGTGTGTGTGCTCATACAGCGTGTATGTGCATTCATAGTGTGTGCACTCACTCATACAGTGTGGTCAGTGTGTGTGTTCATAGAGCATGTATGTGCTCATTCACAGTGTGTGCACGCTCACTCATATAGTGTGTTCATACAGCATGTGTGTTCACTAATACAGTGTGTTCAGTGTGTTCACTTATACAGTGTGTGTGCTGTGTGTTCATAGTGTGTGTGCTCACTGTGTGTACTCAGTGTGGGTTCAGTGTGTGCTCATAGTGTGTGTGTTCATATAGTCTGTGTGTGCTCACTCAGTGTGTATTCAGTATGTGTGCTCACTCATAGTGTGTTCAGTGTGTGCTCACTCACAATGTGTGTTCACTCAGTGTGCACTCACTCACAGTGTGTTCATAGTGTGTGCTCAGTGTGTGCACTCATACAGTATGTGTGTTCATAGTGTATGTGTGCTCACTCAGTGTTCATACAGTGTATATGCGCTCATTTACAGTGTATGTGTTCAGTGTGTGTATGCTCACTCTGTGCTCACACAGTGTGTGTGCTCACTCATACAGTGTGTGCACTCACAGTGTGTGTTTGTTCATACAGTGTATGTGCTCACTGTGTGCGCTCACTCACAGTGTGTGCGCTCCCTCAGTGTGTGTGCATGCACTCATACAGTGTGTGTGTGTGTGTGTGTGTGTGTACTCAATCTGTTTACATCAAGCTCCTCACCTATCCTGACATGACGAAGGGCAGTCAGGTAACAGGGTGCAGAGAAAAAAAACATCTGATGGTGACAGCCTAAGGAAAAGTTAACCCGAGTAACACATCACTACATGTTAAGTGAAACAGAAGAATGGCTATGTGACTCTTATAAAAGGCATTACTCCAAAGAATGTACTTTGAAGCACTTTGTAGATATTACTACATCTTCTCAATTATTTATAATTGATTTAATCAGACTTCATGAATCCAAAACATTAAAACAAATTTTTAATTTTCACTGTATATTTTCATGCTTTTGTAGTCTTAATGGTAATCACTAATTTTTAGCTTTATTTTTGAGTTTAAGAGAATATTTCAAGAAGTAACAAATGTAAAAATTAGAGCTTAAGAAGGTAATTATATTATGGTTCATATTACAGGCATACCTCAGAGATACTGTGGGTTCAGTTCACCGCAATAAAGCCGAAAAAAGCAATAAAGTGAGCCTCACAAATTTTCTGGTTCTCCAGTGTATATAAGTTATGTTTACACTATGCTGTGGTCTTTTAACTGTGCAATAGCATTGTGTCTAAAAACACAATGTACATACCTTAATTAAAAAATACTTTATTGTTAACCATCATTTGAGTCTTCAGTGAGTCTTAGCATAACATTAAAGGTCACTGATCACAAATCACCATAGCAAATATAATACTAATGAAAAAGTCTGAAATACTCCAAGACATGAAGTGAGCAAATGCTACTGGAAAAATGGTGCCAATAGACTTGCTCAACACAGGGCTGCCACAAACCTCCCATCTGTGAAAAACAGAGTATTTGCAAAGCACAATAAAACAAGGTGCGCCTGTATAAAATAGGCTCAAAACTAATGTTCAAAATACTAAAATCATATTCAACATTTGGATTGTTTTCTTATAAAAAATGACCTTTTAAGGACCCCTCTATTAGCAAGCTTGTGTACTTAAGAAGTCTCACTTTTATAGAAAAAAAGGTCTCTTACCTTTGTGAAACTCAAGTAATCTCAAGGCACTACCCTGTCCTATTCGCTTGCTTTCTGAGGGAACGAAGTGAAGATTCTGGTTTGCCCTCCCAGCCTTCCCAACACAGCTCCTGGCCTCATCCACATGGCGCAGCAGAGCGTTTCCACTGACCCGGTTCACTAACTGGACACCCTCACTAGACAGCCTGTGAGCTCACAGCTGACGCGGTAAGTGGTGTGTGTGAATGGTTTTGGCTCAGGGTCGTGCGCCTGTGTATGGAGTCCAGTCACCCCCACCCACGCAGTACCACAAGAACAGTGCAATCAAGGAAACAGACATCGTGACAGATTCCAGCAATCTTACCATCCGTGAAAAAATATGATCTGGTTCCATCTTGTCTAACATAAAAGTTTTCTGCAAGTTTGCTCCCGGCTTTAAACCTAAGCATGGCATGATCATACAGCCCATAGTCGCGAAACAAGACACTTTTGCCTGGTTTTAATACCTACAAAACAAAATAGGCTGCACATAACTCGGGGACCCAGTCAGACAGAACTTACTATAAAATAAAATCTGATTATTTTACAGATGAGAATAACTTATATTTGTGACAGTGATAAAAAGGGACAAACTGAAATGCCTGCACTACGAAGGAAAAGGCCCTGCCAAGCAAAGGTTTGTAAGGCCTGGCTGAGTCCCAGGCGCTGGGGGGGTTACCTCCTGAGCTCTGAGGAGAGCACCCTCGGAGGTCCAGTGTCACAAATAAAACGCTGAAGACATCAGAGGGAAAAAAGTACCCTCACTAAAGTATTAGCACATTCTCCCATCATTGTATTAGCCATCTCCTAATCCATGACCCTGTAGTCAAACTGTTTCTTTAAATATCTATGTAATCAATACGTTCTGGCTTTTTACTGATGTTCTGGCCTTCCTCAGCCTGTGTGTCAGTTCTGGGCTCCTGCATGCAGTTCTGTATGGCTTGCTCACTATGCTAACACCACGCTAAGCCCTCTACAGCTGACCAGACATTTTCTCACTAGGTCTTCATACAATTCTAGAGGAAAAGTGTGATTATCCCGAGACCAAGAAACTGGTAGCAGAAAAATCATACAGCAGCTTATGTGCCCACAATCATACAGCAGCTGCTAACAGCAGAGTCCGAGCTCATACTTGGGTCAGAGGCATCACGAGAGGATAGGGGATATCTGTTAGTCCCGGGCAGCGACGGGAAGCGGGAGTGTCAGTCCAATTCCGTCCTCACTCCTGACAACACCAGAGAGACTGGGAGGGAGGGGTAACACTACCCATTCTCCCCTGCTGCTGCACTTCTTGCTTTCAGGCAGAGGGCCCACAGGCCAGTGTGGTGTGTAGAGAAGGGGCATGTGCCAGGCACCGGTGGGAGCCCCTTACCACAGCCTTTAGAAACAGCTGTCACAGAGCAGACGTTTCAAAAACTGGAAGGTAAAAATCTGCAGAGCACAGTGTAACTGCTCCTCTCCTACAAAGCAAACAGCCATATGCTTTTCAGAATGAAAAGAACAAGGTACTCGCTTTGACACTTGCTTTTTAAGTGGGTATTCTTTCAAACTGTGTAACATTACCAAGTGAGAGTGGTCTTCAAAAGGGGGCATTGATTTTACTAAGTATATTCTTACTGTTTGCATCAGCAAGATAATCTTTAAAACATGACATATACTACCTACTACAGTAGATATCTGAGGTAATTTGATATTTCCTCTTCCTGAATAGAATATGAAAGACTGTCCATACTACTTCCAAGTGTGCTGCAGATTTTCTCACAGCGAATTCTTATCAACACTTGCCGGGAGCCACCACAGGAAGTCCCACCCATGACAAAGGTCATGCGGAGAGGACCTGACAGGCAAAGGTGGATCAGGACTCGAGGGATTCCCTGGATCTGCTCGAGCATCTACCCCAAAACCGGAATCTCTCTGTCTTACTATTTTGTGCCTTTCACCAACTCTTCTGACATTAACAGGGGGCTATCCCCGACCACCTTTTTCTGGAAAAAGTCAACTTAGGGCTCTAATCCTGGGCATGATAGGAGTGTTTCAATTCAAACCCCTCTGATGGCTTTCTAGCTTGCCTGACAGGTTTATCCAGACTCTTGCAGCTACGCATGTGATTGTTCACAGCCTCCCAACCATGAGAGACACGGGAAGCCTGCCTAAAACATTCTAAAAATATAGAGCCTTTCAAAGAGTTAAAAACTATTAGAGTGGTGCTGGTGTAGGATTTCATTGTTGAGCCAATGCTTGCTGCCGAGTGCCCATACCCCTTATCCATTGTGCACGGGGGAGTGCACTGGTTAACACAGTTGGAATGTAAGGAAAACAAGCAGCAGCCTTAGAATTAACCACATCAGACCTTTGAGCTAATTGGTTCTTTCTTTCTTGTAACTCACTTCACCTTTAGCATTTTCTGAGGCTGACATAGATTAGAAATATAGAGAAAAAACACTTCAAGGGAAAATAAGTTTTCTGGTTGAGCAGGCTTTATCAAAAAACGGTCATAAAATGTCCACAGGCCTCCAAGGCCAGAAGATAATGTATACAACATTGTTTATGGAAAAGGTATGCAGAAAAAATCCTGGTTTCGATAAAGACAAAACAGATGTAATGTTTGGGTCGACGCTGCATGACTCTGCATCTTTCATTTCCCTCTATGTACAAGTCAAGGTATAAAAGTTCCTTTTGAAAATAAAGTTATGGGCCTCGCTCACCAAAGCTTGGTCTCCCTGTGTCAATCTTTCTTTCATTTTCTTTCTTTCTCTCTCTGTTCTTCTTTCAGGATGACTCCTTGGGGCACAGGGGCTCTCTGAATTCACTTTTTTTGCCTAGGCTTCTAAGACCCGATCGGGAAGGCACCCTGCATCTTTACCGGGGAGGGGGCGTCCTGCGTCCTCACCCCACCGAGAGGGTGCCTGCGACCTCTGTGAACAGAGCAAATTCCATGCCAGGAGCTTTATTGGCTTTCTGTGTAAACCAAGGAAGATCAAGCCTCTTTCTCTCCCCTTTTACTTTCCTTATCGCCAACGCCATCATTCTGAGGGTACCCCTGGATCCTGCTGGGGCTAGACCCCGGCAAACATTAGCATGCATTAAAAATACTGTCAATAAAGAGCCTCGTGTTGCGATTCATGGGGTCACTAAGAGTCGGACACAACTGAGCGACTGAACTGATTGACTGACTGGATAAAGACATTCTTACTTTGGTCAGAAATGTGACTAAGAAGAAAACAATCTGAAAACTTTAATTTGTATGAGACTCACTTATTTTCAGAAGGAAGGGAAGGCCGCATGGGACTGTCGCTCAGGAATCTGGGAACTCCTGATCTATGGGCCAGCTCTTCCGTTAACTGGCTGAATGACCCTAAACAAGTTGTTTCATCCTCTGAATGTGCTTTCTCGTCCGTAAGACAGAAATTACGGCACGAACACCTCCTCTGAGGCAGGACTGTGCTTCTGCTGGGTTTTCTTGTCCTCCGGGCAGCTCCAGAAAGATGGCGGGTGAGATCAGTCAGACCCTCTCTTGGTGAGTGAGGCTCAGAGCACAAGTGATTTGCCTGGGCTTTCAAGGCAAGTTAGTGGCACAGGGAAGACCAAAATCCTGTCTTCCAATAACAAACTTAGTTGATTTTTACTTTACCATTTCATTCCAAAAATGAGGGAACCCAACTTTAAGGTTCCCATTCAGTTTAAAATTAAGTGATTTTAAAATTTCTCCAGTGTTACCATCCTACAGTAATTAGCTCTACCATGAACAGCATGTTTCTGTGGTTGTTTAAACTGGAGAGCTGCCCAAAGGGTGTCTGACTGTCAGAGGGTGAGAGACTGCTTCTTCCGCTAACTTCCTGATGAAGCACATGATATCCAATTAATGAACCAGTCACCGTGTATGGTGGCCTCACACTGCTGCTGTGAACTCATTCCAGGTCAGCTGAAAAAGGAATTCTATTGGGGGCTAAAACAGGAAGAGGCTGAAATGGAACTTATTAGCATATGAAAGGTTACAACAGAGGCCAGGTATGGACTGAGCCAGCTCAAGTCAGTGTTTTGTTTTAGTTTTAACATAACATTTCATTATTACTAAAATACACACAATATGCTATATCTTTTCATTTAAATCAAGAAGAGGGATATCCTCATTAATACTCAGCTCCGTTGGACTTTATTATAATCTAATAGTGTCTCATTAAGGTTTTATTTTCCATTTCCTGGGTTATCATACGTTAACTTACTATCTGTACATTCCTCTTCTATAAAAAGACTGTTTTTCCATTGTCATTCTTACCGTTACCCAAGAATTCTTTATACATTCTGAAATACTAATCTTTGTCAGTTGAATAGGTTTGTGTTTTTTTTTTTTGCCACAGTGAGTGGCATGTGGGATCTTAGTTCTCCAAAGAGAGGACCAGGGATCAAACCCAGGCCCCTCTGCAGTGGAAGTGAGGAGTCTTAATCACTGGACTACCAGGGAAGGCCCTCAGCTGAGTAGATTTTAAGATACTTTTCCCACCTGGTCTCTCTGATTTCTTTGTATCATCTTAATTGTCTGAAGAAAACAAACTCCTAATTTTATTATATCATCTTCATGCATAGAATGCTTTTTAGTCTTTGAGAAAATTTTCCCCACTCTGAAGTCAAAGTTTTTTTCCTATAGTTTCTTCTGAAAGGCTTACACTTTTGTCTTTTCCAGTTAAGTCTTTAAATCCACCTTTAAATCCATACATGACTTTTGTATAAGGATGTGAAGCAGAAAACAATTTTGGATTTTTCCTACATGGACCACCAATGGTCCCAGAATCACTTCCTGAGCAGTCCTTTCCCCAGGGATCTTCCAATGTCACCTCTATCAACTATCAAATTTCCATACATACATGGATCTACTTCTAAGCTATCATATTCCATTTGTCAATTTTTCTGTTCCTCTGCAAATACCATCTGTCTTAATAACTGTAGCTGTAATAAGCCTTTATATCTGGTAAGGTATAAATCGCCCCATCTCCTTCTTCAGGAATGTTTTGACTTTTTATTCCTTCATGTAAATTTAGAATCAACTTGTCAATTTTCCCTCAAAAATAAAAAGTCTACCAAAAATCTCGAACTTAAAAAAGGGTAAAATATAACATGAAGTGGACCAGGATGACACAGTGCACGTTACTTCTTTAAATAAAGTATACAATTCTGTGGCATTGAGTACATTCATCTTATTATCTGTGTAATTCTTTAATATTAATATTCTTTAATATTTTCTCATTAGACAATTATACTACCTGAAAACAACGTTTTATTTCTTTCTCATTCTTTTTCTGCTGTTTTCCAGCTGACTGGGACCTCCAGCACGATGAACAGTACTGACAGTGGGCAGTGTCATCCCCACGAGGTCCCAGACACTGCTTACTCCTGTCTCCCGCTCCTTCCTAGTCCCTGGAACCTTCATCAGTGAAATCACTGGTATCCTGAATGCTCCCTTCACATTCCAGTGCTAACAACCTGACTGCCCCCTGAGGACACGGTTCTCCCTGCCACCTCTCAAGCAGGCGTGTTTTCTCCCGTGGCCCTAGTGCCACCAAGCGTGGGGATGGGGCAGGGTCCTCCTTGCCCCCCCACTGCTCCTTTCTGTGCATCCCCCCTTCTGCCCTCAAGTTTCAGCTCTGAACCTCCTGTCATCAGATCATACCATCACCCACTACCCCGTATTATTGTTGTTGTTCAGTCACTAAGTCATGTCCGACTTTTTGTAACACTATGGACTGTAGCCTGCCAGAGTCCTCTGCCCATGGGATTTCCCAGGTGAGAATATTGGAGTGGGTTGCCACTTCCTGCTCCAGGAGACGTTCCCAACCCAGATGTGGGATCGAACCCATGTCTCCTGCATTGGCAGATGGATTCTTCACCACTGAGCCACAAGGGCATCTATTAGTTCCAGGGTCATTTCCCTCAATTTCATGATGAATGTATCTTCTGGTTTATGCTCTTATCCATACACTACTCCATTTTTAACTCCAATGAATTTCAACATACACAGGAATTACCCTTCCAAACATGCTGGATTCAATGATTTGAGCTCCTCCCTTTCAAAGACTTTGTCCTTCACCTTTTAATCACTCACTCCCACAGTAATGTTCTGAAGTCTTGCCCATACTGTGAAGGCAATACTTTCAATGTCATGCAAGTCACCCTCTGACCACTCCCACCACTTTCCAGCTGTCTAACTCCCCAGCTTTCTCAATCCTTTACTTTCACCTGAACCATCAAAGGGAAGGATGATAAGGTGGCCTGTCTCGAGTCCCATGACTGAGAAGTTCGACTTCACTCCCCGAGTGCTGCAGCAGCCTGCTGGTAGCTGCGGCAGCTTGAGTTCTAACAGCAACGATGGGAGAGACAACAATGACCGTGGCTGACTTTTAAGAGCACTCACCACTACTAGGCACTGCACTGGGCACTAAGAACACACTTCATGTAATCCACCCCAAATCCCAAGATCTAGGAACCATTATCTCAACACTCCACAGGTAATGAAACGGAAGCTCAGAGAGGTAAAGGAAGCGGCCTACATCGGGAAGTAAGGTTTAACTCGAGGCACACTGTGTGCTCCTGTGTGGGGGCCCCTGCTCCCTCTCACTTTACCACAGGGCTCCACAGATCCCAGCAGCTGCTCCAAGGCAAGCTATGGCCACTAAGCCAAACAGAATTTAAGGTGGATGTTTCACACAGGAGAACTTCTCTTCATACATCGACTACACAGCCCACCTTGTAAGAACAGGGAGACTGTGAATTAAGACGGCATGTGAGCCTCAGAGGGAAGCTAAGTGAAAAGTCAGGATGTCGAACCCTCAAATGCAGGCTCGCAATCACTAACCTTGTAAATGTTTTGTAAGACAAGGTGCATCTTATCAGGGTGAACTGCAGAGAGCACAAATATCAACGTGACAACATCCACAGACTCTGGGGGCACGTGCTCCAGAAGGTCATCTTTGGTCAGATCACACTGGAACACCTTGCATCTTTCTGTGTCATAAAGAGGATTTTGCTAGAGAGGAGAAAAACACAAAATACCTTCAATGCAACATCCATGCTGATACACACAGAAAAGCACACCACCCATGGAGATGCTATTTCCACATGTACACTGCTGCACAGAACTCAACAACCACTGCTACTGAATAGCAGGTCATTTTCACATTAAAGCATGTAATATTCAATACTGCCACAAGGGGCAAGATCTCATTTTAACAAATAATTTTGTTCCTTTTTTTTCTTTAAAATTTTTTCATTTTATATTGGAGTATAGTTGATTAATAATGCTGCCTGAGTTTCAGGTGTAGAGTGACTCAGTTATACGTATACATGCATCTTCTATTTCAAATTCTTTTCCCATTTATGTTATTAGAGTATTGCGCTGAGTCCCCTGTGCTATACAGTAGGTCCTTATTGATGATCTCTTTTAAACACAACAAATTATTTTTAACTGCGTATGCAGTCTATCACATATTCCAAACTGAGTTTTTAGAAGCATGTGACTCCAGAGGGATGATAAATCAAACCCTGCCTCTGCTCCCTTAACACTCCTCTGACTCACCCACTATAACCCTGAATCCTATGAGAGGTCCTTCCGGCTCCCTTTACTGAGATGCTCCCACCCTTCTTCTGGGTATGGTGCGTGCTTGATGCAGCAAGCTAAGAAAACTTTTTTTTTTAAACTACAAGTGTGTTCCTGGTACATTATGGTAATAGGTTTCAACACATATATAACAGCATTATGAAGAAAAATAATAAACTTTTCTTTAATGTAAGTAAGGACCTTAATAAGCAGATACATAAAGGTATAGGACAGGTCAGTTCTACTTATCTCTCTTATAGATAGATTGGAGTTTATTACAATCTCAACCGAATCTTCAGATTTCTAGAAATTTGAGAAAGTGAATTTTTTCATCTGGAAGTGAAAACCTTTAGGAACAGCCAAGACAATTTTTAGATGAAAAACAATGGAGGAGGAGGAGGCATACTATAGGACATCAAAACACATTACAAAATGTAGTACTAAACAGTGTGGTTTGAGAATGGGGACCAACAGATCAGTGAGACAAAAGAGTGTCCCTGAACAGACCCATGTATTTAGAGGGATCATTAGTGTATAAAACAGAAGACAGGTGACAAAAATGACATTAAATTTTTTAAAAAGATAGAGAACAAAGATTATGATTATCAGGAATGGAAAATGAATTTCTCACTCAATTCACTGTTTGAACAGTTAGCTCTATCCACTTGTGCTAAAGGGCAGCAGAAATAAAAGAATTCCAGCTCCAGTGCAGAGGTGGGGAGACGGAGAGTCTATCCTTACAGGGCCATGAGCGGGACAGACAGCAACTTCCTGTGAACCCATGAGAGAGCAGACGTCAAAGAACCACCAGCCACCCCCAGATGTGGAGAGGGAGAGGCGCCTTCAGGGAGATGCAGGACCCAAGCATTTGCTTACCTGAGGCCTCTAGAAAACTAGAAATGTGACAAACAGCATGAAGCTCCCAGGGCTGAAGCCACCGGGATGTCCACACCCTAGCAGGTGTTTCCACCAGGGACATCACTTAGGCTCTCACAGAAAGAACGGGGCTCTTTCTGGGGCTGGACCTTCTCAGCTCCTTTAAGCGAGCAAAGGTTTAACACGCAGGGGAAAAGTCACCTGGGCCTTGGGTCCTTGGGGCACTAGTGGAACATCACTGCCCCTGGGGAGGGCACTGCTCTGCCCAAACTTTGTCTTCATCTGCAGAGAGAATGGCCTCATGACCCCGGAGGATGACAGAGGAGGGGAAGGGATGAGAAAGAAAAGCTCTATTCCTGGAGAGGCAGAAACACTTGTGGGAAAGCTGCAAGAGAGAGACTCTTCATGGGGAGCAGCACAACAGGAAGACCCAAAGCCAACAGGAACAACAAAGTCACCAGAGGAGTTTGAAGTCTCACGGGCCCACAGCAACAACAAACCTCACAGGTAACTATACCAACAACAGACTTTAACACAGAGCACAACTCCAGTCTAGATTATTACAAACCCTTATTAGCTGTCCACTGCCCTGTATAACATACCTAGCTTTCAACAAAAAAAGAACAAGGCACACCATGAGGCAAGAAAAAACATGGTCTGAAGAGACAATCATGAAAACCAGACTCAAATATGACACAGACGCTGGAACTACAGGCTTGGATATTAAAAAACAAAAAAATTATGATTAACGTATTACAGGCTTTAATGAAAAAGGTGGACAATATTCAAGATCAGATAGGTAATTTCAGAGATATAGAAACTACAAATCAATGGGAAATGCTAAAAATCAAAAACATAGTAACAGAAATGAAAAATGCTTCTGACAGGCTCATCAACAGGAATGCTTACTGCCTAAAAGGAATCAGTGAACTTGATGATAAGACAACAGAAAGTACACAAACTGGAAATGCAAAGGGCAAAAAAGTTAAAAACAAACAAACAAAAAAGCCAGCATCCAAGAGCTGGGAAACAATAGCAAATGGTATAACATAGAGATAACCGGAATCCTCGGAGAAAACAAGAGCTCAAGAAATACTCTAAAAATAATCGTCAAACTTTTCCAGATTAATTAAAAATCCTCATAACCAAAACTATAAAAAGCATATCTATGTGATTATAGAACTCCAAAAACATAAAACCTTAGTACTTCAAAAGGAAATGATTATTCATTTGATGTGATCACTTAAATTCTATAATAAAACAATACCATAAAACAATGCCTAATAAACTCGAAGAAATATTTGCAACAGATATAACAGAATATATCCGCAAAATAAGAAACAAACTGACAGAAAAATGGGGAAAGGTATGAACAGACAATTCATACTACGGTGTAAGCCCAATGTGGGTGACGGTTTTGTTTGTTTTGTTTACTACTTCATCCCAATGCTTAGAACAGTGATTGGCCTACATTAGGCTTCGAATAAACATATATAGAGTAAAGGAATAAAAACAAGCAGAAGAAAAACTAATGCTTATTTACATATCACAAAGTCTTCAACTTTATTTGTTATAAAGAATAAACAATTTAAAACATGGAGATAGTACTTTTGGCCTATAAGATTGGGAGATACAGAAAAGACTGATGGTGGGACTTCCCAGGTGGTCCAGGAGGTAAGATTCTGTGCTTTCGATGCATGGGGGTGTGGGTTTGATCCCTGATTGAGGAACTAAGATCCCACACGCTGTACAGTGCAGCCAAAAAAAGGACTGATGTTAAATGTTGATGGCATAGAGGGAAAAAAATCTTTATATTATTGGTGAAATTATAAATTGGTATAATTTTCTGGATGGACAGCTGGCCCTATCTATTTAAATTTTAATGTGTATGCTCTCTCCAAGGAATTCTATTTCTTCTATTAGTCACCACAGAGACATGTACACATGTGTTATGGGGCATGCGTATAATTCTGATTACATCAATCCTACTTGTGAGAGCAAAAATTAGAAGCAATTTGAACAATCATCAACAAAGCAATTATTACTATATATGGCACATCCATTCTGTGAAATACTGCAAGAGGTAAATGAAATGAAGTAGACCTACATGTACTGGGATGAAAATACTAGGCAAGACATAATGTACAGCGAAGAAGGTAGGTTATAGTACAATGTGATATCACTATTTAAAAAGTCTAAGGTGCTAAAATTGTGAAAGGTTGATGGAAAAATAGATATCTGCATGTTGCCAAAGTATCCCTCACATATCTGTTAATGACAAAAAGAAAACACCTGTCCAACAGGGGAATTAGGAAGTCACTTTAAACCCAGTGACCAAAACTAGCATCACTTACAGTGAGATTAGATCACTGCCTCCTGACAGGATGCAATATAAAAGCTACATCACCTACTAAAGTATTTTTGCTCAAATATTTTAAGTTAGATTTAAATCTAACTTGTGGTTTACAGAAAATACAAGGCATAAAGCAACAAGTTAAACAATGATAGAAAGAAACAATCAGCCAATTTGGAATGTGGGACCTCATTACATAAAATTGCTTGCTCTCCCAAAACTCAATGTCATTGGGGAAAAAGTCAAGGGGAAGGGCAGGAATGTTTTAGGCTAAGAAGATTTAGGTACATAATAAAGTGTAAGCTGCAATCCTTAACTAAATACAACTATAAATGACACTATAAAAGTTTATAAAGCAAAAGTAGCAAAATGCTGCTGCTGCTGCTGCTAAGTCGCTTCAGTTGTGTCCGACTCTGTGCGACCCCATAGACGGCAGCCCAACAGGCTCCCCGGTCCCTGGGATTCTCCAGGCAAGAACACTGGAGTGGGTTGCCATTTCCTTCTCCAATGCATGAAAATGAAAAGTCAAAGTGAAGTTGCTCAGTCATGTCCGACTCTTAGCGACCTCATGGACTGAAGCCTACCAGGCTCCTCCGTCCATGGGATTTTCCAGGCAAGAGTACTGGAGTGGGGTGCCATTGCCTTCTATGCTGCCAATCATTAAACGTGGACACAAGTTTATGGATGTTGTCTGGTAATACTTTTCTAAATAATGCTATGTTTCTGTATGTATACATGCAAATACACAGGAAAACTACATTTACAGTGATCATAGCCGGTCCTTCAGGAAGAAGACCGGAATTGGGAAAACGGGTGTAGAAGTCAGGTCCGACAAGTCTAGGAAAACAGAAACATAACAACACACGGATGGTGCACCAACCTTGACATATTCAACAGCTCTCGGAGAAAAATCACAGGCATAGGCAAAGATATCTGGATCTTCTTCTAACAGTGGGAATAAACAGTTCCCAACCCCACAGCCAGCTTCAAGAATAGTCAATTTTTGATCTTCAAACTGAGGAAAGAGAACCCAAAGTTACAGTACACAACACCCACCTAATGAAGAAACAAACTAAAAGGTCCAGAACAGGAAACAAGGCCTCTGCCCCCTCGGAGTAGACGATTCACCAGTGAGCTGATAACCCGAAGCCACTGATGCCTCGTCTGTGTCCAACACTGGGTAACCTGGTGTGGAGAAAACAGCAGCATAAGGGCCAACACAACAGGCTCTCAGGTTAGACTGCCTGCGCTCAAATCTGAACGCTTCCCCTCACCCTGCGTTCCGTCACTGAACAAGTCACTTAAACAGCTTTGTCTCTCAATTTCATCAGCAAGTGGGAATACTACTAACGCTAAACTTCAACATGTTACTTAAAGGTTTAAATCACAGAACACTACTGTTAAGTTCATGTAAAGGGGTGTGGTGAAGTATTCATCACCATTATCATTATGAACCCGTCACTGAAATCATTCACTAAGAACTCAATTATTTACAACTTTCAGATTAGCTTTAAAGAAACAGAAAATGCCCACTAAAGTCCTCTCTCCTCTGTATTTTACAACTCAGCAACTGCTCAAACTATTTGAGACAGTGTATCTAAGCTACAAAAATTCATGAAGCCTTCGACAGGATTCATATATTTTCTACCTTACACTCGCCCTGGGAATGCAATAAAACACCCCTCTTCTACAGATTTTAAATGAAGAATCACTCCAACAAGGTGAAGTATTAGTTTACCTCTCTACATGATCTGAGCTCCTCAAACTCTCTGGTAGTCCAGTGTCTATCTTTGAAGAAATTAGTGCTGTTTCTTTTGTAAAAAAGGTCCCAGTTCTTCTGAGCCTCTTTTTCCAGTTTCTGCTGTTTAAAATCAGACACTAAAGCTTGGTCTCTCTTCAGTTTCTCCTCTTCTTCAGAGCTGAGAATCCTTGTCTGCAGCCCTCTCCTTTGCAAAGCAGCCATCTCCGACGTGGATGGTCATATATTGAACATTTAACACTACTGGAGATTCTCCATTCCTCAACAACCTGAGGAATTCAAGCGGATACCACTCACACAGGCAGGGTCCTCTCAGATGTGGTCCCTCAGGCTGGGTTCAAGCCCGAAGCAGCATCGGATACTTCGCAGGAAAGGAAAAAAAAAAAATAAATAACATTCCGGTTGGGGGTTCTAGAACAGGTTTTTTTTTTTTTTTAAGATGCTCAGTTAGTGGTTCTAGAATAGTTCTTTCACTTAACATTTCAATTCGGCAAACATTTACTAGATGCTGAGCCTACACAAAGCCCTACTCCACTACAGGAAGAAGAGGTCACAAAGAACAAGACACAGACCCCAGCCTTCAGGGGGCTGACATCCAGCGGCCGGGCTCTCACGCACAGAAAGGCTTAATTACAACCTGAACAGTCAGTAAGCCGCTTTAGGCAGGAAAAAAAAGTCACTCTCAACAACTGACTGAGAAACCTTACGGTTCCTCAGGGTTCGGTGTCCGCGAAACGGGGGTGTCTTTAAAAACAACCACGACGGCTGTCCGAGCCGGAGGCGGTCGGTCACCGTCGCCAAAGACGCGAGACACGGCGTTTTTCGGGGAAAACGGAGCTACTACGCCCGGGTGGCCCGAGTCTGTCTCATGAACCCGAGGGGGCGCCCCTTTCGGGAACTGAGGCCCTCGCGCCGCCCTGGGCGCGCGAAAGCGACGAAGAAGAGGCTCAGGGACGCGGAGAGTGGGGCCGCCAGGACCCTGCGGATGAGCCGAGCCGCCCAGCCGCGACGGGCGGCGGCGACCCGCGTGAGCCTAGTCCACCGCACGCTGGGCGCCCCAGTCAGCAGTTCTTAGGTTCCCCTGAAGGGTGGGGCCGGGCGCGCCGAGCCCCCAGCCAGGCGCAGCCTCAGAAGCAGAATTTGGGAGCCACCGCGGGAAAAAAAAAAAAAACACCCAAAACCCTTCGACTGGTCAACACCCACCCCCGCCCCGCGGAGAGACCTCGAATCCGGATTCTCCCCGCGGAGAGGACTTTCGGCCATGGCACCGCCCCCGCTACTTCCGCTGGGGGCCCGGAAGTCCCTCCTCGGCGCCGGAAGTTCCGCCGTCAGGTCTCCTCAGAGTCGTCCCCCGCCCAGACGCGTTGGCCCGAGCTCGTTTCCGGCCTGCGCGGGTGGGTGCCGGCTCGGCTCCCCGCGCGCCCCCGAGCGCTCTCCCGGGAGCGCGGCTCCCCCGGACGCCGGCGCCGGCGGCTCGGGCCGGGGCCGCGCCAGGAGGGCTCCCGGGCGGGCGCGAGGCCCTTGTGGGGCCATGAACGGGACGGCCAACCCGCTGCTGGACCGCGAGGAGCACTGCCTGCGGCTCGGGGAGAGCTTCGAGAAGCGGCCGCGGGCCTCCTTCCACACCATCCGCTGTGAGTCCGCCCCTCGGCCGCCCTCGGCCCTGCAGAAGGCCAGGGGGCCTTGCCGGCGTTCCCTCCCTCGGGGGACCTCGGGTTTTTCCTTTGGTTTTTTCCCAGCTGCCTCTTCTCACACCAGACCTTTCCCTCAACTCCCAGGTTTTCTCCGCCTTGCGCTACCAAATGCTTCTTCCGAAGGTCATTGGACCCTCTTGCGCCCTGAACCTCCACGTCCCCTTGTTACTACCGAAAGGCTGCGACCCCACATCAGTTTCCAGCTTCTTTGTATTCCAGCCTCTCCTCACCCCCACCGCCCCACACACAACCCGATCCCCGCGCTTCAGGAGCTCTTCTCGTTTCCTCGGGGTTGGCATCCTCCACCTTTCCCTCTTATTACCGAAGGGCTGCGACCCCGCATCAGTTTCCAGCTTCTTTGTATTCCAGCCTGCCCCGCTCCCCCTCGATACACACCCCGATCCCCACTGGGGATCTCCACGCTTCAGGAGCTCTTCTCGTTTTCCTTGGGGTTGGCCTCCACTCCCTCCTGTTCCATTCCTTTCCTGTCTTCTTTCCTTTTTTTTCCTTGCCCGCTTTGGTTCTGGCCTCCCCGGCGCCCGGCTGCAGCCCCAGAATCCGCAGCTCTGCACCTCATCCGTCTTCTTTTCCTCCATATATCTGTGCCAGCTTCTCTCGTGCTTTGATGTCTTTTTGAGGTCACCAGCCTACCCCTGACTTTTCCTCCAGATCCAGTCCCTTGTGGGTGGAAAGTAAAATTAGGATTGGAGAGCCAGGAATAAGTTAGAGCTCGATCTATGTTTGGAAGCAAAAGCCAGCAGGCATAAGGAATGTGCAAATAGTCATTATGTTGGACCTCTTTTTTCCTCCATGATTACAGACTCTGTTGAGGGAGGGCCTTTCCACTGTGTATCCTGGGTGAAGAATTGGCCGCCAGAGCATCCCACTATGATTCACAGACTCCTGGTTTCGCGTCCTGGTAGCCCCAGTACTGGTTAAGACTTGTTTTTGTCCGAGGAGTTCTTAGATGTGACTCAACACCTTGAAACAGGGCGTAGTAGATAATGAACTTCTGTTTTCCTGTGGTCACTTGCCAGGCCATTACTCTGCTTCCTGCTGACAGCAGATCAGCCCTCTGAGGGGCTGGGTTTTGGGAATGTGATAAGAGCAGCATCATTTCCTGAGCAGTTTACTAAGTTGGTGTTGTAGCAGAATGAAGGACAACGTGCAGTTTAAATAAGACACTTTACTGAAGTACCTGGCCTGCAGTTTGAGGCAGGTTTGTGTTAAAAGGGGGTAAGGTGGCTGTTCACACTGTGCCTTAACTGCAGTTCAGAAACATGGGCAGGATTAACCTTTGGAAATACAGTTCAACCTTCTGCTCCAGATAGCTATAGGAATATTCTTATTAAAGCTATGAAACTGGAGTGTGGCAAATCCTCACTTTGACAGTTCTTATCAAAATGCTGTGACCTTTCATGTTTCATACTGTGTTTTATAATCACAGGGTTTTAAAAACATACTCTGTCGCTTTTCATCCTTAAAATAACCCTAATAAAACACCTCATTGTGGGGTAATAAGGCATGAATTTTCATCTGTCACTTACGGGAAGGGAGTATCTTTGCTTAATGAAAAGTTATATAAATTCTAGCCTTTTTCCTTCAAAATTATCCAGTGGGGATAAGAGGGAAAGTATATGGAGGTACAGATGAAACAATATTGTCCCAGAACTGGTAATGAAGCTGGGTGATGGTACACAGGACTCATTGTATTATTCTCTTTGCTGTTGTACATGAGAAGTTTTCCACAGTGAGATAACATTTTAAGAAATTCTAAGTGGTTTGTATTTTCTTTTATCTGAATTACAACAAATTTCCATTCTTACATGCGAATGCCGTGCAAGCACTTAATACAAGTAACCTGGTGGATAAATGCTTTTTTTCTTTCCCTTTAGACGACTTTAAGCCGGCGTCTATAGATACTTCCTGTGAAGGAGAGCTTCAGGTCGGCAAAGGAGATGAAGTCACAATTACGCTGCCACATATCCCTGTAGGTGTTATTACATCGTTGTTTTTTAATGTGGAATCACAGTGAATCCTCATATTCTGTTATTGCAATTTGATTTCCTCCTTTTTAAAAACTTCTAGATTTCTGAAGTGCCAACATAAGGAGAAAAGGAACTATGGGGGTCAGATGGGATGGAATTCATGCTTCCCAGGCTCCTGAGTAAAAAAAATTCTTTGTCGTTTTTCCCAAACTCCCTTTCCCCATTTGTTCCTAAGAAGGCAAGGTGGGACCTGGCTCCTCCTTTAGACATATGTAGCCTCCCCCAGCAGCTGCAGAGAAAGAGGCCCAAGTGCCCTATGAGTATAAAACAGCAGTAGCTTAGGGGCGTGGAGAGGCAGGGGCAGCATCAGCGTGGTTTGTGAATCTGGCAGGGGGTGATGTTAAGGCTGGCAGTTTCAGGCAGGGCCTAGGTTCAGAGCTACAGATTAAAAGCTGAGTGGAGAACCCTCGCAGAGAGACACTGCTAAAGTCTTACCAAGGCACCACTCTGATCGCAAGGATCAGACAGAATAGTCTTAATGAACACGTGCATGTCCCAGGCCTGTCCTGGAACATGATTAGTTCTTGGTAACCAGTGAGAGAATGAAAAGGCTCTAGACAGAGAGCCTGGGAAGCTTTGTGCTGCCAAAAAACTGTCTGCCATTCAAACTGCTGTCTCGTTAGTTGTTGCCTTTGGCAGGTTGCATCATCTCCCTTTGGACCTTACTTTCCCAAATGTAAAATAAAGAGGTTAGATAAATGATCCCTAACGTCCCTTCCAGCTCTTAATTTTTACTGTATGAACCAGGAGTCAAGGAGCCAACCAATTTCTGATTCCATCCAGGGGATTAAACGATACACTTGGCAAATGTTAACATCCACCCACTGTGGTGCTGGCTCATTACTAGGTACTGAGAATATATTCTTGAAGAAAACAAGCGTGTTTCTTGTCCTTAGGGAGTTTAAATAACTGTAGGAAAACATTGCACTTACTTTAGAAAATCTAGGGAGACTTGCCTGAGGAAGTGACCTTTGAGCAGATTTGAAGGTTGAATAACTGAAAGGGAGGGAGGGGTTAGGATGTTGCAGACAGAATCCTTGTTAAATCCCTGCAGGACAGAACTTGTGGTTCTCAGAGAGGACTGTGCCTTCTTCTCTGGAACCAGCAGAGCCCGGGGTGAAAGGAGCCGGTGCAGTGGAGGGGCCAGGTGGCTGGTTTACAGGTTTTCTTCTTGGGCCTTAAGCACTGGGCAGTCATGGAAGGCCTTAGGCAGGTTAGTGGCTTGAGGTACTTGAACCAGCCAGAACAGTGAGCCTGGAGAAGGTGTGTGGTTACTTAGCATGAAGGGGAAGCCCGGACTCTCCTATTACAAGGAAATGCAGAGATCACTCACTAGCTTTACTGCTCATAGTGAGAGCTCTACTCAGTGTCAGACAGGAATGCGTCACTTCTGTTTCTCAGTTCACACTTTACTGTTATTTGTAACATTTCCCAAATCTCTGGAAAATGTACAGTAACTTAAAAATTCAATATTTATTTCTTGATTACTTAGAGATAGTTGCACAGTTATAGATTCTTGCTATATTATTTCCTCTTTAACTCCTGGCTTCCCAAGCAAAAATAAAATGCAAATCAGCTTATTCTGTTTCTTTAAAAAAAAAAAAATTTATTTATTTGACTGCGCTGAGTCTTAGTTGCAGCATGTGGGATCTAGTTCCCTGACCAGGAACCAAACCCAGGCCCCCTGCCTTGCAAGCACAGAGTCTTAGCCACTGGACCACCAAGGAAATCCCCTTTCTATTCCTGTTTGCGTAGTTCTGATAAAAGATTTGATGAGATAAAGCCAGCTCTAAATTCAGTCTTGATATTCATAACTGGGGTATTTGGTTTGATTGTCTGAATTGTTCTTTTGTGGTCGAAAAGGGATCCACACCACCGATGACTGTGTTCAAGGGGAACAAGCGGCCTTACCAGAAGGACTGTGTGCTGATCATCAATCACGACACTGGAGAGTATGTGCTGGAAAAGCTCAGCAGCAGCATCCAGGTCAAGAAGACGCGGTATGTGAACAAGCAGATAAAGGTTGCTATGCCGTTTCTGTAGACTTACTTGTCTATTCAGTTATTTTATAAGAGTGTGCCCGTCTGGGAACTTAGCATCCTGTTGGCAGGCTCAGCAGCTCCCACCTGTGTCTTCTCAGACAAGTCAATAAAATATCTTTTCCTCAAAGGCAATGAAAATAAATAATGTTTTTAAGACCTGAAACGTAGAAGTCACTGGGGAGAAAGGTGTGCTTTATGATTAAGTCAATCTTATTAATCTCATGGGAAATAGATGGGGAAACAGTGGAAACAGTGTCAGACTTTATTTTTTGGGCTCCAAAATCACTGCAGATGGTGACTGCAGCCATGAAATTAAAAGATGCTTACTCCTTGGAAGAAAAGTTATGACCAACCTAGATAGCATATTCAAAAGCAGAGACATTAGTTTGCCAACAAAGGTCCATCTAGTCAAGGCTATGGTTTTTCCTATGGTCATGTATGGATGTGAGAGTTGGACTGTGAAGAAGGCTGAGCGCCAAAGAATTGATGCTTTTGAGCTGTGGTGTTGGAGAAGACTCTTGAGAGTCCCTTGGACTGCAAGGAGATCCAACCAGTCCATTCTGAAGGAGATCAGCCCTGGGATTTCTTTGGAAGGAATGATGCTAAAGCTGAAACTCCAGTACTTTGGCCACCTCACGTAAAGAGTTGACTCATTGGAAAAGACTCTGATGCTGGGAGGGATTGGGGGCAGGAGGAGAAGGGGATGACAGGATGAGATGGCTGGATGGCATCACGGACTCGATGGACGTGCGTTTGAGTGAACCCCAGGAGTTGGTGATGGATAGGGAGGCCTGACGTGCTGCGATTCATGGGGTCGCAAAGAGTCGGACACGACTGAGCAACTGAACTGACTGACGTGGCTGTTGATACAGTACCACCAAAGGGATAAGATTTAAGTTTATAGACTTAAAATTATGAAAGAATAATTGAGTAATATATATTCTTTTTTAGAGTGACAACATTAAATTTTTACAGGATACATTTGAGATTATTATAATATCAAAGCTTTATCTAATTTCTTTTGAATAGTGAGCTCTCTTTTAATTTTTAATTTGACAGGCATTACATGTGTCAAATGAGGCCAATTAGATTTTCTTTTAAAGTCAAATTTTATTCTATAAGTAGAAGTAACCCAGTGGTTCTATTATTGTGATACAGTAATTATTGTAATAGAGTAAATTTTAAAGAGAGTGTTACAGTCCGATGTTTTTCTGTGTATGCTTCCTCAAGCTGTTTTTCTTTACTCATTCCACAAAAAGAAAAGGTACCCAGCATTTATTGAGGTCTTACCATAGGCCCAGCACTGTGCTCCATGTTTTACGTGCATTGTTCAACCTTTACAAGTAACTTTTGGAAGGGTGGTGTTATCCTTCCGCGCACAGATGAAGAGACAGGGTCAGTGCGCTGGTGACTGCCTCAGGGCCGAGGGGAGTTCTGCCGGGTGGACGTCATGGAGCCCTCTCCTGCTGCTCAGTGTGTGTCGGTAGATTACTTTCTCCAGCCAGGGGCTGCGGTTAGCCTTCCAGAAGCTGTTGGTTGTTGGGGTTTCTGTTACTACTCAGTGTCATCTGGGCACCAGCAGTGTTTTATCACTTAAAGAAAGAAAGAAAGTGAAGTTGCTCAGTCGTGTCCGACTCTTTGCGACCCCGTAGACTATAGCCTACCAGGCTCCTCTGTCCATGGGATTTTCCAGGCAAGAGTACTGGAGTGGGGTGCCATTTCCTTCTCCAGAGGATCTTCCCGACCCAGGGATTGAACCCAGGTCTCCTGCATTGTAGCCAGATGCTTTACCATCTGAGCCACCAGGGAAGCCATTGATCACTAATTTGTTTTGAATAGTGAGCTCTCTTTTAATTTTTAATTTGACAGGCATTACATGTGTCATATGAGGAAAATTAGATTTTATTTTAAAGTCAAATTTTATTCTATAAGTAGAAGTAACCCAGTGGTTCTATTATTTATCACTTAAGTGTTTGTTAAAAGTATGAGATTTCAGGACCTATTAAGTCACAGTCTGCATTTTAATAGAGATTCCCCAAAGTTTGAAAAATGCTGAGCTAGTCCATTTACAAAAGAAATTGTTAATGGATGGTACTTTCTTGGTCTGGGGTGGAATGCTTTGCGTGCTGCCAGCAAGAGTTGGCCTGTAACAAAATGAGCAAGTGGTAAGTAGATAATGGGGAAAAAACTGCAAACAGGCCAGTATTTCCAGAGCTGCTGCTGCTGTCACCTCAGTCGTGTCCGACTCTGTGCGACCCCATAGAGGGCAGCGCACCAGGCTGCCCGGTCCCTGGGATTCTCCAGGCAAGAACACTGGAGTGGGTTGCCATTTCTTTCTCCAGTGCATGAAAGTGAAAAGTGAAAGTGAAGTTGCTCAGTCGTGTCCGACTCTTAGCGGCCCCATGGACTGCAGCCTACCAGGCTCCTCTGTCCATGTGATTTTCCAGGCAAGAGTACTGGAGTGGGGTGCCATTGCCTTCTCCAGAACTAGTTTTCTTTAATAACTCATTTGCCTGTGGTTATAACTTTATAGTGTGCAGAAGTTGAGTAGTTACATTTTCTGTAATTCAGACGGGTTCTCACAATCACAGTATATCCTACCTCAGTGCCCTAGCTGCTGCTCGGTAAAAAACGTGAGCCCCTTGAGGGCAGCGAGTGTTGTGTCCATTCCTCCTTGGTGCACAGTGCAGAGCTGGGACACAGCAGCATGAGTCGTCTGTGTGCTAAAACCATAGGCACAGTCTTCTGAAGCCTGTGGTTCTGCAGATGGTTCCGGGTACTTGGTAACTGGGGCAGATCTGAGAACCGCTGTTTTTGCCCCTCCAATTCACAGACCATTTCTCATTTCAGAGCTGAGGGGAGCAGTAAAATCCAAGCCCGAATGGAGCAGCAGCCCCCTCGACCCCCACAGCCATCCCAGCCGCCGCCACCTCCACCTATGTCGTTCAGAGCGCCAACGAAGCCTCCGGCTGGACCTAAAACCTCTCCCTTAAAAGATAACCCCTCACCTGAACCTCAGCTGGATGACATCAAAAGAGGTAGAGAGCGGTTTCTGGAGCCCCAGTAGCAACTTGGAGGAGGGCATTGAAGTTTCTGTGGAGGTCGCAGGGCTGGCAGCACGGGCATTCTCTGCCACTGTAGCAGTTTATGCAGGGGTCACCATTCCAGAGGCGATGGGTGTGCAGGGGTTACCACTCACCTCGTCTGATAAGGGGGAGTTCAGCAACTTGGGCTGTGCCTGTCTCTGCAGCGGTCTGCTTAGAGGCCCGGGGTTTAAACAAGCCTGACTACCATCTGAAGGTCCGTATGGCACACCTTAGGGTTTTGGAAGAAGAGAATTCCCAGGTGCTGGGGATGAAAACCAAGCGTGTCAATGTAAACACAGTGTCTAGGTTAAATTCCTCAGCCAGTGCTTTGTACTGACAAAGTGTGAAGTAGGAAAGCTCCATAAAGACCAGTGGCCTCGAAGGACTTAGCTGTCTGGTCAGGCTCTCTCTAGTGCAAGCCTGAGACAGAGCTCACCATGGTTTTCTCCCCCACAGTGGATGGTTTTAGTTGTCCAGACTCTTAGGAAGTTATGAAGGTAAGTGTTGTATTTCATGTTTTTAAAGTTTTATGAAATAAAATTAAACCCATAACAGCAGTAAACAGGAAAAGATAAAAAGTTGCCCTTTTCCACCTTGTGGAAATACTGTCTCTTTGCAAATGAGATCACTCTGTGTGTGGGGCACAGTTGTTAAGCCTCTGGGTTTTGTTTTTCCTCCTGGACATTGGAATGCTGACTGTGCAGGTTTTCACTTTAGCTGAATAGGAATTGGGCCATGAGTGGTTGGTTGTTGCCAGTTACGCTTAAAGGAACCATAGTCATTTAAGGTCTTGTGGTGTGTTTGGACAGGGGAATCTGGCGCCTTCCCCGATGTATTCTGTGGTGGATCCTTAATACGTTCACAGACACTGAAGTAGTCGGGTAAAACGTGTTATTTCCCTGCTTTACGTTTAATACAAACGCAGCACCTAAAGGCATGGCTGTTCATCAGATGTGTAAAGAGGACAGGGGAGGAAGAGAAAGACATTCTTTAGCAGCCTTGGCCCCTCCTGTGAGCCTTGTGGGACGTGCAAGGAAAGGACCCCAGAGGCTGTCTGCTCTGGCCCTTTCTTTTTCCAGAGCGTCCTGGAAAATTCATTGCCTTCCACCTGGGTCTCCCAGCTGGTTAGAGGTGGATCCAAAGTAAGTGCTCAGACCTTCTAGTTCCTGGTCAGATATTTCTCCGCCCCTGAGCAAAATACGGCTCTTCTCCTATTTGGTGTTTAATCCTGTCATTCACAATCTTTTTTTTTTTTTTCCCTTTTTTTTTTTTAAACAGATAAGGCCAAACAGATTTAACTTCATTTCTTAAAAGAATCGTTATCTTGAACCAGTGTCCATTTTGGGTACTTTAGGTGAATTAAATGTTTCCATTGTCTCTCCGGAGACATGTTAGGTGTTTTTGTTTGTGGGTTTTGGTCATTTTGTTTGTTTTTAAGGGCTCGAGAGGTAGGAGCTTGTCTTCAGGTATCCGTGGTTGCTCTGGGTTTTGCCTGGGCCCTGTGTGCGGAAAGCTCGACACACTGACCCCGCCCTGTCATCTATTCCAGAACTGAGGGCCGAAGTGGACATCATTGAGCAGATGAGCAGCAGCAGCGGGAGCAGCTCCTCGGACTCGGAGAGCTCGTCAGGGAGCGACGACGACAGCTCCAGCAGTGGCGGCGAGGACAGCGGCCCTGCGTCGCCCCCGCAGCCCTGTGGCGGCCGGCCAGCCGTGGCCAACGGGACCGGAGCTGCGCGGCCGCCGGGAAGCACGCAGCTCATGAGCACCCTCAGTAAGTGGGCCTTCCTGCCTACAGCCCGGGCGGAGCTGGGAGGGCCGGCCGGAGCAGTGGCTTCTGTCGTCTTACGCCAGAGTCTATAAACCTGAAGATATTTACGGCATAAGAAAGGGTCCTGCAAAGACAGTTTGAAGCAGAAAGGAGCAAATAAAGTCCCCAAGCAGTAAAAACAGGAAGCACAAAATTAAAAATCTGTTCCTTCTCTTTGCTTTTCTGTATTGGCACAAATTAAGTTTTGTGGATTTTGGGAAGTGCTGATGTGTGAGTTTGGAACCAGCCAACCTTGGGCAGGAGGGAAGAAAGGGACACTGTAGTGTCTGTGGCCTTCTTCACAACTGGTGGTGGTAAGGCAGAGGGGAACGAGAACAGCCGTCTTCGTCTTGGAGGCGGGGAGATGCAGGTCTGTGCCCTGTCCTCTTGCCAGAGTCCCTGGAGCTGGGTGTCCTCCTGGGCTGACTTCGGGAGGTGTCATAACCCTGCTCCTGTAGGGCAGGCAGAGTCGCTCTCAGCTCCACACTGTAGACGTCTAACAGACCCCTTGTGTGGGGCCGGCCTTGTAGGCCTCTGCCCGCTGGGGCGAGAGCACTCCCCGCCCACCCCAGCGCGCACACTCGCGTGTGTGCCGGTCCCTGCTCCCCTACCTGAGTGGGTTCAGCACTGTTGGGATGCCAGTGAAGGCTGTCTTCTGCCATCTCACGATGCAGGCTGAGCTTCTGGATTTCAGGTATACTTGGCACTCTTCCCCATTGGTTCAGGAACTAAGATTTACACTGGACCTCTGGTATTCATACTGGAGAATGACTGCAGCGCCTGTGACTGTGTAACTCAGCTCTTGTTTTACCCAGTCAGTGCCAAGCTTCCTTTCCTCCCAGAAAGTAAGAGCCAAAAATAGCTCAGTGCATGTTTAAGTGCCTTAAACTCCTTTTTAGTTCTTTATGGCTCTTTATTAGCTCTCCCGGCTCGTAGCTTTTCCAATGGCAAGACCTTAGTCTTTGCATACCACATACCCAATAAAGTACTGAGGTCACTTAAACTAGGATCGTCAACCAGAACCAACTTACAGACCCTAAAGTTAAAGTAAGTAGCACAGATCTCCTAAACCCTAATGTAAAAACATACAGAGTGAAGATAGTATTGTTTTCCTAAATGGTAGCATGCATTATATCTTTTCTCCCAAAAAACAAATGGATCAGCTTGAACCTGTGTCAAACTGTTAAGAAATCTCAGAACTGAATCTTCAGCTCCGTTATGCTGAGCTGTTCACATGCATGTCACCTTCTTCATAAGCGATGGTGCTCAGCTCTTCTGATTGGGATTACTTGCTGGTGCTGTGCCCTCCTTCCCACATCTGGGACAGCAGAGGTCACCTTTATTGCTCTCAGACCTCTTTCTGTCATAAAAATTATTGAGGACCCCAAGGAGCTTTTACGTTTATAGCTTGTGTCAGTGTTTACCACGTTAGAAATTAAACCTGGGACATGCTTAAAATACTCAGTAATTCATCTGAAAAAATGACAATCAGCCATATGATAATAAAAGCAGCACTTTTATGAAAAATTTTCTAAATAAAAAAATATTTAGTGTGAAGAGTAACATTGCTTTAAAATTTTGCCAATCGCTTTTACAAAGTAGGGAGTTTACATCTGCTTCTGCATTCAGCCTTGCCATCAGTTGTGTAGGTTGAAGTCTGTGAAGAAAATCTGGCGTCACAAAGGTTTATAGTTAGAAAAGGGAGGAGCTCGGGTCAAAGTGTTCCGAAAGGGCCTCGAGGACCCTGGGGTCCTGAGAACACACTGAGAGGACATCAGTGGTCAGTGATCCGGAGATCAGTGATCCAGAAATGTAGTTCACTTTTGTTCTATTCCAGGTGGTATCAGCTGAGGTCCTGTGAGTCCTCTTATTCTTTTAGATGGAAAAGCTTTACATTCTTCACTCCTAAACCTAGATGTTGCATGCTGAACAAAATTGAAGGTTTTACAGAACTCAGTAGTTCAGACCTGAGGTGTAAAATAACGTGACTGTTCCGGCCAGAGGGGCTGGGTGTGTGTTTATGCTGCATTAGCATATTATTGGCATAAACAGAATTTAGCTGCCTGACCAGGAAACCCAACTGGGTATTATTATTTTTGCTCTTATAAAGAAACTTTATATGAACAATTCCACTAGATAGTCAATTTATGACTAGTTTTTGCTGTTTATTGAGACATGTAAAAACCGTGTAGCCAGTCCCTCCCTGCTCTGCCTCATTACGCAGTATTGCTGTCCTTTGCAGATGCAAAAAGAGCAATTCTTTTAAAACGTTGACGGCACCAGTTTTGTGGCCGAGCCAAATCAGTTTTCTTCCATAATTAAACTGAGCCAGCCTGGTGTTACTGGAGCGTGAGAGCCCAGACAGGCAACCAAAGAACCACGGGGGAGCTGTTTCTAAACTGTGTCCTTTTGGTCTGACTTTGTTTTCTCTTTATAGGAAATGACTTGCAGTTGAGCGAGTCTGGCAGTGACAGTGATGACTAGAGCCGGATCTTTTGAAATCAACTTTTTGGTGCACAGATCTGCCTCGAGAACAGGCTGCTTTAGCGTGCAGTCCACGCTGAGAGGAAAATGCGGGGATCGTGACTCTAGGAGGAATTGGAGGCTCTGAAGCACTCAGACGTGCATGTCTTTAACTTATGGTGATGGGTGATTTTCTCACGTAATTTTTGAACAATCTCAATGTTTCAAAGTTTTAAGTAGATCTATAGCAGAACTAACAGAATTGTATCTCTATTTGGTTAACACTGTTAATGGAAACTAGACAAATGTGCCCTGGTCTAGGTTCCTCAAAGGCCACTTCTTCTCCTGGCCAGTGCTTCAGTGTCAAACCTCAGCAGCCACCAGCATGACCAAATGGTTTGCCCCAGTGAAAGGAGGGGTGGGGGTGGCGGCAGCCTCAAACCCCAGCACGGACGCATGTTCCAGCCACTTCCAGCTATGGACCCGAGGTGGTGAGGAGGTTCTGCCTGACCCGGCCTGGCAGGCCTGTGTAGAAACGGACTTCAGGAAGGGGTACGAGAGCGTCCGTGGGGGGGCCTGGATTCGTGGCTCAGCCCCACGCCTGCAGATGAGGAAGGGACGTGCGTGGCTGGCGTGGGGCCAGCGTCTTGCCCCAGACCAGGCCTTCCCACTTCTGCCCCTGAATCTTACTGGAACCAGAGAGCCTTGTCCATGGGCCTGTGTAAGAGCTGTGTTGTGCATCGGAGCTTTTCCTGGATTCCAAAAGATAGAAGTGTGGGTTCCTACTCTCCAGTTTAGATCCATGCAGTCCCTGAATACATCAGTCCCACGTGAGGGTCGGTGGGAAGGAAAGGAAGCCAGCAGCCATGGTGCTGATGCCTGTGACTTGCTTAAACTGGGGCTTTAAGCTCCGCATGGATCCATAACGAGAGGGCTTCTTTCGAAGGCTGCCAGTGGGGACGAGTGGGAGGGCTGAGGTGAGGAGGCCTCTGGGCAGATGGGCCGGCAGCTGCTCTCCAGACTGCGGTCTGGCTGGGAGGCATGCAGTGTACAATGAGCAGGTGTTGGCAGGGCTCCCCCGTTCTTGCTTTTGCACCGCTGTTTGTGCCTGAGTCCCAAGCTGGCTCATTTTTTATACACAACCAGAAGGAAGTCACGGGATTGCCTTCTGTGGTGTGCCGTTTCCAGATGAATCTGTTATTGGGGGGAAGCGTCTGTACACCATGGATGTGTGATAAGTCGTCCTACAATCAGTGCGTTAGTATGGAGTCGTCCACTTCTGTCACCTGAATGATTATGTCCTGAGAAATATCTGTCGGCTTCGATTCAGCCGTATTGAGAACGTGAAGACTGACCTTTCTCCCGCCGGTGACCTCTCCCTCCTTGGCTAGTGGAGGGAAGCAGTCTGGACCCAGGAAGAAGCTAGGTGATTGGTGGCAGGGGCTTTGAGTTGAGCCTCACGAAGTCATCTGTGTCCCCCACTCGGTGGTCCCAGTAAGCTGGAGTCGGGGCCAGGCAGCCTGCTCACGCCACTCCACCAGCTGCGCTCAGGGTCACTCCAGCACCTGTGCTGGGTCCTCTGCCCATCACGCGGCTTCATGGAGTTCATGGCAGGTAGGAACTTACTTAGAATGAATTGATTGTTTTTAACTTCTTGGTAATGACAGCTCAGGGAAGCTGAAGGTCGTGGTTATGTATGTTAGTTACTCACTCATGTCCAACTCTTTGCGACCCCATGGACCGTAACCCTCCAGGCTCCTCTGTCCATAGGATTCTCCAGCAAGAATACTAGAGTGGGTTGCCATTGCCTTCTCCAGGGGATCTTCCTGAGTGAGGGATCGAGCTGGGTCTCCTGCACTTCAGGTGGATGCCTTCCCGTCTGAGCTGCCAGGGAAGCCTGAAGGTGATGGTTGGGAGACGTGAATTGTTTCTGGACGTGGGAATTGTTTCACCGCTCTTCACTTGCTCAGGCTGGGGCGGGCACCAGGAACTTGGACTAAAGATAGATCTATTTAAGCCTCTCTCCCTCCTTTCCTCTCCTCAGAGGCTTGATGCGCATGGCCAGCCCGGGGTCTGGGCCTGTGTGAGGTCTGTGGGTGCCTCGGCAGTGCCTGCCGGTGGCCTGCCTTGGGGGGTGGGCTCTGCACGCAGCCCCCGCCCCATCCCCGCATGCTGGCCCTGCAGGCCTGTCACAGCTGCTGGCCCAGCCCTGGTTCTGTTCTCCGCACAAGTCTGTGCTGGTTGCCTCTGCATGCCCTCCAGCTTTGCCCGGCAGAGTAAGGAATCCTTTCTTTTTGGAAATGAAGCCTCCAGCCTCACAGACTCCCCCTCACGAGTGCCCTCCTGCCAGCCAAGCTGGACCTGTTCTTCCTGCCTCTGTGCCTTGTCAGCCACCTGCCCCGGCCCCGCTCACGGGGCTCTGTGGGTGCCACCAGCCCACACGGACCTTCCCCTTGCTCAGGCGCTGGTCGGCGTGGGCCCTGAGCAGGCCCTGTGGTTCTCCTCTTGCCTGGAGCTCGCAGGAGCAGACTGGAGAGGCTTGCGGCCTGGTGTGAAGAGGGCACAGAACCGCGGGGACGCTCCCGGCCTCCAGGGACAGCTGGAGACTGTCCGACCGAAGCGTTAAAATGGCCTTTCCCTTGTTCTGTGTACCATCTGCCACTGGGTGCAGTGAAGCATCTGAGGAGCCGTGGCAAGCAAGCTGCCGTACGGGCGTGGTTCAGGGAAACGTAACAGACTAGAGAATGTGTCGTGACGCCACTTATTAACTCTTTTATTTCTGTAGCAGAATCATTTTTTAAAAGTGTGGTTTTAATGTGTATGTGTTTCAGTGGTGGGAAAACTTGAAAATTCCAAGATCCTTATTACTTCCCTATTTGAGAGGCTGGTTAAGTAGGGTGTGTGTGGAGGGGTGTGTGCATGTGAAGTATTTATTACACTATTCTGAAAGAGTAATTGTCTCTCATGTGGATATGCATTAGGTGCAGCCACAGCGTATGTTTCCATTTGGTGAGGAAGGTAGGATCCATAAAACTCAGGCCTTAACCAGTAGGTTGGACGAGAAGACCAATTGAAATGTCATGAAATGTCTTTGTTGCTCCTGTTATTTCTGTCTTGAATTCATTGTCTTGTTCTTTAATGATTATTAAAATCTTGTGCCTGAAAGTTTTATTTTGCTTAATTATGAAGTAGACATGCATGTTTATATTTATGCAAAATATTTGCTGTAAAGTTTTTTTCTTTTGGTTTACTCTTTTTAAAAAAAATAAGTAAAAAATGAAGGTCAGCAATATACATTTCTCGAGTTTTCTTTTTTTTTTTTTTTTTACTACATCTAGGAGTCAGTGAAAAATGTAGGGTTCTTTTAAGAATCCTTTGTGCTTAAGGCTAATTATCTAAATTGATTCCCTTTTTAATTTGGTGTTTCTGATCGTTAGCATTTACACTTCTGTTTTAAGAGGCCTGAAAATCAGAACCAAAGGATGACTGTAGCAACGCTCGTGGAGTCTGAGGCTGTACTGGGTCTGAGAACCCTGGGGGCATTAAACTGACTCCCTGGACGTGTCTCCTAGTCGTTTTAGTTCACCTGGACCGCCATACTACAACAGAGGGCCAATGTACACCCCCGACCCCCGGTCGACACAGTCTGGAAGCGACCCCGCTGCTGCCTCACGCTCCACACCTGGGGTGCAGCAGCACCCACTCCTGTCTGGTGCTCTTGGTGCCCCTCCCAGGCTGGAAGTGACCACGTTCCTTTTGAATTCGCTGGTGTCTTTGACCTGTTGGGTGCTCAGTAGATTTGGGCTGAACACTCAGAGAACAAGGCTAGGAATCCTCTGCCACGTACCCTGCAAGTGTCTCCCATGCCTTCAGCTAGACACGAGAGACAGCCCGGACTCTGGGGAGCGGCGGTGCATGTCCGTCCCCTAAGGGAGTCTGATCCTCAGTGAACTGTTGCTGTTACAGCAGTAGGTAACAGACCATCCCAAAGCTGGATGCTTAAGATAGTAAATATTCATTTTGCAATTTAGACCGGATCTGGCTGGGCAGTTCTGGTCTTGACCCCTTCCTGTGCCTGGGGTCTGACAGATCTGTCTGGGGTGACAGCCCACACAGCACGGGTCGCTCAAGTCAACTCCATGTCCTGTCCTCCAGTGGCCGGGCCTGGGCACATGGCCATGGCAGGGGCAGGGGTGCTGGACGCCATGACTGCTGACACCTCATTGGCCAAAGGAGGTCACTGGGCCAAGTTCAGGATCGAGGGCGGGGTGGGCAGAGACACTAAAGCCACCCACGGGAGGAAGGGCAAACTTCACTGGACCTCGGGAGCTGTGGCAATTATTGGGCGATTACTGCAGTCATTCACCACCACCCCAGTGGACGGCGTGTCTCCAGCTGTGCTAGGAACCTTGGGCCACAGGATCGCTAAGGCTGCTCCGGGCTCTGGCTTTTCTCCTGGCCAGATGGGTGGATGGAAGGCCAGAGGAGCTAAGACAGATCTGAACTGATCCCTGCAGAGGGCGCCAAGCCCAGGCCATGGGCTCTCATAGGGCCCCATCTGTTCACTGCGTGTGGTTTGCTAACCTACCCTTTCCAACCCAGTGTGCCACTCTGGTTACCTATTGCTAAGTAACAAATTGACCCAAAACTTCCGTGGCTTAAAAAGATCACTGTTTCATACGATGGAATCTTTTAGAACTAGAACAGAGCTGGGCTGGGCAATTCTGCTTCCTGTGGCTTCAACTGATGTCAATTGGCAGATGGACAGGCCTGCCTTCTCTCCTGTGTCTGTCCCATGGTGGGGTTGGCTGGAAGCAGGCTCGTTTGGGGCCACACCTGGCCTCTCTAGCAAGGCCGGCTCAGGGAGTGTGTCGTCCTAACGTTGGCTGCTTCCTGTAGGACACGTGTTCTGAGAAGCTGTGTGGCCTTTTATGACCTGGCCCCGAAGTCACACCACCACATTCTATCAGAGCTGTCAAAGGCTCACCGAGATTCAAGAGGAAGGGACACAGACCTGTCCCCCTTCAATGAATGAAAGAGCCACCCACTCAGGGTCCCCAGCTGGCTCCCCTGCGTTTGTGGCCTTGTCTGCTTTGGGCTCCAAAATCACTGCAGATGGTGACTGCAGCCATGAAATGAAAAGATGCTTATTCCTTGGAAGGAAAGTTATGACCAACCTAGACAGCATATTATGGAGAAGGAAATGGCAACCCACTCCAGTACTCTTGCCTGGAGAATTCTGTGGACAAAGGAGCCTGGTGGGCTGCTGTCCATGGGGTTGCACAGAGTCGGACACGACTGAAGCAATTTAGCATGCATGCATGCATTGGAGAAGGAAATGGCAACCCACTCTTGCCTGGAGAATCCCAGGGACAAAGGAGCCTGTGGGCTGCCGTCTATGGGGTTGTGCAGAGTCAGACATGACTGAAGCAACTTGGCAGCAGACAGCATATTAAAAAGAAGAGACATTACCAACAAAGGTCCGTCTCATCAAGGCTATGGATTTTCCAGTAGTCATGTAGGGGTGTGAGAGTTGGACTAGAAAGCTGAGTGCCGAAGAATTGATGCTTTTGAACCGTGGTGTTGGAGAAGACTCTTGAGAGTCCCTTGGACTGCAAGGAGATCCAACCAGTCCATCCTAAAGGAGATCAGTCCTGAATATTCATTGGAAAGACTGATGCTGAAGCTGAAACTCCAATACTTTGACCACCTGATGCAAAGAGCTGACTCATCTGAAAAGACCCTGATGCTGGCAAAGATAGAGGTCTGGAGAAGAATGGGATGACAGCAGGTGAGATGATTAGATGGCATCACCGACTCAATGGGCATGAGTTTGAGTAAACTCTAGGAGTTGGTGATGGACAGGGAGGCCTGGTGTGCTGCAGTCCGTGGGGTCACAAAGAGTCAGACACAACTGAGCAACTGAACTGAACTGAACTTCTGTGGTGGTTCTTAGGTGAGACATCTACCCAGAGCAGGCTCCTAGGTCCCCCGTCCAGCAGCATCAGCATCCCTGTGACCTTGTTAGAGACCCGAATTCTCACACCCCAGACCTGCTGGGTCAGAATGACCAGCCCTTCAGCTCATTCTGATGAACCCTAAATCTTGAGAACCACTGCCCCAGGACATAACTCCCTTGATGAGCCTCAGTGATGACCGGTGACCACAATGACTGCCGGAACTTCCCATCTAGGTGTTGGATGAAGGTGACTAGGGGTGGGGCACCCGCGGAATGTGGTATGTACTGTTTATAGGTTGGAACATCGAAAACAAAATTCATCATTGCCCTTGAATTGTCTGGGGGCAGAATTTAACTGTAATGTGGGCTCTTTTCCCTTTCTGTGAAGGGACTGGGGCAGGTGGGGAAAAGAGGCAGGGGAGTTGGCTGGTTTGATAAGGTTGTTTCTTAGAGGCTTGTCTAAAAGTCAGCTGCCTGGAGCTGAAAGGAGTTCAGGTGGGCCCTCAGAGAGAAAGCCCCTTTGATAGAGGCAGTGTGCATCCTTTCCCTCTGTTCCTCGGGGGGTTGGTGTTGGATGAAGTGATGGGTGTGTATGTGTGCTTAATTGTTCAGTCTTGTCTGACTCTTTGCAACCCCGTGGACTGTAGCCCGCCAGGCTCCTCTGTCCATGGGATCCTCCAGGCAAGAATACTGGAGTGGGTTGCCATGCCCTCCTCCTCCAGGGGATCTTCGCAACCCAGGGATCGAACCCAGGTCTTGCACACTGCAGGCATATTCTTTGCTGTCTGAGCCACCAGGGAGGCCCAACTCATCACTCCTTCACTCCTGCTGCTCCCCTCCCCCCAGCCAGGATGGTTACAAATGGAGATGCACGTGGGGGACCAGCCCACACCCTGGAGCCTCTGCGTCTGTGGTGGTAACTGGGCTGCTCCAGGGTAACAGTCTCCTTGGTGAGTCGCCAGGGTCCTCGAGCTGTGCACTCATTTATCACACAAAAGGGAGATCTGAGTTTCCTTGAAACTTTAATACTGTCTGGGGTAGATAACCCAAGTAAAGCAGTCACTGGGGTTGGCTCGTTAATTGTAAGGGAATGTGGAGAGTTAAGCAGTTTGCCCCATGTGTGCCCTGCACACTGCTCTCAGGGTAATGGATGACAGGCGTGTCTGCCCCAAGATGTGCAGGAATTTCATCCTGCCATCTTCCTAAGCCCTGGCTCTTCTGTCCTCGTTACCAAGTTTCCTGCAGAGACTGCTTACCAATTTGTTACTCAAACAACTTTGCCTGGGGTCAGACCCCATCCCCACACTTCCTTAGTGATGATGGGAGCACCTGGGCTGGCCTAGGGAATCCCAGCCAGGGGTGGATCCTTGGGGATCAGTTTAACAGAGCTTGGGCTCCCCGTTACTGGTGAAAGAGTAAAAAGCCAGTTCAGACTGGGAGAGTGCAAGTCAGCCCCCGTGCCCCGTTCACAGACTGCAGGCCCAACAATTGATAACTATAGAGTTAGCAGGAAGCAATCTGTCCCCCAGTCACTGTGGCTCTGAAGGGTCATCATCACGCCTTCTTTTCAGTGACATCCCCAGCCTCGCCTTGTCACTTCTGCCACCCGCACAGAAATCACTGCGAAATTTTGAGACTAAAATCATGGGCTGTCAAAACTTTGCAGTCTGTAAGTCTGTCGTAAGTCAGGAAGCTTATTATACAGTGACGTAAGGCAGAAAGAGAAAGACCAATACTGTCTATTAATGCATATATATGGAATTTAGAAAGATGGTACTGATGATCCTACATGCAAGGCAGCAAAGGAGACACAGATGTAAAGAACAGACTTTTGGACTCTGTGGGAGAAGGCGAGGGTGGGATGATTCGAGAGAATAGTATTGAAACACGTACATTACCGTATGTGAGATAGATGACCGGGGCAAGTTTGATGCATGAAGCAGGGCACCCAACGCCGGTGCTCTGGAACAACCCAGAGGGATGGGGTGGGAAGGGAGGTGGGAGGGGGGTTCAGGATGGAGGGACACATGTATACCTGTGGCCGATTCATGCTGACGTACGGCAAAAACCATCACCATGTTGTAAAGGAATTATTCTCCAATTATACTAAATTAATTTTAAAATAAAATGAAAAAAAAAGGAATGTTCCATTCTCACCTGGAAGACCTGAGCCGTGTGCACCCCTTCAACAGAGAAGCAGTTTCAGTTTCTACCCTAGATGCAGAACTTCTGGGGAACAACATCCCGAGTTTTTCATACCTTTATAGTTTTCCACCAATCTCTGAAATTCAGCACAATGCTGAATAAGGTACGATTATTCCCGGTACGTGGGCTTCCCAGGTAACTCAGTGGTAAAGAATCTGCCTAAAATTCAGTAGATGCAGGTTCAATACCTGAGTCAGGATGATTGCCTGGAGGGGGGACTGGCCCGCACCAGTGTTTTTGCTGGGAAATCCAACAGACAGAGGAGCCTGGTGGGCTACCGTCCCATGGGGTCACAGAGAGTTGAACACAAGTTAGCAACTAAACAACAATTCCCAGATGAGAATTGAGACTCAGATGAGAAAGCAGAGACTCAGAGACATTAGGCAAATTAAGTAGGATAGTTAAGAGTGAATTGGTGACAGAGCCAGGATTCAAATCCAGATTTGTGCCTCTAAGTCCTCTGGTTTTTTTCACAAGCTACACCACATCTTTCGTGACCGGCGTCACCCTCAGAGAGCCAGCCTCTCCAAGTAGACCCATCAGAACCAACCCGGAGGGAGACGGTCCTAAGATGGCGGAGGAGTAAGACAGGGAGACCACTTTCTCCCCCACAAATTCATCAAAAGAACATTTAAACTCTGAGTAAATTCCACAAAACAACTTCTGAATGCCGGCAGAGGACATCAGGCACCCAGAAAAGCAGCCCATTGTCTTCAAAAGGCAGTAGGAAAAAATATAAAAGACAAAAAAAGAGACAAAAGAGGTAGGGATGGAGCTCCATCCCGGGAAGGGAGTCTTAAAAAGAGAGAAGTTTCCAAACACCGGGAAACACTCTCACTGCCGAGTCTGTGGCAAGCCTTGGAAGCACAGAGGGCAACATAACAGGGAGGAAAAATAAATAAATAATTAAAACCCACAGATTACGAGCCCAACAGTAACTCCCCTAGTGGAGAAGCAGTGCAGACGCCTGCACCCGCCACTAGCAAGCGGGGGTTGGGCAGGGAGGCGCGGGCTGCATTGCTTAGAGAAAGGATCTGGCCTGAATGCCCCAAGGGCAATCTGAGGGAACTAACTTGGGCTAGCAAACCCGACTGTGGGATAGCTACCACACAAAAAGCCAGCCCTAACCTAAGACACTGCCTTGCCCGCGTGCAGAACAAAGGACTGAACAGAGATAGCTGGCAGCAGACCATCCCCCTCTGGTGACAGGCAGCCAGAGCCAGAAGGGGGCAATCGCAGCCCCAGAGAGACATTATCTACAAAACTGTAAAAAGGCTTCTTTGCTAACTAAGACTTCCTGGGGTTCTGGACAGTCAACATTCGCCTGAGAAGGTGCGCAGGTTGTACACCCAGAAAACCGAGCGTCAGGGACGGGGGAGGCGATAAGTCGCGGTGACCGCACTCACCAAACACCCCATCACCTGAGCTGCTCGGACCTGGGAAGGGCACAAAACGCTGGCCCAACTGAGTCTGCGCCTCTGAGGACTACCTGAGTGCCTGAACCTGAGCGGCTTAGACCTGGGAGGTACGTACAGCCCAGGGCCGGCCTCGGACAGTTCCAGGCAGATGGGAGGGCACATGTTCCGTGAGGGGGGGCAGGCCCAGTGTGGTTGAGGCACTGCGAGCACACGCCAGTGTTATTTGTTTGCCGCGTCCCTCCCTCCCCACAGCGGGACTGAACAAGTGAGCCTAAAAAAGTGTCCACCACCGCCCCCTTGTGTCAGGGCAGAAATCAGACACTGAAGAGACCAGCAAACAGAAGAAGCTAAAACAGAGGGAACCTTCTTGGAAGTGACAGGTGCAATAGATTAAAACCCTGTAGTCAGTACCAACTACATAGGGAGGGGTCTATAGATCTTGAGAAATATAAGCCGGACCAAGGAACGATCCGAAAATGAACTGACCCCACACTGCCCACAACACCACCAGAGAAAGTCCTAGATATATTTTTTACCATTTTTATGATCATTCTTTTTTTTTTTTTTCATTAAAAAAAAATTTTTAAGTCCTCTATTACTCCTTTAATTTCCACTTTTATAACCTACTATTACTTTGCAAAAAAAAAAAAAGACCCTATTTTTAAAAAGCAAACTTTATATATTTTTTTTATATAATTTTTGTGACTTTTTTATTCTTCTCTTTTTTCTTCTTTTCTTTAATAGTGTATTTTTGAAATTCCAAACTCTACTCTAGAATTTTAATCTTTGCGTTTTGGTATTTGTTATCAATTTTGTACCTTTAAGAACCCAATCTTCAGTACCCATTTTTACTTGGGAGCGAGATTACTGGCTTGACTGCTCTCTCCCCCTTTGGACTCTCCTTTTTTTCCACCAGGTCACCTGTGTCTCCTCCCTACCCCCTCTCTTCTCTACCCAAATCTGTGAATTTCTGTGTGTTCCAGACGGTGGAGAACACTTAGGGAACTGATTACTGGCTGGATCTGTCTCTCTCCTTTTGGTTCCCCCCTTTTGTCCTCTTGGCCACCTCTGTCTCCTTCCTCCCTCTTCTCTTCTCTGTATAACTCCATGAACATCTCTGAGCAGTCCAGTTGTGGAGCACACATAAGGAAGTGATTACTGGCTAGCCTGTTCTCTCCTCTATTGATTTCACCTCATCTCATTCAGGTCACCTCTAACTCCCTCCTCCCTCTTCTCTTCTCCATGTAACTCTGTGAACCTCTCTGGGTGTCACTCACTGTGGAGAAACTTTTCATCTTTAACCTAGATGATTTACCAATGGTGCTGTATAGAAGGAGAAGTCTTGAGACTACTGTAAAAATAAGACTGAAAAGCAGAAGCAGGAGGCTTAACTCCAAACCCTGAGAACACGAGAGAACTCCTGACTCCAGGGAACATTAATTGACAGGAGCTCATCAAACGCCTCCATACCTACACTGAAACCAAGCACCACACAAGGGCCAACAAGTTCCAGAGCAAGACATACCAAGCAAATTCTCCAGAAACAAAGGAACACAGGCCTGAGCTCCAATATACAGGCTGCCCAAAGTTGCCCAAAGAAATCCAGCTCCACCTACCAGAACACCGACACAAGCTTCCCTAACCAAGAAACCTTGACAAGCCACCTGTACAACCCCACCCACAGCGAGGAAACTCCACAGTAAAGAGAACTCCACAGACTGCCAGAATACAGAAAGGACACCCCAAACACATCAATATAAACAAGATGAAGAGACAGAGGAATACCCAGCAGGTAAAGGAACAGGATAAATGCCCACCAAACCAAACAAAAGAGGGAGAGATAGGGAATCTACCTGATAAAGAATTCCGAATAATGATAGTGAAAATGATCCAAAATCTTGAAATCAAAATGGAATCACAGATAAATAGTCTGGAGACAAGGATCGAGAAGATGCAAGAAAGGTTTAACAAGGACCTAGAAGAAATAAAAAAGAGTCAATATATAATGAATAATGCACTAAATGAGATCAAAAACACTCTGGAGGCAACAAATAGTAGATTAACAGAGGCAGAAGATAGGATTAGTGAATTAGAAGATAGAATGGTAGAAATAAATGAATCAGAGAGGAAAAAAGAAAAACGAATTAAAAGAAATGAGGACAATCTCAGAGACCTCCAGGACAGTGTTAAATGCCCCAACATTCGAATCATAGGAGTCCCAGAAGAAAGAAGACAAAAAGAAAGACCATGAGAAAATACTTGAGGAGATAATCATTGAAAACGTCCCTAAAATGGGGAAGGAAATAATCACTCAAGTCCAAGAAACCCAGAGAGTCCCAAACAGGATAAACCCAAGGCGAAACACCCCAAGACACATATTAATCAAATTAACAAAGGTCAAACACAAAGAACAAATATTAAAAGCATCAAGGGAAAAACAACAAATAACACACAAGGGGATTCCCATGAGGATAACAGATGATCTTTCAATAGAAACTCTTTAAGCTAGGAGGGAATGGCAAGACATACTTAAAATGATGAAAGAAAATAACCTACAGCCCAGATTACTGTACCCAGCAAGGATCTCATTCAAATATGAAGGAGAAATCAAAAGCTTTACAGACAAGCAAAAGCTGAGAGAATTCAGCACCACCAAACCAGCTCTCCAACAAATGCTAAAGGATATTCTTTAGACAGGAAACACAAAAAGGGTGTATAAACTCCAACGCAAAACAATAAAGCAAATGGCAATGGGATCATACTTATCAATAATTACCTTAAACGTAAATGGGTTGAATGCCCCAACCAAAAGACAAAGACTGGCTGAATGGATACAAAAACAAGACCCCTATATATGTTGTCTACAAGAGACCCACCTCAAAACAGGGGACACATACAGACTGAAAGTGAAGGGCTGAAAAAAGATTTTCCATGCAAATAGAGACCAAAAGAAAGCAGGAGTAGCAATACTCATATCAGATAAAATAGACTTTAAAACGAAGGCTGTGAAAAGAGACAAAGAAGGACACTACATAATGATCAAAGGATCAATCCAAGAAGAAGATATAACAATTATAAATATATATGCACCCAACATAGGAGCACCACAATATGTAAGACAAATGCTAACAAGTATGAAAGGGGAAATTAACAATAACACAATAATAGTGGGAGGCTTTAATACCCCACTCACACCTATGGATAGATCAACTAAACAGAAAATTAACAAGAAAACACAAACTTTAAACGATACAATAGACCAGTTAGACCTAATTGATATCTATAGGACATTTCACCCCAAAACAATGAATTTCACCTTTTTCTCAAGTGCACATGGAACCTTCTCCAGGATAGCTCACATCCTGGGCCATAAATCTAGCCTTGGTAAATTCAAAAAAATTGAAATCATTCCAAGCATCTTTTCTGACCACAATGCAGTAAGATTAGATCTCAATTACAGGAGAAAAACTATTAAAAATTCCAGTATATGGAGGCTGAACAACATGCTGCTGAATAACCAACAAATCACAGAAGAAATAAAAAAAGAAATCAAAATATGCATAGAAACGAAAATGAAAACACAACAACCCAAAACCTGTTGGACACTGTAAAAGCAGTGCTAAGGGGAAAGTTCATAGCAATACAGGCATACCTCAAGAAACAAGAAAAAAGTCAAATAAATAACCTAACTCTACACCTAAAGCAACTAGAAAAGGAAGAAATGAAGAACCCCAGAGTTAGTAGAAGGAAAGAAACCTTAAAAATTAGGGCAGAAATAAATGCAAAAGAAACAAAAGAGACCATAGCAAAAATCAACAAAGCCAAAAGCTGGTTCTTTGAAAGGGTAAATAAAATTGACAAACCATTAGCTATACTCATCAAGAAACAAAGGGAGAAAAATCAAATCAATAAAATTAGAAATGAAAATGGAGAGATCACAACAGACAACACAGAAATACAAAGGATCATAAGAGACTACTATCAGCAATTATATGCCAATAAAATGGACAACGTGGAAGAAATGGACAAATTCTTAGAAAAGTACAACTTTCCAAAACTGAACCAGGAAGAAATAGAAAATCTTAACAGATCCATCACAAGCACGGAAATTGAAACTATAATCAGAAATCTTCCAGCAAACAAAAGCCCAGGTCCAGACAGCTTCACAGCTGAATTCTACCAAAAATTTAGAGAAGAGCTAACACCTATTCTACTCAAACTCTTCCAGAAAACTGCAGAGGAAGGTAAACTTCCAAACTCATTCTATGAGGCCACCATCACCCTAATACCAAAACCTGACAAAGATGCCACAAAAAAAGAAAACTACAGGCCAATATCACTGATGAACACAGATGCAAAAATCCTTTAAAAAATTCTAGCAATCAGAATCCAACAACACATTAAAAAGATCATACACCATGACCAAGTGGGCTTTATCCCAGGGGTGCAAGAATTCTTCAATATCTGCAAATCAATCAATGTAATACACCACATTAACAAATTGAAAAATAAAAGCCATATGATTATCTCAATAGGTGCAGAGAAAGCCTTTGACAAAATTCAACATCCATTTATGATAAAAACTCTCCAGAAAGCAGGAATAGAAGGAACATACCTCAACATAATAAAAGCTATATATGACAAACCCATAGCAAACATTATCCTCAATGGTGAAAAAATTGAAAGCATTTCCCCTAAAGTCAGGAACAAGACAAGGGGGCCCACTTTCACCATTACTATTCAACATAGTTTTGGAAGTTTTGGCCACAGCAATCAGAGCAGAAAAAGAAATAAAAGGAATCCAAATTGGAAAAGAAGAAGTAAAACTCTCACTGTTTGCAGATGACATGATCCTCTACAAAGAAAACCCTAAAGACTCCACCAGAAAATTACTAGAGCTAATCAATGAATATAATAAAGTTGCAGGATATAAAATCAACACACAGAAATCCCTTGCATTCCTATACACTAATAATGAGAAAATAGAAAGAGAAATTAAGGAAACAATTCCATTCACCATTGCAATGAAAAGAATAAAATACTTAGGAATATATCTACCTAAAGAAACTAAAGACCTATATATAGAAAACTATAAAACACTGGTGAAAGAAATCAAAGAGAACACTAATAGATGGAGAAATATACCATGTTCATGGATAGGAAGAATCAATGTAGTGAAAATGAGTATACTACCCAAAGCAATCTATAGATTCAATGCAATCCCTATCAAGCTACCAACGGTATTTTTCACAGAGCTAGAACAAATAATTTCACAATTTGTATGGAAATACAAAAAACCTTGAATAGCCAAAGCAATCTTGAGAAAGAAGAATGGAACTGGAGGAATAAACCTGCCTGATTTCAGGCTCTACTACAAAGCCACAGTCTTCAAGACAGTATGGTACTGGCACAAAGACAGAAATATAGATCAATGGAACAAAATAGAAAGCCCAGAGATAAATCCATGCACCTATGGACACCTTATCTTTGACAAAGGAGGCAAGAATATACAATGGAGAAAAGACAATCTCTTTAAAAAGTGGTGCTGGGAAAACTGGTCAACCACTTGTAAAAGAATGAAACTAGAACACTTTCTAACACCATACACAAAAATAAACTCAAAATGGATTAAAGATCTAAATGTAAGACCAGAAACTATAAAACTCCTAGAGGAGAACATGGGCAAAACACTACGACATACATCACAGCAGGATCCTCTATGACCCACCTCCCAGAATATTGGAAATAAAAGCAAAAATAAACAAATGGGACCTAATTAAACTTAAAAGCTTCTGCACCACAAAGGAAACTATAAGCAAGGTGAAAAGACAGCCTTCAGAATGGGAGAAAATAATAGCAAATGAAGCAACTGACAAACAACTAATCTCAAAAATATACAAACAACTCCTGCAGCTCAATTCCAGAAAAATAAACAACCCAATCAAAAAATGGGCCAAAGAACTAAATAGACATTTCTCCAAAGAAGACATACAGATGGCTAACAAACACATGAAAAGATGCTCAGCATCACTCATTATCAGAGAAATGCAAATCAAAACCACAATGAGGTATCATTTCACACCAGTCAGAATGGCTGCGATCCAAAAGTCTACAAGCAATAAATGCTGGAGAGGGTGTGGAGAAAAGGGAACCCTCTTACACTGTTGGTGGGAATGCAAACTAGTACAGCCACTATGGAGAACAGTGTGGAGATTCCTTAAAAAACTGGAAATAGAACTGCCTTATGACCCAGCAATCCCACTGCTGGGCATACACACTGAGGAAACCAGAATTGAAAGAGACACGTGTACCCCAATGTTCATCACAGCACTGTTTATAATAGCCAGGATATGGAAGCAACCTAGAAGTCCATCAGCAGATGAATGGATAAGAAAGCTGTGGTACATATACACAATGGAGTATTACGGAGCCATTAAAAAGAATACATTTGAATCAGTTCTAATGAGGTGGATGAAACCGGAGCCTATTATACAGAGTGAAGTAAGCCAGAAAGAAAAACACTAATACAGTATACTAACGCATATATATGGAATTTAGAAACATGGTAATGATAACCCTGTATGCAAGACAGCAAAAGAGACACTGATGTATAGAACAGTCTTTTGGACTCTGTGGGAGAGGGAGAGGGTGGGATGATTTGGGAGAATGGCATTGAAACTTGTATAATATCATATATGAAACGAATCGCCAGTCCAGGTTCGAAGCATGATACTGGATGCTTGGGGCTGGTGCACTGGGATGACCCAGAGGGATGGTATGGGGAGGGATGTGGGAGAGGGATTCAGAATGGGAAACACGTGTATACCTGTGGCGGATTCATGTTGATGTATGGCAAAACCAATACAATATTGTAAAGTTATTAGTTCAGTTCAGTTCAGTTCAGTTGCTCAGTTGTGACTGACTCTTTGTGACCCCATGAATTGCCGGGCCTCCCTGTCCATCACCAACTCCTGGAGTTCACTCAAACGCACATCCATCGAGTCGGTGATGCCATCCAGCCATCTCATCCTCTGTCATCGCCTTCTTCTCCTACCCCCAATCCCTCCCAGCATCAGAGTCTTTTCCAATGAGTCAACTCTTCGCATGAGGTGGCCAAAGTACTGGAGTTTCAGCTTTAGCATTATTCCTTCCAAAGAACACAGGGCTGATCTCCTTTAGAATGGACTGGTTGAATCTCCTTGCAGTCCAAGGGACTCTCAAGAGTCTTCTCCAACACCACAGTTCAAAAGCATCAATTCTTCGGCACTCAGCTTTCTTCACAGTCCAACTCTCACATCCATACATGACCATTGGAAAACCATGGCCTTGACTAGACGGACCTTTGTTGGCAAAGTAATGTCTCTGCTTTTTAATATGCTGTCTAGGTTGGTCATAACTTTCCTTCTAAGGAGTAAGCGTCTTTTAATTTCATGGCTGCAATCACCATCTGCAGTGATTTTGGAGCCCCCCAAAATAAAGTCTGACACTGTTTCCACTGTTTCCCTATCTATTTCCCATGAAGTGATGGGACCGGATGCCATGATTTTCGTTTTCTGAATGTTGAGCTTTAAGTAATTAACCTCCAATTAAAATAAATAAATGTATATTAAAAAAAAAAAAGAACCAACCTGGAGCCTTCTGGAGGGGAGTGCCACCAAGGGTTCACCCCAAGTGGCTCAGCACCCATTCCTGCCGAAAGGAAAAGCAAAACCGGAGAGACAGGTCCTGTAATAGACCTGTGCACTCAGCCCCCAGTGGCTCCATTCCTGCTCCTGACACCCAGTCCAGCAGCCACCCCCTCCCCCCACAGCCTGTGTGCTTCTGGAGAATTCCCAGGGTGTGGGCTAAGGGTAATCTTAAAACTTGTGCCATCCTGCATTCAGGAACCCAACTATGATCTGATCAGCAGGCAGCTTTTTTTCTGATAATAGGAACTGGTTCAAGAATGGGTGTGTCAATAAGACTCAGGTCAACAAGACTCAAGACAAGATTTTCTGGGGACTCCTGGGGAAAAAAAAATCAAAATCTTTGAGAGCCACTGGAATAGATGTTCTGTTATCCTGTGGACATTGCAAGGTGCAGATGTCAGCCTGAAGCTGGAGCAGTCAGCTTGTGGCCACCCTAAGGCTCAAATGAACAGGAGAGGTGCAAAGAGCTGAGAGGATAGATCAAGCAAAGAGATGGAGCAGGAGCCTTGATTGAACCTTGCCTGACCTCCAATCCACTCCTAGAACTTGCATCGGTGATCCGAGCCAATAAATTCTACCCTACAGTTTAAATCAAAGTTGGATTTTCTGCTACTTGCCAGCAAAAGCATCTGGACTGACACAGCCTCCTTTGTTGATTGTATTCTGAGGGCCCTGCCATTCTCAGCCACTCCACCTGACAGCTGAGGAAATCTATCACCTAAGGACTGGCCCAGCACAGCCCGAGGGCAGCATCCACCAGCAGAAATCAGCAGTTGGAGGTGGAGGGAAAGTCAGCCTCTGTCTCGTGTCTCGCGGGGGAGGAAACTGAGGCTGTGGGAAGTGATGGACCAGGCGTGAATCAGGCACGGGGGTCTCGCAGCTCAGCACCCTCCCGGCCCCTCTGGCCTAGCTCAGCTCATTGCATGACCAGCAGACGACCCCGGGAGGTGTTCCTGTGATGGCCGGGGGTCCCCACCCTTGGGGAAGCTAACACCGTGGAGCTGGCATTCATGGGGGCCCAGGGCCCACCTTCCCCGAGCTCTCATCTTCCCATTTCAGAACGCTGAAGGGGTAGAACGACTCTACGGATGGTCTTAACACCTGTGACCTTGAGTCCTCTCCTGAGCTTTTCAGAACTCTCCCTAGAAATATCAGAGCTGGAGGCAGGCTCCCCTCTCATACTGTGGGGTCCCGGGACTGGAGCGTAGATGGGGACTCCCACACAACAGGAGTTGAATGGGGATCAGACTGACAAACTTATGCATTAAGTAGGTTCTGCTTACCCGACAATACAACTTCATAAAGACCTAGAACTTTTAGATTCCTCACAGTCTCCCATGGCCCCACAAGGAGAGCAGTCCCCAGCCCCGCCCCAGCCCGCCTCACACCAGGATGCGTGCCCACGTGGAGACCTCGCCTGTGTGTCCAAGCTCCATCGATGACCCCTGCAGACAGCCTGAACCCGGCCACCACGCCCCTCATGCTGACAGGTGTGTGAGAGCCACACTCAGGAGGACAGGCGTGCAGAGAGGGCCACGCGGCCCTGCAAACAAGCTCAGGACCACTCAGGTGGGAGCAGGGTGTCCTGGTACCTGCAGCCTTGTGGGGAGGCTCACAGCCAGAGGAAAGTCAGAACAGTGCCCCCCAAGGACTGGGACCCAGGACGTGGCCCCTCCTGGCCAGCTCCGAGGGCAGTATTGGACCTGCTTTCTTTCCTACAGGGGATGGTAGAACAAGGTTGTGGCAGGGCTGGCTGAGCAAACTGGGCTCGTTTGGGCTTGGTGCCCTGGGACATGAGTTTCCTCCTGGGGGAGCAGGACTCCTTCCCATTCTAGAACCCTCTGTGGAGTCTGGGAAACAGACTTGATTTCAGAGCCCTCATCCCATCCAGGAGTCCTAGGAGGACAGCAGCCCAAACCCCCAGGGAAGAGACAGACACAGCTGGGAAGTACAGGGCCTTTTATTTCTTGATTTCCCATCCGGAGATGCCGGGATGAAGGCGGTGGCTTCACATGGGACAGATGTGGGCCGTGGAATATCAATCAGCCCAGGACTTGCAATAGAGGCGGAAGGACCCAGACTGCCCAACGCGTCCACCTCTGGGGACACCACCCCGGGGCCCACCCCGCCCACGACAGGCCAGCAGCACAACTGCCAAGAGCCTAGGACGCTGGCACGCTGAACAGTCTGTACACACGGGCGGGAGGGGTCGTCCATCTGGGAGCAAATAGGTCCATGAGGTTTGCAGTGGGGAAGACGTGTCTCCCAACAACAGCTAAGCCCCACTCAGAGGATACGACGGTGGAAGGCAGCTCAGGGACGCGCGGGACTAGCGATCCTGTAGAAACGGGGCTCAGGCACGCGCACACGAGGACAAAGCCACGCGCCACGCAGACCAGGAGGGAGGTCCCAGGGCTCCCAGAGCGGCGCCCAGGACAGACGCCGGCGCGGCCCACAGCTCGCAATCGGTGGCGCGGCCCGGACGGGAAAGCCCGACAGCACAGCTGCTGGCGCACGTCCTGACGGAGAGATGGACACTGGCACGTTCACAGGACGGAGGCTGCTCGCGCAGAGCCAGGGGAGGTCAGGACGGCGCCCGGGCTGGAAGCTCTGACAGCGGCCCCTTCGGGAAACTTAGAGGAAAATGCCGATGCTCTGCGCTTGTCCGCGCGGCTGCAGAGCGCGGGGTGGGCCGCCGCCCCAGTACTTATTCACATTTGGGTCGCTTGCCTGGGGAACCGCCTCCGCTTGAGGCCGTGGCCAGCTCGGGGGGCGGGGATCTCTCGGCGGGCCAAGATCTGGGCCCACCTCCAGAGAACCCCTCTCCCTACCCGGTGGTTCCCAGGCCCGGGGAGCCCCCCGCCAGCGGCCGGGGAGATGCCCGCGTTTCCAGAGATCAGAGGGGCGGAGAGGCTGCCCCCCCGGACGCCCCCCGCGGATGGGAGCAAACAGTCTGTGTGTGCCTAACAGTGCGGAGCCGAGTCTGCGACGTGGGGAAGGCAAAGCGCCCTGCCGACATGTATATTCGTCCCCGCCGCAAGGTCGCGCTGGGTGCGGGGTGGAGGCCCGGGGCTTGCGGGTGAAGACAGGGCGCAGGGGTCCTCGGTTCCTCCCGTCGGCCTGCGTTACAAGCTTGTCTTAGCAGCGAGAGTTTGTCCTTGTTTCTGTGGCACGGAGGCGGTGGACACTGGACCAGATCGGGGCGAGGTCAGTCAGTCTGCCGAGGGCGGAAAAGCTGCTGGCGGCGCTGCGGGCCGCCGCCTCCTCCCGGGGGTCCTCAGGTGAAGTAGCGGCAGGGCGTGGAGTCGATGAAGCAGTACGGGGTGCATCGCAGGTCTCCGTACGACCTGGGGGAGGACACGGGGCAGTGGGCAGGAGCCCGGGATGCAGCCACGTCCTGGGACTCTGCTGCAACCTCGGCACACGGCTGCTCCCCCTGCCAGCTGCCTAAGGGCCTGGGGCAGCCGGGTCCAGGCCTCCGGGGCTTTCTCCCTTGAGCACAGCAGAGAGGTCTGGGGGCACGGGCTTGGTGGGTAGCCTTGCCCTGGACGCAGCCTCTCGGAGACAACCGCCACCTCCTCCTCCAGCGCCACCCTTAGACCGCTCTGTACTATTTCTCAGCTGTCTATTTTGGCAGCCACTGGCCAGAGATCTTGAAACAAAGTGGGCCTGAAGAACTGGATTCTTAACTTTATCTAAACAGCTTACCTGTGTAGCTATTTAAAGACTACAGCTACCAAGTTGCAGAGCATGGCCTACACCTACACAAGGCCCAGTGCTAATTCTGAGATTCTGTCTTACCTCACGCCTATTTTCGCAAGCATGCCCCGAGGCTTCTTGGGATTAAGAGAGTAACAGCAGGGAGCCAGGGTAAGTCCTGGGCTCCATGCCACTCTGCACCCCAGGTCTGATTACCCACGCCCAGTGGTCTCCATAGGCCATCAGCCAGCTCAGACCCTTCGCCAACTCTCTGGCGGGGCCTGGCAGGAGCCTCCCTACTTCAGAGAAGGGTGGTGCACGCAGACACACACAGAGGCGGCGGGGTCTTGGCCCAGCCTGCGGTGCTTGAAATAGGGGTGACAACAAGTCTGAGCTCTTCCCCCCAGTTGGATTTGTTGCTGTGCATTTGGGGGTGGGCATCAGGAGACCCTCCTCCTTGGAGGATAGGGGCGGGCCTGGGGCCTGTTCCCCAGCCCTCCCCAGGGCTTGGGTCCAATCCCACAGAGGAGGGCAGCTGGAGGGAATAAGGGCTGGAGAGGCAGATCCCTGAGGGCCCAGCTGTCCACTCTGGGGCCACGCGAGAGGCAGGCCGGGGCCTGGGGGAGCAGCGGCCTCCCCAGCTTTCCTAGAAGCCCCGCAGTCCTGGTCCGGTGAGGTTTGGGGCAAGGGGGCGCCATTCTGCTTGAACAGAGTTCAAGAGACCCCCACCTCGCAGGGCAGAGGCCTCCCCTGGGCGCGAGAGATGTCTTCGTGGAGGCCAGGACACCGGCGTGCTTGTCCTAAGCCACACGGCCGCCCACTGAGGGGGCCTCAGAAACAACTGCCGGGGTGCCGGCAGGAATGCTGCATTTCTGGGGTTCTCTTGGAGGAGCCGAGGTCAGCAAAGTGAGGTACTAATGCTGGCGGGGCCTCCACGGCAGCCGCTGGCCCACCGGGCAGTTCCGGAGAGTTCAGGGTACAGATGCCTGCCCTCCGCCCTGGGCCTTGCTCCAAGGGCGTGCCTGCTTCTCTGGAGACCAGGCCGGTCCCGGGAGAAGTGGGGGAAAGAGCTGCTGAGCCCGAGCCATGGGGGTCTCAGAGGTGGTGGCCCCCCGACTCCAGGACCCACGTGGGGCTGGGTCACACGGCTGTGCTGACACAGCGCCCCGACGTGAGCCGGGGATGCATGACCTGAACTGGGGCTGCGTATGTTGTGAGCCAGGGCTGCGTGACGTGACCCGGGGCTGTGTGTGTCCTGAGTCAGGGCAGCGTGATGTGAGCTGGGGCTGCATGACGTAATCTGGGGCTGCGTGTGTTGTGAGTTGGGGTGGCATGACGTGAGCCGGGGTGGCTGTGACATGAGTTGGGGCTGCATAACGTGAGTTGGGGTTAGCATATTAAAAAGCAGAGACATTACTTTGCCAACAAAGGTCCATCTAGTCAAGGCTATGGTTTTTCCAGTGGTCATGTATGGATATGAGAGTTGGACTGTGAAGAAAGCTGAGCATGGAAGAATTGATGCTTTTGAACTGTGGTGTTGGAGAAGACTCTTGAGAGTCCCTTGGATTGCAAGGAGCTCCAACCAGTCCATCCTAAAGGAGACCAGTCCTGGGTGTTCATTTGAAGGACTGATGCTGAGGCTGAAACTCCAATACTTTGGCCACCTCATGCGAAGAGTTGACTCATTGGAAAAAGACCCTGATGCTGGGAGGGACTGGGGGCAGGAGAAGGGGACGACAGAGGATGAGATGGTTGGATGGCATCACCGACTCTCTATGCATATGAGTTTGGGTGAACTCCGGGAGTTGGTGATGGACAGGGAGGCCTGGTGTGCTGCGATTCATGTGGTTGCAAAGAGTCGGACACGACTGAGCAGCTGAACTGAACTGAACGTGAGCAGGAGCTGCGTAACGTGAGCCAGCGCTGCGTGACGTGAGTTGGGGCTGTGTGACGTGAGCCGGGCCCCGGGGCTGCGTGTGACGTGAGCCGGGGCGGCGTGACGTGAGCTGGGGCTGCGTGTGTTGTGCGTCACCATTCCGCACTGTCCACAAAGCCGGGGCACACAGATGCTCAGGAAGGTATTTGTGAAGGAAAGAAGGGAGCCCGGGAGCGGTCAAGCCCACGAGGCGGTCCCTACCCGGGGAGATAGGTCTCGCAGGTCAGGTGGCCGAAGTCAGCGCCGTCGCAGTCCTCCACGCCCCGGTGCCGGTGGCCGTCTCCGCAGTAGGCCCGGCGGCAGCCTGGGGGGGACACAAGGGGGACACAGCCCTGAGGGGCCGGGGAGGGGACGGCCCGGCAGGACCACATGGCCGCAAGGGCCTTCCTCTCTCGCGCGGCCTTCCACAAGGGTCCAGACCCCAGCCCTACGGAAGGGGGGCGCTGGCCCTGGTCCAGGCCGCTGCGCGTCAGCCGATAGCCCACCCCAGCCTCCGTGTCCTTGTCCCAGCCTGGGGCCTGGACGCTGTCCCGCGTCGCGGGACCACTGCCGGTTCCCACACGGCAAGGGTCGGGAGACCGCGGGCCGGGGCTCAGTGATGGCCTCGGGGGCGGGGGTGGGGGTGGGGGTGGAGGGAGCCTCCAGGCGACCCTGCGTCCCCCGGAAGCCAGACCGCGTCTTCCACCAGCTCTGTTCTCGCCCGAGGGGAGGCGCCGGGAGTATGAACCCTCGTCTTTACAGGGGTGTCTGAGCCAATAGGGGCTTGAGACCCTTAGGCGGTCCTTCCTGCTGTGTCACCTCCACGAGGGGCCGGGGGCCTGCGGGCAGAGCCGGCCTCCTAGGAATCGCGGCCCCGAACCGTCAGGGGAAGAGCAGCTTCCAGGAGAAGCAGCTGCTTTACCCGCCTGCCCTACGTGCCCCGCTCCTCCCGCCGAGCTCCTGGCTGGCGAGGGACCCGCGCTGGGCACCTACGCGTTCCCGGCCCTGGACCGGAGCCCGGCTCCTCACCGCAGGGAGAAGCCGTGCAGGGAAGGGGAGTCAGGCCCCTACGGCACCCAGACTGTCCCTGTGACGTCGGCTCACAGGATCTCAAGACTTCAGCCATCCATGCCTGTCGCACCTAGTTTTCAGGGAAGCCCTCGGTCACCCCACTCACCACGTAGCCGCCCCTCTGAGATGGGGTGACTCCGTGGAGACGGGGTGACTCGGTGGCTTTCAGAGCCGCCTCCGAACTCTACCTTGACTCTGAAGCTCATGCTTTCCACCTCACCTCCTGCTTTCGTCCCTTGAGTTTTAAAAGAAGAGGGACCAGGGACGCTCCGGTGCTAGGCCGCCTGCCTGTCCTGGTCACGTCCGTGAGCCTGAGGGCCACTCGCAGCCCAGTTCCCTAGCGGTCGGCTCCGAGGACTCCGTCTGCTGAGAGGGAGCCCAATTCAGAGTCTCGGCTTCTCCCATCTGCCTCTCAGACCTCCTGCACCACCTTTGTCTCTCGATGAGAATGTGGATTTTGCCAAGAAGTAGGATTCAGGAAAAAGGGGAGGGCCCCGGGGCTTCTCTGGGGTCCAAACCCTTGACAGCAGCTCCATCACCATCCTCGGATGGTTGGGAGGGTTCACGTCTGGCCTGAGTGAGGACGGTCATCCCTTCTACCTGCCCAGTGCTGGCTCTGCTGCTGCTAAGTCACTTCAGTCATGTTCTATTCTGTGTGACCCCATAGACAGCAGCCCACGAGGCTCCTCTGTCCCTGGGATTCTCCAGGCAAGAATACTGGAGTGGGTTGCCACTTCCTTCTCCAATGCATGAAAGTGAAAAGTTAAAATGAAGTCGCTCAGTCGTGTCTGACTCTTAGCGACCCCATGGACTGTAGCCTACCAGGCTCCTCCGTCCATGGGATTTTTCAGGCAAGAGTTCTGGAGTGGGTTGCCGTTGCTGGCTCTAGAACCATCCAAAACCAGCGTGGCTGGTGTCCAGGGCCTGGCCTGATGGCAGCCCCGCGGTGGTGTGTGATGGTTCCCCTGAGCCGGGCCCCACTCACGGATGCAGTCGTCGCCTGCGTCTGCGTTCCCGTCGTCACACTCCTCCCCTGGCTGCAGGACCCCGTCCCCGCAGGAGCCGCGGTGGTCTCCAGGGTAGTCCCGGGGGTGGACAGGTGTCAGCTGGCCAGAGAAACACAGCGAAGTTACCAGGGATGGTGTGCCAGGCATCCCGGGGCGCCGGGGACAGAGGCTCTGGGTGGGCACAGGGCGGTGGGGGCTCCTGTCCCAGGGCCAGAGCTCTGTGCTCGGCGGAGAGGCTGGGCCGCGGGGAGCCCCGTCTGGAGACTGGACTCAGAGCAGAGGCTACAGGCAGGGGCCCTGGGCCCAGGGAGCTCTCAGAGGCCGGGTGAGAGGGGCGCTCAAGCCTCCACAGAAAGCTCTGCGCCCAGCCTCCCCTTCCTTTGGAGATGCGTCCCTCTGTGGAGCGCCACCTTGGGTACCTGGACGGGGAGCCAGCCAAAGCTGTCCTTGAAGTACAGGGACCTCTGGTCTCTGCGGAAGGCGATCGCGTTCTGGGTGTTCAGCCTCTCCAGTTCCTCCTGGTTGTTGACCACAAAGATCTGCCGGAGAACACACTGGTGAGGGTCCCAGAAAACACTTCCCCGGGGAGCAGGGCTTAAAGAGCCAGAGGAGGAAAAACAAGCCTTGTGGGGGGCCGGTGGTCAGTGGGAAGAGGGTTGGCATTTGCACTCTTGCATCCCTCCTGAAGTGAGGGCTAACGATTCCCACATCCTCCTAACCCGGTTCAGAATGTTTGAGTTAGGGATAAAAATATCCACCAGGTTTAAGATTTTTAAATCTTCAAAGTGTTACAAAGACTTCAATAAAAAGGTGATGTCATCTAATCAAGTATTTCAACATCTGGAAATGATTCTTAAAATTCTTAGACTCAAAGACATTTATGACAATGCTATTATATGAGGGAAAAGCTTGGAGCACTTGATCGGTTTCTGAAAATAGGGCTCTGGTTAAATAAATCATAGCACAGCCACGTGATGCATGGATTATTATGTATCCATTCGAACAATGAATTTATGTGCACGGTTTACTTCAAAGTAATCCAAAGGAGGGTGGGCTGTCATACATCAAGTGTAAAGAAGAAAGGAGATGAGCTGGGACTTGATCATTGTTGAACTTGGGTAAAGAGGACGTGGGGGTTCCTTAAACTATCTGTTTCTGCTTTTGTATTTACTTGCAATGTTCCATAATGTTTTTCTTTAAAAAAGACAGTCTAGTGGTTAGGACTCAGTGCTTTCACCGTCAGAGCCCAGGTTCAATCCCTGGTCAGGGAACTAAAATCCCGCAAGCCGGATGGCATGGCCCCCAAAAAAAAAAAACGATGCAGAAAATGCTCCACAGTGGACCCACAATGTTATCTTGGTTTTCTTCTTTGGATTTTCCCCTTATTTTCCAGTTTCCTATAACAAGTTTGTGCCCAGGGTAACAGGGAAATAAATTTTACTAAAAGGTTTTTACAAACCCCAGGGGGTCATCAATCATGTCATGAGTGGGGACCACCCCAGATTCCTCCCAGAAGAGCCTTACCACAGGAACTCGTGGGGAGCTGGGCCCGTACACAGACTCCCCATAGGAAGGGTTATTCACATTCATGGGGGGTCCACAAAGACATCTTCCTGGGGGCCCAGGAAATCCTCTTTCCCCCTTGGGTCCCATTACAAGTTGTCCTAGAAAGCAACAAACTGCTGTTACCAGAGCAAAGGAAAAGAAAAGCAAACAGCCCAGGGAGGCATCAGCAAGTTTCACGACAGAAAGAAGCCTGAAGTCCACAGTGTTTCAGAGAGGCCTAGAGGAGAGGTCTAGAGAGGTGCTTCTGGTCCAAGCTGTGGGTCCCCTAAACACGCTGAGCGTGGCAGCACCTTTGCCAACCCTCCTCCTCCCCTCCCTCTCTCTACAGTTTGGAGACTAGACACTCTACTCTCCAGACCCCCTTGCCCCTGGAGGTGACCATGTGCCACAGTGATGGCCAATGCAAGGTCTGTGGTGGGAGAAGGGTGAGCTTCTGGGAAAGTCTATCCTAATACGGGAGAAGCAGGGCTGGATGGGGACATAGCTTCCTCCTTCTTGCCTGGAAGACAGACAAGATGGCCGGTGCTGTAGCAGCTGTGCTGCAACCCTGAAGTAAAATAAGCCAGCATACAGGGATGGCAAGGGCCTTATGGGACCTGGGGCCCTGAGAGTGACACCTAGAGACTGAACCAAAGCCAGCCACTGTCTGCCCCTGGACTTCTTTGCTGTAGGAGGAAAACAATTCTCCTTTATGTTTGTGTGCTAAGTTTCTTCAGTCGTGTCCAACTCTTTGCGACCCTTTGGACTGTAGCCCACCAGGCTCCTCTGTCCATGAGATTCTCCAGGTAAGATTACTGAAGTGGGTTGCCATGTCCTCCTCCAGGGGACTTTCCCCACGCACAGATGGAAGCTGCGTCTCTTATGTCTCCTGCTTTGACCTGCGGGTTCTTTACCACGAGCACCACCTAAGAACTTCTTACTGATGAGCATGTTACTGGCTGATGACTTTCATTTTTTTTCTAATTCATTTTATTCTGTTATTATATATAGGAACTTTACAAAGGAAACTCTGAATGTGGGTTTCTTTGATTTCTTCTAGAAGAAAATGGGATGTTTGAAAATGCTCAGCCTATTTTTTTCTTCTCTGATTCTGAGAAGAGTGTCTGAAAAAGATATGATGCAGGGAAATTCATTCCCTGCAAGGTAGGAGACCTGCTAGGGTTGGTAATTCTCACCTTGACTTGTAAAGGCCCTGAACGCCCAGACCACACTCCAGACCAATTCCATCAGGACTGCTGAGAAGGGAACTCAGGCAGCTGCGCTTTTCAAAGCTCTTGCAGTGATTCCGTGAGCCCCGAGGCTTCGTGCCGCCGGGCTTGGGAAATGGTCTTCACACAAACCCCCTCCAGACTGTCCTCCTCTCAAGCCTCCATCCCCGCTCCATCCACCCCTCACCAGACACCTCCTCGCTCTCTCCTGATCCGGGTTCAGGAAGCCTTCCTGAGCTGTCCTGCTCACACTGAGGACAGTTCTGTGGTTCCCCATGCCCTATCTTATGTGTCTCTGTGATTCTGTTCCCCATGAGATCGCCAGGCCAGCAGTGTGTGTCTCCTGGAGGAGGGGACACTCACCTCCACAAGGGCAGGTGGATGCCTGTTTTCACTCACCAGGGCGTGGCACCCAGCAGGGGACACAGTGCATGTTTGATGTTTCGGATGAACGAACCCAGACGAACTAGCTCTTTCGAAAAGACTAGAGGTCCCGCTCTAGTTGGCAGAAAAATGCTAGAGCCAGGGCCATCCAACAGGAAAAGATGGACACTGAAAACAGAAATAAGTAGATACCCCTCCTTCTGGGAAATTAAGCAGGGGCTTGGAGACGAGCCAGCTGTTGGTTTCAGGCTGGACAGCTGTGCCCAGGGCAGTCAGCAACTGGGGCACAGTCTGCAGATCCCATGAGGGTGCGGAGAACATGACCCCAGGGGAGAGGTCTGGGTCAGAACCCCACAGAGGCAGCTGCAGCGGCAGGAGGAGACCCCCGCGGGGCCGCCCATACCCTGAGGCTTCCTGAGCCGGCGGACGGGTCGGAATGCTGTCAGCCTTCAGAGAAAGGAGGCTTGCCAGCATCTTACACCAAGTTATGGTCATTCGTCCTGACAAGAAATCAGACACAGTCTGGTAGGAATGCCAGTCTCATGTTCAGAGAGAGACTCCACCAGCTCAGGAACGTCCTGGGGCGTTTGCACCTGGGGCAATTGAGATGGGAGTGCCCTGTAACCAAGGATGGGAGAGCGTTATGGGGGCCACCTTCCAGCCGCCTGTGCGATCCCAACTTTTCCTCCAGAACTGTGGAGTCTGTCCCATTAATCCAGGGTGAGATTTGAATTCATGTCCACTTAACCCTAGGCTGTTCAAAAGACATACATCCAAGAATTACTGATGCGTGCAGGAAGCTGGCAATTCCCAGGTACCACGTTGATTCACTTATGCCCTGTCTGGGGGCAGGAAGGACTCCGCCAAATCCGTAATTTGTTTATTGCAAATTACATCTTCAAGGCCTTTTGCTGCTGTTCCCTCCTCCGGCCCCCAGCCCCTCTTTCTTGGTTACCTTGGGTCGTGACAAGCTCCTGCCTCCTCCCGCTCCCCAGCACTGTCCTGCCCCCCCAGCACTGGGCACCAGCAACAGAGGTGGCCTCGAGACAGGTCAACAGGATGTGGCGGAGAGCCTGCTTCCTGCCCCCTCCCCCTGCTGCTTCCTCCCAGCTGTCTCAGGGCATCCGTTACATCTGCCCGATTCCTGCCAGGCTGCCCCGAAGGGCACAGCCGCCTGAACTCCCCAGCCTCAGCCTCTCGGAGCTTGTTCAGCGAGCACCCTCTCCATCTCCTGGCAGCCAGAGGACCAGCTCTGCCTCTCTGCCTAAGGGGCCTCCCATCCCCACCGGCTGCTGCTGTGGTGGGAGCAAGTCCAGAGGGGAATCTGGGAGAAGGCAGAGGAGTCCCGGGCCATCCCATCACCTCCACCCTACTCTGTCCCTGCAGAGGCTGCATGGCTGCTCAGGAAGGTCTCGGGACCAGGAGTCACAGGCGGACTTCAGACCAGGAGTAGCCACCAGTTCGCCCAGTGACCTTGGGGGATCTCTGAGGCATGAAGTTCTCATCTACAGAGGGAGGGTGGGATCAGACCAGGGGAGGTTAACCCGGGGTCCATAGAGCCCAAGAATATCCCAAGATGGATTTGGGACAAGGTGTCTGGAGCTCGTAGGTAGACACATGTTTTTTTCCCCGAGAGTGGAACTTTACCAGGCTCTCAAAGGTAGTCTCAGAAATCAGTTTGGAGGCCTGTCCCAACTCCTGATGATGATCCAACTGGTCCCGAGCACAGGGAAGGTCTCTTCTAAACCCCTCCCTCTCCTGATGTCCCCACCCCCCACCCCCACCCCAAAAGACACGTTTCCAAAGAGCAGGATTCTTGCCCCATTTTCTTCAGTCCTCTCACTCTGGGAGGTTCCACAGAGGGGACGTGACCCAAAGGAAGGCACAGGGAAGGGAATCAAACAGCCCGCCTGCATCCTGCTTGGCTGCTGTGCAATGATCCAGGGGGCCAGCCTGACAGCTAAAGGAGCCCAGGTGTGTGAGCACCGACAGGCGGGTGCAAATGGAGGTGCAAAGCTGACTCAGCCAGGACCCTGCCTCAAGGACCTGCCACCAGGAGGACGAGGAGACACACCTGCAGGAAGCAGTCACCAGCGAGGGGCCGGTGCAGTCGCAGCGGGGACTGCGGTCCGAGGGAAGGAGATGGCCCATCAGGGACCAGGGAGGGCGCAGAAGAGAGAGCTTGGAAGGAGGGGGAGGAGGTGGGGGGGTGGACCCGGGGGCTGACAGGAACGCTGTTTCAGGCCAGGTGCGCCCAGAGGGACTGTAGGAATATGCCCCCACTCAAGCAGGAGCGGGGTCCTCTGGAGGATGGTGTAGAGGAGTGGGCAGGGAACAGGGTGATGGCATAGCAGGCTGAAAGAGAAGATGCTGGAGAGCCAAGGAGAGAATACAGGGCTACACTGGCCCTGTGACAGGGAGGGGCTGCAGTCCACCAGAGGCTGACAAGACAATCCGGCCGGCTGCCAAGGGAGCGGCTGAGGGTCTCCAAGCCCTGCCCTTCCCACCCCACCCCAGGCTTGACGGGGGAGCCGGGATTCAAGTCGGATACACAGTGAGACCACTGAGGTCTTTGTTTACGGGGGATGCCACCCAACCACAGGCCTCCTGGCTATTCCTCAGTTTTGTGAGCCCTTAAATACACCAGGACGAAGAGGTGGCAAGAATACACAGAAGAACTATACAAAAAAGATCTTCATGACCCAGATAACCAAAATGGTCTGATCGCTCACCTAGAGCCAGACATCCTGGAACGTGAGGTCAAGTGGGCCTTAGGAAGCATCACTACAAACAAAGCTAGTGGAGGTGATGGAATTTCAACTGAGCTATTTCAAATCCTAAAAGATGATGCTGTGAAAGTGCTGCACTCAGTATGCCAGCAAATTGGGAAAACTCAGCAGTGGCCACAGGACTGGAAAAGGTCAGTTTTCATTCCAATCCCAAAGGCAATGCCAAAGAATGTTCAAACTACCACACAATTGCACTCATCTCACACGCTAGTAAAGTAATGCTCAAAATTCTCCAAGCCGGGCTTCAACAGTACGTGAATCATGAACTTCCAGATGTTCAAGCTGGTTTTAGAAAAGGCAGAGCAACCAGAGATCAAATTGCCATGGAATCATGGAAAAAGCAAGAGACTTCCAGAAAAGTATCTACTTCTGCTTCATTGACTATGCCAAAGCTTTTGACTGTGTGGACCATAACAAACTGTGGAAAATTCTTAAAGAGATGGGAATACCAGACCACCTGACCTGCCTCTTGAGAAACCTGTATGCAGGTCAGGAAGCAACAGAACTGGACATGGGACAACAGACTGGTTCCAAATAGGAAAAGGAGTATGTCAAGGCTGTGTATTGTCACCCTGCTTATTTAACTTCTATGCAGAGTACATCATGAGAAACGCTGGGCTGGAAGAAGCACAAGCTGGAATCAAGATTGCCAGGAGAAATATCAATAACCAATTGATATTGATATATAAATATCAATAATCAATATCTGCAGATATGCAGATGACAGCAACCTTATGGCAGAAAGTGAAGAAGAACTAAAGAGCCTCTTGATGAAAGTGAAAGAGGAGAGTGAAAAGGTTGGCTTAAAGCTCAACATTCAGAAAACTAAGATCATGGCATCTGATCCCATTACTTCATGGCAAATAGATAGGGAAACAGTGTCAGACTTTATTTTTCTGGGCTCCAAAATCACTGCAGATGGTGACTGCAGCCATGAAATTAAAGACACTTGCTCCTTGGAAGGAAAGTTATGACCAACCTAGATAGCATATTAAAAAGCAGAGACATTACTTTGCCAACAGAGGTCCATCTAGTCAAAACTATGGTTTTTCCAGTGGTCATGTATGGATGTGAGAGTTGTACTATAAAGAAAGCTGAGTGCCAAAGAATTGATGCTTTTGAACTGTGGTGTTGGAGAAGACTCTTGAGAGTCCCTTGACTGCAAGGAGATCCAACCAGTCCATCCTAAAGGAAATCAACCCTAAATATTCATTGGAAGGACTGATGCTAAAGCTCAAACTCCAATAATTTGGCCACCTGATGCAAAGAACTGACTCACTGGAAAAGACCCTGATGCTGGGAAAGATTGAAGGTGGGAGAAGGGGACGACAGAGGATGAGATGGTTGGATGGCATCACTGACTCAATGGACATGAGTCTGAGTGAACTCCTGGAGTTGGTGATGGACAGGGAAGCCTGGCGTGCTGTGGTTCATGGGGTCGCAAAGAGTTGGACATGACTGAGTGACTGAACTGAACTGAACTGAACTGAAATACTCCAAGGGCCGAAAGCATCCCTTCCAAAGGCAAAACCCGGGCTTCAGACAGTGCTGTCAGTCTCTGGGGTTGGCAGCCCAGGGTCGTGGGCTCGAGGGAAGTGTCCTGCCTCAGAACCGAGGAGGGAGAGGACTGACGGGAAGAACTTTCATCCGGATCATCCAGTCATCTCAGGGAGACAGTCTGGGCAGGGACACGGGCCGAGCTACTGCTCGGCCAGATCTCCTAACAGACAGAAATGGGTTCGGCAGGATGCCGTAGTGACTGATGCTTGTCCTTCTGTTATTTTTTCCTTCCCAATTTCAAGGGGGCAGCAAGACTGTGCTTTCTTGCCCTTGCTGAGAAACAGGTCATATTAAAAGACGTTTGCCTTCTGTTCTCACAAGAGGGCAGCGCTGTATGAGGACCAAGAGGAGGGAGGGGCTGGAGGTCAGAAGAGGAGAGATCACCCCAGACGTGGGAGGACAGGGACCCCAAAGCCTGGAGATAAGGAGACTCCTAATCTCAGGAGGAATGGCTGTGGGGTGCTCCTGGGAAAGCTGAGCTTTGAAGACCAGGATTCCCAGGTTTGGGGATGATCTGACACTGACGCCTGGTATGAAGATAGTGGTCACCCCTCTGACCACGTGGCCTCAGGCAACTGGTTTCAGGGGTGAATGGGGCCGGTCAAGGGCCGGAGGGACCTCCCATGATATCCTTTCACCCTAACCCCCAGGATCTCTGCCCCACTGTTCTGTGACAGTTGAAGAAGTGGAGGGAACCCCATTAACGTGCAAGATTGAATTTTCCCAGCATCCTAGCTGGTTGCCGTCTCAGGGCCAGTCTTCATTTGGTTTCAAGAATCTAACAGAATGACATTTCTTGACCATCCCACGGTGTGGTTGTAAATATTTTCCCATAAACACAGTGGGGAAAAGCGCACTTTGGAATTTTTAAATACCTTCATTTTCTTAAGAAAAGAATTAGAATAAAAATGTTGGTTCCTTTTGGATAACTGAAAAAAATGGATCTTGCACAGTCAGCAAACAGTATTCCTCTACATAAACACAGCACCTAGAGATGCTATGTTAATACAGAGGATGTGCTGTGTTCAAACCAAGTAAAAGGCTTAGCTCCTCAAATCAAAGTAAAACAAGGTAGCCGTGTCCCTGTGGCCTCTTCAAGGGGGACTTTCATGTCTTTGTATTAATTTCTCTCCATATTCAGTGCAAATCTGTAAGGACTCTGTCATAATGCCGTGTAAGGTAGAAACATTTGCAGTGTCATCTTTACTCCGAGTTGCTTGGAGCCATGAAATGTTTTTCTATAAAGAGGTGTTCGCTGTTGGAGTGCTAGCTGGTTATTTTTCACTTCGCGTATAAATGACATCACCAATGTGATTTTTTTTCTTTTTCTCTCCTCTATTTGTTCTCCAAAATGCTAAACCAAAACCATAGTAGTGTTTATCACCCTTGAGTAAAACTCGAATTAGCCAAATGGTGGATAAATTAGAAGTGTATCGAATTGCTGCAGGCATTTCAAGTCTGGCCTCTGCTGGACTCCCTCTGGGAGGCTGGCTGGAGGGCGACACTGTGGACCAGGTGAAGCGGTGACGTTCTTACCTGCGGAGGGGGGACCTGGGGGGCCTGGGAGACCCGGACGGCCAGGTGGACCAGAAGGCCCGGGTTTGCCCGGGGGGCCTGTCACGCCGCTATCTCCTTTCTGCCCCTGATGGAGAAAAAGGCAGAGCCTGTTATAACAGCAGGACATGGCAGACTTTCTTCACCAGTCAGCTCTCCATTGGCAACCAGCTTGTACTTTGGAGCAAGTGCTGGAGGAGGAATGCACTTCCGGAGGTCACCAAGCTCATAAAAAGCTCAGGGCAAGCAACATTTGAGACAGTGCTGGATGCAAGTTTATAGGTACCCAATTTTTTTTATATTGAGGTATAGTTGATTCACAATATTGTGTTGGTTTCCGTGGTACATCATAGTGATTCAATGGGTTTTTTTAAAAAAGATTATATTCCATTATAGGCCATCATAGAATATTGCGTAGAGTTCCCTGTGCCACACTGTACATCCTTGTTGCTTATCTAGTTTACGTATAATAGTGTGGATGCGTTAATCTGCCCCTCTCCCATCCATCTCCCCCTGGTAACCTTAAATTTGCTTTCCACAGGCATCTCACATGGCATGTGACTGCAAATGGAAATGATCCGACCCCCTCTCTGGCAGCTGCTCCTTTCGCCACTCATCAGGCCATTTGTTCTAGCATGAAAGCTCTTCCCACCGTGTGGGAAGCACACACAAGGGTGTGCTTTCAGGATAAAGACACAGCCCCTTCCTCAGCCTCCAGAGCCACGCATGGCTGGACTTGCCAGGCTCATCCCAGCCTTTTGACGTTGTCGCTCTTCAAGAGCACACGCCTTTTATTTTGCTTCTCAAGACTCTTCTCTCTGCCCCAAACCGCTCTCCCCTCCCTTCTGCCTAGATAACTCCCTCCCATCCTTCCACTCCCAGCAAAAACACCACCCAGACAAAGCCTTCCCTGACCTCTCCTGGCCCAGTCAGTTCTCCCCAGCACAGGCCCTTTGCCTTCACAGCTTCACCCCTGATCAGAGCTACAGTTGGTCTGTGGTCGTTTTATCCATGTCCCTCCAGGAGACAGAAGCTCCCCGCAGGCTGGAATCTGTCTTGCTCAGATCAAGCAGGGGGAGGAGGAGAAGCTGAATACACAGAGTGGACGTGGTTTGTCGGCTCTAGGTCAGGAAATCTGGCTTGCCGTCTGGCCCACGAGACCCTGGGTAACTCAGGGCATCGCTCTGAGCCCGAGTTTTCTCGTCTGTGAAAGGCGGCCAGGCAATATACACCTGCATAGGCTTGTCACAAGGCCAGCAAAGATCTCAGAGGTGAAAACGTGGTTTGCACAGAACCAAGGGCTCCATGCGCCAAGCTGATTATCACAGCAGCTGGCTTGGTTTCGTCTTTGCCCCACAGTCACAAAAGTCCTGACTCATAAAGAGACGTGTACCTGTATCTTTCCACGTGGGATGCTCTCTTTGCTATCTGCCCTTGGAGGGTTAAGAGCACACATCTCCCCCGGGGCTGCCCTTAGGAAAGACCCCAGAAACCAAGACTGGCACACCTGCAGAGCTTCCCCCAAGCCATTGGCTGACTGTCCCTGCCTGGGCCCCGACCATGACGCTGGCTGCAGCCGGACAGCTTTGGACGGGCCGCCTTCACACGGTGTGCCGGGGCTGCCTCGCCCACCTGCTGAAATGTAAATCTTCCCAAGTCTGGGGGCAGGCCGGCTGAGCACGCCTTTCAACCACCATGTGACATGTGACCTGCCATCTTGCCCACATGGCCCTGGGGCTCTCTCGGCAGTGTGCAAGGAGTTCTCAAATCCTTCGTGTGGGATGGCGAGGCCAGAGTTTGTCTCCAACTCCATACTAAGGGAGGGAGTCTTAAGCCTTGCCTGAGCCTTAGCAATCTGCAAGGCCACTAAGACGGGTTCCCCTCGCAGATGACACAGGAAGTCACACCGTCTTAATATAGCCGCAGCGAAGGCTCATTTATCTAATAGCCACATCGGCTGGCTCCGAGCACAGGAAGTGACACAGCTCGAAGAAGCTGGAAACGCTCCTCGTCCTGGCCTCAGTGGTAACAGAATGTTCTGCTTATCGGTCATCTGCTTGCATCAGCCTCGCCTCTGTGAGCAGGACACACTGAGCAGTGCTTTCCAGGAAAACGCTCCTCGTTCTGTTGTTGCACAAAGTCTGGGGATTCCCATCCAGGAGGCCGCTGTGTCCCTGGGACGGAAGACGTGTATGATACGCTCGTGTGGTTTTCCTGGGCCTGCCCAAGGTCAGCTTGGAAGCAGGAGGCTGAGGGGAAGGTGCCGCATGGGCAGACTGGTCTCAGGTCTCCAACTTCTGTCCCTGCTGGGGAGCTGGCTTGGCTAGGGGGTCCCGGGTGGTCATGCCGCTGCCCTGGCCCCTGGTTTCCGGGTGACTACATGCAAGGGAGTTGGGTTGGTGGGCTCTTCAGTCCTTCTGGATCTGAATTTCGTACTCCTGGAGCCGCTTCTGGATTTCTGATTCAGGGATCTGGGTTGTTTAACTTCCAGAGACTCAGCACCACAGCTCAACAAACACCCTGTGTATAAGACTCTATTAGGCAAATGATTCATGACAAAAAGAAACCATCACATCCATCCCCCAAGGCTGACCAGGCAGGCTGGGGTCGAAGCAGCACTCAGGTATCTATAAAGTCTTGAAGGAAGATGAGTCCATATTCCTAACTGAGCTCCCAGACGTGGTTCTGGTGTCGTCTTAAGATGGCTCCAACACAATCATTCTCAACAGGGTCAAGAAATAGACTTCTTGGCTTCCGCCCTGACCAGGACCAGACAGACACTGTCCAAGGAAAGACGCAGATGACGGAAGCCAAGCGGCTTCTCGGATCCCAAGCATAGCACGTTCTGGATGGAACACGGCCATAGGGGAGAAAATGCTTTATTTTTAAAAAGGATTTTTCCCTTGTCTTTCTTTTTCTGAGCCTAGTTTTTAGGAAACTGTTATCTGTGGACTCGTGGCAAAGCCACAGCCGTGCTACCCATGGTAAAGCTTTAGAAATTGAACTGGAGCCTTGTGACTTCAGGAGTCACCATGGCTGGGCTTCCCTGGTGGCTCAGTGGTACTCGGGGGGCACAAGTTTGATGTCTGGTCCAGGAAGATCCCCTATGCCGCCAGACAAGCAAGCCCATGTGCCACAGCTTCTGAGCTCATGCACCGAAACCAATGAAGCCTGCGCGTCTAAAGCTCTGCAACAGGAGAAACTGCTGCCACGAGAAGCCCGCACACACCTTAACAGACAGTGTCCCTGGCTCCCCACAGCTGGAGAGAGCCTGCACACAGCAACAAAGACCCAGCACAACCAAAACAAGGAAAAGTCATCGTGGAAGCTGATTCATCAGGTCGGAGTCTATGTCATTCCTAGGTCCCTTTGAAAAGACCAGATCTGGCTTCTTAGCGTTACTGTGGCTCTGAGTTCTGGCGCACGTGAGACTCATGTGGAGCTTTAGAAGCAACAATCCACCCTGAAGCCTCAGCTGTGTATCAGAGCCTTTGGGAGGCAAGGGCTTGGAGGGGAGGAGGAGAGACACACGTGGAGCACCACCTCTGCACCCGGGGGAGGGCATCCGCATTGAATCAGCCCCCAGGCGGTTCCGACGTAAGCTAGAGTCTGAGAACCGTGGATCTAGCCTAAGGAAAGAATGGGGATGTGCCCACACGTGTTCACTCCTCAGCATTATCTATAATCCGGTTACGCTTCTCTTGTCCGAGCAGTCTTCTGGTCCCTCATTTACTAAAATCTGATGCAGAGATTTTAAAAGAAATGTTTTAAAATACTTAATGAATGAAGTAACAAGTGAAAATGCATATGTTGTGATTTTTAACTAAAAGTTAGGGTAAATAGAAATGTATATTGGTCATAAAAGGAACAAATGGCTAGAGATTCCGCAGGAAGGAAGACTACCAGCGTGGTAACAGAGTTATGCTGGGACGTTAGGTGCTTAGATGATCTCCTTCCTAGTTTTCTGAACTTTCCATTCTCTACGATGCTCATATATTACATGTATAGTGGGAAAGGAGGCAAAAAGCCAACAGAGTGGAACTGAAAGAGTAAGGGACACATGTCTCATTCAAAGGGGTGAGGTTCTCTGAGGCCCTGGGGACGGCTCACCATCACATGGTTTTGACCCAAGAGCCTGCGGACCAGGGGAAGGAAGACTTTCCCTAAGCCCTGAATGGTGCCGATAAAGAGGGTCATTTACAAATGGGGGTCCTGAGGGAGGGGAAAACGCCCTGCTGTTGAGACCTAGAAGAGCCTTGAACAGCCCGGAAATATCTGGGCTGGTCCAGAAGTCCATCTGTGTCTGGGACACTGAGGCAAAAAGCAGATTTTTGTGGGGTCAGTGGTCTTGGTGGAGACAGACCTGTTCTTGTGAACTGAAGACCCACTCTTAGCTTCAGCATTGGACACAGCTAATTTTGAGCATTCTACCCATCCCCCTCAAACTCAGCTCACCTAGGAAGCCCAGGTGCTCTGCCCCCCAGCCCAGAGGATGCTGGAGACCAGACTGTGTGCCCAGAAGGTCCCTGACCCATTCTGCCCCCCACCCCCAACCCCAGATCCGATTAGCCCTGGGATCCATACCTGCTTGCCTCGTTTCCCTGGTCTGCCTGTGGGCCCCCGGTGGCCGGCGAGCCCAGGCTCGCCCTTCGGCCCCATTTCTCCCTGGAAAGAAGAAAGAGAAGCAAGAGTGGGGTGGGGCTCGAGGCTCTGGCAGAGCTCCAGGTCTATCTGCCCCCTGCATGGGCCATCTCCTCCGTCACTCTATTCTAGGCAGGCTGCTTCAGGAGGTTGGGGGAGCTATAGGGTCGTGTGAGAGGGAAAGAGGTTCTTCACGCAAGAGGAGGGGAAGGAGCAGGTTACCCCGGGTGGGGTTATCATCTGAGAGACGCGGAGGCTGGGCAGCACACGGTTTGGTTCCCAAGTCCCCAGCCTGAGCGGCCAGGGTGGGAGGTACCTGCATTTGAGTCCCCTGTGTCTGTGCCTGGGACACCGTCGGGGGAAATGCTCTCTTTCTTAGTTGAAATTTTATGTTGTGTTTTTAGCATAAATTCAAATCTCTGGGGTTTTTTAATAATCGGACACAGTTTTGACAGCTGTCATCTTTGGGAAGCTTCTGCCGTGTTAGCTGCATCCCTCTGCTGTGTGTGCTTAGTCGCTCAGTTGTGTCCGACTCTTTGTGACCACATGGCCTATGGCCCACCAGGCTCCTCTCTACATGAGATTCTCCAGGCAGGAATACTGGAATGAGTAGCCCCTAACCCTAACCTTCACTCCCACTCCAATACTTTGGCCACCTGATGCTAAGAACTGACTCATTGAAAAAGACCCTGATGCTGGGAAAGACTGAAGGTGAGAGGAGAAGGGGATGACAGAGGATGAGATGGTTGGATGGCATCACCAACTCAATGGACACGGGTTTGGGTAAACTCTGGTAGTTGGTGATGGACAGGGAAGCCTGGTGTGCTGCAGTCCATGTGGTCACAGAGTCGGACACGACTGAGAGACTGAACTGAACTGAGCCACTGCCTTTTCCAACATACATTCCTATTCTTCAGCAAAAAACTGGTTGCCATTCCATCTTACTTCCATTTGATTCAGGGAGAAACACTTTGTGGGACAGATGTTCCAGACATGTGTTCAAATTCTTAATACAATTATTATAAATGGCATGGAAAGCAACATAAGCCATGCGTGTGTGCTAAGTCACGTCAGTCATGCCCAACTCTGTGTGACCCCATGGACTGTAGCCCGCCTGGCTCCTCTGTCCATGGTTCTCCAGGCAAGAATAGTGGAGTGGGTAGCTGTTCCTTTCTCCTGAATGTAAGCCATATTCCCAACTAAAAAGCAAATGCACCAACTGCAGAATTCGAGAGTTTAAGGTCAGCCTTTTGTAAAACTGGTCTCTGCATCTCAGGCCATCCCCTCCTTCCCTGTGTTCTTCCAGGATTCCAGGCCCACCTGTGGCTTCTTTGGCTCATGAACCCACAGGGCAGCCTTCTTACCCCCAGGAACCCCTGCACACCCCAGAAGGCATCACACAAACTAAGTTTCACACCAGCAGCCATGAAAATTTCTGCTAGGCAGCAGCCAGTGCCTGTGAAGAGCTTCCCTAACCACTTAGACAACAATAAACACCCAGACAACTTCTCCCAGGGACGCCAGAGGAGGTACAACACAATGGAAAATTCCAGGGAACACCAATTCACAGTGAGGATCAAGCATAGAGCTCTGAAATTACCTGCCGGTTCAGCCAGTGTAATGAATTTGTCAAGCTACCAACATCCTGCCTCACCGAGAACTGTCCTTAAACCTACGGTTTCTTTCCCATCTGTCATGCTCTTCAGCCTGCTTGGATAGGATGGATTCTCTGCGACTATGGAGATGTTTGCACAATTTTCCTTGGCTGTTTAGAGGAGGCTGAGAGATGCCTTGCTTGTCTGGGAGAAAACAGTAGCATAAACAGCATAATTTTTTGGAAAAGATCGTCTGAGGGAAGTGTGGTCCTTCTCCTCACCAGTTGGAAGCAGCCAGTAATATCTTGATCTAATTTCTCTCTGAAGACCTAATTATGGTCATCACATTACCTCTGTCTTAAACAGGCTGCACGGGAGGGAGGGAGAACTCTCTATGGAAAGTCTAGCAAATGGAACAGAGCAGAGAAGCTGTCATATTTAATTTTACAGGAGTGTATTGCTCTCTGATACACAGAATGAAAACCTAGACTAAGTATTTTAAAATAAAATTGTTTTTCTCTGTAACACTCCCTTTCATTTGCTTATATAATTAATCTCTTTTCAACCCAACACTCCATGTAGGTAGCAGAAACAGAGCTTTTGACAGCTTTGGGCAGTGATAAATGATAATAATTTCAGATGACTGAAATTATTTAAATATAATCTACCAATGGGAGAAAGATATAACTTGTTCTTTCAAGCATGGAAAATAAAATTTTAAGGTGAACTTGGAAACAATTTAGAATTCTAAGAAAGCATCCCACTTGCCTGTTGGAAGAATATCATGCCCTGAGGCTTAGACAAAAATAAGTGTCCAATGTTAATGCCTTAACAACACGAGGACCCACCATTGCAATGGTGGTTGTCCTAAGTGGTCATTTAAGCACCCTTTCTCTATTGTCTGACATCCCCTCACCTTCACCCCTGAGCTCTTTTCCCCAGACCCTAACCTTAAATATAAGTTAAAAAAATCTGTCAGTCAGTTGCCATTTTCACAGTTTTTAGTATATCTGACACCACTCTGTTATTCAGTGAATACTTTTTAAGTCAACCAAATAAACTCCTTTTTATTAAGCCTCGTCCTAGCAAGATATCCATGAAATCCTACTAAGTACTTAAATAAATATTACATTTAACTGTCAAATAAAAAACATTTTCGCTGTCTCCTGCTAAAACAATTCTGCGTTCCTCTGGCAGTGCCTGTACCCTTCTGAAGGAGTGCGGAGCTGGGTGCCTCAGAAGTGGCCTTGAACCCTCATCAGGGCCGCTGGCCGCTGCAGCTTCGGTCTGAGTCCCGGGGCCCAAAGCTTTCTGCTTTTGAATTGTCTGATAGCCCCCTGACAGACAGGAGACACAGAGAAGCCATCTCTCTTCTCAGGTGGGGTGTCCCTTCCTCCTCTGAGCCGGAAGGAGGTCTCACCAATACATTTGGCAACTTGCGCCCCTTTCAAACATGAACCTTCCACAAAGAAACCCACTTATCGGGCCTGATGGATGAAAGGCAGACCTCTTTTTGTTGTGCTTAGAGGATCTAACTTGTAACTGAAGGCTATTTTTACTGCTTCTGAGTACTTACTTTCTGCCCCAACATTCCAGGAAATCCTGGGAAACCCTGTGAAGAGAAAAACAAACATAATGACTGCTTCTGAAATAATGCTTGAAAAGGCTGAGGAAGAACTTGGTCAGCCATTTTCAAGATAAGGCCCCAGCAGTCAGCCAGCCAACCAGTTAGTCATCCAGCTAGTCAGTCATCCAGTCAATCAGTCATTCAGCCAGCCAGCCAGCCAGTCAACCATTCAATCAATCAGACAGGAATTCATTCATTCAGCCAGTCAGCTAGCCAGTCATCCAGTCTGCCATTCCTTCAGTCTTTCAGCCAGTCTGCCATTCATTCACTCAGCCAGTCAGCCAGTCAAGTCAGTCAGCCAGTCAATCATTCAGTCAGTCAGCAGCCAGGCAGTCAGCCAGCAGCCAGGCAGGCAGTCAGTCATTCAGTCAGCTGCCAGTCAGCCATCCAGTCAGTCAACAGCCAGGCAGTCAGCCAGTCAGTCAATCATTCAGTCAGTAAGCAGCCAGGCAGTCAGTCATTCAGTCATTCAGCCAGGCAGTCAGCCGCCAGTCAGCTAGCCAGTCAGTCATTCAGTCAGTCAGCAGCCAGTTAGTGAGCCAGCCAGTCAGTCATTCAGTCAGTCAGCAGCCAGTCAGTCAGCCAGCCAGTCAGCCATCCAGTCAGTCAATAGCCAGGCAGTCAGCCAGTCAGTCAATCATTCAGTCAGTAAGCAACCAGGCAGTCAGTCATTCAGTCATTCAGCCAGGCAGTCAGCCGCCAGTCAGCTAGCCAGTCAATCATTCAGTCAGTAAGCAGCCAGTTAGTGAGCCAGCCAGCCAGTCACTCAGTCAGTCAGCAGCCAGCCAGTCAGTCAGTCAGCCCACAAGATGGGGATTGATAGGGGAATGCCCCTTCTGTGGTAGTTTGTCATCTCTATGAAATGCCCATTACCTTTTCTCCTTTGGGACCCAAGTCACCCCTTTCACCTCTGGATCCCTAAGGGGAAACCATAGGAGAGAGTCAATGAGTTGACTCCTAGGAGAAAAACTGGAGCATTTCTAACTGAAAACGCCATAGGTCAGCACCCTCACTTTCCTTAGAAGACTCGGTATGCCCAGGGAAGGCTTTCTTTATGAGATACCTCCTATTTGGATCCCCCAAACCGCTTACAGGAGAAGGCAATGGCACCTCACTCCAGGACTCTTGCCTGGAAAATCCCATGGACGGAGGAGCCCAGTAGGCTGCAGTCCATGGGGTCGCTAAGAGTCGGACACGAATGAGTGACTTCACTTTCACTTTTCACTTTCATGCATTGGAGACGGAAATGGCAACCCACTCCAGTGTTCTTGCCTGGAGAATCCCAGGGATGGGGGAGCCTGGTGGGCTGTCGTCTATGGGGTTGCACAGAGTTGGACACGACTGAAGCGACTTAGCAGCAGCAGCAGCAGCAAACCGCTTACATCAATAAAGGACACTCCACAGAAAATTCTGGGACCTAGACTTTCTCCTATGTTCTAGGAAATTTGTCCTCAGGGTGTGGCTGGATTTTTTACTCCATTTCTGACAGACAACGAGGCTGTGTGGTAGAAGCGTGGCCTAAGTCACACATCTACCATCTTCGCCCAGCCCCCCCCTGCCAGGTGTGTTCACGCAGCAGCTGGCACAACCTCCAGCCCTTACCTGCTTCACGTGAGGGGCTTCCACTTCCACTGGGAGAGCCTCCCTAACCCGCCTGTCCTGGCTCGGAGGCCCTCACTTCTGTCTCGCAGCCCACTGACAAAGGACAGGTAACATCGAGAGGTGGCAGCTGCAGCCACTGACTAAAGAGACCCCTGGGCCCATGCTCTGCGCATCACTGACCCCAGACTCGGCTCCGGGGAGCCGTGAGAGACAAGCACGAACCTTTTCCCCTCTGGATCCAGGGTAGCCCTAAAAGAAAGCAAAAGGCACATTGACAGTCAGCCCTGTAGGACCTCCGGGTCTGGTGTAAGAGTGGAAGGAACCCCTGGATGGAGTGGTGGGATATGTCTCCACACTGGGCTGAACGTTCTAGGGAGTGGGTCAGGGGATGGTTGCAGCAGTGAGTATAAAGATGTCCCTGAGAGTTGTGTTTACACCAGGCCTAAAAAGAGCATTGCTTTCCTTAACCCCCACCCCCAAAGGCCCATACAAAAGGCTTCCATCTGCTTTGTTGCCCAGAGGCTTGACCCTCATTGTCCAAGAGAACAGCAGGAACGGCCTCCCTCTGCCCCGTGTCCCAGGGCATACCTCCCCGAGGGCTAGTAAAGATAAGCACAGCCTGACACCGGCCTCTCCAACATCTGTGATAATCCCCAGCCCATGACAGCAGTCACCCAGTCCCCACTTTACAGACACCAGCTGCTCCAGAGCCTTAATCAGGAGACCTGGAACCATCTATCTGACCAACACACTGACCTTGGAGCCCATTGGTCCTCTTGACCCTGGCAAGCCCATCAGACCCAGGTCACCTTTTTCACCCTGTGGGAATCACAAGAAGGGGGGAAAAAAGACCTCCAGTGACATTTCCTAGAGAAGCTGAACCAGGAGAGGCATGGGCAAGATCAGGATGGAGCTGGGGACATCGAGGTTGGCCTGAGAACCTGAGGACCCCAAATGCTCCCTTGTTTACTCCCAGGGATCCAAGACTACAGACTCCAGGCTTCATTCTGGTATTTGTCATGAAATGTAGAGAGAAATTGTCCAAGGTAGAGCAGCTCTCCAAACCAAATGCTCACTCACGTGTTATAAATGAACTGACATTTGATCTTCTTCCAGAGAGGGTTGGGAAAGGGTGGGGAAGAGAGCATGCAGGCACTTGGGTACTCAAAGGACAAGGTTAATGTGCTCCAAAAAGCTACATCTGCCCTGCTGTTTGCATAGGGAGGGCCTTGCACATGTTTCCACATACTCTTACCCTAGGTTTGCGGCCAAGCAGAGTGACCATTAACCTCTGAGTGGAAGCTGGGGACTAGGACTCATGGATGGGATCTGTTACCCTTCAGAATGGTTTACAGTTGGGACTTTTAGTACCTGCCTTGCTAAAAAACTTTAATGACCACTAAACAATAGAAATATAAGGTGAACCACATACTTAATTTAAAATTTTTTAGAAGTCACCTTAAAAGAAACAGATGAGATTAACTTTAAATTTAAACTTTAAATTTACTCTAATTAATCTAATTATTAATCACTATTTAAGAATCCAATTATTTTAAACATGTCATCTATGTAAAAACTATCCATGAGAGTTTTACATTTGATTTTTCACAATAAATATTTGAAATCTGTTGTGTATTTAACATTTAAATCACAGCTCAATTCAGGTGCTAAATTTTCACCTAAAATACTTGATCTGTATTAGATTTCATAAAATTTATAGTTAAAAAAGCATATTTCAACTCAAGTTGCTCAAAAATACTTAAAGGTTTTCAAATAACTGAATTGAGTAAAGATTCTTAAAATCAAACTTAAATTAATTAAAATTTCAGTTCCTCAGTTGCACTTGGCACATTTCAAGGGCTCAATAGTCACATGTGCCTGGTGGCTGCCATATTGGATGGTTCAGCATCATATACAGTGGATTTTTAAGAAAATATCCTCGGAACTTTTCCTAAGACGATTGGGAACAATTTTCTAGTCTCATAATAAATGCAGCCAATGCGTCAGAGCAGATAGTGACATTCCCCTACCCACCCCTGACTTCTGCAGCTCAGTTCTAAGTCATGGCCTCTGCCTGCAATAGTCTACAACCAAAGTGTGTAAAAAGACATGCGTGTGGGTATGTCAGCTTCTCCTCACCTGTTTGAGGAAGGGGATTTCCCCAGCATTTAGCAATCTGCCTGGGAATGCAGGGTTTCCATGGTTCCAGCCCCCAACTACCTTGCCCTCATCCTCCACCCCCTGCCCAATTAGTATGACGGGCCAACTGCCTTCCAGACACGAGCTCCTTTGGGGTCATCTCCGGGAGCCAAAGAATTATGAACTAACTCTCAGGACAGAGCAGGACAGGGCTTGGGAAGGAGGCAGCAGGCCCTTGCTTCTCCTCCCACAGGAGCAGCTGTGGGACTGACCGCCGTCTCGTGGTCCAGGCAAGGGAGGAAGTGTTTGGGGCCCCCTGGGCGGTCCTTGGGCTCTCTCCTTTCTTCCTGTCTTGAGGAGGTTGAGTTTTGCCAACTGTGCCAGGAGACAAGGAAGCCGCCACCTCCTCCCCTCGAGTTCTGATGCCCTGAGAGCCACCACACTTACCCTGGGGCCTTCAGGGCCGGGCCAGCCGACAGGCCCAGGCATGCCAGGAACTCCTGGGGGGCCGGGTCTGCCCTTCAAAGACAGAGAACAAAAGTTAGGACTATTGGGCTTGTTCCCCTCCCTCTGAAAACAGGTTTGTCTCTGTGGCCCGGTAGGGAGTATGGGCCCAAGCATGGCCCCAGGATGCTCATCCCCACCTCCAAAGACTCATGGCCTGGAAAGCTGGGCCTCTCAGATGGGAGTTAAAGCCCTTGGTATCACATGACATCAACACATGAGATTGTTCCATTTAAGAAATGGAAGGTGGTGGGAAGGGGCTCTAAACGTCTCGGTCCTTTGACCATTATCACCCACCCACACGTCCCCTGCATTCCAATATATTCTCTCCAAGGAGGCAACATAGAAGGGGAGGATGAGGTTTAGGGGAGCAGCAACAGAGGCTGGGCCTTTTCCCTTGAAGTCTTTCCCCTGCTCAGCATGCCCACCTCCCAGAGGATGCCTTCCTTGCCATAACAACTCACTCCTTCACATGTGGGTTTGCTGGGGGCTGCCCACCAATTGATGTACCACCCCTTCCTGAAGCCAACAGCCCAGCCCCCTTACATCAAGATGAAGCAGGACAAATTCTCTGTTGCCATTCCACTCCAGAGCTCCTCTGTGGCTCAGGCTGAAGCTGGATGTCACCTGGTACCACCCTCCTGCCCCCGTTGGGTTTCCTCCCCTGCCTGAGCTGGGTCTCCCCTCCCCTAAGCTCCTCTGGAGAGAGCTGCTTTAATCATTAATTCACCTGCACATGGCATGGACCACCTCTATCTCTGTGTCTAGCAAACCCAACAGAGGCCAAGGAGCTGTGGAAGAGTGAGCCCTGCAAGACAGTGTGGGGCAAGGAGGTGGGGTCTGCATTGACCTCTGCACCCACTGGCTAATTTCGGTTAGCCTAGCTGGGGATATGGAAGGCTCATCCCTGACCTGGAGATCACGGTGCTGGCGGGCACACTTGCTCCCGCTCCTGCCTACTTCACCCACGGCAGACATCACTAAGCAATCACAGGCCTTGTTCTGAGCACAGAGAGGAGGCCAGAATCCTCCCAGCCCGGTGCTTCAGGCAACCACTAGGCCATGGCTGGAGTGGTCATCTGTGTCCTAAAGGGCTAGGACTTGGTCATACAAAGGTCTGTTTGAAGCTCTTATTGATAGTAAAAGTATTTGAATAAAATAACTGGGGAAATAGTAATTTATATTTAGAACCATGGGCATCTTTTCTTGGTCTTGAACCTTCTTCTGAATCCCCAAGACCGACAATTTCAGTGCCTGCACCCACTGACCGCAGTGGGTAATGGTTGGTCGACTCCTTCCTGATGCCAATGAGAGTCTTTATAACGTGTGTTTGGTTTATTCAGAGTCCCTGCGACCTTAGGTAACTCCCGTTTATTTCAGCTGGGCCCTGAGGCAAAGCCATTCGTTCTTGTCTGACACTTAATTCCAGTTTAATCAAATCGACAGTGAGAGTCATTTGGTGCCGCTGGCTGGGGTTTTGGAGGGTTTCTCTGATGGACGGCAGGATGAGGCTGGGAGGAGACCTGGCCAGGCTTGGCAGCTTCTGAAGTCCGAATGCCACCAGGAGCAGGCTGCAGACCCTGACTGAGAAGCGGGCAGAGGGAGGCGGTTGCTTCCGTCCTCATCAGGATAACTCCTGGGGATCGGGGCTGCGGGGGTGTGCAGCCGGTCCCCACCCCCGAGGGCACACACTCTCACATGCCCAGCACAGCTGCACGTGTAATTCTGACAGGGTAACGTGGACTGTACCTTCCTTCCTGGTCGACCAAGCTCCCCCTGTGGATGGAGAAGACAGGTAAGCAGAGACTGCTTTGGAGGAAAAGTTCTGGAACCTGAGGGCTTGGCAAGGTCTGATGAGCCGGCATGCCCACGCGGCGAGGTGCCCTGGAGGCTCACAGCATCCCCGCCACGTCACCGGGCCCCACTGAAACCAACGGGTGGGGTCCCACGCCCGCAGTCACCATGGAGCCCATCGTCACCCTCTAAGGCAGGATTAGTGCATGCTTCGAAATCTCAACCAGAAGATCCTCAGTGGCGTCCCCAGAAACCAGGCCGGCATTACCCAGGGGAGGTGGGGGTGAAGACAGAGGTGCTTCATACCTTCTCTCCCTTTGGTCCAGTCTTGCCAGGAAGCCCGGGGGGGCCCTACACGATCAAGATAAGAAAAGAACAAAGCCCGCATCAGCCAGAGGCAGGATGGGTGTGGGGGGCCCTGGGTGCCCTGGCCCCTCAGTAGGCGGTTCTCGCCGCAGACTCAGGGGTCCCCGCACGGCAGGAAGGATCCTGCGCCCCGTCCAGGCCAGGCCCATCCCTCTCCCTGGGACCCCTCTACTTGCTTTCTCTGGGCTGTTTTCAGCATCACTGTTACTACGGTGCTCACATACCTGCTTTCTGTGACTTTCCTTTTCTCTCTGGAATTCTCGGATGGCCCAAACATCCTGAGTGCTTGGCGAAGGCAACTCAAGAGACTTAAAAAGGGCTATTTGCTGAACACAAGATGCTTCGCCACCTCTCACCTCTTTTCCGCTGCTCTTACCAAGTTTCCCTGCGGCCCTGACCAGACAAAAGTCAGGCTTTGCCTGCAGGAGTAGCTAACATAGAAATTCCCATGGTGGATCTCTGGGTACCAGGAAGAGCAAAAGCCTTCTGTTTTAAGATGCTAAGAGTGTGGGCAGGTGAAGAGTGCATTTTTGTCCCACTGCCCGCCCAGGGAGAGGGGCTGAGTCCAGCTCGGGGAGCCCTGTGCCTTTCGCACTGAAGCTTGGCACACACACGGCAGGATGCAGCTGCCCTCGGTACACGTGCCTACGAAACCCTCAGTTGGCCAGCTATCTGCCAAGCTCCCCAGGACAGCAGAGTGGAAATCCACCAAAACCCCCAGGCCACTTCTTCATCCCCAAGATCTGAAGGAGAGCACGCCTTATGTGAAGCGTGTCTGAAATAGGATTTCTGTGAAGCTTGTTCAAACGACCCCCTCCAGCCAAGGGATTCTGATCCTCTCTGCACATCAGAAACCCCTGGGGGACCTTTTAAAATTCTCCAGGGACACAGGCATCCCACGGGATTCTAATGGGCAGAAAAGTTGGGGAACCACTGCTTTTGGTTTATTCTCCTTCTGTTTGCGGGGGGGAGGGAGAGTTTCAGTTCCATTCTTTCTTCTTTTCCAAGCCTCAGTAATTTTTCTGTTTTCTTCAAATGGGCTAGAACTATTTATCAGGCCATGATGCTGTCCCTAGCTCAGGGCTTCCCAAACTTTGACATGAGGGTGATTCCCTCTGGGCAGTCTGTTAAGATGCAGGTTCTGATGAGACGGGGTGGGGTGGGGGGAGGGGAGGCTGAGATTCTGTGCTTCCAGCAAGTTCCCAGGTGCTAGCAGTTGTGGGTCTGAGGCTCCCCCTCTGTGTGGGTACAGGGTTGCCCTGTGTTTCTGGAGCACAGAGGTGGCTGTGGATCCCCGGAGCCAGCCACACAGCCTCCCAGGGACCCACATAGGCTTCCACCAGGTCAGAGGCTCCTGTGGGGCTGGAGACCATGGCCTCAGGGCAGCTGGGACCCCCTTCCTGTCCCGTGGATTCTCTGCAGGTGCAGACTGCGGGAACTGAGAAGATGGAAATCCCCCTGGGAGCTGAGCCTTGGGCACCCACTTTGCATCTCTGCAGGCTTCCCAGAGCCTCTGTGGCAGTTCTGGCCAACTGTGGGTCCCAAGTCCTGCTTCCTTCAGTGCATTTAATAAACATTTACGGGGAAGCTCTACTTCCCAGCCAAGGGATTCCAAGCCTTTCTGCACATTACAAGCTCTTGGGGACCTTTTAAAATTCCCCAGAAACACGGGCCAGGACTACACCCCGGGTACTGGTGTGGGTGGGTGCCGGGAACCAGCGTGAGGAACTCCGCCCATGGCAAAGGTCATGAGGAAGGAGGCTCAGCATACGCAAAGGCGGGATTGAGCCTCAGGAGTCTCCCTGGAAATTCTCGAGCATCTACCCCCAAAACCAGAGTCTGCCTACTTTACTGCTTTGTGCTCTCACCTATACCTCTGACTTTACGGGGGGCTGTCCCCCACCACCTCTCTCTCTCTGAAAAAGAGTTAACTTACAGCTCCAGTTAATAAAGTTCCTGGGTGTGACAAGAGTGTTTTAGTTCACAAACTCCTTTGGAAGTTCTCTAGCCTGCCTGAACAGGTTCTTCCGGCCACACGTGATTGTTCACAGCCTCCCAACCATGAGAGGCACGAGATGTTCTAAACTTTCTAAATACAGATTCCTTTGAGCAGTTAGAAGATTATTAGTATAGTATAATGGATTTATTAGAAATTATATTGGTGAAGGGTTTTCATTTGTTGGGCCAATGTTTGCTGCTAAGTTTCCATATCCCTTACCTACTGTGTCCCTGGCAGTGTATTGATTAATATAATTGGTGTATAGGAATGTAAGTAGTAGCTTTAATGTTTGTAACCTTGGACCCTTGAGTTAATTCTTTTCTTGTTATAGCCCACCACACCTTTGCCCTATAGGAATGCAACTTTATCTAATGCTTTCAGAGGGTGGTGCCTGACTTTAGAATAATCACCTTTAGAGAAAAATAAGTTTTCTGAAGAAAGGATCATAAAATGTTAACAGGCCTCCGGGCCAGAAGATGATGTAAATCACCTAAACTTTTGCATATGATAAGTTTGCAGGAAGAAAGCCTGGCTTACTGCTGACTCTACCCCTTCCCCCATTATCCTCTATGCATAACTTAAGGTATAAAAACTACTTTGGAAAATAAAGTGCGGGCCTTGTTCACCGAAGCTTGGTCTCCCCACGTCGTTCTTTCTCTCACCTTCTGGCCGAATTCCCATCTGAAGTGTGGAGGCTTGTCAAGCCTACTAATTTTGCCTGGGCTTCTAAGATCTGACCAGGGAGGCCTTAGTGTCTCCTCTCCTTTGGGAGAACGGGAGGATGCCTGTGGCCTATGCAGGTGGCGCAAATTCCTTGTCTTGGAATTTTATTGGTTTTCCACGTAAACCAAGTTATTCAGCCTCTTTTCTTTACTGAATTTCTTCGCTGAGCTATCCCTATTTAACCACTCTTTATATCTTTAATTCTATCGTATCCTGATCGCCGAAGCCGTCTCCCCTTCGAATTCCCTGAATCCACGGGGGCAGGACCCCGGCAGGTAGGCACAAGGCAAGGTGGACAATGCCCCTGTTCGCAAGAGCTGGTCTGCAAGGAGCCAGAGGGGAAATACTTCGGCTTTGCCTCTGATACAGCAATTCTGTCACAACTCCTCAACTCTGCCCTTCAGTGGAAGGAGTCGCCAGAGAACGATAAACTTTAATTACAAAACATGCCGGACTGCACTCCTGGCCATAGCTTGCCAACCTCAGGCACAGAGCTTGTATTTTATGGAGGCGGGGAGACCCAAGAGTCCAGGAACAAGAATAAAACTGTGACGACATGAGAAAACTAAGCAGAGAAGGAAACCTGGCCCCTGGGTGGAGAGCGATGGGGCAGCTACTGCGACGGAGGGTGGTGGGGCATGTCTGGGGGGGGGGTGGGCGCCTGGGTTCTGAGGGACAGAGGAGCGGGCCATGGGGCAGTCAGAGGGAAGGGCATTGCAAACAGCCAGAGCCACAGGCAAGGTCCGAAGGCTGCCACAGACTTTGGGTGGATGAGGACCCAGGACACACATGGCGGCTGCACTGAGCGGGCCGGGGCGTCGTGGGAGACAATTTGCAGGAGATACGGGTCCCCACACGGGGCTTTGCTCCCAGGGTGAGGAGTGTGTCTTGGTCTTCCTGTGACAGAAAGCCACAGGAGAGGTGACAGAATTCCTCTCTCCTGTCCCCATGCAAGCCCAGACCCCACGTCCTCCTCGACAGACCCACTCCGCCAGGCCGGCCAGAGGGCTCAGGAGTCTGTGAGACAGTCTCTAGAGGGGACCCTTTGTCTGTCTAGAAAACCCTTCCATCAGCATTTGACCTGCTCCTCACTCTGACCTGAGCTCTGATGGGGAGGGGCGGGCTGGCTGGGGCCCGTGTCTAGGGCTAAAGTGAGTTCAGAGCACCATGTTCCCTGTTGCCCCAGTTTTCTGCCCTGCATGCAGGCCCCTCTGGGTGGGGTTAACAGTTGCGCTTCTCCTGAGCATTTTTCTGATGACAACTATAACAATAACCACCGCCATCTAGGCAGTAGCTCGCCTGGTCACCTCCCACATCTGGTACTGCAGGGGAAGTTATATCCCCATTGTGCAGATGGGCACACTGAGGCTGGGAAGCAGAATTGGCCAGAGAAGAACCATGTGGTTCCTCCAGGACAGGAAAACAACCCCAGGGCACCTGAAGAGGGGAAACTCTTCCCTGGGGGTGGCGGACAGGGGAGGGTCCCTGCCCTGTGATAGGACCTCAGGGGAAGGGCCCAGGGTGCACTGACCTGGGGGCCCGGACCTCAGGGGAAGGGCCCAGGGTGCACTGACCTGGGGGCCCGGACCTCAGGGGAAGGGTCTGGGGTGCACTGACCTGGGGACCCGGACCTCAGGGGAAGGGCCTGGGGTGCACTGACCTGGGGACCCGGACCTCAGGGGAAGGGCCCGGGGTGCACTGACCTGGGGACCCGGACCTCAGGGGAAGGGCCTGGGGGGGAACTGACCTGGGGGCCCGGAGGCCCGGATGAGCTGAGCGACCCCTGCGCACACGGGGACTGCGCCGTCTCCAGCTCCAGGACAAGATTCTTCATGTCTGGGGAGAGAAGCTTCAAGGCAAGGTGACACAGGTTCTACGTGTGACCAGGGCACAGAAGAAGGGTCAGCCCCAGACACAGGCCTGTTCCACAGCCCAGCCCCGAGGCCGGCCGTACCCTGACTCCCCAGTGGGCATCTCACAACGGCGACCTCTCACTCCCAGTCTCCTTCCTCTCATCTGCTCTGAGACAAGCCTGGCTTCAATGGATTACAGAGAAAAAGGAACCACTCTGGACGGAGTTAGGAACTCACTCGGGGGCCTTTACCCAGCATCCAGGACAGCACCATCCAATAGAAGTAAAATGAGTCACTAATGTGACACTAATGTGTCGTCTTAAATGTCCTGGTAACCACATAAAAAGGGTAAAAGGGAATAAGTGAAATTAATTTTGATGAGGGTTTTATCTTACCCAGTATATCCCCAATATTATTTCAATGTAAAAAAAATACTGAGATATTTTGCGTCATTATAAAGGCATTCAGTGTGTGTTTTATACTCTGCACATCTCAGTTGGAACAGGCCACATGGGGCCAGAGGCTAGTGTATTGGACAGTATGGGTCTAAGAGGCTCTGGAAAGATCCGAGCATCTAGAGCCCCTGGAATGCCTTCCAGCTCAGCTTCCCCCTTCCCGCTCTTTCCCTACCTTCCCCTCCCTTTCCCCACCTTCCCCTCTCTTTCCGCAGTCCCATTCCCCCTCTCAGGACTGTTTTTTGTGTCACCTTGTGGATAACGGTGGATAAGAAGGAAATTTCACATGCACTTAGGGAGAAGACAAAACAAGAGGGGGAAACTCCACGTCTGAGCCGCTGACAGGAGCCCAGAAAGTTATCAGTTCACCTCAGTGTCTCTGAGTGGACAGGACCCTCGCCCACTGTCTGCCTGCTGGCCAGCTGAACCGCCCAGCCCAGCTCCTGGTGAGGAAGCGTCTCCCTCCCTCCTGCTTGAGGTCTGTTGGGGGGTGCAGAGAGCTGGCCCCTGAGGACAGCCCCGGGAGGAGCCCCCGCCCGAAGGAGGGGGCATGGCTGGGCAGAGGAGCAGCCCAGGACCCCGACAGTCAGCGGTACTCACCGGGCCCCGGGCCCCTCGGAAGAAGGGCGGCGGGAACAGCGGGGGCGGTGGGGGCGTCAGCAGGCAGCATGCTCGGGGGCCGCCGCGCCTCTTCTGATCCAGGCCGGGCAGGGCTGCTGGGAGGAAACCCCTGCTCATTAGTGTGGGGGCTGTGTCAGGGCCTCTGGGTGCCCACTGTGCCCGGGGAGAGGGGGTCGTGTGACACCCTGGACAGCCGCTCTCACTTGCAGCCTGCTGGGCGGGAGCACCACCCCTGCCTATCCCTGCCCGGGCCCTCCCCGCTTCGCAGGGTAAGCGAGTGGGCACTGCGGCCGCTGGGACCACCGGGAGGCCAGGCTCCTTCTCCAGACGCTGACAGTCACTTTGTAGACGGGACAGAGAACAGACGGTTCAAACGGACCCACCAGGGGCCCCTTCTCTCAGCTGGGGAGAAGGCAGGCTCTGCTCACACCCTTGACACATGCCTGCAAGGAACCGTTTTGTGGGGGAGGCAGTGACCCCGGACCAAGATGTCAAGCATCCGTTTGACTCCAGACTTTACACAGACATTTGGGTCACCCGAGCTCACAGGAGAGCTACAGGTTAATGTCTTCAGACACAGGAGTGAGATGAGGAGGGGGCCCTGGATCCTTGTAGCTTCACGGTCAGACGTTCAGCGTTAGCACACATTCAGTGCTGAGGTGGTCCTGGCAGAAAGGACACAGATCCCTGGGGATTCCTGCAGCACCCAGGTAGAGATCCCGAACCCCCCAGCCTCCAGGAGCCCCTTCAGCTCCTGCCCAGTCTCTACCCTGCTCCCTGCCCACCGCCCTGGCTCCCAGCCTGGGGGAGTCCTTGCGGCTGCATTTGAGCTTTGTATGAACGTCAACTCTTGTGTCCTTCTTTGGCTCGACATTGCGTCTGTGACAGGCATCCTGATCGCTGCTTGTCGTCGTCACGCTGCTGAACAGAGTCCCCCTGTGGGACATGACCACAACCCTCTTATCCATCCTGCTGCCTCTGAACACTGGGTCGACACGGCTACATGCCCGCCAGACCGGCTAAACTGAGAAGGCCAGAACGTAACATTTGTCAGTAAGGGCGTGGGACAACCAGAATGCTCACTCATTGGCTGGTGGGAGAGAAAACGGCCTCAATTGAAAAACTCGCTGCATCGTCTCCTAAAGCCGAATGCAGCCACATCCGATGGCTCGGCAACTCTCATGCCTACATGTTCACCCATGGAAAAGTGGACGCGTGTTCACCCAAACACACGCACTACGCAAACATCGCCCAGAGCTGTTGATTTTCCAGTGCCCAGGCCTGGTCTCGTGATGGTACCTCCTCGTCCACCCCTTCTCCGAATCTCTGACCTCACAGAACATGGGTGGGTTGCCTTTCACACCCCTCTCTGCCCTGAAACCAGTTTTCAGACTTGTCTCCCGGGGACAGTGCTTGTCTTTTCTTTCCACCCTGTGATCCGAGGCCTGACCCGACCTCAGGTAGGCAGCGGGTGCTTCCCAGAAGGCACGCAGTGTGGGCTGCCTGTATCAGCTCCAGCACCCTGGGAATCACTCTGCACACACCTACACCCTTGAACCTCGTGGAGGAGCAGCCCGCTATCTGGACCAGTGGTCCTCAGCCCCCTCAGACACAAGGCCCCATTGGTAAGAAGTATCTTTAAAGACCCCTTTGTTATCCTAAAATAAAATTCAAAAATAAGACAACATACCTATGCCATTTAAAAATCAATGTAACGCTCTGAATGTAATATAAAAGAGAGCTTTCAGAAAAGTGATTTATGATATAAAATGCATGTTTTGAGATGCATATTTTGTTGAGCACTAGCATGTCAGAAAACTTGATGACGTAGTTAGATGCTCGTGCCTGCATGTGAACCACACTGAACGCAAAGTCTACTCACATAAGGTGCGGTATCTGCAACGCACATGCTTCAAGTGAGGTGCCCACTGTGAGATGTGATTTTTCTCAAATGAGGAAAAATCATGCGTAAAATCCCAACCAAACAATGCACAGTCACTACTCAGCAGTTATCTGAGAAAACTCAGTTTCATACTATAGCAGTTCAACAAATATTGATGTGAAAGAGCATTAGCTCCTAGGATGAGATAATTATAAAAGGTATGCATCTCCCATTTGACATTTCACAGTCATGTGGGACATGGGACACACATATGATGCTGTCCCACTACAGGAAACCTCTCAGCTCAGCTGTTGTGACAACTGAAAATGAAAATTTCTAACAAGGCCCCATGAAACACTCTCTGAAATAAATTGTACCAATGTTTTCTTTGGTCAGTCTCCCAAGGCAATAGAAATAAAAGCAAAAATAAACAAATGAGACTTAACCAAACTAATAAGCTTTGGCACAGCAAAGGAAACCATAAACAGAACAAAGACAACCTACAGAATGGGAGAAAATATTTGCAAATGATGCAACCAACAAGGGATTCATCTCCAAAATATACAAACAGATCGTACAACTCAATAACAAAAAACAAACAAGCCAATCAAACAATGGACGGAAGACCTAAACAGACATTTCTCCAAAGAAGACACCCAGATGGTCAATAGGCATGTGAAAAGATGCTGAACGTCACTAGTTGCTGCTGCTGCTGTTGCTAAGTCGCTTCAGTCGTGTCCGACTCTGTGCGACCCCATAGACAGCTGCCCACCAGGCTGCCCCGTCCCTGGGATTCTCCAGGCAAGAACACTGGAGTGGGCTGCCGTTTAGTTGCTAGAGAAATGCAAATCAAAACTGCAGTGAGGTATCACTTCACACCGGTCAGAATGACCACCATAAAAAAGTATACAACTAATAAATGCCGGAGGGGGTGTGGAGAAAAGAGAACACTACCAGCCTGTTAGTGGGGTAAATGAGTGCAGTCATGGAGAACAGTATGGAGGTTCCTTAAAAAAGTAAAAATAGAACAACTGTGTGACCTGGCAATCCTACTCTTGGGCATATATCCAGAGGAAACTCTGATTCAAAGAGATACATGTACCCCAGTGTTCATGGTGGCACTGTTTACGGTGGCCAAGACGTGGAAGTGACCTAAATGTCCATCGGCTGAGGAGTGGATAAAGACAGTATTTGAACTCTGGTCCCAGAGTCCTTTCTGCTGATCTGGACTGACTGTGTGTGGAAATAAAGGTCATGAGGTATATTTATACAAAGGAATATTACTCAGCCCTAAAAGAGAATGAAATAACGCCATTTGCAGCAACACAAATGGACCTCGAGAGTGTCATATTAAGTGAATTAAGTCACAGAAAGACAAATATCATATAATATTACTGATGAAGTGAAAGCAAGAGTCGCTTGGTTGTGTCAGACTCTTTGTGACCCCATGGACTATACAGTCCATGGCATTCTCCAGGCCAGAATACTGGATGGGGTAGCCTTTCTCTTCTACAGGGATATTCCCAACACAGGGATCAAACCCAGGTCTCCCGCATTGCAGGCAGGTTCTTTACCAGCTTAGCCACAAGGGAAGCCCAATATTACTTATAATATTGTATAAATATTATATGTGGAATCTAAAAAATGAAACAAATGAGCTTATTTATTAATACAAAACAGACTCACAGAGAAAACCAATTTATGGCTACCAAACAGGAAAGGGAGAGGGATAAATTAGGAGTCTAGAATTAGAAAAACTGTACAGAAATGTCTTAATGACCCAGATGACCACGATGGAGTGGTCATTCACCTAGAGTCAGACATCCTGGAATGTGAAGTCAAGTGGGCCTTAGGAAGTATCACTACAAACAAAGCTAGTGGAGGTGATGGAATTCCAGTTGAACTATTTCAAATCCTAAAAGATGATACTGTGAAAGTGCTGCACTCAATATGCCAGCAAATTCGGAAAACTCAGCAGTGGCCACAGGACTGGAAATGGCCAATTTTCATTCTGATACCAAAGAAGGGCAATGACAAAAAATATACAAACTACCACACAATTGTACTCATTTCACAGGCTAACAAGGCAATGCTCAAAATCCTTCAAGCTAGGCCTCAACAGCACGTGAACCAGGAACTTCCAGATGTACAAGATGGGTTTAGAAAAGGCAGAGGAGCCAGAGATCAAATTGCCGATATCCACTGGATCATATAAAAAGCAAGAGAGTTCCAGAAAAGCATCTATTTCTGCTTTATTGACTATTTCAAAGCCTTTGACTGTGTGGCTCACAATAAACTGTGGAAAATTCTTCAAGAGATAGGGATACCAGACCACCTTACCTACTTCCTGAGAAACCTGTATGCAGGTCAAGAAGTGACAGTTAGAACCAGACATGGAACAATGGACTAATTCAAAGCTGGGAAAGGAGTACATCAAGGTTGTATATTGTCACCCTGATTGTTTAACTTATATGCATAGTACATCATGCAAAATGCCGGGCTGGATGAAGCACAAGCTGGAATCAAGATTTATAGGAGAAATATCAATAACCTCAGATATGCAGATGATACCATGCTTATGGCAGAAAGTGAAGAGGATATAAAGAGCCTCTTGATGAAAGTGAAAAGAGAATGAAAAAGCTGGCTTAAGACTCAACATTCAAAAAGTCAGGATAATGGCATCCAGTCCCATCACTTCATGGCAAATAGATGGGTAAAAAATGGAAACAGTGACAGACTTTATTTTCTTGGGCTCCAAAATCACTACGGTGACTGCAGCCATGAAATTAAAAACGCTTGCTCCTTGGAAGAAAAGCTATGACAAACCTAAAGAGCATATTTAAAAGCAGAAAGATTACTTTTCCAGCAAAGGTCCGTAGAGTCAAAGCTCTGGTTTTTCCAGTAATCATGTATGGATGTGAGAGTTGGACTACAAAGACAGCTGAGCACTAAAGAATTGATACTTTTGAACTGTGGTGTTGAAGACTCTTGAGAGTCCCTTGGACTGCAAGGAGATCCAACCAGTCCATCCTAAAGTAAATCAACCCTGAATATTCATTGGAAGGACTGATGCTGAAGCTGAAACTCCAATACTTTGGCTACCTGATGCAAAGAGCCGACTCATTGGAAAAGACCCTGATGCTGGGAAAGATTGAGGGCAGGAGGAGAAGAGGACAACAGAGGATGAGATGATTGGATGACGTGAAGATGTGAGTTTGAGCAAACTCCGGGAGATGGTGATGGACAGGAAAGCCTGACACGCTGCTGTCCATGAGGTTGCAAAGAGCAACTAAACAACAATCCTCAGAGCAGCCCTGAGAGTTAAGTACTATTATTACTGTGATCCCATTTTACAGATCCATAAGCTGAGGCAAAGAGGTGAAGCAATTACCCAAGGTCATACAACTAGTAAGTGACAGAGACAGGATTTGAACTCTGGTTCAAAGAGTCCTTCTTGCTGATCTGGACTGACAGGGTGTGGAAATAAAGGTCAGGAGCTAAGAAGGCCAGAGGCTCCTGGAACAACCACCTAATACATTATAGAAAGTGTCAATGCCTCCACAAGTCACACCTGTTGCTGAACACAGTGGGCTCCACTACCTCATCGCGAGGAGTGAGGACACGCACCAGGGTATCCACGGGCATCTCGCAAGACGGGGCGAGGAAGGATTTATTCTAGGAGTGAGGCTTTGCTACATGATGCTGGAGGGCCGCCTATGGGGAAGCCCAGTCTGACCTGGCTCTGGACGGACAGCTGCAGCCTCTCCTTTACCCCTGCCTGGCCTCGGTGGATGGCCAGGGCTGAGCTGTTGTCCGCGGGGCCTCTCCCAGCCAGGGGCACCTGTGGGCGGCTCAGGAAGGTGCACTGCTCATCACTCCTGTTTCCAGACTGTCCAGGCCCCGGAGGCCTCTGCAGCCCGCACCTTGCGTGGCCCCCACCAGTGGAAGACCCTGGCTCCGTCAGAGCCCCACCCCAGGCCTCCCCCCGGACGCTGGCGCTCCCCTGGCAAGCACACTGTGGCCGCTGCTCCTCCTGTTAAGGCTTCTGCAGGGCTGCCCCCAGCCCTACCCCCTAGACCCGCTTCATGTTCAGCAGGTGAGGACCATCTATTTCTGCCTGCCCCCCGTCCTGCCCCGCGCCCCGCCGCCGGCCCCAGCTCCCTGGAGAAGTTTGTTTTTAGCACCATCTAGTTTATTTCCAGCTCATTCCAGTTCAGAATATTTCCATCAGGTGGACGTGTTTGGGAACAGCTTCCCACTCCCCCCACAACCCTGCCCTCCCGGTCACTAAGACAGGACTTCACACGTCTATTTTGGGGTCATCAGAGTGGCCTGCGGGTCTCTTTGGACCAGGCTGCCTCCATGGAATCATGTCTGAGCTCAGATCAGCCTGGAAAGCCCCAGAGGCTCTGTTGTAATGGAAAACATCGTGTGTGTGTGTGTGTGTGTGTGTGTGTGTGTGTGTGTGTGTATGCAGCCTACAGAAACCTTGGTGCTCCACAAGGCTGAGCCCTGTGTGTGTGTGTGTGTGTCTCTGTGTGTGTGTGTGCATATGTGTGCATGGGGCCTACAGAAACCTTGGTGCTCCACAAGGCTTAGCCTTGTGTGTGTGTGTGTGTGTGTGTGTGTGCGTGTGTGCATGAGCCTTGCAGAAACCTGGGTGCTCCACCAGGCTTAGCCCCAGGAAATGCCAACCTCCAGGGAATCTCGGGAGTGCCCGCCCTGACGCACAGACACGGGAGTTCCACTGTGTGTGGCTCAGCTGTGCCACATCCTGGGTGGGGACAATCCTGGGTGTGACGCAGGCTTTTGCAAATGCGGGGGGGTGTTTCCCTTTGCTGTTGTTGATGCCATCTTCGCACTTTGAACAAAACCTCCTTGAGTCTTGGAAAGTGATTCACTCAGACCTATGCTTGGAAACTCAGGGACTTGGATCACAGTGTGAACCCAGGCACAAGGGGCCATGGGGCCCAGCGCGACTCCCCACTGCCACCTGAGACTCAGTTTACCCAACTGCACCACACGGGATTTGGCCCCAACCCCCTCCAGAGTGCTTTTTCATCCATGGTGAACCTCAGCATCACCACTGTCTGGGCCATCTGGGTCTCACTCACTAGACCAGCCCATCCTCAGGGCTCTAGAGACGGCTTCCTCTGTTTCTGCCTCCTTGTTTTGCATCAAGCGGCACGGGAAAGAAGTGACCAAACTTTCTACCTTTGCAGGTTGGGGAAATTGTAGGTGCAGCCACATGCTAGCTGCAGCTGCTGGCGCTCAGCCTGCTCCGCCCGCCCCTCTGTGGCTCCCCTGCGTGGTGGAACATGCACTCACAGGAGCCAAGGCGCAGAGAGCAGAAGGCACACGTTCATAGCATCCCTAGGGCTTCTGACCATGAGTCGGAAGGCTCAGCGACAGCCCCGTTCTCAGCCCGCCTGCCTGCCGGCTGCCTGCTTTCCCCTGATGCACAGATTCCAGACCAGACTGTACCCCTCAGTTTGGCTTCAACCCCACTCACACCACACGCGCCTTGAGACACAAATTCTGACCCTAGGTCTTGAAGGCGTTTGCACTTCTCTGAAAGACCATGTTAAAGTTGTGGGGCGGCGGTGAGCCACAGAACCCGGCCTGGAGAGGGCTGGAGAACCTCTCTGCCACCCATGCCTGGGTGGCCCTGGGCCACAGAGCACCACGCTGCTTCAGAGCCAAGGGGGCAGCTGCCAGCCTGCCACCCAGGGTCACTGAAGGGGCACACAAGCGTGGGAGCCAAGATCGCACGAACTCCAACGTCAAACCCCTTTACACGGCAATTCCAACACCAGCAGAGGACTTGGAGATTTAAAGGCTGCTGGAAGTTCCCCAGAACAGCTTGGCTTTCCAAGAGTCTCTTTTTTCCCAAAGCATCACACAATACACACACACACACACACACACACACACACACACACACAACTCACCCAAACAGCAAGCCGAGTAACAGAGCAATCCTGAAACTGTGAGCAGATGAGCGAGGCTGAGGGGTGGGCCGGTCATCGCGGGCAGGGCCCAGGCACACTGGCAGCGGGCACCCTCTGGAGGCTGGCTGAGAGTTGTCACGCCCCCAGCGCTGCCAGCACCTGCCCTGCTGGGCATCTGGGGTGGGAGCTGGCCAATCCCTGCCTCTGCCCCAGAGGCCAGGGGTCTGGAGGCCAGTCCTGAGCTCCTGGGAACAGGAAGGGGGAGGCAGGGTTCTCGCCTCTCAGGAGGATGCCCTGGGCGGTGGGGGGCGGCTTGGGAGAGGAAGAGCATCCTGGGGAGCACCAGGGGAGGAGGTGGAGTTGGGAGCCCGGGATACTGACGCCCCTGCGGCAGAGAGGAGGCAGAGGGTCAGCCGTTGAACAGGCTGCTCTTGATTCTGGCAAGCCTGACAGGGCCGGCCTCACTGTCACCCCCACCATGAGGGGCCGGGGTGGGGCAGTCTGCCCGCCTCCACTCCAGGGAAGGTCTTTCTTTGGTCTTTGTTGCTTCACCATATCTGTGCCAAAGTGCTGGCAACAGAGCTAATCTTAATTTAAAAATATGTATATATTATGAAAGAGCTGACAGAGCAAACTTTTTCTAGATGAAGCTTTCCTGTAAAATGATTAAGTGATATATACCAGATACATGTGGAAACCTGACACTTGATAGGCACCCAGAGCACAAACACATGCACACACACGCACACACAATATTCTAGATCACAGAGGCAGTAAGCACGGTTGCTTAAATCAGCCCAGTGAAGACCATGAACTACAGCAGGAGTTGGCAAATCTGTCTGGAAAGGGCCGGAGAGGAAGTGTTTTAGGCTCCATGGGCAGCCTCTGCTGCACTGCATCCCCGCCATCGTGCGTGAAAACAGCATAGACAACATGGGCAGCGGGCATGTGGCCACGCTGCGGTGAAATGTTATTTACAAAAGTAGGAGGCAAGCTGGACTTGGGTCCCAGGCTGTAGTTTGCCGACCACTGAGCTACACCTATCAAAAGAAAGGATACTTCTTGTGTTCGTCCATTCAGTCATCGAATGTTTCATTCATTCAGGAACACGCAGAGGGTGAGAGCCAAATGCCTGCCAGACACACCGACTGGACACAGTCCCCGCCCTCAGTACGTGTCATGAGCCTTCGTGGAAAGAGTCAAGGCCCTGGAGCCTTGACTGGGCTGGAGCCCTGCTTTTGCCTCTGTCTGAACTTAAGGAAGTTTTCATTCACTTTCTGAGAGCCTTAGCTTACTTCTCTGTTGAGAGGGTAGGAAGAAATGAACCTAGTTCATTTGTTGTGAGGATAAGAGCAAGGCTTGTGAAGTTCCTGTGGAATAGGGACTCTTTTGTCGATATTTTCAGATAACTATGAAAATATGAGGTGGAAAATTAAAAGTGGCTGACATGGAGCTGGGTATCTAGAGGGATTTACAGGAGGAGGTGATGGATACCAGCTGGGTTAAGTGAGAAATCAAGGAAAGCTTCCAGGAAGAGGTGGCATTTGAGCTGAGCTTTGAAATTGGAGATCTGCTGGTAGCGTGATGGGAAGAGCTAGGGAGGAGAGGGCTCTCTTTGTCTCTGGGGCATTTCCCTCTGTCGGCAGAAACATCAGGAAACTCTGGACAGAGGGCATGCAGTCCTGAACCCTGGCCTGTGGCAGACAGGCCATCTACGTCCCCTTTACCCAGATTTCCTGGAGCTGGGTCATGTTACTGCAGCTCTTCAGTTTTTCAAACCTCATTTCAAACACCCTCAGAGACAGAAGTTTTGCCAGTTTAAGCACCCGAAGCATTTTTACCATTCCACGTCAAACTTCTCCAAAGTTTTATACAAGGAAACCACTCAGCTATACGGTTTCATTATTGTCAAAACAAAGGTGACTGCCCGGAGGGTCGTGGAGGTCCTGTCCAGCCCTTCTGGTGTCCACGTCTCTGCTCCGGACCTAATGTCTCAGGCTTCCCGGGGTCTCTCTCTGTCTCTTTCCTGCCTCAGCCCCACTCCCTCCCTGTCTCCCCATCTCTCACACTTTGTCTCACTCTCTCTGTCTCTCCAGGCACTAACGAACTTCCTTGAGTCAAATGGCCTGGAGGTGTGCTCACTACCTGACTGCCCCTCAGTCAGGCGTGCCATCCTGGGATGAGGGTCCTGGTCTCCAGCCCCGGTGTGACAGTAACGTGGGCCATGGCTTTGGACAGCTCCCTTCTGTGCTCGGGGTTGGTTTTCCCACGTGTAAAATGGAGTGAAACAGGAGGGAAGGGGGCAGAGCACACCCGTAAAAGAATGGCATAGCCCGAGGACACGACATTCCATTTGATTAGAACCAAATGGGTCCAGGATTGCAGAAGATTTGACTTCCAGCAGACCTTGAGCCTCCGTACACGCTCATAACATATCTGAAAGCTAAGTGACTCACCTAGAGGCACCAAGACATTTCTGAGGCCAACCACCAAAGACCAAAAAGTGAAGTGAGTGGTGGCCCAATTCCTGGAAATCCTCACCCTTCCCTCGAAATAGGTGGAATAATCCTCCCACTCAGCAGCCTATGAAATTACCCAGCCCATGAAAACTGTGTCATATTCTGAGCCACTCTTTTTCTCTGAGTTGGCCCACGCTGTGGAATGTGTTTCTGTCTAAATAGGTCTACTTCTTACCTATCACTTTGTCTCTCATTGAATTCTTTCTCTGACGAGAAAGAACCTGAGCTTCATTACGTGCTGAAACCAAGCATGCAATCTCAGCTGGAAAACAGTGTGGGTTCTGGCCAGGTTTGGGTCCTGGCCCATGGGTTTGAGGCCCAGTCTGTTCAATGGTTTCAGGAGCATTGGACCAGAGGTGCTCTAAGCCCGTTCCAGCCCCAGCTTCTCCCAGGGGAGGCAACTCCTGAGACACAAACAGCCCGCAGCCAGGGTGGAGGGCCACGTTCCTCCCCTCTCCCCTGGAAAGCAGTTCTTACCTTCAAGGCAGCCGGCCTGTGGCGCAGCCTTTCACCGGCCCAAGCACCAGCTCACCCAGCAGAGTTGCCTGCAAAATCTAATTCATAATAAAAGTTTCCAGGGCCTTCCTGCAGCTGGTGTCAGCAGGTGTCATCTTCACAGTCTTTTGTCTTAATTTCAGCTCTGGGATTTATCAGCTGGGCCAGAAGACCCTTCTGGAATACTGCCGCCCTGGGCACCAGGCCAGTGCGCCTGTCCCCACTGTGGCATGCACAGGCCTGCTTCCTGGTGAGCCCACCAAAGCGGGGTCTGCTTTGCATCTCCCCATCCCCCACCCCGACATGACTCCCACCCTTGCTGCCCAGAGAGACTGTGCAGCCTGGCTAACTCGGCGCCCTTCCCAAGGACCCAGGAGCCCAGAAGAGGCCGGAGGGCCTGGGTTCTCCCTTCTCACCACCTGACACACTCACCTTGACCAAACTTTGGTCAGGCTCTGAACTGGGCCCCCACCCTCGGCTTCCTTGTCAGCCTGCTGAGTCCTGTTTTTGCAAGAATCCTCTAAGTCAGTTTTGAGAGACTCCCCACCCTTGACATTTTCTCACCCTTGACATCTGATCAAATTCCTCATCCCCCGCCATACCCCTGATATCTCATCACGTGGCCTGCCTTTGGCAAGAGTCCTCTCAAGTGGCTTTAGCTGGATCCCCTACCCTTGGGATCTCTCGGTAATTTTTCACATCCCAACCTCCCAACCTGCTCTTCGACTACAAATCATCACATTAAACAATTTCTGTTTAATTCGGAATTGAACCCACTCTCCTCTCTTGGGCTTCCCTGGTGGCTCAGATGGTAAAGACTGCCTGCAGTACAGGAGACCTGGGTTTGATCCTTGGGTTGGAAAGATCCCCTGGGGAAGGGAATGGCAACCCACCCCAATAGTCTTGGGATTCCCTGGGGGCTCAGCTGATAAAGAATCCACCTGCAATACAGAAGACCTGGGTTTGATCACTGGGTTGGAAAGATCCCCTGGAGAAGGGCATGGCAGCCCACTCCAGTATTCTTGGCTGGAGAATCCCATGGACAGAGGAGCCTGGAGGGCCACAGTCCACGAGGTTGCAAAGAGTTGGACACGACTGAGTGGCTAACACACTACTGCGTGCCAAGCCCTTGCTGTGCCACCAGGATGGAGACACAGACATGCCCACAGCCTGACCTCTGGAGGGTAAAGGGCTTTCATCTCCTCTGCTAGCTCCAACAGCTGGTGCCGATTTCCTGGAACGCTGTGTTAAGAAGGACTCTGAGGAAAGAGGGCCTCCCTGAGATGGGAGGAGGGAGCAGCATCTCGGCTGATGCCGGCTGGGCCTCATTTAGCAAGCTCTCCTCGTGGAACAGTAACTACACCAGAGTCAGCACGTCCCACTCTTTATGACACTGAGTCCCCAGGGGACAATCATCCCCGATTTACAAAGGAGGAGCCGGGTCACTTGGTCCAGCTAGAAGAGAAGGTGGTGGGGTGGGGGTGGGTCAGAGTTCAACAGGACTCTCATGCAGCCTTGGGAGAAGGTGGCCTCCTGGGGGTGGTCCCCAGCCCCTGGGGTGACTCCCTGCCAGACCACCGTAACCCTCGCCGGCTCCTCTCTGCTCTCATGGTGCAGGTGGCTCCCCCTGCACCCTGACCTGGCCCTTCCCTGGGGGTGAGCTCTCAACCCCAAGCTGCTGACTTGACATTCCAGGACCTCCTCCGAGTTGGGGTGGAGAAGGCTGGTATTCCCCAGGAGGTGAGCTTCCCCTTCCATGGGACAGAGCTGTCCCTGAGAAGTGGCAGCAATGCCCAGTGCTCCCTCAGTGAGGGGCAGGTGGCCACGTGACTCTTCCTGCTGATGGCTCTGGTGATGCAAGGGCCGATACAGAGAGTGTCCGCATCCCTGAATGCCAGCGAGGAGGCCGGCCGCCTCCGACCAGAGCCTCCGGGCTCTTGGATAAGCAGGAAATAAATTTTCACTAGGCAAAGTCACTGAAATGCTGGCATTTGTCACAGCATATATCACTACCCCGAACTGGGGCCAGGCGCCACCCGGGGGAACATTCGTGACTCTGCAGCGCCCTTCCCTGGTCCCCACACACGCTGTGTACCCGTATCACCAGCTTCGTCTCCAGACGAAGGAGGCACCTGAGGACGCACACAGCCTGATCTTGACTATATCGGTTGAATCCAGGTGCCTGACCCTGGAGACTTCTGGACGTTTGGCGACCAGCATGAAGTGCTGACCCCGCTCCACACCCCCACGCGCAGGGGAGAACCAGCAGGGAGCCTCAGAGAAATGCAGTGTGTCCTAGCCAGGCGGGCTTGGGGGCATTCACACCCAGTCCCTGGTGTCTCTAACCAAACCTCACGATCACTCATCTTCAGGTTCTAGTTTTCTGGTTGGTCAACACACACGAGAAGGCAATTCACCAATCAGTTGCCTCCCTGACTATCCCAGGAGCAGAGAGGGCACAGTCATGCATGCATTTACCTTCTCTGTGGAATAGTTTACTCTTCAAAGTGGGCAAGGGATCTGCAGCTCACTTTGAAATTCACCAAAACAAAAAATAAGATGGATAAATAGAGGATAAGTAAATATCGCAAAATGATAACAATCGCAGAATCTACGTAGTGGGTGTTATTTGTTTGCTAGGGTGGCCTCAGCAGAGCACCTGAGTGGCTGAAGCAACAGGTAATCACTTTTCACACTTTGGGAATCTAGATAGCGAAGACGAAGGGTCAGGTTTGGTTTCTCCTGTTTCTCTCCTTGGCTTCCAGACGGCTACCTTGCCCTGTGTTCTCTTGGGGCCTTCTTCCCCTTTTCAAACATCCCTGGTGTCTCTGTGTGTGTCCAGATCTCCTCTACTTAAAAGGACACCAGTCAGAGTGGACCGGAGCCATGCGTATGGCCTCTCTTAACCTTAATCACTTCTCTGAGTCACTCAGAGAATTGTAAAGTAACCTTAATCGCTCCAAATACAGTCACGTGCTGAGGAAAGGGGGGTTGGGACTCGAACAGACTCATCTCAGGGGAGGGTGAGATACAAGTCAGCCCGTGAGAGTAGGCATCCTGGTGTTCTCTGGACAGTTCTTTCCACTTTTTTTTTTTTTTTTGGAATGTTGGGGATTTTCTACAATAAAAGTTTTAAAACACAGGGAGACAACAGAGAACCAAAGACACCTCTACAGGGTTAGGAGCGGAGTGGGCATCCAGTGCCCTCGCTGGCAACATCTGGGTGCTCAGGAGCCGCACTAGAGTTGCCTGGAGGAGTCCCGAGTCATTCACCAGGAGACCCTGAGCGAGTAACTGGTCCTCAGGAAGGACGTGAGATGACCATCCTCTTCTGCGCCCCACCCAGGTAAGGCTGCCCAACTTACAAGGATGAAGGAAAGTCACCTCATGGTGGTCACTGTTCCGTAGTAAGTCTCACACCAGAGGCCACGTCTGTGGTTGTACAGAAGTTTGAGGAGACACACCTATCTCTCTTCCCATCGCCCACAAGGGGACTTCTCTGGATCTTATCTAAAGGGAGGCATCTGCTTTTTCTGAGTTCCAGTTCTAATTTGACCAAATGGCATGTGGTAAATAGAGAGGAAGGAGGAGGCAGCGCTATTAGGAGGCAAGGGAACATCCAGAAACCTCCCCAAGGCGGGCTGTGCCTTGGCTCTGAATTTGATTAGAGAGGCCGGGATAAAACAGCAAGTCCTATTCTATCTCCTGCTTTGGCTTGACAGGGAGGCCATGTTTCTAGAGTGATTCGGGAGATCTGGCCACAGGTTGCAGGCGAAACCCTCCAGTCACATCGGGCCCAAAGGCTGGGTTGTTTCCCATTTGCTCCGGCAACTGGGGCTCAGTGGAAAGACCCTAGGTTTCCACCAGCTACGTTTCCAGGCCTTCATTCATCCGCAGAGACATTTTAGCTCTAAGGACATTTATGATTCAAAATCATGTGGCTCACACAGCCCTTTCCCTAGAACCTCCCCCTCCCACCTCCACCGCCTCCAGGAATTGTTACCTAAGGGTCCACAGCAGGTGGGGAGGAGGGAACCAGGGACCCTGGGAGCCCCAGCAGCCTGTTGGTTACCCACTGGCACAGGCAACGTTTCTACCCTTTGGTCTCGTGAGTCACTGAAATCCCTGGATTACAGAGCTCGGGGGACCTTGGCTTGACCTGCTTGAACTCAGCTGAACGATGGAGCTTCTCAACTGAGCAAGCTGGCAGAGAGAATCTTATAAGCAGCGTTGTAGTTACGTGGTTCTATCATTCTGGAAATTCCCTGAGATCTCAATTCCCTTCTGTAATTTGTGTTTAACAAATATTTCTTATTAAAGTTTTTTCTTTTTAATGCACACTATTTTTAAAAGTCTTTATTGAGTTTGTTACAATATTGTTTCTGTTTCATGTTTTCTTTTTCTTTTTTTGGCCTCAAGGCATGTAGGATCTAGATCCCTGACCAGGGATCAAACCCTGCCTTGGATGGTGGATTCTTGACTACCTGCTCTGCCAAGAAGTCCCTCTAGCAGAGTTTTAAAGACAGAAAAATCTCATCCTGTGCTCCAGGTGAGAGGTTCGCTTTTGTATGTGTATGTGGGATTTTCTTGAATTGTTTACAATAGGAAATACATTCATGTAATTCAACATTCAGAAAGTATAAACGGCTATACTTGAAAACTCTGCTATCTGTCTCAGTTCCAATTGTTTACTTTCAATTAGTCTCCTGTGTCCTTTTCCATGAATATTTTATGCACAGTGGAGGAAATAGGTAGTGTCTCCCTCTCTTACTCAAAGGGTTACTTGTAATATAAGACTATATTTCTGATACTATCTCAGTTTCTTTTTTTTTTAACTGTCTCAGTTTCTTCACAGTATTTCTAATAGTATATTCCGTACTACTGTACTGGACAAAATGCATCCACATTCCTTTCTATGGCTTTGGAATAGTCCTTCATTTGGAAGAACCGTAGTTTGTTCATCCTGCCCCATACTATCGTGCATTTGGGTGATTTGCAAACATCTGCTCAAACAATGATACAATGAAATAACCTTCTGGATTTCCCTGGTGGTACAACGGATGAGACTGCCTGCCAATGCAAGGGACATGGGTTTGATCCCTGGTCAGGGAAGATTCCACATGCCCTGGAGCAGCCAAGCCACTGTCACAACGACTGACCCCAAGCTCTAGAGCTGCAACCACTGAAGCCAGCGTGCCTAGGGCCTGTGCTCTGCACCAAGAGAAGCCGTTGCAATGAGAAGCCCACGCACTGAAACTAGAGTAGCCTCTGCTTTACGTAGGAGAAAGCCCTCGTGCAACGATGAAGACCCAGCACGCCAAAATAAATCAATCTTCTGCATGCATCTTTGTATCATTGGTAAGCATGTCCATTTGATGAATTTCTAGAATAGAATTGCTGACTCAAAGAGTGTGTGCGTTTGTAGTTCTTACACACGATGCCTAATTCATCGCCACAAAGTCCTCATCAAGCTACATTCCATCCCACAAGCACAGAATGAGGATATCTGTTTCCACACACCCTCACCAACACACATGATGTCAGACCTTTGAACGTCATCCATCTGACTGATGAAAATTGACACTTCGGTGTGATTATAATTAGCATGTCTCTTAAACTGAATGGGGCTGGGGATACGTTCACATGTTTTAGAGCCATATGTATGTATTCCATTTTTCCATTAATTTGGTAGCCTTCTGTTATAAATTTTTTGAATATATAAAAAAGTAGCATTTTATGATCAGAGAAGGCAATGGCACCCCACTCCAGTACTCTCGCCTGGCAAATCCCATGGACGGAGGAGCCTAGTAGGCTGCAGTCCATGGGGTCGCTAAGAGTCAGACATGACTGAGCGACTTCACTTTCACTTTTCACTTTCATGCATTGGAGAAGGAAATAGTAACCCACTCCAGTGTTTTGCCTGGAGAATCCCAGGGATGGGGGAGACTGGTGGGCTGCTGTCTATGGGGTCACACAGAGTCAGACACGACTGAAGCGACTTAGTAGCAGCAGCAGCAGCACTTTATGATATGACTTGCAAATATTTCCTCCAGTTTGTTTTGGTCTTTTGATACTGCTTTTTGAATTGTTTTTCTCATACATAACTTTTTTCTTTTTATGTAGTATAATTGATTGCAGAAGCCTTTTTTATAGCTTCTGAGTCCTCCTCATTATAGGTCTTCCCCCAAATCTCCCAAGTTTTCGCCTAATAATTTTATGATTTCATATCTTATGCTATCAATCTTAATTCGTTTGTGATTTATTCTGGTGTAAGATGTAAGTTTGTTTGCTTGCTTTCCCGGAGACATTTTATCTGTGACCTAATGCATTGGAGGTCATTAGGAAGGAAACAAAAGGGCATTGCAAGGAAACAAAACCCTTCCTTACTGAAGGTAGCCCACAGACGTCAGCTGTCACACCACCCGGGAACACGCACGGCGGCCCAGGACTGGAACCCAGATCAGCCGCGTGCTTCCCTTCACTGCTCTGTTCACTCAAATGCCAACCACCTGTGTGCACCCCGGATCCTACCACCGTGACCCGCTTCACTTCTCATGGTTATTTCACTTGTGTTACTTTAATGTCGTAAACAGACTATGGGCTTCTCGTGTTAGTCTGTCTTGTGAATCTGCTTGTGACACACTGCAGTCGTGTCCGACTCTTTGCGACCCCATGGACTATACAGTCCAGGGAATTTTCCAGGCCAGAATACTGGAGTGGGTAGCCTAGCCCTTCTCCAGTGGATCTTCCCAAACCAGGGATCGAACCCAGGTCTCCCACATTGCAGGCAGATTCTTTACCAACTGAGCCACAAGGCAAGCCTAAGAATACTGGCGTGAGTAGCCTATCGCTTCTCCAGCAGATTTTCCTGACCCAGGAATCAAACCAGGGTCTCCTGTATTGCAGGCAGCTTTACCAACTGGGGTATCAGGGAAGCCCACGTATAGGAGGAGGTACAATAAAAATTGGTCATTTGATTGATGGGAAGTGTATAAAAATCTGTATATATCAAGTAACAGTCATAATTTAATTTAGAAACAGATGCTATAATAATGATGACAATGATCTGAATCTATTCAAATGGATTTTCTTGTCTCATACAGGAAAAAAATAATAAGTGGCAGCAGATGAGTATGTGGCCCCAAAATTGAGCATCTTTGGCAAATCAGCACACATTTACTGGCATTCCATTTGAAATTTTCATGTTTAATAACTTGTCTCTGATTTCCCTGGAGGTCCCATGCTGGCAGGCCTGATCGGTGACCTGGCATCGCTCTCCATTTGGAAGGGGGCAAGACTGTCATTCCAGATGCTGTGTGGACAGAGGGCCCGGTTCTCCCAACGTAGATGAACTAAATACAGGAAGTGACTTGTCTACCAGCTAGGGACTACATTGGGTCACACAACTTCCCAAGGGGGGTCCCCTCAGGCCTGCAGTTTCCTGGGGGCCCCTAGAGTGCTCACCCTAGAGTGCTCACCCGGTCTAGGGAACTGAGAGCTTTCTTACTCACAGCTCAGGGGGGTGCCTCTAGGTGGACTCTGCCCATCAGCTCAGGACTCAGTAGCTAAGGCCTTACCCTCGCTGTGGGCCCGTGTTTCCAGGTCATGCCCTCCCAAGTTTCTTCCTTTCATCATCATTGCAACCCTGTGAATTATGCGATTCATGGGGTCGAAAAGAGTCAGACACGACTGAGTGACTGAACTGAACTGAACTGATGCCCCCTATTTCCAGGTGAGGGAAACTGAGGCTCTGACAGCCAACATCCTGTGGAGTTGAGTGTCTGAGCCCAGAACTCCGGTTCCGTAGCCCACACTCTTGTGACGGTCCCTGCTCAACCCAGGGTCTGATGGAGACTGGATGCTGAGACTGGACTCCAGTGCCAGGAGCAAATCCATCTTGCCACCAAATAAGAGCAGGTGGGAATAGGGCAGAAATGAAGCAACTCAGGAGGAGGCTAGTGGCCTGGATTCCAACTTTCTCGCTGCCATCTGGAATAACGGTTGCAACCAGTAACTGAGAGCTTAACTATGTTCCCTGTGGAGAAGGAAATGACAACCCACTCCAGCATTCTTGCCTGGAAAATCCCATGGATGGAGGAGCCTGGCAGACTACCGTTGATGGGGTTGGAAAGAGTCAGACACAACTGAGCGACTTTCACATACATACATACAGACATACATAACTATGTTCCAGGTGCAGTTCGAAGCTCTGTACCTACTACACTGCCATCTGATGAGGCAGGTACTCTCCCCCCACACATTTTTCAATTACTGTTCATTGTGTGTTTGCTAGGTGCTGGACACAGTGCTATGCACGCTCAGCATACTCTGTTATTCCTTCATTGTGATGGCTCTAAGAGATCCAAGGACCTTTTTTGTTGTTGCAGCACCGCAGGGCATGTGAGATGTTAGTTCTCTGACCAGGGATTGAACCTGTGCCCCCTGCAATAGAAATGTGGAGCCCTAACCACTGAATCTCCGGGGAATTCCCAAGAGAAGGGAAATCAAATAAAGCAGAGATCACAATGATAAAGCAGGAAGAGAATGCTTTGAAAAATGAACAAAATGAAAACTAGCCCCTGGACCACCAGGGAAGTCCCCCAAGTACCATTTTAACCTGTTTTACTCGTGTGGACACTGAGGCTCAGAGATGGTTAGCAACTTTCCCAAGGTCACAGAGCTGTTCTGAGTGGGTTGAAATGGAAACACACGTTCCTCTCATTCTGCTCAGTTCCTCTCATCAATTTTTTCACAGTAAGAGCTGTGGTTCTCAATGAAGGGCAAAGGGTGGGGGAAGCTATTTTGCCCCTCTCCCAGGCGACCTTCTGCAACATCTGGAGACATTTTTGTTGTAACTGAGAAAGGTACTCTTGACTTCTAGAGGGCAGGAACCAGAGGCAGTGCTTGATTCATTTCCCAAGCTTGCCATGACAAATTGCCACAAAAAATGGCTTCAGTTCAGTTCAGTCGCTCAGTCGTGTCCGACTCCTTGAGACCCCATGAATCGCAGCACGCCAGGCCTCCCTGTCCATCCCCAACTCCCGGAGTTCACTCAGACTCCTGTCCATCGAGTCAGTGATGCCATCCAGCCATCTCATCCTCTGTCGTCCCCTTCTCCTCCTGCCCCCAATCCCTCCTGGCATCAGAGTCTTTTCCAATGAGTCAACTCTTTATGAGGTGGCCAAAGTACTGGAGTTTCAGCTTCAGCATCATTCCTTCCAAAGAACACCCAGGGCTGATCTCCTTTAGAATGGACTGGTTGGATCTCCTTTCAGTCCAAGGGACTCTCAAGAGTCTTCTCCAACACCACAGTTCAAAAGCATCAACTCTTTGGCGCTCAGCTTTCTTCACAGTCCAACTCTCACATCCATACATGACCACAGGAAAAACCATAGCCTTGACTAGACAGACCTTTGTTGGCAAAGTAACATCTCTGCTTTTGAATATGCTATCTAGGTTGGTCATAACTTTCCTTCCAAGGAGTAAGCATCTTTTAATTTCATGGCTGCAGTCACCATCTGCAGTGATTTTGGAGCCCAAAAAAATAAAGTCTGGCACTGTTTCCACTGTTTCCCCATCTATTTCCCATGAAGTGATGGGACCAGATGCCTTAAGACAACAGAAATTTGTTCTCTCAATTTTGAAAGCTAGAAGTTCAAAATCAAGGTGTTGCCAAGGCCATACTCCTTCTGAAGGTTCTAGGGAAGATGCTTTCCTAGCATCTCATGGCTCCCAGCAATCCTTGGCATTCCCTGCCCTTAGCTTTACCATTCCAGTCTCTTCCTGGATCTTCACGTGGCCTTCTTCCCTGGGTCTGGTGTGGCTTCTCCTCTTTGTACAAGGACAATAGTCGTTTGATTCAAAATCAACCCTAAATCCAAGATGACTTCATCTAAGATCTGTAACTAATTGCATCTGCAAAGATCTGTGTTTCAAACAAAGTCACATTCTGAGGTTCCAGATGGATATGGATGTTCAGGGATGCTTTTCAGCCACCACACTGTTAAGTACCCTTCAAGGACAACATCCCACAGCACATATTTATTTCAAAATATCACAGTGTTGAGGTTGGGAAATGCTGCTTCAGAGAGAGGCATTTCTTCTCTGGGAAATAGGAGAATGGTCTCTGCTAATCACAAAAAGGGTCTCAGAGCAGCTTCAAGTCCAGAGACCAGAGGCAGTTACTCTTATTAATCCCATTTTACAGAGGTGGAAACTGAGATGTTCCCCAAATCAAACTGAGACCACTAGGCCAAGATCATTTAGCTACTGAGGTCACGAAGCTGTCACTCAAGACCAGAGCTGTCTGTACGTGGACCCCCAAGGCTTTTCCTGCCAAGAGTGAGCTCTCAGGTACCAAAGCTCTGAAGAGAAACATGGGCCGAGACTCCTTCTTTGTGGAGGAGCTAATTCTGTAAATCAGCAAGTGACTTGTGAGCCACTGAGTCAGAGTAAGTCTACGGCAAGAAGGAGCCCTGGAATCTGGTCCATTCTTTCGTTTTACAGTTGAGGACACTGTAAAAGAACAGATGGCTGGTCCCACAGGACACATGTCCCAGAGGCAGCGGTAGGTCAGAGAGAGAACCTGGGTTCCCCCAGTTCGACCTCAGGGCCTTGGTGCTTCGCTGCAGCACCTCTCAGGGGAACCTGAGTGTAAACGGGCTGATGGCTAACTCTCCCCACGCCGCCACCTTCTAGGTGGGCCTGGACAAGAGAAGCTGAGCTGCAGGCCCCAAGCTGGTCGGGCAGGTGTCCCGTGCGACACAGGAGGTGAGGGCTGGGCAGTCAACTCCCATAATTAAAAAAAGAAAAGGAAACCTGTTACTCAGGTGCTCTGAGGAAAGCGCCTCCAGGACCTACGTCTTCCCTGACAGCCTCTGGGCCTCCCGTCAGGGGGTGGGCCTCATGTCACAGGCGGAGGCGGGGCGTGGGGGAGCGCCACCCGACATCCTCTGCGCCTCACGTCAGGGGCGGAGATGGGGCGTGGGGGCGCGACACCTAGGCCCACGGCCTCCATGGGCTCCTGTCACAGGCGGAGGCGGGGCGTGGGGGAGCGACACCCAGGTCCACGGCCTCCCGGGCCTCCCGTCAGGGGCGGAGGCCGGGCGTGGGGGAGCGCCACCCGACATCCTCTGCGCCTCACGTCAGGGGCGGAGATGGGGCGTGGGGGAGCGACACCCAGGCCCACGGCCTTCCCTCAGGACGCTCCTCCCTGCCGTTGACCTTCCCTGAGCTCCGCTCAGCTCTCAGAAGGACAGGCAGGAGAGTTGTCTTCCCTCGGAACCGCACCCCCGCGCCCCCTCACACACACCCTGCACATTAACCTCGACAGCGGAGAACCTGGCTCCCAGACGACCACAGAGAATCTGGAGGCCTTTTTGGTGGTGGGGTCACCCTGTGAGGTCCACCCCAACACAGGATCTCGGAAAACCAGCCAGTTCTGTTTGGGGCACAGAAGGCAGCCTGGTTTCAACTGTCAGTGGTAAGGATGCACCTACAGGCCCCTCACAGAGGAGACGAGTTCAGCCCAGAGTCACAGTGAGGTAAGAAAGCCCCAGTCTGGCAGGTAGGCCTCTACAGGTAGGACAGCCATCATTGCCACATCCCCTACCCTCTCGGTTCGCCGAGACCGGCATGCCAGGTCTGAGACCCCGAAGGTCCTTCCTGGAGCGTGTAGCCCCAGACAGAACTACCAGCTGCAGCCGGAAAGCTCCAGGGCTTTCTCCAGGCTCCTCAGAAAGATACCAAGAAAGCCAGGTGAGCAGCGGCAGGATGCCTGAGGAGGCCCGGAAGGGGAAGAGCCTGTCCCAGTCCCATTCACAGTCCCTTCTTTTCTTTCCTCTCTGTTTTCAGATCTGGTTCCTGGTGCAAACCCCCCAGCAGCCACCAGCCCCACCCCCTTCAGCTGTCTCACCTCCCAGCACACACCTCCCACTTGTGTTTGTGCTGGTTGCCCTGGAAACCTAAGTGTGGGCTTGAATGGAGCCTAACACACCCAGCAGGGAGATGGAATAGGGCCAGGTGTATTTTTAAAGCTGGTCATCACGAGAAGAGCCTCCTTCCCTGGTCACTGGGTCCCTGCTTCAGGGACTGGCTCACAAACGCAACACAGCTAAACACTGAGCCTCCTGCATGGCTTTAACCTACTGGATAGTTTAAGCAGAAAGTTATCGTCTGTATTGTATTTCGGACTTCTGCCTTTTGAGACAGTCATGATCTCCTGGCGTGTGTAGTCACTGTGAGATTCTGGAAATAATGAGAGAAAGGCTGACACATTACACACCAGGCGCTTCTTAAAGTTCTTTGTGTTTGTAATTAGCCCACTTAATCTTCACAACTGCTCTCTGAGTGAGATCCTACTCTGAGCCCCATTTTACAGTTAGGGACACTGAGGCACATAGAGGGCGATTGGTCTGCCCAACACCACGAAGCTAAGGGAGACACAAGAGTTGAACCTAAGTAGCATGACACCAGACGCCCCACTCCTAATCAATGGGCCCTTCTGCCTCTGCAACATTCTACCCAGACAGTCCTGATTTGGAAATCTGGCCCTGGCCCTGTGCAACCTCAGGGAAGTGTCTACACCTCTCTGAGTGGTAGTTCCTCTTTTGGTAACACGGGGTTACTAATGTCTTGTGAACGTGTAATCAGAAGTCAGGTATGTAAGAGTCTAGCAGATAGGTAGTGCTCTATGCAAGGTAGCTTTATTGGTGTTAGTGGGGCTCCCTTGGCAGCTGGACCCCAGCGCTGGTATCGCAGCAGTGGGTGCTAAGCCATAACTGCTACTGTCCAGAGGTGCGGGCGGGCAGGCAACTGCACGAGGGCCAGCAGGACCACGGCTGCTGCGTTAACGAGTCCACTGCTGTAGCTCTCAGCAATCACCAGGCCTGAGGGCTTCCAGCTCCTGCCACAAGCCCCTGGGCCTATGCTGGAGGGCTTCTCCAGCAGTGGATGTCACCTGCGAAGCACGTCCCCAGGAGCTGGTGGGTGAGCATCCAGTCCCCTTCTCTCTGAGGTCCCAAGAGGTCTGAGTGCCGGCTGCCCCCAGCCGGAGTCTGCTCGTGACCTCCCCCAGCATCGACTGCCTTCTCTTCCCTGTCTGGATTCCCAGTGCCCTGCTGGGATCACCCCCCCAAACACACCACATGCACCCAGATCCTCGTCTCAGGGTCAGCTCTAGAAGTGAAAGTGAAGTCGCTCAAGTCATGTCTGACTCTTTGCAACACCATGGACTGTAGCCTGCCAGGCTTCTTCGTCCATGAAATTTTCCAGGCAAGAGTACTGGCGTGGGTTGCCATTTGCTTCTCCAGGGTATCTTCCCTACCCAGGGATTGAACCCAGGTCTCCTGCACTGCAGGCAGATGCTTTACCCTCTGACAGGGATCCAAATGACGATAGTATCCACATGCCTCTGATCCCAATGTCCTTAAAGAAAGTCCTCGGAAGACCCTCTACACAGTGGAAAAGGCAACTGTGGGAGAAAAACTGATTACTGGCTCCCAAAGAGGTCCAGACTCTAATTCCCAGAACCTGTAAAGGTTACCTTAAATGACAAAAGGAACTTTGCAGGTGGGATTAAACTAGGAAATTTAGGATAGACTACCTGAGCACACCATAGATGTAATCACAAGTGTCCTGATAAGAGAGAGGTCGAGGAAGACTGGCACAGAGGAGGGAGGCCGTGTGACCAGGGAGTGGCCATAGGAAACAAATGCAGGAACTCAGAGGCAAACGGGCAGCGGTCCTCAAAGCACGGCCCAGGAGCCAGCAGGATTAGCAGCACCTGGCATCTCATTAGAACTGCAAACCCCCGGGCCCCACTGCAGGCTCCCGCATCAGAACATCTGAGGGTGGGCCCAGCAGCCTGGCTTAACAAACCTTCCCAGTGACTCTGGTGCTGGCTGTAATGGTTAACCATGGCCATACATTAGCATCACCTGGGGATCACTCAGCACTCACTCTCCATGCCCGATCTTAGACCCCAGAGAGTCTGATGCAGTTGGCCTGTTTGGCCAGGACATTGGGCACCTGTAATACATCCCAGGTGATTCTCATGTCTCTCCGAGGAGAACCAGTGCTCCAGTTTGAGAACCATTGATCCAGAACGTTAAGTTTCAAACTGAGCTTTGTAGAGTTGGGACTTCTGGAAAAATGTCAAGATGGATAAAGAAGGAGGGAGCAAAGTCCAAAACAGTGGGATGGGGCCAGACAGGCAGCAGTAAGGAGGAAGGCAGCCCAGTTGTGAGACGGGAGCATGCAGTGGGGACTCAAGAGCCGACAGTTGTTTTGGTATCAGGATGTGGGTCAGGATGGCCAGGCTGCCCTGGTTTCCAAGAGGTGTTTTGGTTTTTAAGAGACATCAGAAATACACTTTTAGGAGCCTCCGGAGTTGGTGATGGACAGGGAAACCTGGTGTGCTGCAGTCCATGGAGTTGCAAAGAGTTGGACACGACTGAGAGACTGAACTGAACAGGTGACTTCAGTGGTAAAGAATCTCCTGCCTGTCAGTGCAGGAGACATGGGTTCGATCCCTGATCCGGGAAGATGCCACACGCCATGGAGCAACTAAGCCTGTGTGCCACAACGACAGAGCCCGCGTTCTGCAGCCACTGAAGCTCTCGCACCCTAGAGCCTGTGCTCAGCAGCAAGAGAAGCCACCACGATGAGAAACCCTCGCACCGAACTAGAGAGAAGCCCCTTCTCTCCACAACCAGAGGAAAGCCCACATGCAGCAATGACGACCCAGCACAGCCAAGAATAAAATTACTTTTAAAAAACGAGTAATTTTTTAAAATTGTTAAATAACTTGATTTTTAAATATTAGCAAACAAGGCAACTAAAAAATTTTTATCTCTTTTTTTTATTGGTACTGCAACACAAAGGCTGGGTACAGAGCCACATGAAGACTGGACGTGGTCCTCGGGCAGCTAGTTTGCTGCAGGGGTCTTTCATTCACCCCTTGGGCCCAGGAGACTAGTCTTGTTAGGATGACAGCAGGAACTCCGCGGGAAGAAAGTATTTTTCTGCTCACTGCTGCATCCCAGCTCCAGGTACAGAGCTGGGCCTTATTTAGTGTTTATTGAATGAATACATTTAAATTTATTGTCTTATAGCAATCCTGTGAGATTATTGTACCCACTTTACAGATGAGGAAATCGGGACTCACACCACAATTATTATGTGAACATCCAGCAATCACACAGGATTCAAACTCAAGATCCCCTCAGGAGGGACACCTGTGAAGAGCAAATAAGCTGCAGCTGTGAAAAAGTCTGGCAAAGAAGGGTCTGGGGTGCTTGGTGCCAGTTAGAAGAGCAATGAGAGCGGGCAGCAGTTACCATGTGAACTGCATTTCAGGAAGACCGGTCACCTGCCTACATGGTGACTCATTCTGTGTCACAGGGATTTCTCTTCTTCCTGGAGCTGTCGTTTTTGTATGGCTGTGGGTCTGAGGGGACTTCCCAGGTGGTGCTATCGGTAAAGGACCCGTCTGCCAGTGCAGGAGATGCAGGAGACATGGGTTCCATCCCTGGGTTGGGAAGATCCCCTGGAGAAGGGAATGGCAACCCACTCAGATATTCTTGCCTGGAGAATCCCACAGACCGAGGAGCCTGGTGGGCTACAGTCCATGGGGTCACAAAGAGTTGGACACGACTGAAGTGACTTAGCATGCATGCACGCGCATGGGCCTGCGGAAAGCAGGCTTGGGTAGGATGAATGACAGTGTCCGGCTTGACCCAGCTAACCTGGAGAGGAAGCCGTCATCTTTCACTCCCACTTCTCTCTGAGCTGAGAGGCATCTACGGCTTTATTAGGAGGCTTAGGGTGGGGCGAAGTGGGCAAGCTGGGACCCCTGGAGGGCCCTCTAATTTCAGAACCCTCTCTGATTATATTATCCAGAGGAAATATGGGGAGCTAAATCGGAGGAGACGGCTGGGAAGTACATTACAGAACATTAAACAACAGTCGACCAGCTTCAGACACAAATAAATGGCCCGTAATCTACTGCCAAGAACACAATCGGTCCCGAGCGGTGGTCTGGCTGGCTTCCAGGCAGGGGAGTGCAGGGCTGGACACCAGTCCTATAGGCCACGAAATCCTGCCCTGGTACCATCCCAGCACCCACAGGAGAAGACTGAGGCAGCCAGGCAAACCTCACAAGTGTCCCCGTGACCTCACTCTTCAGAACTGGATGTGGGCCTTCTCTCCATTTTGTCCTGAACCCTGGACCCAAGCATCACCTGGTGAGCTCCTGCCTGCTTGAGAAATCCTGTGATGCAGAAGGGAAGCCACGCATGTCTCTGGGCAGAGCCGCCTGGTTCACACCCTGGAGAGAATGTCTGTGAAATGCTGGTGCCCTGGCTCCAGGAAGCCTCATCCCCCACATGCCCTGGTTGATGCCCACCTGACCAAAGCACACTTTGGCTTAGAGCTTTAACTCCTCTTATAGCACAAATGGGCTTCCCAGGGGATGCTAGTGGTAAAGAACCCTCCTGCCAATGCAGAAGATATAAGAGACACGAGTTTGATCCCTGAGTCAGGGAAATCCCCTGGAGGAGGGCATGGCAACCCACTCCAATGTTCTTGCCTGGAGAATCCCATGGACAGAGAAGCCTGGTGGGCTGCAGTCCATAGGTCAAAAAGAGATGGATGTGACTGTAGTGACTTAGTATACACACACACACACACACACACACACGACACAAATACCTCTGAAGAAAGATAAACCTGTTCCCTGGCAAGTCATTCACACTTTAGTATGAATTCATCATGTCAATCTTTTGCTAAAGGCACTGATAATCCTGAGGAGAAGGCAAGAAAGTATGGAGAATGCAGACCTGGAACTGGATTTTTGGAGGCTGGGGTATACATAGGACTTTAAAAGCTAGTATCACTGTCTATCCATGGCCATAGCAGATTTGGCCTATGATGGTAAGAGCCCTGGAATTAGAGTCAGTGGGTAGGTTCCAGGCTCCAGCTCTCCCAACACCAGCTGTGCCATCTTGGGTGGTCACTTAACCTCTCTGAGCCTTCATTGCTCCTGCTGAAAAGCAGGAACGAGACCACACCCATCCCAGGTGCTGTGAGGGTTGCAGAGATTGAAGTGTGTGACAGGCCTGTCCTATAAATATCCCCACCCTTGAGTCTGTGCCACCACATTCTAGAAACTGCTCAATGACGGAGCCACGTCTGTGGATGGACCCTTGAGCTGAGTGAGTGCACAGACCACCGTGATTCCAGCCGGGTCCACCAGACCCAAGCCAGATCAGCTGACCCTTAGCTGACCCACAGACACATGCGCTTCAACAATAAACAACTGTTGCTCAGCCACTGAGTGTTATGGTGGTTTATCACCCGGCAAGGATTGAAATGATACTCCAGAAGTTAGGCCTTCTGACACTTTCTATTTTAGGGCCACGTTCAATAGAAGTTAATATACCTGACACGTCTCTGCCTTCTTAAGCAAAATGAAGCAAACACAATTTTCACAGTCTTCACTGGGTCATTCACATTCATCACAGTGCCAGCCAGTCAACGAGCTACAAGTCGATGGTGCCTTTGCAGACAACATGCAGAACAGAGGCTCTAGAAATAATTCCAACCTGCTGTCCTTTTTGATCAAAGAATTATTCCCTTGGTTCTTTACCCCTTCTCTGGTGATCCATCGTGTCAGCTGTCTCTGTGGTTTGTGTCGTCACTGTGTCTGTTTAAAGTAGCGGCCCCTGTTAGGCCCTAGTCTACGGTGCTCAGCTACCTCACCACCCCTGAGAAGCCTGTCCTCCCAGCCTTCTGAGCACTCCCAGGCTTGCAGTGGGGCCTGAGCTCGTTTCCGGCACCCGATGAGGGTGCTGCAGCACTGGAACGGCTGTCGTGGTTGCAGCCTCTTCGATGCCGTTTGCTCCCTTCCCGGGCCTCTCGGGGACCCATCAGTGGGGCTGCCAGGCCCTGACCATCTGCTTCAGAGCTGTACTGTGTCTGGGGGTGCTGGAGGCCAGTCTTTCCTGAAGAGAGTGAAGGAAAGGACCAGGCTTCCTCCGTCTCGGCCTGCCTCTCCCCGGCCTGGCTTGTCTCGTGCCCCGTGTGGCACTGAGCACAGGGCCTGGCACACAGCAGGCACCCCCTGAGCTACGGCGGGCGGAGTGGAAGGGCTTCCTGGTGGCGCTTCTCCCTGTGTGCACAGGGCTGGGCTTCTTCAGAAGGGTGAGCTTCTGGATACAGACTGTTTCACATCAGATTGCTGGAAAATTGTTTTCAAAAAGTTAAAGTTCTCCTGTGTTTAAGGAACAAGTTCCCATTTCTGAACTGTGCTCTCTGGTGACCTGATGACAGGGACAAGGCAAAGTGACTCCATGGGAGGAAGAAGATGTTTTTTTGCTCCGTTGAGCTGACACGTCAATGACTTCCCCTAGAGCAACCCCTGTCATTTTACCAAATGTCCAAAGACCACCAGAAGATCTGGATTTAGCAGCTCACGACGAAGGGCCTCTGGATGGGTGGGCTAACTCTTCTTAGTTCCCAGTTCTTCACTCAACCAGGGGCTGATGCCCACGACTGCATCGGGGGCTCCCTTGCCCCGGCTTCCAGTTGGGCTTGGCCCAGGGGAGGCACTGCCAGTAGGTGGTTGGGTTGCAGGAATGGGTTGGAGTGGCCTGGGGATGCTGTCCGCTTTGAGTCCCTCTTTAACAAAAGCTCCTGCTCAGCAACTCCTCCTCCAAGTCCCAACTCTCCCGGGATCCAGTTCCCGCTTCTCCCTCAAGCACAGGGTGGGAAAGGCTCCCGGAGTTGCTAATTTCTCAGCCTCCCTTCTGGGCTCCCTTACACCCACCCACACCTCTGAATGCGGTCCCCTCATTCAAGTCTCAGTCCCTTGGTCTCCCACCATTACCCTGACTGAGCAGTCTGTACCAGGTCTCACGTAAGGATGTCTAAGCCATGCTGAGCCTCTCTTGAGGGCCAGGAGTTCAAAAACACCCCAAGGTTCGCTTCTCTCCAGCTTTCGGAACTTGTTAGCCACTTTGGCCACCTCTAAATTAAGTTGTGCGAAAGGAAGGCAGACTCCAGCCTACAGATGAGAAGAGTTCTCACTCCCTCATTGACTCATCCAGTCACCAAATAGTTATTGGACACCTCCCTGCTATTTCCCTGGGGAATTAGGAGTAGTGGCCAAGATTGTGTAGTGCCTGCCCACCTGGTGCTCACAGTCTAATGCCAACCACCTCCCAGAAGCCAGAGAGCACCCCCCCCAACACACACCCCAGATCAGGGCTGGAACCACAAGACTGAGTTTCCTCGAGTCCCGAGACTTCAGCAGATTCTCAAAGGAGTCAAGCTAGGTTGAGAACCACCAAACAGACCAAAGGAACCATGGCACTTCGCTCCTGACTTGGGGAGTAAAGACCTTCTTCACTCCCAGAAGCCCGGCGCTCTCCACTTGAATGGGGGGAGAGGGTGCAGACACACACCTGTGGCAGCCCGGCCATCTGCCGTTTCCTGCCCCCCAACATTCTCCACCAGCTCTCATCCCCTCCTCTAGCTCCCCTGCATGTTTATAATTCGCCCCACGCCCTTCTCTGAGCCCCTCCCTAGGGGCCCACAGGCGTTGGCAGCTCAGTATGTCAGCGGAGCGTTGTTATGAATGGACGGGGCTGGGCACTGGGAGGGAGCCATGTCCTGCCTCTGGGGAGCCTGCATCCAGCAAAGCGAGGGACAGGGCGATTCCTGCCTCAACTCGGGCATGTCTGAGACTCGCGTTGGAGGCCTTACGGAAACAGCTTTCTCTGCAGAGTCAAGGGTGACTGAGGTGAGCTGAGGGGGGAGGTGAGGGTCCAGGCTGTCAAACATGGGGTGTGTCCTCAGGAAACATCTGAGATTCCTCAGAAAGGTTGACACAGGCCAGCCAGTAACCCAATACTTCCTCTGTCCGGGGTCGGGCAGGATAAGGGCACCAGCCTGGAGCCCTCTGGAGAGGTGGTCGGGCTGGGGGCTCAGAGAGCCCCCTTGACCACCCAGCGCTTCAGTTGTCCACTCTGCAGCCCCATCCCCCTCTCCCTGAGAAGCCCCCTTCAGGGTGAAAGTTCAACGGGAAAGGAGACAGCGCGGGAGAGACCGGAGACCTGGTCTCAAGGCTGCAGGGGGCCCCGAGACCCCCAAGAGAACCAGTGGGACACCCCTCACGGCAGGCCAGCCTGCAGGGCAGCGGGCCCCTGTGGGCCAAGCGCCCCCTGCCCCAGGGGACGGGGTCAGGGGTGCATTGATGGCAATGTCTGGACTCACTTCCCTCACTTGCACATCTGTCTCTGTGACGCTCCCCACAATTCCTGACCAAAACGCCATCCCGCGGCAAGTGAAGCAGTCTGTTCAGGGGTCCCGGGCTCTGAGCAGCTGCTGGGGACAGGCACAGAAGGGGCGTTCCCACAAGGACAGCCAGCCGCGACCCCAGGCCGCTCCCAGCCAGCCCCCCTCCAGCCCGAGGCGCCGCGGCCAGGCCTCCTCCCTCCCCGGCCGGGGCGACGGAGGGGAAACGGGGCAGTCGTGGTCCCGCTTTACCTGCTGAAATCGGGAGCACGCTGGTGAGGAAAGTGGGCTGAGACACGATGAAGCGGAAGAAAAGCTGAAGATAAATTCCCAGAGTCACTGGATGCAGGACAAGCATGCTGGCTGCGGTCTGGAAAGTGTCAAGTTCTCAAAGCAGGGCTGCGGGGAGCCTGGCTTATCTCTGCTTTGTCTTCCTCTCGCATTGGCCTCTCTCCCTGCCTCTCTCTCTCTCCTTCTCTGACTCTCTCTCTCTCTCCCTCCATCTCCCTCCCCTCTCTCCTTTCCCCATGCCTTTACCAAGAAAGAATGCCAACCATTTCCCACTAAACCTCCTCTGTACTACACAGGGTTATATTTATCTTAACCCGGGATCAAATGCCCATGTTAAAATTAAAATATCTGAATTTTCTTTTCTGCAGACTATGGAAAGAGGCCACTGAAGAAGTGACTTTAAAAAAAAAAAAAAGGGCAGTGAAATCTCAAATGTCCCCTAGAAGTGGTCCTCAAGGGCAGACAGACTTCTTGATTGATCATCCACCAGCACCTGCCCCCTCCCAAGCAAGGTGCTCTGCAGATCCCAGAGTCAACTCAGACTCTCAGGATTCAAACTGAATTCCATGGAGACAAAGCCTTCTGCTGTCAGCCTGTGACACTTTGACCCACTGGGGGACAAATGTTATGTTGACCCTGGATTTTTTTCTTTAATTATCCAATAAAAAGTGGGGGGGGGGGTGTGATGGTGGTAGTGGTGAATTTATATTTTCCAAAACAGCTTTCTTTCTCCATTAAAAAGTGCTTATTTTCCCTCTACTATTTCTAACCTTTTTTTAAAAAAAGAATTTGTAACCCTTTATCTATGCAAAGCAATGAGTGAAAAATGAAGTCAGTGGATTCTAAAGCAAATGATTATTGATCATAGTGCATTAGGGAAACATCACAGACTTGACTTTTGGCTAAGCAAAATTCTTCAAATAAAATGTCACATCCTTCAGTGAATCCTCTTATGAGCTTTAGAGACTGTTAAAGAGATCTTTATGTCTCTCTATATAAATAATTAAAGTAATAATCCACAGAGATGCTCATTTTGCTTTAATCTACATAACATACTCCCAGTCCCTCATGGGAACGAATTCATACCCTGAGAAAACCATAGTACAAAAAGACACGTGTATCCCAATGTTCTTTGCAGCACTATTTACAATAGCCAGGGCATGGAAGCAAACTAAATGTCCGTTGACAGATGCGTGTATAAAGAAGTCATGGTACAGATATGCAGTGGGATACTAGTCATAAAGAGGAACAAAACTGGGTCATTTGTAGAGGTGTGGAGGGACCTAGAGTCTGTCATACAGAGTGAAGCAGGTCAGAAAGAGAAAAGCAAGTACCGTATGTGAATGCATATATGTGGAATCTAGAAAAGGGTACGGATGAACCTATGTTCGGGGCAAGAATAGAGGTGCTGACGTAGGGAGCACACGCATGGACACAGAAGGGGAAGGAGGGGGCAGGACAAATGCAGAGAGTAGCACTGACATGTACATGCTGCCGAGTGTGAGACTGGCGGCTAGTGGGAAGCAGCTGTGCAACACAGGGAGCTCAGCCTGGTGCTGTGACGACCTAGAGGGGATGCGGCGGTGGGAGGCTCAAGGGGGACGGGATGAACTTTGCACAGAGCTGATTCACACTGATGCACAGCAGAAACTAGCACCACGTTGTAAAGTGACTTTACTCCAATAGAAAAAGAAAAAAATAAAAATAAAAACCTCCTGACTCTGGGGTGCTGGAGCTGAGCTCAGGAAGAGCAGGACGGGGAGAGGTGATGCCCACAGCTCCGGGTCCAGGGGGCTGGAGCTCTGCTGTGTCTGGGGTCAAACTTCCTGATGTCTGAGCCTCAGTTTTCTCCTTAATGGCCTGTTGGAAAGGTTACATGAGGTGGCATGGGCTGAGTCATACACGGATTGAAGGTTATGTATAGAGAGAACAGAAATGAAGCCTGAGGAGCCGCGGCGGACAGGCGGCTGAGCTGGCCACCCGCAGCCTTCCCCATCCCTGCGGGGCACGCCCCTCTCCCCCACAGGAGGTGGGGGCCTGTTTCCCCTCCTGTCGACTCTGGGCCGGCCTTGCGGCAAGCTCTGACCCTCAGAACGTGGCTGAAGTGACACTGCCATTTCTGGGCCTGGCCTTAACAGGCCTGGCAGCTTTGGCTTTTGCCTCTTCTTGGAAAACAGCCGCCACATTCAAAAGTCTGGACTACTGACTAGGCCACAAGGAGAGGGAAGCTGCTGGGACTGGCCATCTGGCCATCTCATTCAAGGCCCTCGACAGGAGAGCGAGGTCAGTTTGGATCATCTGGGCTCATTCAGGTCCCCAGATGATGGCAGTCACCGAAGGGCCCAGGTGAAACCAGCTAAAGAACTACACAGGTGGACCCAGCCCAGACGACAGAGTCAGGAGCAAACAAGTGGCCTGTTGATTTGCCTTCAGTGTCCCGAAACCACTAGGTTTTCAGATGATTTGTTACAGCAGCAATAGCTAACTAATAGACGATTTAGGAGAAAAGTATGAAGAATATACTCAAGTTACATGCAAAATTAACAACAGGACAGCTTAGAGAAAGGGGTACCCCATGTTGCTGTTCCCAAAATGTTTAACAGAAGGATCATGATTTTTGGCTAAGTCCAGCCAGGAAATTCTCATGCTCGTTTGCATAACTCTGGAAGCCTCCAGCCCCAGCAGCGGGCTTTGGGTGCCTTGCAGAAGGTGTGGGCTACGTGAGGGGAAGGTAATTTTTCAGTCACTTGGTGCCAGAACCTGGACTTTCACCATCCAGTGCTGATTCCTCCTCTGAGAAGCCAGAGGGTGCTCCTCTCAGCACCCAGATCTCAATACTGCCCATGTAGTTGCCACAGATTCTGTTGCTACGTCCTGCCTGTGACAACGGCCTGTATAGTGTCCGAACTGCTTCTCCTCCACCATGCGTTGCTGTTTAATCTGTGTGAATGTCTCCGAGGGCTTCCCTGGTGGCGTAGCGGTGAAGAATCTGCCAGCCAATGCAGGAGACACAGGAGATGGGGGTTTGATCCCTAGGTTGGGAAGGTCCCCTGAGGTAGGAAACGGCAACCTGCCCCGTTTTCTTGCCTGGAAAATCCCACAGACAGTGATCCCTGGAGGGCTACCGTCTGTGGGATCTCAGAGAGTTGGACATGACTGAGTGACTGAGCGAGTGCGCGCATGCGCGCGCGTGCGCGCGCGCGCACACACACACACACACACACACACACACAATTGTCCCTAAAGATAGGGGACTGTTTAAGAGCTCTGTGCAACCCCCTCAGCTCCCAGAACAGTTCCCGTGTCAGTTAATGTGGTCCAATCGCACCACTGTAAGATGAAAAGGAAGTAGGAAATGGTGATGTAACCTTATGCTTCAGCCATGCTGAGCAGCTGGAGCTTCCCAGCAGCCCTTGCCTGCGCACATGCAGCTGTGGGCCGGGGCCTGGTCCAGGGAGACCTGGGGCCAGTGTGGGGCGTGTGGACCGCTGCCTGCACGCAGGAGGCTGAGCGTGCACTCAGGCCATGCAGGGGAAGTCACTGCTCATCTAAATATGCAACTGAGACCTCCACCCTCTGGGCAGGCCCCAGCACAGAGGCATTTATAGGCCCCCTGCTGCTGCTGCTGCTGCTGCTAAGTCACTTCAGTCATGCCCGACTCCGTGTGACCCCATAGACGGCAGCCCACCAGGCTCCCCCGTCCCTGGGATTCTCCAGGCAAGAACACTGGAGTGGGCTGCCATTTCCTTCTCCAATGCATGACAGTGAAAAGTGAAAGTGAAGTCGCTCAGTCGTGTCCGACTCTTAGCGACCGCATGGACTGCAGCCTCCCAGGCTCCTCCGTCCATGGGATTTTCCAGGCAAGAGTACTGGAGTGGGGTGCCAATAGGCCCCCAATATTTATTAAACCATGTTTTGTAAATTTCCACTTCCTCTGGACCAGGTATTTTATGAGCCTGTTCATATGAGGTTACTCTAACTGACCGAGGAAGAAATTATCATCTCTCTTGAAACTCTTCTGGAAGGGCTCTGAATCTTTCAGAATCTAATAACACAGGCTATTACATTTCTCTAGAAGGAAATGATCTGAGGTTTGTGAAAGGCTGACACCAATAAAGCCAATCAAAGTTAGAGCCTTCCTTCCCAGACCCTGGAGGTAGGGGTGCACACTGAGGAGCAATGTGAGAGCGCCCATCACTCAGCGCTGAACAGACACATGCCCTTTCACTCAGAGATTCCACAGAAATACTCACGCCACTGCCCAGTGGTCCAGAGGCAAAGATATTCATCACAGCCTCAGATGCGAAACAGACTTTCCCTCCGTTCAGTTAAACATTATACAGACACCACAAAGAAAAAGGTTTGCTATTGTTTAGTCACTCTGCCGACCCTTGGTGACCCCAAGAAGTGTAGTGTGCCAGGCTCCCTGTCCTTCACCATGTCCTGGAATCTGCTCAAACTCATGTCCATTAAGTCAGTGATCCTATCCCACCATCTTACCCTCTGTCGCCCCCTTCTCCTCTTGCCCTCAATCTTTCCCAGCATCAGGGTCTTTTCCAATGAGTCAGCTCTTCACATCAGGTGGCCCAAGTACTGGAGCTTCAGCTTCAGTATCAGTCCTTCCAATGAGTATTCAGGGCTGATCTCCTTTAGGATGGACTGGCTGGATCTCCCTGTTGTCCAAGGGACTCTCAGTGTCTTCTCCAGCATCACAATTTGAAAGCAACACTTATTTGGCACTCAGCCTTTATGGTCCAACTCTCACATCCATACCTGACTACTGGAAAAGCCATAGCTTTGACTAGACGGACCTTTGTCAGAAATGTGATGTCTCTGCTTTTTCATATGTATCTAGGTTGGTCATCAGAGAAGGCAATGGCACCCCACTCCAGTACTCTTGCCTGGAAAATCCCATGGACAGAGGAGCCTGGTGGGCTGCAGTCCATGGGATCGCTAAGAGTCGAACACGACTGAGTGACTTCACTTTCACTTTTCACTTTCCTGCATTGGAGAAGGAAATGGCAACCCACTCCAGTATTCTTGCCTGGAGAAGCCCAGGGACGGGGGAGCCTGGTGGGCTGCCGTCTATGGGGTCGCACAGAGTCGGACACGACTGAAGTGACTTAGCAGCAGCAGCAGCAGCAGCAGCAGCAGGTTGGTCATAGCTTTTCTTCCAAGGAGCAAGCATCTTTTAATTTCATGACTGCAGTCACCCTCCACAGTGGTTTTGGAGCTCAAGAAAAGAAAATCTATCACTGCTTCCACTTTTCCCCCTTCTATTTGCCATGAAGTGATAGGACCATATGCCATGATCTTTGTTTTTTGAATGCTGAGTTTTAAGCTAGTTTTTTTCACTCTCCTCTTTCACCCTCATCAAGAGGCCTTTTTACGTTCCTTTTCACTTTCTGCCATTAGAGTGGTATCATCTGCATTTCTGAGGTAGTTGATACTTCTCCTGGCAATCTTGATTCCAGTTTGTGAGTCATCCAGTCCCGAATTTTGCACGATGCACATTGCATGTAAGTTAAATGATTAGAGTGACAATATACAGCCTTGACAAACTCCTTTCCCAATTTTGTACTAGTCTGTTGCTTCATGTCCAGTTGTAACTGCTGCTTCTTGCCCTGCATACAGGTTTCTCAGGAGACAGGTAAGATGGTCTGGTATTCCCATCTCTTGAAGATTTATCACAATTTGTTGTGATCCACACAGTCAAAGGCTGTCAAAGAAGCACAAGTAGATGTTTTTCTGAAATTCTCTTGCTTTCTCTATGATCCAATGAACGTTGCCAATTGGATCTCTGGTTCTTCTTCTTTTTCTAAATCCAGATTGTACATTTGGAAGTTCTTAGTTAACAAACTGCTGAAGCCTAGTTTGAAGGATTTTCATCATTACCTTGCTAGCATGTAAAATGAGGGCAATTGTGTGGTAGTTGGAACATTCTTTGGCATTGTCTCTGCAGCAAATGATGCTGGAAAATTGGTATTCGATATGCAAAACAAACAAAAATCAACCCTAACCCTTTCATTATGTGCGTGCATGCTGAGTCGCTTCAGTCGTGTCCAATTCTTTGTGACCCTATGGACTGTGGTCTGCCAAGGCTCCTCTGTCCACAGGATTCTCCAGACAAGAATACTGGAGTGGGTTGCCATGCCCTCCTCCAGGGGATCTTCCTGACCCAGGGATTGAACCCGGGTCTCCTGCATTGCAGGCGGATTCTTTACCCACTCAGCTACCTGGGAAGCCCAACCCTTACATTGCCCCCTACAAAAAAATTAGCTCAAAGTAAACTATAGACCTAAAGGTAAGACATAAAATCATTACACTTTCAGAAGAAAATAAAAGAAAATCTAAGTGACCTGGGTTAGGCAAAAACTTCTCTTTTTAAATTAAAAAATATTTAATAAAATTCTGTATATTTAAGGTTTAACAACATGATTTTTTGGATGTACACATACATTGTGAAATAATTAGTCAAGCTGATTAACATATTCATTACCTCACATGTTTGTTTGCTCTTTTTTTCCTAATGAGAACACCTAAGAAGCAGTCTCTTAGGGACTTGCCTGGTGGTTCAGTGATGAGATCCCACCCTTCACTGCAGAGGCACAGGTTCATCGATCTTTGGCTGGCGAACTAGGATCCTGAAGTCATGCAGTGTGGCCAAAACAAGGAGTACTCTCTTAGAAAATTTGAAGTATACAAAACAGTATTATTAACTATAGTCACTATGCTGACCATTAGACCTCTAGAATTTATTTATCCTAGTTAACTAAAACTTTGTACCTTTTGATCAACATTTTTCCATTCACGTCCTCACCTCTATTAACCATCCATGCTTCTATGAAAAAAAATATTTCTTAAGGACAGAAAAAGCACCAACAATGAAAGGGAAAAAAAAATCTTCACTGGACTCATCAAAACAGTAAAACTTCTGCTCTTCGAAAGACAACATTAAATTGAAAAGATAAGCCAAAAAGCTAGACAAAAATACTTGCAAGACACGTACAAGGGACTTATATTCAAAATACACGAGTAACTTTTACAACTCAATAATAATGAAACAACCCAACCAAAAAAACTGGGCAAAAGCTGTGAGTATGAATGGATACTTCACCAAAGAAGATACATGAATGGCACACAAGTACATGAAAATGCGGCATTCGGTTCACTTCAGTCGCTCAGTCGTGTCCGACTCTTTGCAACCCCATGAATTGCAGCACGCCAGGCCTCCCTGTCCATCACCAACTCCCGGAGTTCACCCAGATCACGTCCATCGAGTCGGTGATGCCATCCAGCCATCTCATCCTCTGTTGTCCCCTTCTTCTCCCGCCCTCAATCTTTCCCAGCATCAGGGTCTTTTCAAATGAGTCAGTTCTTCACATCAGGTGGCCAACGTATTGGAGTTTCAGCTTCAACATCAGTCCCTCCAATGAATATTCAGGACTGATCTCCTTTAGAATGGACTGGTTGGATCTCCTTGCAGTCCAAGGGACTCTCAAGAGTCTTCTCCAACAGCACAATCATATATAAATAACACCTTAATCTTCTTATACCTGTTAGACCTTTTAAACCTTATACAAATGATATTTGTAATAGTGGATATTTTTACAGTGAGCATTCTTTCATCTGTAATTTAAAAATAAGAGGACTTCTAATTTTTTCTGAAATCAAATTCTCAGCAGCCTTAGGAGTACAGCAGAAGGAAGAAAGGGAAGAGGTGTCTTTCCTGCAGGTCCGAGGTCCAACAAGTCCCTGCTGACCTGTGGAGCGGGGCAGACAGACCGTTATTGTTTGGTCCTGGGAGAGAAGAGAGCTGTGAGCCTGGTCTTTCTGGCCCAGAATGGAGGCTGATTCAGGGACACTGAGCCCTGGCTGCCTCCCCACGGCTGCCGGCAGCTGCGTCAGAGGAGGCACACCAGATGGGGCAGCTGGGAGGCCGGAGAGAGGCCGTCCTGGCGGCTCTGCTGGAGCTGTCGGGGCAGTGGAGTGCTGGGCTGGAAAGCTCCCGAGGGGCCCAGGCCCCAGCCTGCTGGTCCTCCTGCAGGGCAGGAAGGGGCTGTCCTCACTGTCGGGGAGGAGACTTGCCCTGGGTCACCTGGAGTGCTGTCACAACAGCGACAATAATCTCACTCGATGCAGCTTTTCCAACACTGTGCTGGAGGTGCACCCATTCTAACTCCACTTTTTAAAAAGCAGAGGGATTTAGTAACTCGAGACATGTGGCCTCTTGTAGGTCCCTCTTGGTAGCATACCAAAGCCCCTGGGAAGTTCTCCTAAAAAAGCATTTGGCACAAAATCTCTTTTAATTTAATTCCTATTATTTAATCCTCCTCCCTTTTCTTTTTTTTCCCGCCAAACATTAAACTTTTAATTTTGTTTTGGAGCATGAAAGTGAAGTCGCTCAGTCGTGTCCGACTCTTTGCAACCCCATGGACTGTAGCCTACCAGGCTCCTCTGTCCATGGGATTTTCCAGGCAATAGTACTGGAGGGGATTGCCGTTGCCTTCTCCAGTGGATCTTTCTGATCCGGGGATCGAACCCAGGGTCTCCCGCATGGTAGACAGACACTTTACCATCTGAGCCACCAGGGAAGTTTTGGAGTATAGCTGATGAATACTGTGGTGGTTGTTTGAGACGAGCAGTGAAGTGACTTAGCCATACATGCACAGGAATCCATCTCTCCCCCGAACTCTTGTTCTTTTTTTGAAAGTATTGATTTATTTCGCTGCCTCAGGTCTTCGTTGCTGCATGAGGGATCTTATTCCCTAACCAGGGACTGAGCCCAGACCCACTGCACTGGGAGACTGGCGTCTTAGCCACGGAACCACTTGGGAAGCCCCAGTCCCCTTCTTTTCTCGCGTGTTATACAATAAACATGTCATTGGTGTGCTAAGTGAATAATTACTATGCAGGGCTTTACTTTCTAATATGTTTTTTAACAGTTTATTTTTTTCCATTTGCAGTGCACCAGGGAGACAGCAGGACTAGATTTATAATAATTCCCGTATTACAGATGAGAAAACTGAGGCTTATGCGAGGCTCCAGGGACAGCAGCAGAGGTTCAGGCCATGTTCCGGCAGCCAGAGCCGTCTCTGATGAGCCTGGACCTGGCCCCTCGCGCCACCTCGAGAGCCAGAAGCCAGTCCATGCTCCGGGGCCTCAAGCCAGCCTGCTCCCCAAGGGAGTATCAGCCAGCCTCGTCTCTACCTGACGCCAGACTCAGATGTGCTATGGGTCCAAGAGCCGTTCAGCTGTGAAGAGGGGATGCCTCGTCATTGGTGGGGAAACAGGAAAGTCACAGCTTCAAGACAAGAAGTTCAGGAGGGGGTGGAGATGCCCGAGGAGGCCCCTGGTGATCTCTGACAAGCGAGGATGGATGGTTCTGAACTGATGGCCGCAGGCCAGGAAAACATCCTGACTCCTGGGCAGAGCCAGCTTCCTGACCTTAGTTATTTCAAGAATCGTAGAAATAAAGAGCACAAAACCATTGCTAAGCCACCAAAGCATCTCAGCATACTCAACCCCACTCTCACAGGTGGGGTGGTGTGAGGACCCCAGGTTTCTCAGAGGGTGAACCCTAGAACACAGCTGACTTTCACTTTCTTCTTTTCTAGCCAGGCCGAACTATGTTCCCCATTTACTGTTTGTACTTGCCGCGTGTTCATTCCATATTCGTTGGGAGAACGTGTTCATTCTGTATTTATTGGGAGAACATCCCCCCCCACCCTATCGCCTCTGCCTACCTCTCCCCGCCGCCCCGCCCCATCACCCCCACCATCCCACCTTGGATGCCAGGAGACTGCATGGGGTGAGGAGGATGCTGCCTCACAGATAGAGCTGGCCCAGGGTAAAGCCAAGGCCTCCGTCTGGAAGCTTGGATCTAGTCTCCATGCAGCTGGAGGCAGAGGTCGCTGGCCACCCTGGAGCAGGATGACTCCTAACGCACTGCTGGGCCAGGGCTGCCCAGGACTCTGCAGGGAGGGCGGGGGCAGGGCCCCAGCTCTGTGTCATTACCTCACGTCTACCCAGCCATGGGAAGGGGATCTAAGCCAATGCGAGCAGTAGCAGCAGCTGCTGAGGGACGTCCTAGAACCAGGCTTCTGGTGGCTCAGAGGGAAAAGCATCTGCCTGCAATGCGGGAGACCTGGGCTCAGTCCCTAGGCCGGGGAGTACCCCTGGAGAAGGAAATGGCAACCCACTCCAGTATTCTTGCCTGGGAAATCCCATGGTTGGAGGAGCCTGGTGGGCTACAGTCCATGGGGTTGCAAAAAGTCAGACATGACTGAGCAACTTCACTATCAACCTCAGGGGAGAAGACACGTGAGCACAGCAGCCCCGTGCTCTGTTCAACAAGGCCCTGTGGTCCCTGCAACCAGGAGGTTCCCCATCCTGCCGGCTGTCTGTGAACAGACTGTACAAACTCAGGATGGGCAATATTTAATCCTCTCCTTAAAATACTGCTAATGCTAACTCACTTCAGTCGTGTCTGACTCTGCAACCCCATAGACGGCAGCCCACCAGGCTCCCCCGTCCCTGGGATTCTCCAGGCAAGAACACTGGAGTGGGTTGCTATTTCCTTCTCCAATGCATGAAAGTGAAAAGTGAAAGTGAAGTCGCTCAGTCGTGTCCGACTCTTCGTGACGCCATAGACTGCAGCCTCCCAGGCTCCTCCGTCCATGGGATTTTCCAGGCAAGAGTACTGGAGTGGAGTGCCATTGCCTTCTCCGTCCTTAAAATATTAAACTGCTTTAAAAACAGTCACAGCAAAAGGACTATATCCACAAGGCCCAAATATATACCTACGGAAGCTGGGTTAAGAGAACAGGTGATTTTTCTTTTTTAAGGACTAGAGAGAGCAAAGAAAAAATGCTCCCTGTGGTTACCGTGGATTATGCGATAACTGGTTTCATTATATACAGAGTTTTGCAAACACACATGTGTCCTTAGGAAATAGATGGACAAGGCTAAATTGCAGAAGATGGAAATGGAAAAAAAAAAAAAAAAAGGAAGGCAAGAAAGAGATTCATTCATTCAGCTAGTTCCTGCTGTGTCCCATGCAAAAATCTAAGAGTTGGGGGTTTAGTGCGAACTGAATCTATAAAATTGTTCACCCTTGGGAAATCGCTTTCTAGTGAAGTTGTCAGGGCAGACAAGAAGCACAGTCCAGGCATGAACCAGACATTCGGACTAATACAGATTGGAGAGAGAGAACTAATCAGGGTGGGCCTCGCCGAGGAGGTGACAGCTTGGCAAAGAGACCTGAGGGGACATGGTGTTTGTTTCAGGAGCAGAAAGGAGGCCCCTGCGGCTGGAGTAGAGTAAGCAGGGGTGGGTGAGGGAGAAAGCCTGGGCGAAGGCACGGGGTCAGGTCATCAGAGTCTGGCTTTAAGATGGAAGCCAGTGGAGGGTTTGAAGACAGGAGAGAGAGGCAAGCTCTGACTCGCGTGGTAATGGGAGCACCCTGGCTTAAAACGGTAAGAAACAGACTCGGAAATGGATGTGGGTGTGCAGGGGCGCCTGAGGAGGGTCGGGAAGGTGGAGATGAGAGGACGTGAATCACCGCCAGGCTGGGCGTGTCTCTAAGCTGGAGCGGGGCTGCGCCAATGGACGCCCGGCCGCCGCCGCCTCCCCACCACGCGCCCTGGCCGCTCCGCCCAGCCCGCCCCTCGCCCCTCTGGACCTCTCTGTCTTTCTCCTGAAACACTGGCCCTGAGACAGGCCTGGGCCCCGGGACCCTTTGCTGCGGTGCTCACACCTGGACACACCTCTCCTCAAGCAACAAAACACAAAGGAACGACATGGGACTAAGCCAGCTGGGTGCCTGGCACTTGGGGTGAATTCTGGACCCCAAAGGGTAGCAGAGACCAAAAGGCACAGCTGCCACCTGTGAAGAGCAGGGTACCGCGTGTGCAGACACCACCAGCTAAAGCACAACAGCCCTGCTCAGGGGCCTCTTCCTCCCTGTCTTTATAAAGTCAATAGACCTGGCGTGCTGCCGTCCACGGGGTCACAAAGCCTCAGACACGACCGAGCCACTGCACAACAGAAAGGAGAAGAAATGGCAGCCCACTCCAGTCTTCTTGCCTAGAGAACCCCGTGGACAGAGGAGCCTGGTGGGCTGTTGACCATGCAGTCGCAGAGTCAGACATGACTGAAGCGACTTAGCGTGCATGCATGCATTGGAGAAGGACACGGCACCCCACTCCAGTGTTCTTGCCTGGAGAATCCCAGAGACGGGGGAGCCTGGTGGGCTGCCGTCTATGGGGTCGCGCAGAGTCGGACACGACTGAGCCACTGTGCAACAGAAAGCACTGGTGAAGGGCAGATGTCTCATGGGCTGGGTGGCTGTCGGACAAAGTGGAGACTGGGCGGGACCGGAATGTCTTTCCTCAGACTCTGCGGAAGTTCTGGGCAAGGCCTGGAGGGGCTTAGGACTGTGGATCCAGGGTCAGAGGCCTCTGCCACGCAGGCTCCTGGAATTTGGCAGGAGGTGGGCCAGAGCCAACAAGGAAGGTATGAGGTGACTTTTGACTGTCGTTCCCAGGGAGGGATTCTGGGGAGACTCTGAGGTCTTTCTGGCTTCAGAGGATAAAAACCCAGTCATCCAACACCTCCTGCGCTGGCTCACATGTGATTTCTCGACAGTCTCACCCGCGGGAGGAAACGGTCACTCTCTGTGTTACAGATGCAGGAACAAAAGCCAGGGAAGGCAGCTGAGGCGACCACGCCAGGGCCACAGAACCAGCGTGCAAATATCCTGGAGCCTGGTTTCTCCGCACACCTCCAGCCCCAGTGCAGACACCACAGGGAATGGGGAGCGGGCCCTCCCCGGCACGGGGTGGGCATGGACATGGCCCACTGGGGGCCAGCGGCAGGGCCTCATGGCCACAGGGGCCTCAGAGGAGAGAGAATGGGCCAAGGTGCTGGAGGAAGGCAGGGCCCGGGGGCCTGGGACACAGGAGGTCTCTTAGTGCGAAAGACGGGCCCGGGGGAAGATCCCACACGTGCACAGGGCACTCCCGCCGCGAGCCGCCAGCAGAGACGGTGGCCTTGACTTTCCCTCCTGTCTCCGCCGATCCCAGAACCCCAGCTCTCTCCTCCAGGCAGAGCCTCCCTCCCTTCATGTCCAAGTCCTCCCAGGTCTCCACATTTCAGTGTCCCTCCTCCATGAAGGCTCCCCGCACTAGGTGCAGCTGACCTCTGGACTCACCTCTCCCCACCCTGTACACCTGACCGGGGGTTCTCAGCACCCAAGTGGGAACCAGGAGCACTTTATTAATTGTAAAAAAAAAGGCAAGACAGATTCTGGTGAAGGCTGAGCTGGGGAATATGGGGCAGACCTGGAAGCCACAGAAGGTTGCTGCTTCCTCCTCAAGGAATTGAGATCATCAGGCCTTATTCTGGCTTCTGCTTACCTCCCCTCCAGAGAACGGGGTTGGAAGCCAGACCTGGGTGAGCCGCCCCTGTGATTCTCAGGAGGCCACAGAGCTGACCTTTGAGGCAGAGTAAGCCCATCCATGAGCTACATGGCCCTGTGAAGGTCCTGGGTTCTGACCCATGAGACTGATAATTCATTTATTTTGAGAGAGCATCGGCATATGGCCTTAGACAGGGCAGCCCAGGGTGTAAGTGTGGGGAGAGGGGTCTCCTCTTCCACACTATGGATTCAATACACTACTTCTAAATGCCTTAGACAAGGCCGTGCCACGTGGTAGGAGGTCGTTTAAACTATTCAAAAGAAAATGCTTGTGTATATGTATGTGTGCCAATGTAAATGGAGCTCTAGTCTGTGCTTGCGATCTTGCAGTATAGGTACATGTCTTACTTCTCTGAGTAGATGATTAATTCCTGGAGTACAAGGCTCTTGACTGGCTCATCTCTTTATCCTCCCAAGTGTCAAATATGATACTAGACCTTCGTAAGTATTACATGAATTAATGAATGGATTTCCATGGTTTATGTGAGACAGATAAACTACACTGCAATATACCCAAATCCCTAAGAGTAATTCAACCTGGGTCAAGATTCCCCTTGCAACGTCTCAGAGCAGACTTGCCTCTTGTCAAGAGACACATATGTTTGCAGCTGCAGAGGCCTCAGAGGCCTTGGCTGTAAATGAAATGACACATGTAAGGCACCTTTCACACAGTCTGGCCTATAAATGCGAGGTTCCAGGTTCCCTGTGTAAAGTACAGGGTTGGTGCGTGCCTTTTCCCCTACCTGCCCCAGGCTCTCTCCACCATGTCCGGACACCTCCCACATCAGGCATGCACCTGGCCTGGAACAAAACAACCAGTTCTGCCCCGCTCTGGCCTCTGTGCCTTAATGCCACGTCAACAACTCCTAAAAAATAGTCTTCAGAGGAGAAGATGTTCACGTATCCTCAATTACAGTCTGTGATTCTCTACAAAGTGTCTGGAAAGTACATTAGCATATATTCATTTGCTAGGGCTGCCATAACCAAGAGACCACAGATTAGGTAGCTTAAACAACAAATGTATTTCCTCACAGTTCTGGAGGCAAGAAGTCCAAAATCAAGGTGTCTGCAGGTTTGGTTTCCTCTGAGGCCTTTCTCCTTGGCTTGCAGATTGCTGCATTCTAGCTGTGTCCTAAGATGGCCTTTCCTCTGTGCCTGGGCATCCCTGAGGTCTGTGTTCAAATTTCCTCTTCTTATAAGGAGACCAGTCAGATTGCATTCAGTCAGTCATCAGATCAGTCGCTCAGTCATGTCCGACTCTTCACGACCCCATGGACCGCAGCACGCCAGGCCTCCCTGTCCATCACCAACTGTCGGAGCTTACTCAAACCCATGTCCATTGAGTCGGTGATGCCATCCAACCATCTCATCCTCTGTTGACCCCTTCTCCTCCTGCCCTCAATCTTTCCCAATGAGTCAGCTGTTTGCATCAGGTGGCCAAAGTATTGGAGTTTCAGATTCAACATCAGTCCTTCCAATGAATAATCATGACTGATTTCCTTTAGGATTGAGTAGTTTGATCTCCTTGAAGCCCAAGGGACTCTCAAGACTCATATCCAACACCACAGTTCAAAAGCATCAATTCTTCAGCGCTCAGCTTTCTTTATAGTCCAACTCTCACATCCATACATGACCACTGGAAAAACCATAGCTTTGACTAGATGGACCTCTGTTGACAAAGTAATGTCTCTACTTTTGAATATGCTGTCTAGGTTGATCATAACTTTTCTTCCAAGGATCAAGTGTTCTTTAATTTCATGGCTGCGGTCACCATCTGTAGTGATTTTGGAGCCCCCCAAAATAAAGTCTGTCACTATTTCCACCGTTTCCTCATCTATTTGGTATGAAGTGATGGGACCAGATGACATGATCTTAGTTTTCTGAATGTGGAGTTTTAAGGCAACTTTTTCATTCTCCTCTTTCACTTTCATCAAGAGGCTTTTTAGTTCCTCTTCACTTTCTGCCATAAGGGTGGTGTCATCTGCATATCTGAGGTTATTGATATTTCTCCCATAAATCTTGATTCCACCTTGTGCTTCATCCAGCCTAGCATTTCTCATGATGTACTCTGCATATAAGTTAAATAAGCAGGGTGACAATATACAGCCTCGACGTACTCCTTTTCTTATTTGGAACCAGTCTGTTGTTCCATGTCCAGTTCTAACTGTTGCTTCCTGATCTGCACACAGATTTCTCAGGAAGTAGGTCAGGTGGTCTGGTATTTCCATCTCTTGAAGAATTTTCCAGTTTGCTGTGATATACACAGTCAAAGGCTATGGCATAGTCAAAAAAGCAGAAGTAGATGTTTTTCTGGAACTTTCTTGCTTTTTTGATGATGCCATGCATGTTGGTAATTTCATCTCTGGTTCCTCTGCCTTTTCTAAATCCAGCTTGAGCATCTGGAAGTTCATGGTTCACGTACTGTTGAAGCCTGGCTTTTAGAATTTTGAGCATTACTTTACTAGTGTGTGAGTAAGTGCAATCGTGTGGTAGTTTGAGCATTCTTTGTCATTACCTTTCTTTGGGATTGGAATTAAAACTGACCTCTTCCGGTTCTGTGGCCACTGCTGAGTTTTCCAAATTCGCTGGCATATTGAGTGCAGCACTTTCACAGCATCATTTTTTAGGATTTGAAATAGCTCAACTGGAATTCCATCACCTCCTCTAGTTTTGTTTGTAGTGATGCTTCCTAAGGCCCACTTGACTTCACATTCCAGGATGTCTGGCTTTAGATGAGTGATCATACCATTGTGATTATCTGGGTCATGAAGCTCTTTTTTGTTTCCCCCTCAGTCAGTCTCTCAGTCTTGTTTTTGCTGACTGTATAGAGCTTCTCCATCTTTGGCTGCAAAGAATATAATTAATTCGATTTTGGTATTGACCATCCGGTGAAGCTTATGGAAGCTTCCATAAGCCTCTTATCCTTCTCCATCAGAGGGCTGCTGCTGCTGCTGCTAAGTCGCGTCAGTCATGTCCGACTCTGTGCAACCCCATAGACAGCAGCCCACCAGGCTCCTCCGTCCATGGGATTTTCCAGGCAAGAACACTGGAGTGGGGTGCCATTGCCTTCTCTGAAAATGGACTGGAATGGGTGAATTTAACTCAGAGGACCATTATATCTACTACTGTGGGCAAGAATCCCTTAGAAGAAATGGATTAGCCCTCTTAGTGAACGAGAATCCAAAATGCAGTACTTGGGTGCAATCTCAAAAATGACAGAATGATCTTTGTTCGTTTCCAAGGCAAACCATTCAGTTTCACAGTAATCCGTGTCTATGGCCCAACTAGTAATGCCAAAGAAGCTGAAGTTGAACAATTCTATGAAGACCTACAAGACCTTCTAGAACTAACACCCAAAAAAGATGTCCTTTCATTATGGGGGACTGGAATGCAAAAGTAGGAAGTCAAGAGATACCTGGAGTAACAGGCAAATTTGACCTTGCAGTACAGAATGAAGCAGGACAAAGGCTAATAGACGTTTGCCAAGAAAATGCACTGGTCATAGCAAACACCCTCTTCCAACAACACAAGAGAAGACTCTACACGTGGACATCACCAGATGGTCAACACCGAAATCAGACTGATTATATTCTTTGCAGCCAAAGATGGAGAAGCTCTATACACTGAGCAAAAACAAGACTGGGAGCAAGCTGTGGCTCAGATTATGAACTTCTAATTGCCAAATTCTGACTTAAATTGAAGAAAGTAGGGAAAACCACTAGACCATTCAGGTATGACCTAAATCAAATCCTTTACAATTATACAGTGGAAGTGACAAATAGATTCAAAGGATTAGATCTGATAGACAGAGTGCCTGAAGAACTATGGACGGAAGTTTGTGACATTGTACAGGAGGCAGGGATCAAGACCATCCCCAAGAGAAAGAAATGCAAAAAAGCAAAATAGCTGTCTGAGGAGGCCTTACAAATGTTGTGAAAAGAAGAGAAGCTAAAGGCAAAGGAGAAAAGGAAAGATATATCCATCTGAATGCAGAGTTCCAAAGACGAGCAAGGAGAGATAGAAAGCCTTCCTCAGTGATCAATGCAAAGAAAGAGAGGAAAACAATAGAATGGGAAAGACTAGAGATCTCTTCAAGAAAATTAGAGATACCAAGAGAACATTTCATGCGAAGATGGGCACAATAAAGGACAGAAATGGTATGGACCTAACAGAAGCAGAAGATATTAAGAAGAGGTAGCAAGAATACAGAGAAGAACTATACAAAAAAAAAAAAAAAAAAATTTGTATGAGAGCCCCTCTTTAAAGGCCCTAACTTCAAATACTGTCACAATTTGAAGTACCGGGGTTAGAGCTTCAGAATACAAATTTGGGAGTGGTTACAATTCAGAACTGGATTCACTCCTGTTTCCTGGCTGTGTGATCTTAGGCAAGTTGCTAAGCCTGTCTGAGCTTCTACATCCTCATTTGCAAACTGGGCTCTTGGGTTTTATGATAATGAAAGGAATTCCCATGTGGTGAAGGCCTGGCACACAGTGGGTGCTCAAGGAATGCTGGTTTCCCTCTCAGCCTATATGTGGGAATGTCTAGACTCTTATATATACAAAACACGTTACTTACGGACCTGGTGGGGTGGGAGGAAAGGACTGCTAATGGCTTCTTTTAGCCCTGCCCTAACCCAGGAAGAAAGAAGGCTGCTACAGAGCAGAGGCATGAAAGATGTTTCTCTGACCACCGTGTGGTGCAGGACACAGAAAATAGATCAGGTGTCAAGCATATAAAAGATTGAGCTGGACTTTCTAAAGCCTGAAATGAGAGTTGGTTTATAGCTGAAACTGACAGCAAAAGCTCTAATTCCTGTTTGAACTATTGCCTGAGATCTGTGAAAAAGCAATGTGTTAGAGCTTGTTTAAGAACCTAAAACTTGCGATAAACTGGTTATTAGTACTTACTATTTCTTGTATCTCTGTTGTCTTATATTCCTTCAGTTCAGATCAGTCGCTCAGTCGTGTTCGACTCTTTGCAACCCCATGAATCGCAGCACGCCAGGCCTCCCTGTCCATCACCAACTCCCAGAGTTCACCCAGACTCACGTCCATTGAGTCAGTGATGACATCCAGCCATCTCATCCTCTGTCGTCCCTTCTCCTCCTGCCCCCAATCCCTCCCAGCATCAGAGTCTTTTCCAATGAGTCAACTCTTCGCATGAGGTGGCCAAAGTACTGGACTTTAAGCTTTAGCATCATTCCTTCCAAAGAAATCCCAGGGCTGATCTCCTTCAGAAGGGACTGGTTGGATCTCCTTGCAGTCCAAGGGACTCTCAAGAGTCTTCTCCAACACCACAGTTCAAAAGCATCAATTCTTTAGCGCTCAGCTTTCTTCACAGTCCAACTCTCACATCCATACATGACCACTGGAAAAACCATAGCTTTGACTAGACTCTGCTTTTCAATATGCTGTCTAGGTTGGTCATAACTTTTCTTCCAAGGAATAAGCATTTTTTAATTTCATGGCTGCAAATACCCCCCAAAGCACCCCAAATTCAGATTTTTAAATTTTTCTTGCTATATAAGGGTCAATTCAAAGCATTCTCTTAGTTGAGTTTTCCCCTTTGAATAAAATCTTATATCTCACTTGATTTTTCCAATTTTCCACAGACAATTCCAAACATTTTACAAAGAACATTTTTTTGAAAAGCATGTTTTAAAAAAAGATCATATATGACAAGCCCACAGCTAACATCATACTAAATGGTGAAAAGCTAAAAATTTCACTCTGCTATCAGGAAAAAGACAAGAGTTCCCCCTCTTATCATTTATATTCAATATAGTACTAGAAGTCCTAGCCAGAGCAATTAGGCAAGAAGAAGAAAAGACATCTAAACTGGAAAAGAAGAAATAAAATTGTCTCTGCAGATGATATGATATTGCAAAGAGAACACCTTAAAGATTCCACAAACAAGCTATTAGAGTTAATAAACACATTCAGTAAAGTTGCAAGATGTAATATCAACACAGAAAAATCAGTTGCCTTTTTATATGCTAACAATGAACTATGTAAAAAAGAAATTAAGAAAATAATTCAATTTTCAATAACATGAAATAAAATAAAATGCTTAGGAATAAATTTAACCAAGGAAATTAGAGATTTGTACACTAAAAATATAAAACATTGATGAAAGAAACTGAAGAAGACATAAAAATGGAAACAGATTCTGTGTTCATTGATTGGAAGAATTAATATTATTAAAATTGCCATACTACCCAAGACCATCTAAAGATTCACTGCAATCCCTATCAAGATTCCAATGGCAGTTTTAAGAGGAGGAAAAACAATCCTAAAATTTATATGAAACCACAAAAGACACCAATAACCAAAGCTATCTTGAGCAAAAAGAACAAAGCTGGAGGTATTTCATTTCTTGATTTCAAAATATATCACAAAGTTATATTAATCAAAATAGTAAGATACTGGTGTAAAAACAGACATATACACCAATAGAATAGAGAATGCAGAAATGAATCCACATTTTTACAGTCAATTGATCTTCCACAAAAGTGCCAGTAACAACAATGGGAAAAGGACGGTCTCATCAATAAATGTTTTTGGGAAAACTGGATAACCACATGCAGAAAAATAAAATTGGATCCTTACTGCACACTATATACACAACTCAATTCATGTATTAAAGTCTAAAACATAGGATCTGAAACCAGAAAAATACTGGAAGAAAACGTAAGGGGAAAGCTTCTTGACATTGGTATGTGCAACGCTTTTTTAAAGATATGGCCGGAAAAAGCACAGGCAACAGAAACAAAGATAGCCGAACGATATTTAATTAAACTAAGCAGCTTCGGTATAGCAAAGGAAACAAGAAACAGTGAAGAAACAACCTACAGAATGTGGAAAATATCTGCCAACCATACATCTCAGAGGGGATTAATATCCAAAAGATAGAAGGAATTCAAACAATTCAAGCAAGATTACAAATGACCTAATTTTTAAAAGGGCAAGAGGGACTTCCCTAATGGTCCAGTTGTTAAGAATCTGCTTTCCAATGCAGGGGACATAGGTTCAATCTCTGGTTGGGGAACTAAGATCCCACATGTCGTGGGACAGAAGCCCACACACTGCAACTTGGGGGAGAGCCTGCGTGCCACAACCCGTGCAACTCTGGAGCCCGCCTGGCACAACTAGAGAAGTCCTTGGACCATGACAAGAAAGCCTTGCTCTGCAACAAGGGAAAACCCACACGCCACAACAAAGAGCCAGGGCAGCCAAAATTTTTAAAAGCTTTAAAAATAAAACTAAAAAGAGTAAGAACCTGAAAAGACATTCTTCCAAAGACACCCAAATGCTCAACAAGTATGAGGGAAAAGACATTCAACATCATAATCATCAGAGAAATGAAATCAAGCTGCAACAAGATACCACCCCACACCTATCAGAATGGCTGTTATCAAAATAATAAGAGAAGCATTGGCCAGAAAAGAGAAACGCTGTGCACGGTTGGTGGGAATATAAATTGGTACAGCCTTTATGGAAAAGAAAAAACATTCAAATCACATCAATACAAGAACCTGGAGGACATTACAGTATATGAAATAAAATAAGCCAGGCACAGAAAGACAAACACTACAGGACCTCACTTACATATGGGATCTAGAAAAGTCATGTGCACAGCAAGAAGGAGTAGAATGGTGGTCGCCAGGGGCTGCAGGGGTGAGGGAAATGGGGAGATGTTGGTCAAAGGGAAGGACTGAGCTATTCGTTGGAAGGACTGATGCTGAAGCTGAAGCTCCAATACTTTGGCCACCAGATGCGAAGAGTTGACTCACTGGAAAAGAGCCTGATGCTGGGAAAGATTGAGGGCAGGAGGAGAAGGGGAGGACAGAGGATGAGGTGGTTGGATGGCATCACCGACTCAATGGACGTGGGTTTGGGTAAACTCCAGGAGCTGGTGATGGACAGGGAGGCCTGGTGTGCTGCGGTTCATGGGGTCGCAAAGAGTCGGACACGACTGAGTGACTGAACTGAGGTGGTCAAAGGGAACAAAGCTACTGCTACACAGGATGACTAAGTTCTGAAGACCGAATGTACAGCGTTATGATTAATATGAATAATACCATATTTACACCATTTAAAATTTTCTAGGAGAGTAGATGGAGGAGGAAACGGCAACCCACTGCAGTGTTCTTGCCTGGAGAATCCCAGGGACAGAGGAGCCTGGTGGGCTGCCGTCTATGGGCTTGCACAGAGCCAGACACAACTGAAGCGACTTAGCAGCAGCAGCAGCAGCAGGACACTAGATATTAAGTTTTCTTACTCCTCTCGTATGGTAACTACATGAAGAGGTGGATATGTTAGGTAATTTGTAGTTATCACTTCACAGTGTATACATATATCAAAACATCATATTGTAGATCTTAAATATGCATCATTTTTATTTGTCAAGTATGCCTCAATAAGGCGAAGGAGGAAAGCATGTTAAAGGCGCCACAACACAACTGCAGCCTATGCCTTTGTAACACGGGTTTCCCCAGCCTCGGGGTGTGATGTGCTCATAGTGAGTTCAGCCCTTCTGTGGGGAGTTCAGGCGCTCAGCGGCCCCCCAGACTCCGCCTGCAGGAAGTGCTCCTATTCAGGTCTACATTCAAGCAGCCCTAACCATCCACGGGGACTGTCCTCACACGGGGCCCTTCTGCTCGCCACGGCTCTTCCAGCTCCAGGCACGGGCTTTTCCGGTGCTGTAGTGCCAGGCAGAGCCCCCCAGTCGTGTTCACTCATCGGTCTACTCCCACTGCTCCTCCGTCTGCCCCCGTGGGGTGGGCTGTGGGCTAAAGAGAGGGAAACACACCAAAAGCCCCGTGATTTAAGATCCTTATCTTCTGAGGGCCCGACGGCGTGTGTGGGTGATGGGAGGGGAAGAGGGCGGGAGCCAGGGTCCTCACACTGGGGAGGCGGGTTGCGGGGGTCTGGTCTCGGCAGTCATCTGAAGGTTTGGCTGGGCGAGGAGGCTCTCTGGAGACCTCGCTTGCTGGCCGCACAGACTCCTTCTCAGGGATTTGTGTCTTCATGACGTATCAGCAGGCTTCCCCGAGAACAGCGATCCAAGAAGGAAAAGGCCATATGCAAAAAGGAAAAGGCCACAAGCCTTCTGTGACCCAGTCCCAGAAGAGCCACGCTGTCACTGGGGCCAAGTCAGTGAGTCCAGGCCACACTCCGAGGAAGGAGGGCTACGCTCCCTCCTTGAAGGCAGGAGCACCTGAGAGTGTGTGCGGTCCTTCCCCCAGTTTCTGTCTGCTCTTCCTGACTCCAGCCTGTGCTTTCTAACCTGCTCTTTCCTCCTCCAAAGGTGTCTTGGTTCCTCATGCATCCTCACCAGCTCTCCATCCTGAATCTGCAGGGTGCACACAGCCAGTCCTTCTCTTGAGCTCAGCATTCTTTCTCCAAGTGTGTGACACCGTAGCCCAGAAGCCATTCACACCCAACACTGTCTTCCGTCTCCTGACATCCTGTGCTTTGGAAATGAGACACACCCCAACAGGACAGAAATGGGCCAAGTTTTCTCCCTTAGATGCCCAGAACGTGCGGCTCCAGTGGTTAAGACACTGCCTTCCAAGGCAGTGGGTGTGGGTTCGATTCCTGGTCTGGGAGCTAGATCCCTCATGCCTCAGGACCAAAAAACAGAAAACAGAAACAATATTGTAACAACTTCAATAAAGACTCTTAAAAAAAAAAAAGAAGGCTACTTAAGTAGCTTAAAAAAAACACCAGTTCTTGAATTAGGAGCTATACAAACTCAGTGCAAATGATAAGTGGTAGCATCCAATATTCAAATGACCTTCTAAAGTGATTTTCCATTTTTATTCCTGCCTTATTTCAGTCAGTCTGGGAGATTCCTGGAAAGAGCATGTGCTAAAAGCATTTCCATTTCCATTAGTAGCTGCTCCATAAATAGCCAGTCTGTTTTATTTTTCTATGGATCATTCTCAACTCCATTTACCCAAGCTGAGTCACACTGTCAAAGAAAGCTGAAACGGTTTATACTCAAATAGCTAAAACTTGTTTGTCCTGGTATGCAATTATATACACCTTTAGAGAAAAAGGAAAGAAAGCAATACCAATATATACTATTTTTCTGTCCGTGACCTCTCTCTCTCCAGTCTATTTTTGTTTAAAATGGAGTCTGGCATTTAAAAATTTATAAGTGTAAAGTGTTTTTTACATGATGATTTACAGGCAGCGTCACTGTATATCTAAAGACCTGAAAAGTAAAAGTCATAGTTGCTCAATCCTTCCGACTCTCTGTGACCCTGTGGACTGTAGCCCGCCAGGCCCCTCTGCCATGGGATTCTCCAGGCAAGAATACTGGAGTGGGTTGCCATTCCCTTCTCCAGGGGATCTTCCTGACTCAGGGATCAAACCTGGGTCTCCCACATTGCAGGCAGATTCTTTACCATCTGAGCCACCGGGAAAGTCTATTTAGAGATCTACTGGGAAGCAATTTTCCAAGTTAAGAGTCCAAAGCCAAGGTCTCCCATGTCTGAGGTCTTACGGACACCCTCTCACGCTCTGGTGTGTGCCTTCAGATAGGAGCTTGAGGAGCAGCCTCAGGTGCTGACACTCAGACACACTGCCAGGAGCGGCTATTGCTGAGAGGCTGGCTTTAGGCTCACGCGGCTGTCGCTCAGGGCCCGGAACCTTACATCCTTAGGCCCCTCCCTCCTGCTCCCCTGCAGCCCCTTCGCTCTCAGTCTCACGAGTCAAATATCAGCCCAAAGTCTGGCAGCCCCGTTAGCTGGCCCAGGGCACTGGGCGTGGTGTGTGTCTTTTCTCAGAAGAGGAATCCAGAGGCTCACGTCTTCCACACACAGGGTCAGCAAAGTGAGCAGTGGGGATTTGATAAATGTCGAATTAAATAGGAACAATGTGATCTATTTCTTTTTCACTTAATCATGGTTGTTCTCCATACTTTGCCATTGCTATTCTTTAGGAATCCTGAGGTTTTCCCCCACCCCCAACCCAAAAGCCCAGTATTTTGCAGGATAATTTTTAAAAAAGTTTAAAAGTCCTCATTTAAAACCACAGGCCCATTTGTTCTCTTTCAACTCTTTTTTTTTCTTTTAAAATGGTCCCTTCAAGATAAAACCATTCAGTATGTGACCTTGGAAAAGTCCCTTGATTCCCCTGAGCCTGCTTCCTCATCTGTAATATGGGAATTACAGATAATCTGTAATATGGGAATAATGATAAACACACCTTTCAAAAGATTGCTGTGAAGATGAAATAAATTATATGTATGAAAGTTCTTGAGTTATGTAAACTTGATTATCATTACCTCAAATTCAGATCAAAACAACACTGATAATCAACATTAACAGCTGCCTGGTACTTCCCTGGTGGTCCAGTGGTGAGGACTCTATGCTTCCACTGCAGGGGCCCAGTTCCTTGTTGGGGACCTACCGTCCTGTAAGCTTCAAGATCCAGCCAAAAAAAAAAAAAAAAAACACCACACATTAATAGCTATCTAAAACAGAACATCCATATGAATGTGAAAGTTGGACTATAAGGAAAGCTGAGCACCAAGGAATTGATGCTTTTGAACTGTGGTGTTGGAGAAGACTCTTGAGAGTCCCTTGGACTGCAAGGAGATCCAACTAGTCCATCCTAAAGGAAATCAGTCCTGAATATTCACTGGAAGGACTGATGCTGAAGCTGAAACTCCAATACTTTGGCCACCTGATGTGAAGAGCTGACTCATTGAAAAAGACCCTGATGCTGGGAAAGATGGAAGGCAGGAGGAGAAGGGGATGACAGAGGATGAGATGGTTGGATGGCATCACTGACTTGATGGACATGAGTTTGAGTAAACTCCAGGAGTTGGTGATGGACAGGAAGGCCTGGCGTGCTACAGTCCATGGGGTCACAAAGAGTCGGACACAACTGAGCGACTGAACTTGAACTTAAAAACAGAATACCCATCACTACTGGAGATTTCCTAGAAAAGTTGTACTAAATATTTAGATTTTAACTGTCTTCTCTTCCACATCTTGTTTTTGTTTTCCCAAAGCCCCCCATTCCTTCCATCAGTGGCATGCACTACCTCAGAGGATGGAAATGTTTACCAGGTTTGGGGAGCCCCCAGCACAAGAGGCCTGAACCCCACCACCCCAGAGTGTGGACCCCAGGGAGAAGCCACATCCAGCATGGCACCTGAGAGAGGCCTGGGCATCTCAGCACAGTGTGGGCAATGTAGCCAGATACTCCCCGTGTCCCACAGAGAGCCAGAGAAATGACGTGATAACTGTCCCACTCCCAAGTCTTCAGAAAGACTAGCAGCTTTCAGTCTCTGTGGGAGTCAGCCCCCCAGGTGAGGAGCCCAGGTCCCCTGCTGGAGAGAGCAGCCTGCGGAGGGGCCCCTGAGGGTCAGACACCCCTGCTGGAGAGAGACCACGTCCAGGATGCCTCGGGACCAGGGTTCTCTCCAGCCAGCTTACGAGTGTCAGGGACGTTGCAGAGAAGGACCACACCCCAGAGGAACCGTGAGGGGGAATCACCAAACAAGAGTAGAGGAGAATTAGCAAAAGGTTCGGGGGAAGTATTGGGCTGGCAGAATACAAATGAAGCTGAGTTTTCTGTGTGCTTCTAATCGGAAAACAAGTTTATTCAATTGAGTCATCAAAGCAACTCAGTGTACAGTGACGCTGTTGTTGTTTAGACGATAAGTTGTATCCAACTCTTTGCGACCCCAGGCTGCTCTGCCCAAGGGATTTCCCAGGCAAGAATACTGGATCGCGATGTCATTTCCTTCTCCAGAGGATCTTCCCGATCGCCAGGCAGATTCTGTACTGCTGAGCCGCCAGGGAAGCCAAAGTGACGTTGTTTGTGTGCTCAGTCACTTCAGTCGTGTTCGACTCTTTGCAACCCTATGGAGTACAGCCCGCCAGGCTCCTCTGTCCATGGGATTCTCTGGGCAAGAATATGGAAGTGGGTTGCCATGGCCTCCTCCAGGGGACCTTCCTGATCCAGTTATTGAACACATGCCTCTATGTCTCCTGCATTGGCAGGAGGCTCTTTACCATTAGTGCCACCTGGGAAGCCCTAAAGTGACGTTAAGGCCCAGCAGTTTTCACGCCCAGTTCTTGTCTATCGTTCTTTAAACTAGATGTCATATTTCTCAGGCCATAAATTCACATACTGTAGGATTCACCACATTAGAGTATACAATTCAGTGATTAGAGTATTTGGGGTTTAGCCAGGTAACAATGCTGTGGTACTTTCAGGGGAACAGCAAGGGATTCAGACACACACACACATGCATCCGTCCTCCCCCAAATGCCCCGCCCATCCCAGTGGTTAGAGCACCGAATCAAAGGTTGGGCAGACTCAGAGCAAAGCGGGCTCCATATAGATTCCACAGCCGTTCATGACTGAAATGGACCCCGAGGCTGTGTTTCCTCAGACACTACAGGGTTATGGCAGACGGAAAATGTCATGTGCAGAAACTTGGTACCTGAGGAGTTGGATCTGAGATTTGCCCAGCAGCAAACCAAGGCTGTTTCTCTGCGTCCAAGTGACTTAGCTCCTCTGGGCAAGAATGACACATGTCATTCTTACTGATGAAACTTTCTGATAGTCTATGATTTTAGAAAACAAAGCTACTTAGGAGTAATTAAAAAAAAAAAAAAAAGACTGTTTTTAGGCATTTTCACTTGAGTGAGTCCCTGGATGGACTATTTCCTTCTGTCCATTTTGCATATCGTTTGATCCATGTCTCGTACTCCAGCCCGAAGAAAGGCCGAGCATCTGTTGACATTCTTCAGTTCAGTCCAGTTCAGTTGCTCAGTCGTGTCCGACTCTCTGCGACACCATAAACTGCAGCACGCCAGGCCTCCCTGTCCATCACCAACTCCCATAGTCCACCCAAATCCATGTCCATTGGGTCGATGATGCCATCCAACCATCTCATCCTCTGTCATCCCCTTCTCCTCCTGCCCTCAATCTTTCCCAGAATCAGGGTCTTTTCCAATGACTCAGTTCTTTGAATCAGGTGGCCAAAGTATTGGAGTTTCAGCTTCAGCATCAGTCCTACCAATGAACACCCAGGACTGATCTTTATGATGGACTGGTTGCATCTCCATGCAGTCCAAGGGACTCTCAAGAGTCTTCTCCAACACCACAGTTCAAAAGCATCAATTCATCAGCGCTCAGATTTCTTTATAGTCCAACTCTCACATCCATACATGACTACTGGAAAAACCATAGCCTTGACTAGATGGACCTTTTTTGACAAAGTAATATCTCTGCTTTTTTAATAGGGTGTCTAGGTTGGTCTGGAGAAGGCAATGGCATCCCACTCCAGTACTCTTGCCTGGAAAATCCTTGGATGGAGGAGCCTGGTAGGCTGCAGTCCATGGGGTCGCTAAGAGTCGGACACGACTGAGCGACTTCACTTTCACTTTTCACTTTCGTGCTTTGGAGAAGGAGACGGCAACCCACTCCAGTGTTCTTGCCTGGAGAATCCCAGGGACGGGGGAACCTGGTAGGCTGCCATCCACGGGGTCGCACAGAGTCGGACACCACTAAAGCGTCTTAGCAGCAGCAGCAGGTTGGTCATAACTTTCCTTCCAAGGAGTAAGCGTCTTTTAATTTCATGACTGCAATCACCATCTGCAGTGATTTTGGAGCCCCCCAAAATAAAGTCTGACACTGTTTCCACTGTTCCCCATCTATTTCCCATGAAGTGATGGGACCAGATGCCATGATCTTAGTTTCCTGAATGTTGAACTTTAAGCCAACTTTTTCACTCTCCTCTTTCACTTTCATCAAGAGGCTTTTTAGTTCCTCTTCACTTTCTGCCATAAGAGTGATGTTATCTGCATATCTGAGGTTATTGCTATTTCTCCTATAAATCTTGATTCCAATTTGTGCTTCTTCCAGCCCAGTGTTTCTCATGATGTACTCTATATATAAGTTAAATAAGCAGGGTGACAATATACAGCCTTGATGTACTCCTTTTCCTATTTGGAACCAGTCTGTTGTTCCATGTCCAGTTCTAACTGTTGCTTCCTGACCTGCATATAGGTTTCTCAAGAGGCAGCTCAGGTGGTCTGGTATTTCTACCTCTTGAAGAATTTTCCACAGTTTATTGTGATCCACACAGTCAAAGGCTTTGGCATAGTCAATAAAGCAGAAATAGATGTTTTTCTGCAACTCTCTTGCTTTTTCCATGATCCAGCAGATGTTGGCAATTTGATCTCTGGTTCCTCTGCTTTTTCTAAATCCAGCTTGAACATCTGGAGTTTCATGGTTCATGTATTGCTGAAGCCTGGCTTGGAGAATTTTGAGCATTTACTTTACTACCATGTAAGATGAGTGTAATTGTGTACTAGTTTGAGCATTCTTTGGCATTGGAATGAAAACTGCCTTTTTCGAGTCCTGTGGCCACTGCTGAGTTTTCCAAATTTGCTGACACGTTGAGTGCAGAACTTTCACAGCATCATCTTTTAGGATCTGAAATAGCTCAACGGGAATTCCATCACCTCCACTAGCTTTGTTCGTAGTGATCCTTCCTAAGGCCCACTTGACTTCACATTCCAGGATGTCTGGCTCTAGGTGAGTGATCACACCATCAAGATTATCTGGGTCATGAAGATCTTTTTTGTAAAGGTCAGGAGTGGTGGCCATGAGGAGATGCCCCACATTCAAGGTAAGAGAAACCCAAGTAAGATGGTAGACACTGAGAGAGGGCATCAGAGGGCAGACAGACTGAAACCACAATCACAGATAACTAGCTAATCTGATCACATGGACCACAGCCTTATCTAACTCAATGAAACTAAGCCATAACATGTGGGGCCACCCAAGACGGAATGGTTGTGGTGAAGAGGTCTGACAGAATGTGGTCCACTGGAGAAGGGAATGGCAAACCACTTCAGTATTCTTGCCTTGAGAACCCCATGAACAGGATGAAAAGGCAAAATGATAGGACTCTGAAAGATGAACTCCCCAGGTCAGTAGATGCCCAATATGCTACTGGAGATTAGTGGAGAAATAACTCCAGAAAGAATGAAGGGATGGAGCCAAAGCAAAAACAATACCCAGCTGTGGATGTGACTGGTGATAGAAGCAAGGTCCAATGCTGTAAAGAGCAATATTGCATAGGAACCTGGAATGTCAGGTCCATGAATCAAGGCAAATTGGAAGTAGTCAAACAGGAGATGGCAAGAGTGAACGTCTACATTTTAGGAATCAGCAAACTAAAATAGACTGGAATGGGTGAATTTAACTCAGATGACCATTATATCTGCTACTGTGTGCAGGAATCCCCTAGAAGAAATGGAGTAGCCATCATGGTCAACAAAAGAGTCCGAAATGCAGTACTTGGGTGCAATCTCAAAAACGACAGAATGATCTCTGTTCGTTTCCAAGGCAAACCATTCAACATTACAGTAATCCATGTCTATGCCCCGACCAGTAATGCCAAAGAAGCTGAAGTTGAATAGTTCTATGAAGAACTACAAGACCTTCTAGAACTAACACCCCAAAAAGACGTCCTTTTCATTACAGGGGACTGGAATGTAAAAGTAGGAAGTCAAGAAACACCTGGAGCAATGGGCAAATTTGGCCTTGGAGTACAGTCCATAGGGTCACAAGAGTCTGACATGACTTAGCAACTAAACCACCACCATGATGTAAATAAAGATTTATGCAGGAAAAAGATATTAATTATGAGTCTAAACACTGAGTGACCAAGATGCCAAAGAGGATGATTGAGAGCAGGGAATTTTAGAAGAATATAAAATTACAAAGTTGCTGGAATATTCACTCACACAATTCTTATTTTATGAATTAAATTAGAAGTAAGCAGTACCCTCTTCAGTATCACTGTCCCTGGAATTAGAGATGGAAAAAAGCTTTGAAATTGTCTTTTACTTGTTCTCAAACTGATCTGCAGACTGGCATCACCAGGGGAGCTTTAAAAGACACTGATTGATGCCTGGGTCCCATCCTAGAAATTCTAATGCAATTGGGCTGGGCTGTGAACTGAGGACCAGGATTTTCAAAAGCTCCCCAGCTAAAGTGAAAAAAACAACAACAAAAAAATCTCTTTTAAAATTGTATCAACAAGACAAACAGGAATAAACCTGACCAAGAAGGTGAAAGACTTATGTGGTAGGAACTTTAAAACACTGATAAAGGAAATTGAGGATTATTCAAAGAAATGGAAAGATATCCCATGCTCTCGGATTGGAAGAATTAATACTGTTAAAATGGCCATACTACCCAAAGCAATCTACAGATTCCCATGATATCTTACACAGAACTAGAACACATAATCCTAAAATTTATATGGAACTATAACCCAGAATTGCCAAAGCAATCCTGAGGAAGAAGGACAAAGCTGGAGATAGAACGCTCCCAGACTTCAGTGAATACTACAAAGCTACAGTAATCAAAACAGTGTGGTCTTAGCACAAAAACAGACACATAGGTCAATGGTATAGAGTCAAGAGCCCAGAAATAAGCCACACACCTGCAGTCAGTTAATCCTTGACAAAGGAGGCAAAAACATACAATGCAGAAAAGACAGTGTCTTCAGAAAAGACAGTGATTAGGAGAGCTGGACAGTGTCATGTAAACCACTGAAGTTAGAATACACCCTCACACCACATATAAAAATGAACTCAAAATGGCTTAAAGACTTAAATGTAAGACATGACACCATAAAATTCCTAGATGAGAACATAGGAAAAACATTCTCTGATGTAAACCATACCAATGTCTTCCTAGGTCAGGCCCTCAAGGCAATGGAAATAAAAGCAAACAAACAAAAACCAAAACAAGTGGAATATAATCAAACTTTATAAGATTTTGCACATCAAAGAAAACACAAACAAAATGAAAAGACAACCTACAGATTGGGAGGGACTATTTACAAATGATGCAGTTGACAAGGGCTGAATTTCCATAATATACAAACAGTTCATACAGCTAATATCAGAAAAGCAAGCAACCCAATCAAAAAATAAGCAGAAGACCTGAATAGACATTTCTTCAAAGAAGATATACAGATGGCCAACAGGCACATGAGAAGATGCTCAACACTGCTAATAACCGTAGAAATACAACACAAAACAAAGATGTATCACCTCACACTGGTCAGAATGGCCATTAGTAAAAAGCCTGCAAAAAAAATAAATGCTGAAGAGGATGTGGAAGAAAGGGAACCCTCCTACAATATTGGTGGGAATGTAAATTGGGGCAGCCACCATGGAGAACAGTATAGAGGTTTCTCAAAAAACTAAACACAGAGCTACCCTGTGATCCAGCAATCCCAGTCCTGGGTATATATCTGGAGAAAACTCTAATTCCAAAAGATACATACACCCCATGTTCAGTGCTGTGGTTGTTCAGTCACAAAGTCATGTCTGACTCTCTGCAACCCCATGAACTGCAGCTTTCCAGGATTCCCTGTCCTTCACTATCTCCCTGAGTTTGTTCAAACTCATGTCCATTGAGACAGTGATGTCACCCAACCATCTCATCTTCTGTCTCCCCCTTCTTGTCTTGCCCTCAGTCTTTCCCAGCATCAGGGTCTTTTCTAATGAGTCAGTTCTTCGCATCAGGTGGTCAAAGTATTGGAGCTTCAGCTTCAGCATCAGTCCTTCCAATGAATATTCATGGTTGATTTCCTTTAGGATTGACTGGTTTGATCTCCCTGCTGTCCAAGGAACTCTCAAAACTTCTCCAACATGACAGTTGAAAAGAATCAGTTCTTCAGTGATCAGCCTTCCTCATGGTCCAACTCTCACATCCATACAGGATGACTGGAAAGACCATAGCTCTGACTACACGGACCTTTGTCAGGAAAGTGATGTTTCTGATTTTAATATGCTGTCTAGGTTTGTCATAGCTTTTCTTCCAAGGAGCAAGCATCTTTTAATTTCATGGCTGCAGTCACTGTCGACAGTGATTTTGGAACCCAAGAAAATAAAGTCTGTCACTGTTTCCCCATCTATTTGCCATGAACTGATGGGAATGGATGCCATGATCTTAGTTTTTTGAATGCTGAGTTTTAAGCCAGCTTTTACACTCTCCTTTTTCACCTTCATCGAGAGGCTCTTTATTCCTCCTTGATTTCTGCCATGAGGGTGGTGTCATCTGCATATTTGAGGTTATTGATATTTCTCCCAGCAATCTTGATTCCAGCTTATGAGTCATCCAGCCCAGCATTTTGCATGATATACTCTGCATGCAAGTTAAATAAGCAGGGTGACAACATACAAGCTTGATGAACTCCTTTCCCAATTTTGAACCAGTCTGTTGTTCCATGGCTGGTACTAGCTGCTGTTTCTTGTTCTGCATACAGGTTTCTCAGGAGGCACGTAAGGTGGTCTGGTATTCCCATCGCTTGAAGAATTTTCCACAGTTTGTTGTGATCCACTCGGTCATTTACACTATTCACAACAGCCAAGACATGGAAGCAACCTAAATGTCCATTGACAAATGAAAGGATAAAGCAGATGTAAAACCTATACTGTAGAATACTATGCTATGCTAAGTCACTTCAGTCGTGTCCGACTCTGTGCGACCCCATAGACGGCAGCCCACCAGGCTCCCCCATCCCTGGGATTCTCCAGGCAAGAACACTGGAGTGGGTTGCCATTTCCTTCTCCAATGCATGAAAGTGAAAAGTGAAAGTGAAGTCGCTCAGTCGTGTCCGACTCTTAGCGACCCCATGGATTGCAGCCCACCAGGCTCCTCCATCCATGGGATTTTCCAGGCAAGAGTACTGGAGTGGGGTGCCATGCTCAGCCATAAAAAGGAATGAAATCATACCATGTGTAGCAACATGGATGGAACTAAGTGAAGTAAGTCAGAAAGAGAAAGACAAATATCTTATATCACTTTTATATGGAATCTAAAATATGACACAAACTTATTTATGAAACAGAAACAGACTCAAAGACATAGGAAACAAACATACAGATACCAAAGGGGAAAGGAGTGGGGGTGGGATAAGTTAGGGATTCAGGATTAGCAGATACAAGCTTCCACATATGAAATAAACACCAAGGTCCCACTGTATAGCACAGGGAATTATATTCAATATCCTGTAATAAACCATAATAAAAAATTGAAAAAAATCACTTTGCTAAACATCAGAAAGTATGCAAAGACAGGAATGGTATGGACTGAACAGAAGCAGAAGATATTAAGAAGAGGTGGCAAGGACACACAGAAGAAATATACAAAAAAGACCTTAATGACCTGGATAACCATTATGGTGTGATCACTCACCTAGATCCAGACATCCTGGAATATGAAGTACAGTGGACCTTAGGAAGCATCACTACAAACAAAGCTAGTGGAGGTGATGCAATTCCACCTGAGCTATTTCAAATCTTAAAAGATGATCCTGTCAAAGTGCTGCACTCAATATGCCAGCAAATTTGGAAAACTCAGCAGTGGCCACAGGACTGGAAAAGGTCAGTTTTCATTCCAATCCCAAAGAAGGGCAATGCAAAATAATGTTCAAACTACCACACAATTGAACTCATCTCACATGCTATCAAGGTCATGCTCAAAATTCTCCAAGCCAGGCTTCAACAGTATGTGAACCAAGAACTTCCAGATGTTCAAGCGGGATTTAGAAAAGGCAGAGGAACCAGAGATCAAATTGCCAACATCCACTGGGTCATCAAAAAAGCAAGAGAGTTCCAGAAAAACATCTACTTCTGCTTCACTGACTGTGCTAAAGCCTTTGACTGTGTGGATCACAACAAACTGTGGAACATTCTTAAAGAGATGGGAATACCAGACCACCTTACCTGCCTCCTGAGAAATCTGTATGCAGGTCAGGAAGCAACAGTTAGAACTGGATATGGAACAACGGGCTGGTTCCAAACTGGGGAAAGAGTACGTCAAGGCTGTATATTGTCACCCTGCTTATTTAACTTCTATACCAGAGTACATCATGAGAAACACTGGGCTGGGTGAAGCACAAGCTGGACTCAAGATTTATGGGAGAAATATCAATAACCTCAGACATGCAGATGACACCACACTTACGGCACAAAGAGAAGAGAAACTAAAGCGCCTCTTGATGCAAGTGAAAAAAGAGAGTGAAAAAGTTGGCTTAAAACTCAACATTCAAAAAACTAAGATCATGCATCTGGTCCCATCATTTCATGGCAAATAGATGGGGAAACAGTGGAAACAGTGTCAGACTTTATTTTTTTGGGCTCCAAGATCACTGCAGATGGTGAGTGCAGCCATGAAATTAAAAGACGCTTACTCCTTGAAAGAAAAGTTATGACCAACCTAGATAGCATATTAAAAAGCAGAGACATTACTTTGCCAACAAAGTCCATCTAGTCATGGCTATGGTTTTTCCAGTGGTCATGTATGGATGTGAGAGTTGGACTGTGAAGAAAGGTGAGCGCTGAAGAATTGATGGTTCTGAACTGTGGTGTTGGAAATGACTCTTGAGAGTCCCCTGGAATGCAAGGAGATCAAACCAGTCAATCTTAAAGGAAATCAATCCTGAATACTCATTGGAGGGACTGATGCTGAGGCTGAAACTCTAATACTTTGGCCACTTGATGAAAACAGCCGACTCGTTGGAAAAGACTCTGACCCTGGGAAAGATAAGGCGGGAGGAGAAGGGGGCAACAGAGGATGAGACGGTTGGATGGCATCACTGTCTCAATGGGCATGAGTTTGAGCAAGCGCCAGGAGTTAGGGAAGGACAGGGAGGCCTGGCGTGTGCAGTCCATGGGGTCGCAAAGAGTTGGACACGACTGAGTGACTGAACAACAACAGGCAAGTAACACAAAGCTGTAAAATACTTCAATTTATAAAAAGCTGAGAAAAAATACAAGCGCCCCAGGTGATGGCAGGATGCTTCCAAGGTTGAGAACTAGGGATCAGTTTCAACCACTTTCCACAAATGAGTGCACGGAGGTCAGTGCAAACAAACGGCTGCAACATGTGCATTAATTGGCTGCAGTCGATTTTCTCTGATGCGCTGTAACAGGATGGAGCTGGGGCAGGGATAATGAATAATCTAAAAATAATTTCTGTTTGGTTTGGGAAAGCAGCACGTGACTTCCCAGCCGCCGACTGGCCTGGCTAATTCGGTTTGGCTCAAATGAATGCGCCTTTTCCTGGTTTTGCACGGACAGCCCAGGACTGTGCTGAGGTGTGGAAGGAAGCAGGGGAGTCAAACGCTGGCGGCAGCCCAGATTCCCAAGGGGGACAGACAAGCTGTCAGAGGCTCATGAATCACTGAATGGACACAGGGACATTTCTTACCGCAGTGGGGGCAGGCCTCCACGTGGGTCTGGGGGCCGGAGGGTGTGAGGGAGAGGGGTGCTGGAGATCAGAGCGCACCCTTGAGCATGGCTTCCTGCGAAGCGCACCTGTAAACACACGCGCACCGGGCAGCTCTGAATTAGGTGTTCCATTGCCTCCCCCCATTACAGAGATGTGGAAACTGAGGAGAGGAGAGGAGGATGCAAACTCACGCTCTACCCAAGAGGACAGTCCCGGTCCAAAGCCGAAAAACGAGCTGCTGAGAGACCTGGGTCAGAGCCTTAGATTTTTAGGTCTTGCTGAACGAACTTTGGCCCCCTTATTACTCAGCTCAAACAGTCTGCAGTCGAGACACCACCAGAGGCGGCCCGTGGCGGCGGCACCGACAGAGAGTCCCTGCGAGGCTCCCCGAAACCTGTCCGCGGCATCTGCCGGGGTCCAGCCCCGGCTGATGCAGGGTATTCGAAGGGGAGACGGAGTCGGTGACTATTTACATATTTATCAAAGATATAAAGAGTAATGGAATGAGGATAGCTCAGTAGGAAAATTCAGTGGGGAAAAGAGGCTGAGTAGCTTGGTTTACGCGGGAGACCAATAAAACTTCAAGACAAGAAGTTTGCACCACTTACGTAGGCCGCAGGCGCCCTCTCGAATAGCGGAAGGTGCCCCACCCCAGACACCTTCTCGAGTGGGTCTTAGAAGCCCAGGCATAATTAGTAAGCGTGGTGGGTTCCGCGCTCCAGATGGAGACTCAGCTGGAAGTTAAAGGGAAGAATGACATGGGGAGACCAAGCGCTGGTGAGCAAGGCCCGTAGCTTTATTTTCAACAGGGGCTTTTATAGCCTAAGTTACACATAGAGGATAATAGGGGATGCAAAGTCAGCAGCTTTTGATCCTTATCAAAAACCAGGGTTTCTTTCCTGCAAATTTATCGTATACAAATGGTTTAGGTGATTTACATCATCTTCTGGCCAGAAGGCCTATTTACATTTTATGACTCTTGACAAGGACTTATCAACAAAGACTTATTTTCTCTAAGAGTAATTATTTTAAGGTTTGGCGCCATCTTCCGAAGATAAAATTGCATTCCTATAGGGTGGATGTGTAATGGGTTTACAACAAAGGAAAGACTTTATTACCTTAAGGGTCTAAAGTTACAAACACCAAGGTCACTACTTATTTTTTCTACATACCAACTATATTAATTAATACACATTCAAGGATACAATTCAGGGGATGTGAAAACTTGGCAACAAGCATTGGCTCATCAATGAAATCCTTTACTAGTTTATTCTGACAGTTTCTAACTCTCTGAGAGGCTCTAAACTATTTGAATATCTTAAGCTTCCCGTGCCTCTCGCGGCTGGGAGACTGTAAACAATCGTATGCATAGCTGTAGGAGTCCGGGTAAACTTGTCAGGCGAGTTAGAGAGCCATCTGAGGGGTTTGGATTTAAACACTCCTAATTGCCCAGGAACTTTATTAATTGGAGCTGTAAGTTAACTCTTTGACAGAGAGAGCGAGATGGTGGTGGGGGACAGCCCCCAGTAAAGTCAGAGGTGAGAGCACAAAGTAATAAAGTAGGCAGACTCTGGTTTTTTGGGGGAAGATGCTCGAGAATATCCGGGGAGACTCCCGAGGCTCGATCCCGCCTTTGCGTATGCCGAGCCTCCTTCCTCATGACCTTTGTCACGAGCGAATGTCTCTCGCCGGCTCCCGGCAGGCATCCGAGCTGCTCCCCTCCCAGGTCTGCGCCCAACACTTCCTGGCGCTGCGCGGCGGCCTCCCCTCCCAGGTCTGCGCCCAACACTTCCTGGCGCTGCGCGGCGGCCAGGGCGCTCCCACCCAGCCTTGCCGCCTCTCCCCTTCCCTGGGGTCTGGTCTGCATTGCGTCTGAAGGCCCTCCCAGCCTTCCCGGCCCCTCCTGTTTTCTCTCACACAGACGTTTCCCGTAATCAGATTCTCGCATGCTTAATGCCATCTCTGCATCCGCTTCGCGGAGCACCGGGACTAAAAAGCAAAGTCCCCCGCGGGGGCCCCGGCCGTGCACACACGGGAGGGAGGCAGCAAAGGAGGTCGCCTCCTGCTGGTTCACCTGGGGCCCTTGGTCTGAGATTTTGAAGGCGCAGATGACAGAGGCAGTGCATTGCCTGCATCCCTGGCCTTGGTGCCATGAAGGAGGGAAGTCGAGGTGGCGAGTAACTTGACCAGCACTGCCAGGAGTCTAAGTCGATTGCCAAGAAGTCAGTTTTTCTCGCCGGCGACCACAAGCATAAAAAACTGGGATTCTTTTTCCATCTTGTTATATCCCTTGGGGAAGATATTCAAGCCCTCCAGCCTCAGTAACTCCTGGGGGGCAGATTTCTTGCCATCTTTTGCTCCTCCAGAAGGAAGAAAGGAGGAAAGGACATCCTGATTCTAAGCACCTCGAGGAAAATGGTCTGGGTGGCAGTCACCAGGGTCATTTAGCATTGTTCTGGAAGTACTAGCCAGTGCCAGCAGGCGACAGAAAGGAAGAAGAGGTTTGAGGGAATTCACTGAGGTGTGGAAATAACACACAAACTACGCAAACAGCAGCCAAGTGTGAATAGAGTGGAAGATAAGAGCTTGTTTACGAGAGTGACAAAACAGATCAACGTCTGTGTGCTTGGTCGCTCAGTCGTGCCCGACTCTTGCGACCCCATAGACTTTAGCCCACCAGGCTCCTCTGTCCATGGGATTTCCCAGGCAAGAACACTGGAGCCGGTTGCCATTTCCTTCTCCAGGGGATCTTCCTGACGCAGGAATCCAACCTGGGTCTCCTGCATTGCAGGCAGACTCTTCACCGATGGAACTATGAGGACGTCTAGGAACCAGTTTAACAAAGGCTGCGTAGTGCCAATACTATGAGAATTTTAAACTCCACCAAGGGACAGAAAAAATACTTTAATAGATTCAAAGATGCCTTATTCTTGAACAGACATAATTTAAGATTCACTAATCCAAATATTCACTTCAGATTTAATATTTAAAAGAATATTTAATAAGTATCCATTTACTGCCACTCTGCATTAAGTGCATCAGCTTATTTTCTGTCACCCTGTTTATTTAACTTATATGCAGAATACATCATGAGAAACGCTGGACTGGAAGAAACACAAGCTGGAATCAAGATTGCCAGGAGAAATATCAATAACCTCAGATATGTAGATGATACCACCCTTATGGCAGAAAGTGATGAGGAACTAAAAAGCCTCTTGATGAAAGTGAAGGTAGAGAGTGAAAAAGTTGGCTTAAGCTCAACATTCAGAAAACGAAGATCATGGCATCTGGTCCCATCACTTCATGGGAAATAGATGGGGAAACAGTGGAAACAGTGTCAGACTTTATTTTTCTGGGCTCCAGAATCACTACAGATGGTGACTGCAGCCATGAAATTAAAAGACGCTTACTCCTTGGAAGGAAAGTTATGACCAACCTAGACAGCATATTCAAAAGCAGAGACATTACTTGGCCAACAAAGGTCCGTCTAGTCAAGGCTATGGTTTTTCCAGTGGTCATGTATGGATGTGAGAGTTGGACTGTGAAAAAGGCTGAGTGCCGAAGAATTGATGCTTTTGAACTGTGGTGTTGGAGAAGACTCTTGAGAGTCCCTTGGACTGCAAGGAGATCCAACCAGTCCATTCTGAAGGAGATCAGCCCTGGGATTTCTTTGGAAGGAATGATGCTAAAGCTGAAAGTCCAGTACTTTGGCCACCTCATGCGAAGAGTTGACTCATTGGAAAAGACTCTGATGCTGGGAGGGATTGGGGACAGGAGGAGAAGGGGATGACAGATGATGAGGTGGCTGGATGGCATCACTGACTCGATGGACGTGAGTCTCAGCGAACTCTGGGAGTTGGTGTTGGACAGGGAGGCCTGGAGTGCTGTGATTCATGGGGTCGCAAAGAGTTGGACACAACTGAGCGACTGAACTGAACTGAACTGATCTGAATGCTTTGACATAGGGTCTTGCTGGCCCCGGTGACTGCCCCTCCCAGGTTAATGAGTTCCTGGTGAGCAAAGAACTCTTTTCACATACAAATCCATCCTGAGCCCGTCATCCCCACCTCCCTCTGTCTCACTCTGCATTGGGCTCTCACATTCCAGGCTTCTCTCCCCGGCCCTAATCACCGCAGGGTCCAGATGCCTGGGGCACCCTAGAGCCCATGGATATTGTTCAAACTGGCTAAGCCTAAACCTGCTTACTCTGCCTCACCTCTTTCTTCCCAAGGAAAGCACGGGAAAGGCCTCCACCGTGCACCCCCTCTTTCTCGGAGACCACCCCCACCACCTCCCGGCCACCTCTCCAGAACTGTGAGCAAGAAACCACCTTTACCTGTTGACCTTGCTGTCATCGGCAGTTCTTCTATTAATGCACTGAATTTTAAAATAGACTCCAATGGAAATACTATCTTTTTGTGCTACTAGACTTAACACAGAATAATTAAATGGAGAAAAGCCTATAAACTCCGCAGAAGAATGAGGTAGGCAGGGTGGTGGGGAGAGGGCACACAGCTGGAGCGGTGGCAGGGTGGGGCGGGGTGGGGCAGGAGTGGCGCAGGAGTGGCACTGAGTCAGGAGAGGGAGTCGGGAGTGCGGCGATGGGTTAGCCCACAGGACTCACGTGTGAAAGAAGCATGTATTCCCAGGAACTCAACTTTACTTTGGACCTCCATTTTGCCAAGGTAGGAATTTGGCCCAGTTCTGTCAGGATTCTTGTGGCCCATCCCTACCCCTACACGACTCTAAGGATGGTTCAGTTCAGTCCTTCAGTCCTGTCCGACTCTTTGTGACCCCATGAACCGCAGCACCCCAGGCTTCCCTGTCCATCACCAACTCCTGGAGTCTACCCAAATTCATGTCCATTGAGTCGGTGATGCCATCTAACCATCTCATCCTCTGTCATCCCCTTCTCCTCCTGCCCTCAATCTTTCCCAGCATCAGGGTCTTTTCCAATGAGTCAGCTCATTTAAAACGGTGGCCAAAGTATTGGAGTTTCAGCTTCAGCATCAGTCCTTCCAATGAATATTCAGGACTGATTTCCTTCAGGATGGATTGGTTGGATCTCCTTGCAGTCCAAGGGACTCTCAAGCATCTTCTCCAACACTACAGTTCAAAAGCATCAATTCTTCTGCGCTCAGCTTTCTTTACAGTCCAACTCTCACATCCATACATGACTACTGGAAAAACCATAGCTTTGACTAGATGGACCTTTGTCAGCAAAGTAAAGTCTCTGCTTTTTAATATGCTGTCTAGGTTGGTCATAACTTTTCTTCCAAGGAGTAAGCATCTTTTAATTTCATGGCTACAGTCACCATCTGCAGTGACTTCTGTCACTGTTTCCATTGTTTCCCCATCTATTTCCCATGAAGTGATGGGACCAGATGCCATGATCTTAGTTTTCTGAATTTTGAACTTTAAGCCAACTTTTTCACTCTCCTCTTTCACTTTCATCAAGAGGCTCTTTAGTTCTTCTTCACTTTCTGCCATAAGGGTGGTGTCATCTGCGTATCTGAGGTTATTGATATTTCACCCGGCAATGCTGATTCCAGCTTGTGCTTCTTCCAGTCCAGCGTTTCTCATGATGTACTCTGTATAGAAGTTAAATAAGCAGGGTGACAATATACAGACTTGATGTACTCCTTTTCCTAATTGGAACCAGTCTGTTGTTCATGTCCAGTTCTAACTGTTGCTTCCTGACCTGCATACAGGTTTCTCAAGAGGCAGGTCAGGTGGTCTGGTATTCCTATCTGTTTAAGAATTTTCCATAGTTCATTGTGATCCACATAGTCAAAAGGTTTGGCATAGTCAGTAAAGCAGAAATAGATGTTTTTCTGGAACTCTCTTGCTTTTTCAATGATCCAGTGGATGTTGATCTCTGGTTTCTCTGCCTTTTCTAAAACCAGCTTGAACATCTGAAAGTTCACAGTTCACGTATTGCTGAAGCCTGGCTTGGAGAATTTTGAGCATTACTTTACTAGTGTGTGAGATGAGTGCAATTGTGCAGTAATTTGAGCATTCTTTGGCATTGCCCTTCTTTGAATGAAAACTGACCTTTTCCAGTCCTGTGGCCACTGCTGAGTTTTCCAAATTTCCTGACATATTGAGTGAAGCACTTTCACAGCATCATCTTTCAGGATTTGAAATAGCTCAACTGGAAATCCATCACCTCCACTAGCTTTGTTCATAGTGATGCTTCCTAAGGCCCACTTGACTTCACATTCCAGGATGTCTGGCTCTAGGTGAGTGATCACACCATCGTGGTTATCTGGGTCGTGAAGATCTTTTTTGTACAGTTCTTCTGTGTATTCTTGCCACCTCTTCGTAATATCGTCTGCTTCTGTTAGGTCCATACCATTTCTGTCCTTTATCGAGCCCATCTTTGCATGAAATGTTCCTTTGGTATCTCTAATTTTCTTGAAGAGATCTCTAGTCTTTCCCATTCTATTGTTTTCCTCTATTTCTTTACACTGATCACTGAGGAAGGCTTTCTCATCTCTCTCTGCTAAGGATGGCGGGGGTGTCTAACCCAGGCCCCAGGGCTGGCCTTTGACGCTGAATGGCTCACCCTCTCCACTCTGCACCCTCAGAGTTGTCTGCTGCACCTTTTGTGACATAAACCCCTCCTGGGTCTCCACCCTTGCAAGAAAATGTCTGTGACGTCCATGATGTATATTTCACTACATGACTTGTGGGAGTAGATTCTTCATGGGAGCCCTCAGAGGAGCTTGCCAAAGAGAGCAAGCGGATGCAAGCCCCGGAAGAGGAGGGTGGGCAGCACCTGGGTGCACAGGGACTCAGCCAAGGCGGAAAGGGGGATGGGGATTCATTTCACCAAGCATAATGTGAGTAGTGAACGAGGTGCTGTAGGAGGGCAGGGAAAGTGGACGACTTTGTGGAAGAGGTGACAATACAGCTGACACCACACGCCAAATGGGGGGCAGCACACGGAGCACTGGAGCGGAAGTGGCATGGCAGGGCTCAGGCTGAGGTGACACTGGGTCTGATGTCCTTCTCTCCCTGAGCCTCGAGGAGCCAGCTCCTGGGAATACGCTGGGGCCGGAGAGTGAGGCTCAGGACAAACGCGCTAGCTATAGAGTGACTACAGAGCCAGCTCCAGTGACACCTGGGAAGGAGACGGTGGATGATGCTATCTCTGGGTATTTCCAGGCCTGAGTCATAATTTAAAGTGTTCCCTTCAAACTTTGAAACTGGAGATTAAAGTGTTTTTAGCTGGGCCTTTTTTCTCTCTAACTGCAGGGGTAACCATACAACTGGTCCACCATGGGTTCACTGACCAGCTAGCCAGCCTCTCTCCTGGAAAGAAAGGGCTTGGAGGAGAGGGATGATCCAAAATAATCTGATGAAAACCAGAGGCATAGGCATCCGTGCCTGTCAGATCTGAATCCAAGGTGTCCCTTAATCTGCATCTTATCTTTGGGAGTATGTCACCGGATTTTCAATTTCCTTTACCCACATGACTTCATTATTCAGATTGCGAGAGTGCATGTGTGTGTACTCAGTCATTCAGTCGTGTCTGACTCCTGGAGACTCCATGGTAGCCTGCAAGGCTCCTCTGTCCAAGGAATTTTTTCAGTCAAGAATACTGGAGTGTGTTGCCATTTCCTACTACAAGCGATCTTTCCCACCACCCAGGGATCAAACCTGCATCTCTCGCGTCTTTTGCACTGGCAGGCAGATTCTTCACTGGGACACCTGGGTTGCCCCCGTTATTCAGATTAGCAGCCAACAAATGCAACCAGCAAACACCAGATGACTCAGACTGCATCTGTATACATTTCACTGTCCACAGCAGTCAGCACACTCTGCTTTATTAGGGTTTCTCAGTCATAATTCCCACCTGGAATTTAACTGGTTTCCAACTTTCTTCATACATTCATGTGAAACTTCATCACAGTCACTTTTAAATCTACGTTTACTTTAGCCATGTACCACTTCTTCATGGCAGTGTACTACTTCCCCATTGCCTAGAGAAATGTCTTAAAAACACTAAAGGAAATTGCTGCAGCCACTATGGAAAACAATATGGAGGTTCTGCAAAAAACTAAAAATAGAATTACAGTACAATCCGGCAATTCCACTTCTGGGTATTTATCCAAAGAAAATAAAAACATTAATTCAACGGATACATGCACCCCTATGATCACTGCAGTGTTATTTACAATAGCCAAGATATGGAAATAACCTCAATGTCCATGCATAGATGACTGGATAAAGAAGATGCGGTATTAATATAATACTACTCAGCCATTTAAAGAACAAGGTCTTGCCATTTGCAGCAACAAGGACTGACCTGGAGAGTGGTATGCTAAGTGAAGTCAGTAAAACAGAGAAAGACAAGTACATGATTTCAATATGGAATCTAAAAACTGAAAAACAAATGAACAAACAAAATACAACAGATTCATAGGTAGAACCAACTGGTGGTTGCCAGAAGAAAGTGCGGTGAAGGACAGATAAAAGAGGGGACAAAGTTTAAAAGGTAAAAACTTCCAGCTGTAAGATAAATAGCTCATGAGCTTATAACATACATAGGCAACATAATATTGTAACAGCTTTGCATGGTGAAAGATAGCAATTGGTGTTACCATGGTGACCGTTTCATAATGTATAAAAATACTGAATCATTAAATTAAACATTTGAAACTAATACAATATTGTATGGTACTTACTATTAAATTAGAGGTAATAAAAGAACAAATATATTTCTGGAAGCAATATTACTTTTACTTTCCTTTAATGTTCAAAATTCTATTATTTCTTTGTAATAGATTTGAGACTTTTTTCTGTATGGAAAATACACGCCAGTCACAGAATAAGCTGAGCTACTCCAAAGGTGCACACATGAGATAACCACAGAAAATATCCACTGAGCTGTTTCCAACATGATGAGTTCTCAGTCAACTATCATCCAGTGAGTTCAGCTCAGTCGCTCAGTCGTGTCCAACTCTTCGCGAGCCCATGAATCGCAGCACGCCAGGCCTCCCTGTCCATCACCAACTCCCAAAGTTCACTCAGACTCATGTCCATCAAGTCGGTGATGCCATCCAACCATCTCATCCTCTGTCGTCCCCTTCTCCTCCTGCCCCCAATCCTTCCCAGCATCAGGGTCTTTTCGAATGAGTCAACTCTTCGAATGAGGTGGCCAAAGTACTGGAGTTTCAGCTTCAGCATCAGTCCTTCCAGTGAACACCCAGGACTGATAACCCTTAGGATGGACTGGTTGGATCTCCTTGCAGTCCAAGGGACTCTCAAGAGTCTTCTCCAACACCACAGTTCAAAAGCATCCATTCTTCAGCGCTCAGCCTTCTTCACAGTCCAACTCTCACATCCATACATGACCACAGGAAAAACCATAGCCTTGACTAGACGGACCTTTGTTGGCAAAGTAATGTCTCTCTGCATTTGAATATGCTATCTAGGTTGGTCATAACTTTCCTTCCAAGGAGTAAGCATCTTTTAATTTCATGGCTACAGTCACCATCTGCAGTGATTTTGGAGCTCAAAAAAATAAAATTAGACACTGCTTCCACTGTTTCCCCGTCTATTTCTCATGAAGTGATGGGACCAGATGCCATGGTCTTCGTTTTCTGAATGTTGAGCTTTAAACCAACTTTTTCACTCTCCTCTTTCACTTTCATCAAGAGGCTTTTTAGTTCCTCTTCATTTTCTGCCATTAGGGTGGTGTCATCTGCATATCTGAGGTTATTGATATTTCTCCCGGCAATCCTGATTCCAGCTTGTGCTTCTTCCAGCCCAGCGTTTCTCATGATATACTCTGCATAGAGGTTAAATAAGCAGGGTGACAATATACAGCCTTGACGTGCTCTTTTTCCTATTTGGAACCAGTCTGTTGTTCCATGTCCAGTTCTAACTGTTGCTTCCTGACCTGCATATAGGTTTCTCAAGAGGCTGGTCAGGTGGTCTGGTATTCCTATCTCTTTCAGAATTTTCCACAGTTGATTGTGATCCACACAGTCAAAGGCTTTGGCATAGTCAATAAAGCAGAAATAGATGTTTTTCTGGAATTCTCTTGCTTTTTTGATGATCCAGCAGATGTTGGCAAATTGATCTCTGGTTCCTCTGCCTTTTATAAAACCAGCTTGAACATCTAGAAGTTCACAGTTCACGTATTGCTGAAGCCTGGCTTGGAGAATTTTAAGCATTACTTTACTAGCATGTGAGATGAGTAAATGGCATGGAGAAGGGAATGGCAAACCACTTCAGTATTCTTGCCTTGAGAACCCCATGAACAGGATGAAAAGGCAAAATGATAGGATACTGAAAGAGGACCTCCCCAGGTTGGTAGGTGCCCAATATGCTACAGGAGATCAGTGGAGAAATAACTCCAGAAAGAATGAAGGGATGGAGCCAAAGCAAAAACAATAGCCAGCTGTGGATGTGACTGGTGATAGAAGCAAGGTCCAATGCTGTAAAGAGCAATATTGCATAGGAACCTGGAATGTCAGGTCCATGAGTCAAGGCAAATTGGAAGTAGTCAAACAGGAGATGGCAAGAGTGAACGTCTACATTTTAGGAATCAGCAAACTAAAATGGACTGGAATGGGTGAATTTAACTCAGATGACCATTATATCTGCTACCGTGTGCAGGAATCCCCTAGAAGAAATGGAGTAGCCATCATGGTCAACAAAAGAGTCCGAAATGCAGTACTTGGGTGCAATCTCAAAAACGACAGAATGATCTCTGTTCATTTCTAAGGCAAACCATTCAACATCACAGTAATCCATGTCTATGCCCCAACCAGTAATGCCAAAGAAGCTGAAGTTGAATAGTTCTATGAAGAACTACAAGACCTTCTAGAACTAACACCCCAAAAAGATGTCCTTTTCATTACAGGGGACTGGAATGTAAAAGTAGGAAGTCAAGAAACACCTGGAGCAATGGGCAAATTTGGCCTTGGAATATGGAATGAAGCAGGGCAAAGGCTAATAGAGTTTTGCCAAGAGAATGCAATGGTCATAGAAAACACCCTCTTCTAACAACACAAGAGAAGACTCTACACATGGACATCACCAGATGGTCAAACCAAAATCAGATTGATTATATTCTTTGCAGCCAAAGATGGAGAAGCTCTATACACTCAGCAAAAACAAGACTGGGAGCTGACTGTGGCTCAGATCATGAACTCCTTATTGCCAAATTCAGACTGAAATTGAAGAAAGTAGGGAAAACCACTAGGCCATTCAAGTATGACGTAAATCAAATCCCTTATGATTATACACTGGAAGTGAGAAATAGATTTAAGGGACTAGATCTGAGAGATAGAGTGCCTGATGAACTATGGAGGGAGGTTTGTGACATTGTACAGGAGATAGGGATCAAGACCATCCCCATGGAAAAGAAATGCAAAAAAGCAAAATGGCTGTCTGAGGAGGCCTTACAAATAGCTGTGAAAAGAAGAGAAATGAAAAGGAAGGAGAAAAAGAAAGATATAAGCATCTGAATGCACAGTTCCAAAGAATAGCAAGGAGAGATAAGAAAGCCTTCCTCGGTGATCAGTGCAAAGAAATAGAGGAAAACAACAGAATGGGAAAGACTAGAGATCTCTTCAGGGAAATTAGAGATACCAAGGGAACATTTCATGCAAAGATGGGCTCAATAAAGGACAGAAATGGTATGGACCTAACAGAAGCAGAAGATATTAAGAAGAAGTGGCAAGAATACACAGAATATACAAAAAAGATCTTCACGACCCAGATAACCACGATGGTGTGATCACTCAACTAGAGCCAGACATCCTGGAATGTGAAGTCAAGTGGGCCTTAGAAAGCAGCACTACGAACAAAGCTAGTGGAGGTGATGGATTTCCAGTTGAGCTATTTCAAATCCTGAAAGATGATGCTGTGAAAGTGTTGCACTCAATATGCCAGCAAATTTGGAAAACTCAGCAGTGGCCACAGGACTGGAAAAGGTCAGTTTTCATTCTAATCCCAAAGAAGGGCAATGCCAAAGAATTCTCAAACTACCACACGATTGCACTCATCTCACACGCTAGTAAACTAATGCTTAAAATTCTCCAAGCCAGGCTTCAGCAATATGTGAACCGTGAATTTCCAGATGTTCAAGCTGGTTTTAGAAAAGGCAGCGGAAACAGAGATCAATTTGCCAACATCTGCTGGATCATCAAAAAAGCACGAGAGTTCCAGAAAAACATCTATTTCTGCTTTATTGACTATGCCAAAGCCTTTGAATGTGTGGATCACAATCAACTGTGGAAAATTCTGAAAGAGATGGGAATACCAGACCATCTGATTTGCCTCTTGAGAAACCTATATGCAGATCAAGAAGCAACAGTTAGAACTGAACATGGAACAACAGACTGGTTCCAAGTAGGAAAAGGAGTATGTCAAGGCTGTATATTGTCACCCTGCTTATTTAACTTCTATGCAGAGTACATCATGAGAAACGCTGGGCTGGAATCAGGATTGCCAGGAGAAATATCAATAACCTCAGATATGCAGATGACACCACCCTAATGGCAGAAAGTGAAGAGAACTAAAAAGCCTCTTGATGAAAGTGAAAGAGGAGAATGAAAAAGTTGGCAGCTCAACATTCAGAAAACAAAGATCATGGCATCTGGTTCCATCACTTCATGGGAAATAGACGGGGAAACAGTGGAAACTGTGTCAGACTTTATTTGTTTTTTTTTTTTTTTTTGAGCTCCAAAATCACTGCAGATGGTGACTGCAGCCATGAAATTAAAAGATGCTTACTCCTTGGAAGAAAAGTTATGACCAACCTAGATAGCATATTCAAATGCAGAGACATTACTTTGCCAACAAAGGTCCGTCTAGTCAAGGCTATGGTTTTTCCTGTGGTCATGTATGGATGTGAGAGTTGGACTGTGAAGAAAGCTGAGCGCTGAAGAATTGATGCTTTTGAACTGTGGTGTTGGAGAAGACTCTTGAGAGTCCCTTGGACTGCAAGGAGATCCAACCAGTCCATTCTAAAGGAGATCAGCCCTGGGTGTTCTTTGGAAGGAATGATGCTAAAGCTGAAACTCCAATACTTTGGCCACCTCATTCGAAGAGTTGACTCATTCGAAAGGACTCTGATGCTGGGAGGGATTAGGGGCAGGAGGAGAAGGGGATGACAGAGGACGAGATGGCTGGATGGTATGACCAACTCGATGGACATGAGTTTGGGTGAACTCAGGGAGTTGGTGGACAGGGAGGCCTGGCGTGCTGCAATTCATGGGGTTGCAAAGAGTCGGACACGACTGAGCAACTGAATTGAAATGAACTCTACGGCACGTGCCCTCCAGAGGCCAACGTCTGCCGGGAGCCAACGTGAGGAACTCCGCCCGTGGCAAAGGTCATGAGGAAGGAGGCTCGACATACGCAAAGGCAGGATCTAGCCTCAGGAGTCCCCCTGGAAATTCTCGAGCATCCATCCCCAAAGCCAGAGTCTGCCTACTTTTTGCTTTGTGCTCTCACCTACACCTCTGACTTTACGGGGGGCTGTCCCCCACCACCTCTCTCTGAAAAAGAGTTAACTTACAGCTCCAGTTAATAAAGTTCCTGGGCATGACAAGAGTGTTTCAACCTACAAACTCCTTTGGAAGTCCTCTAGCCTGCCTGAACAGGTTCTTCCAGCCACATGTGATTGTTCAGAGCCTCCCAACCGTGAGAGGCATGAGATGTTCTAAACTGTCTAAATACAGATTCCTTTGAGCAGTTAAAAGATTGATTAGAAATTGTATTGGTGAAGGGTTTTTCACTTGTTGGGCCAATGTTTGCTGCTAAGTTTCCATATCCCTACCTACTGTGTCCCTGGGAATGTATTGATTAATATAATTGGTGTATAGGAATGTAAGTAGTAGCTTTAATGTTTGTAACCTTGGACCCTTGAGTTAATTCTTTTCTTTTTATAGCCCAACACACATTTGCCCTATAGGAATGCACTTTATCTAATGCTTTCGGAGGGTGGTGCCTGACTTTAGAATAATCACCTTTAGAGAAAAATGAAGAAAGGGTCATAAAATGTTAACAGGCCTCCTGGCCAGAAGATGATGTAAATCACCTAAACTTTTGCATATGATAAGTTTGAAAGCCTGGCTTCGATAAGGATCAAGGACTGCTGACCTTCCCCCGTTATCCTCCACGCACAACTTAAGGTATAAAAACTACTTTGGAAAATAAAATGCAGGCCTTATTCACCGAAGCTTGGTCTCCCCATGTCGTTCTTTCTCTCACCTTCTGGCTGAATTCCAATCTGGAGCGTGGAGGCTCGTCAAGCCTACTAATTATGCCTGGGCTTCTAAGATCTGACTGGGGAGGCCTTAGTGTCTCCTCTCCTTTGGGAGAACGGGAGGACACCTGCGGCCTACATAGGTGACGCAAATCCCTTGTCCTGGAATTTTATTAGCTTTCAAGGTAAACCAAGTTATTCAGCCTCTTTTCTTCACTGAATTTCTTCGCTGAGCTATCCTTATTTAACCACTCTTTATATCTTTAATTAACATTTAAATAAGCTATTGTTTCCTGATCGCCGACACCGTCCCAGCTTCGAATTCCCTGGATCCACCGGGGCTGGACCCTGGTAAGCGTCCACTGGGAGCACGGGACACCCGGTGAGATGACAGGGCCACCCACTCTCTGCTTCTCCTCTGCAGCCCAGGCTCTGCAGTGTGTGTCGCAGAACTCCATAAGGGGACCTGCTGGGGAAGAGGGGGGCCTGATCTCAGGCGCTTGTCACGTGAAACCACATCTTCATGCAAGCATCTCCTCAGCTCATACCTCAAAGCTGGAAACCACCGCTTCGCGGAGGTCACTTAGGTCCTTAACAAGCCAATGGATGGATACAAGTCTGATGTGTATGACACAGTCAAACTAGCTGAACTTAGATATAAAGTCCTATACCCCAATTCATATATAAAACTGCAGATAATAAACAAGAACTCTGAAAATAATTTCCCTTTCTAGTATTTTCTTAAAACAATATGTTTCTGAGAATACAATTATATAACAATTTTCATTTTAAAATCTTACACAAGTAGGAAAAAACGTACAAAAAATAAAAATTACTTACATACCATCACCAAGATATATCAAAATTTTGGTTTACTTCGTGCCCCCTTTTTTCTCTGTGTATATTATCTGTGAATGAGTAAAGATGTATATCCTGACCTGAACCCATCCATTTTTGTAGCTGTGATTATGCTCAGTCACATCTCTTTGGGACCCCACGGGCCCCACCAGGCTCCTCTGTCCATGGGATTTTCCAAGCAAGAATACCGGAGTGGGTTGTCATTTATTTCTCCATTAATAAACATTCTCTTCAACACAATTTTTATTTTATGATGTTGAAAAACCATAACTTATATAACCAATGTCTTATCATTAAACACTGGGGTTGTTCCTAAATAAAGCCACGCTGAAGGGGCTTACAAATAAATATTTGACGAAATATTTCATTATTTCTTTAAACTACATTCTTGAAATACGCCCACTGGGTCCAAAGTTATGGGGTATGAACACTTTATGATTGTGAATACAAACACTGCTAGAATCCCTCAGTGAAATTTGCACCAATTTCGACACAGTGCTCCGCTCTTCATTTCACCCTCACCAAATGCTGAAAACTGTAATTTTAAAAGTGCTTTGCCGAGGAGCTGGGGTATAAAAGAGGTTTTCAAGTTTAACTTACATACTCATTTGTATTCATACTCATACTCTGATTGATCATTTGCTTTTTTCTATTAATTATACATTCATGCCCTTTGCCCATTTTCTGACTAGTGCATTAACAGTTTTCTTATCAACAAGAGTTCTCTATATATTAAGGCTGCTGACAGTTGCTCTCAATGTGGTACACATACACTGAGGTTGATAATCCAAACATACCCTGAAATTATTAGTTTGGGTGTGATGTGACTTCTCCTTTGGCTTGGTAAGTTCTTTCCAGAAAAAGAAAACAAACACACAACTTATAGTGTAGAACAAGCCCCATCAGACACTGGGCAGACTAACGAACGAAGTGCTCAGTGGATAAACCACGAGGCAGAAACAGTCCAGGTATTCCAACTCACTCAACATGCCTCTCAGTATACAGTTCTTGAAACTGTTTTTTGTCTGAAGAGGTTTCTAAAAGATATGTGATGTTAAGAAGGGATTCGTTTAAAAGAATACTGATGTGTAATTCAACAGTTAGGTAGTCACAATACAATGTAATTAACCCCTTCTTCCATCTGTAAATGGTTATTTCTGTGGTAGGATTCTGGTAGCTTTTTATATTTTTAATCAATTCCTATACTATAAAATGTCACTTAGAAATGTTTTATTTAATTTTTGCATGACAATTTTAAGATTATAGTAATTTTGTTTTGAAAAATAAAATTCCATCTTATAGGAAAGAGAAAACTCTTCAAGTCATTCATTGGCATCTTTACAGATTAGACCGGGTCAGCCAGTGAAAATCCTAAAAAAAGAAAAGAAACAAATATTCAGTCAAAAGAAATAACTACATCAAACTATATCCTATCTTGCTTGCTCTAAAATCCAAAAGTCCCATTATAACGACACTAGCCACAGTGGGGGTAAATGAGTTTTGTCTTTGATCTACAGCTTTTCCTAAAAAGGAGCTAAAAATCTATTAGTGAATCTTCTGTCTCTTCCTACAAAACAACCTAATATCACTTTCTGAATCTTGCCCCATTAATAGTAATCAGGGCAGACAAAAAAACTATAGAGTATGAAAGAAGCAGAAATACTACAAAACAGAAATATGTAGAAAATAAACTTATGGTTTGTCATTGTTCAGTCGCTCAGTTGTGTCCAACTTTGTGACCCCATGGACTGCAGTATACACCAGGCCCCCCTGTCCATCACCATCCCCTGGAGCTTGCTCATACTCACATCCATCGAGTCAGTGATGCCATCCAACCATCTCATCCTCTGTCGTCCCCCTTCTCCTCCCGCCTTCAGTCTTTCCCAGCATCAGGGTCTTTTCCAGTGAATCAGCTCTTCACATCAGGTGGCCAAAGTATTGGAGCTTGAGCTTCAGCATCAGTCCTTCCAATGAACACTCAGGAATGATTTCCTTTAGGATGGACTGGTTGGATCTCCTTGCAGTCCAAGGGACTCTCAAGCATCTTCTCCAACACCACAGTTTGAAAGCATCAATTCTTTGGCGCTCAGCTTTCTTTAAGGTCCAACTTTCACATCTGCACATGACTACTGGAAAAATCATAGCTTTGACTAGATGGACCTTTGTCAACAAAGTAACGTCTCTGCTTTTTAATATGCTTTGTCATAGCTTTTGTTCCAAGGAGCAAGCGTCTTTTAATTTAATAGCTGCAGTCACTGTCCACAGTGATTTTGGAGCCCAAGAAAATGGTCTGTCACTGTTTCCATTGTTTCCCATCTATTTGCCATGAAGTTATGGGACTGGATGCCATGATCTTAGTTTTTTGAATGCTGAGTTTTAAGCCAGCTTTTTCACTCTCCTCTTTCATCAAGAGGCTCTTTAGTTCCTGTTCCTTTTCTGTCATGAAGGTGGTGTAATCTGCATATCTGAGGTTATTGATATTTCTCCCAGCAATCTTGATTTCAGCTTGTGCTTCATCCAGCCCAGCATTTCTCATGATGTACTCCATATATAAGTTAAATAAACAGAGTGACAAGCCTTGACACACTCCCTCCCCAATTTCGAACCAGTTTGTTATTCCATGTCTGGTTCTAACTGTTGCTTCTTGACCTGCATACATGTTTCTCAGGAGGTAGGTCAGGTGGTCTGGTATTCCCATCTCTTTAAGAATTTTCCACAGTTTGTTGTGATCCATAGTCAAAGGCTTTAGCGTAGTCAATGAAGCAGGGGTAGATGTTTTTTTGGAAGTCCCTTGCTTTTTCTATCACCCAATGGATGTTGGCAATTTGATTATCTGCCTTTTCCAAATCCAGCTGGTACACGTGGAAGTTTTCGGTTCACATACTGTTGAAGCATAGCTGGAAGGATTTGAGCATTAACTTGCTAGCTTGTGAAATGAGTGCAACTGTACGATCGTTTGAACATTCTTTGGCATTGCCCTTCTTTGGGTTTAGAATGAAAACTGACCTTTTCCAGTCCTGTGGCCACTGCTGAGTTTTCCAAATTTGCTAGCATACTGAGTGCAGTACTTTAACAGCATCTTCTTTTAAGATCTGAAATAGCTCAGGTAGAATTCCATCACCTCCACTAGCTCTGTTCGTAGTGATGCTTCCTAAGGCCCACTTGACTTCACACTCTAGGATGTCTGGCTCTAGGTGAGTGATGACACTACCATGGTTATCCAGGTCATTAAGGCCTTTTTTGTATAGTTCTTGTGTGTATTCTTGCCAACTTATGGTTACCAAGGGGAAAAAGGCATGGTGGGGGAGGGAAGAAACTGGGAGACAGGGATTGACATATAAACACTACTATATATAAAACAGGTAACTAATGAGAACCTACTGTATTGCACAGGGAATTCTAGTCATATTATGTAGTGACCTACATGGGAAGAGAATCTAAAAAAGAATGGATATATGAATAACTGTTAATTTTGCTGAACAGCAGAAACCAACACACTATAAACCAACTATACTCCAATAAAAATTAATTTTTTAAAAAAGGAGGAGATGAGGGAGGAAAGAGGACCAAGCTCCCACATCTAAGCAGAACTTTGGTAGAAAGAGCAGTGCACGGAAGCCTTTCCCAGGACAGAAACTATCCTACCCATAGAGCCTGGACACTGGCAACTGCAGAGATTAGGTCCTCCCTGTACAGCAAGCAGCCCGCTACACCATGAATCAGTGATAAGTGGTGACCAGCAGTCTGTTCTCTGTATCTGAGTCTGTTTCTTTGCTCACAGTCACATTCATTCATTTTACTTCAGATTCCACATCAAGAAGTGACAACACCCAGTGTCGCTCCTCTTTCCCTTTCTCTGTCTGCCTTATGTCACGAAGAATAATATCCTCTAGGTCCATCCACATTGCTGCAGATCATGGGATCTCCTTTTTTATGGTTGAATAGTGTTCTATTGTACATGTATATCACATCTTTTAAAAATTTATTTATTCATTTATTTATGGCTGTGCTGGGTCTTCACTGCTGCACAGGCCTTTCTCTAGATGCAGCAAACGAGGGCTCCTCTCTAGTTGCAGAGTGCGGGCTTCTCGTCACGGTGGCTCCTCCTGCTGTGGAGCACAGGCTCTGAGGTGCACGGGCTCTGAGGCACACAGGCTCTGCAGTGCACGGGCGTCAGCAGTCACAGCCTGCAGGCTCAGCAGTTGCAGCTCCCAGGCTCTGGAGCACAGAGTCAGTGGTTGCAGCTCATGGGCTTCGTTGCTCCGTGGCATGTCCCATCTTCCCAGATCAGGGACTGAACCTGTGTCTCCTGCATTGGCAGGCAGGTTCTTTACCACTGAATCACCGGGGAAGTCCATACAAGAATCTGCTTCATCCATTTATTGGTTGATGGACGCTTAGGTTACTTCCATATCTTAGCTATTGTAAATAATGTTGCTCTGAACACTGGGGTGCATGTTATCTTTTCAGACTTAAACATATAGAAACAAACTAGTGGTCACCAGTGGGGAGAAGGACAGGCGGAGGGACGAGATGGGGTATGAGATTCAGAGACACAAATTACTCTGTATAAAGTAACTAAGCTACAAGGATATACTGCACAGCATAGGAATAGACTTCCCTGTAGCTTAAACGGTAAAGAATCTGCCTGTGATGCAGGAAACCAGGGTTCGATTCCTGGGTTGGGAAGTTCCTCTGGAGAAGGGAATGGCAATCCACTCCAGTATTCTTGCCTGGAGAATTCCATGTACAGAGAAGCCTGGTGGGCTACAGTCTGTGGGGTCGCAAAGAGTCGGACACGACTAAGCGACTAACACACATAGGGAATATAGCCAATATTTTATAATAACTTTAAATGGAGTGTAGTCTATAAAAATCACTATGTTGTATACCTAAAACTAACATGGTACTGCAAATCAACTGTACTTTGTTTTAAAAAAATGACAAATGGCAATGGACACATAATTAATCAATGAAAAGTAAACAGCTTAGAAACTGTAATATAAGTGGAATTCTACCGGAATGAAGACACATATGTTGAAGTAGTAGATGCAAAAAAATACAAGGATAATCCTCGTGGAATTATAAAAGAGGAAGTAGGAGGCTATATTTCTCCAGCAATATCCTCCAGGTTCATAGAGAACCCACAACAGACCACTAGAAGCAGATCACTTAGAAAGGTGAACGTGGTAGCAGAGAGAGGACAATCAGTCAGGGCCCTCCTGTGACTATAACACCGGTCTGTTTTGTCTGTGCTCTGACCGCACTTACCAGGGCTTTAGCCCTTAGTGCTCTGATGCTCTGATGCCAGGAGGAGGGGCTCTTGGCTGCAACACTAACACCCCAGCTACTGGAAAGTAGGTGCTCAGCTAGACAAAAGGACACGGGATTTTAAAACCTATCTATTGGGTGTCTAGCTAGACAGAATTATCTGAACAAAGAGTTTCTTTCTAAGGTGATCAATAAACCCACAAAGGTACTGAGCAGATTCTGAAAGTTGACCTATCTTAAAACAGTCTGGCTGCTTGCTCCATGTAAACTGTGCTAATCTCACCTAACTCATCATCTTTCTGGCCTAGTCTTTCTGTGCTCACCATCCCCATCACCATGCTTCTTCTTAAGTATCTCTTCTCTCTGCTATGAGAAGAGCCTAGAGAGGCTATGCCAAAGCCTTTCTCTCCCTGTTTTTAAATTTTAATTGAAGTATAATTGACACACATGCATGCTAAGTCGCTTCAGTCATGCTCCACTCTCTGCGACCCTATGGACTGTGGCCCACCAGGTTCCTCTGTCTATGGAATTATCCAGACAGAAATACTGGAGTGGGATGCCATACATTCCTCCAGGGGATCTTCCTGACTCAGGGATCAAACCTGCACCTCCTGTGGCCCCTGAACTGAGCCACTGGGAAGGCCCCATAATTGACTCATAACATTACATTTATTTCAGGGGCTTCCCAGGTGGCGTCAGCGGTAAACAACCCGCCTGCCAATGCAGAAGACATGAGACGTGGGTTCGGTCCCTGGGTCAGGAAGATCCCCTGGAGGAGAAAATGGCAACCCACTCCAGTATTTGTGTCTGGAGAATTCCATAGACAGAGGAGTCTGGCAGGCTATGTCCATGGGATTGCAGAGTCTGACACAACTGAGCGACTAACACACACACACGTTATACTCATTTCAGGTATACAACACAATGACCTGACATTTGTACACATCAAAAAATGATGACAACAAATCTAGCTAACATCCATCACTACATATAGTCACAAAAATGTTTACTGTAATGAGAACTTGTAATAGCTATTTGGTTAGCAACTTTCAAATATGCAACACAGTATTATTAACTACAGTTATCATGCTGTTCATTACATCTCCGAAGACTTATATTTATAACTGGAAGTTTGTACCTTTTGACCCCCATAGGCCATTTTGCCCACTCCCCACCCACCAACTCTGGCGACCACCAACCCATTTTCTGCATCTATGAGCTGGGGTTTTTGTTTGGGGCTCCATACGTGAGGTCATATGACACTCACCTCTCTCTGACTTGAGTCTCTCAGCACAATGCATTCAAGGCCGACCCACGTTGTTGCAGTGCTAAGACTCCATCCTTTTTACGGCTAAATAATAACCCATTGTGTGTATTTACAAACCATTTTAGGAATCACTGAGCTAACATGGACTAGAATGGGTGAACTTAACTCAGATAACCAATATATCTACTACTGTGGACAAGAATTCCTTAGAAGAAATGGAGTAGCCCTCATAGGCAACAAAAGAGTCTGAAATGCAGTACTTGGGTGCAGTCTCAAAAATGACAGAATGATCTCTGTTCATTTCCAAGGCAAACCTGCAATATGATAGTAATCCAAGTCCATGCCCCAACCACTAATGCTAAAGAAGCTGAAGTCTGAACCGAGATATGAAGACCTACAAGACCTTCTAGAACTAACACTCCAAAAAGATGTCCTTTTCATTATAGGGTACTGGAAGGCAAAAGTAGGAAGTCAAGAGATACCTGGTGTAACAGGCAAGTTTGGCCTTGAGTACAAAATGAAGCAAGGCAAAGGCTAACAGAGTTTTGCCAAGAGAATGCACTGGTCATAGCGAACACCCTCTTCCAACAACACAAGAGAAGACTCTACACATGGACATCACCAGATGGTCAATACCAAAATTAGATTGATTATATTCTTTGCAGCCGAAGATGGAGAAGCTCTATACAGTCAGCAAAACAAGACCAGGAGCTGTGACTCAGATCATGAATTCCTTATTGCAAAATTCAGACTTAAATTAAAGTAGAGAAAACCACTAGGCCATTCAGGTATGACCTAAATCAAACCCTTTATAATTATACAGTGGAAGTGACAAACAGATTCAAGGAATTAGATCTGACAGAATGCCTGAAGAACTATGGATGGGGGTTCATAACATTGTACAAGAGGTGGTGATCAAAATCATCTCCAAGAAAAAGAAATGCAAGAAGGCAAAATAGTTGTCTGAGGAGGCCTTACAAATAGCTGAGAAAAGAAGAAAAGTGAAAGGCACAGGAGAAAAGGAAAGATAAAATCATCTGAACGCAGAGTTCCAAAGAATAGCAAGGAGAGATAAGAAAAGCTTCCTAAGTGATCAGTGCAAAGAAATAGAGGAAAACAACAGAATGAGAAAGACTAGAGATCTCTTCAAGAAAATTAGAGATACCAATGAAACATTTCATGCAAAGACAGGCACAATAAAAGACAGAAATGGTATGGACCTAATAGAAGCAGACGATATTAAGAAGAGGTGGCAAGACTACACAGAAGAACTGTACAAAAAAGATCTTCATGATCCAGAAAACCACAAAGGTGTGATCACTCACCTAGAGCCAGACATCTTGGAGTGTGAAGTCAAGTGGGCCTTAGGAAGGATCACTATGAACAAAGCTAGTGGAGGTGATGGAATTCCAGTTGAGCTATTTCAAATCCTAAAAGATGATGCTGTGAAAGTACAGCACTCAACAATCCAGCAAATTTGGAAAAATCAGCGGTGGCCACAGGAGTAGAAAAGGTCAGTTTTCATTCTAATACCAAAGAAGGGAAATGCCAAGAAATGTTCAAACTATCACACAGTTGCATTGATTTCATATGCTAGCAAAATAACGCTCAAGATTCTCCAAGCCAGGTTTCAACAGTATGTGAATCGAGAACTTCCAGATGTTCAAGCTGGATTTAGAAAAGGCAGAGGAACCAGAGATCAAATTGCCAACATCTGCTGGATCATAGAAAAAGCAGGAGAATTTCAGAAAGTCATCTACTTGTTTTACTGACTATGCTAAAGCCTTTGACTGTGTGGATCACAACAAACTGTGAAGCATCCTTAAAGAGATGAGAATACCAGACCAGCTTACCTACCTCCTGAGAAATCTGTATTCAAGTCAATGAGCAACAGTTAGAATTGGACATGGAACAACGGAATACTGGTTCTAAATTGGGAAAGGAGTATATCAAGGCTATATACTGTCACCCTGCTTATTCAACTTATATGCAGTGAACATCATGTGAAATACTGGGCTGGGTGAAGTGCAAGCTGGAATCAAGATTGCCAGGAGAAATATCAATAACTTCAGATACGTAGATGACACCACCCTTATGGCAGAAAGCAAAGAGGAATTAAAAAGCCTCTTGATGAAGGTGAAAGAGGAGAGAGAAAAAGCTGGCTTAAAACCCAACATTCAAAAAACTAAGATTATGGCATCCAGTCCCATCAGTTCAGTTCAGTTCAGTCACTCAGTCGTGTCTGACTCTGCGACCCCACGAACCACAGCACGCCAGGCTTCCCTGTCCATCACCAACTTCCAGAGTCCACCCAAACCCATGTCCATTGATCTCATCCTCTGTCATCCCCTTCTTCTCCTGCCCTCAATCTTTCCTAGCAGTTCATGGCAAATAGATGGGGAAACAATAGAAAGTGACAGACTTTATTTTCTTGGGCTCCAAAATCACTGCAAATGGTGACTGCAGCCATGAAATTGAAAGAGGCTTGCTCCTTGAAAGAAATGCTATGACAAACCTAGACAGCATATTAAAAAGCAGAGACATTACTTTGCTGACAAAGGCTCATCTACATGAAAGCTACGTTTT